>NC_053128.1:14041683-15241683 GCF_010015445.1 Perca fluviatilis | reverse complement strand
CAGTCTTAAGGCTGAGACATCTTACAAGAATCCTGCCGTATGTGGTCAAAGATGTTTTTCCAGTCATGTTGATCCCTATAAATCCCCTAGCTGTGCTTTTGGTAAACTGAAAATAGTTGTGATACTGACTATAGGCTTATATAAGGTAGTGTTTTTCCAATAACAGCTATCAAACTGCCACTTTTAGTATCATAGTAACATGTAGGATCTGCCAATAATGTTTCCTCTATATTCTCAAAAGGATGAGAGCACAGTAGAGCCTCTAATCTTTGGAACAGTCTGCATATCTTAAAGCCAAATTTAAGATCTTAAATCCATACCAGTTTTTACTTGTAAATCCTTGTTAAATACTTTCCTTTGGGAGCAAAGAGGCCCAGAGATAAATTGGCTCGGTCGTGATCGTGGGCGGGAAGCTGGTGCTGGTTCAGATCCTTGTAGCTGCAGTGACTCCTCACACTGGTTGGTTATTGCACTGCATGGCAACATGCCTTTGACCTGATCCATTTAAATGTTTACTGTTTGTTGCTGAATCTGTTTTTGATGCCCCTTTGCAGTGTTGTAGTATACTGGAGATCGGTCTTGGTCTCAAGACCCCCTTTTCAAGGTTTCGGTTGCAGGGATATCACTGAATTGGCTTTGCATTGTCTGATTTATGTGTAAACATCATTAAATGCAACCAAGAACTTGACTCATTTCTAATTTGAAATGTGTTACTGTTAACCCCTTCTCCCTGCCCCCTTAACACACACTCCCAAGAAAGTGAATGAAAAGGGAGACAGGAGAAGAAGCTGGTTGTCTGGGAGATGTCAGCCAAATCATTGATAATAAACTTTGGCTACCTAAACCATACAGAGTTTATTTGCAAACAACATCTAAAGATTCTGCAATGTAATGCTGACTGAGACAGCTGGGACCACCTCAAATTATTATCGCCACTTAGAAAGGAAGCATAGAGAAAGGTAAGCAAAGCTAGATAGCTAACGTTATAAATTTGCCTCTGTACTCTTCAGAAATCTCTCCATACTGTATATTTCAGGGATTTACAGTAGTTTGGGTTAGTGTGGGACTCGCACTGGTCTGGTCTTGGTCTTCACTTGGTCTCAACCCCTCAAAGTGTTAGTCTTGTCTCGGTCTCGATGCACTCTGGTCTTGGTGATGAATTGGTCTCGATTTAGGGGTCTTTGATGCTGCTTTGATGATAATGATAATTATGATAATAAACAGAAACACAGTTTTCTGGAGAAAGTTAATGAAACACAGCATATTTTAATAGTACAAACATATGGAATTCAATTTTCAAAGATTGTGCAGCATGTATAATAGAAAATAAATAAATTCAAAGCTACATCACGACTAAAAGTGGAACACACACACAAAGTAGATAAGACAAAGAAATTAATTAATGTCATGTTGGTTTTAACACCACAATGTTAACTTGACTAATGGCAAAGTCAATTAAGTAGAGCTGACAGTGTGAATACAAAATACATGAAGTATGAATTGTGTTATTAACAATTGCAAACACGGTCTCAAACATCATCAGCCACACAAAAACATTGATACCATTATTCTATGATACTACATGACATAATTCAATGGTATAGAAAGATATTTGACAATATTCATTTATCCTCAGGATTTTAACCTCAGCAGCACAAGAGGTCTGAGGCCAACTTGGCAACAAATATTACAATAAATATTAAAATGCATGTTACAATGACAGCCAACAAGCTCAATTCAGTCCATGTCCACACTGGGCAATGGGTGTTCCTATATTGCTACTGACCAAAGAAAATGAGCTACATTTATCTGGAAAATACTATCAGGTAAAATGTGTACAGAAGACTTGAGATGAGTAAATGGATGTTTTGACTTTTTGTTAAAACTGAATGACTGAAGCTCCTTTTTGCCAGCAGACACAATATTCAGATGCTACAATTATCGTAATGTAGTGGCTATAGGACAAGTCTCACTGGGACTGGAGGCTGTAAAGTTGAGAAGTTTTAAAGCAACACCAAAGATTCTTTTCTCAAAATAATGTTTACAAAATCGTTTCAGTGGTTCATCAACTCATAACAGGGTGAACGGCACTTCTGCATTTGCTTTTCGGCCCTCTATCGGCTATAACTGCACTAAGCAAGTTTGCCAGATCGGGTAGCGGATCTGTTGTTCGAATGAAACATACGACAGCGGTAATGGATAATTCCGTTTCCAACCTGTAGGGGGACCGAAGAGGAAAAGTGCTTTGTTGTTGCTTTAAGACTTCACCACTAAGACAGCAAGACTTAAAGGTGCAGTAAGTAAGACTTATGAAACTAACTTTCTGTCATATTTGCTGAAATTGACCCTATGTTCCAGTAGAACTACATGAAGCAGGTAATTAAAAAAGAAGGGGAGGGGCTTAGGAGACCGTTTTGAGCTTCAGAAGAAACGGGGGAGGGACTGAGAAGTTTTTGGAGTTAAACATTTTTGGCTAAGTCCTGGATCTTCACAATCCTACCTACAGCACCTTTAATGCTGCTGAGAAGAAAACATATTTTCCATGTCTTTTTTTTCTGAAACCAGTGATGAATGACTACTGTAATGGATCTGAATACAAAATGAAACCAGCAAAGAAAGTATGTATGGCCTTTTGTGGATTGACTGACTGATGGATCCTCAAATATTCTCGAATTACCCAGTGAATATTGATAATTATTAACTTAAAATATACAGCCTAAATAAATAAATACATCTCTACTCAGAGGAGACAAAAAGTGGGACGACTGAGTTGTATTAGCATTAACTGCCAGTGTTTTCCTCATTGTAATGTTTTCCTGCAGATTATTTCTGCAGTTCATTAAATTGCATGCTTTTATGTAATGTTTTCTAAGATGTGGTGAATATAGAAATGTAATGAGGGTTACTAAATCTTTACATTTCAGAGACCTATGCACTTTCCTCACTTCAAGAAGAGGGCCTCTGTTGATGGATTTAATTGGGTGTCATTCATCCCTCAGTGTTTCACAACACATATCTGAAAGGCTCCTGGACTTTAATAGCACAACACAGCCACATCATGTAGCACCAGTTGTCTAAACCTAGCATTGGGAAAAAAAAGAATAACCATTAAATATTACATAGTATATTTGAAATAGAAATGCGATAGTTCCAGCAGTAGATCAACTGGGTAAGCTAAACTTGTGTATGTGCTCGCGCCCATGCACTCATTATTTCTTTGCAGTCGAGTCATGAGGCTGTGGTACAATAAAGGAGAGCTGTGAATCAGTAGTGACAGTGCACCGAGGTTAAGGAGACTGTCAGTCAAAGGAGACACAGAATAGTTAAGATGCTCGCACATGGGTGCCTGCATGTGAGTGGGCAGTGCAGGTGTGTGCGTGCGTCTGCATTATGATTCAAGAGTTAAATGGATAATTCACCTTGGTGTTGTGGAGGCAGTTAAGAGTGATTCTGGACAGTGCTAACAATAATGTTTTACTGTTTAAAATTCCTACTGGAAAATGTTCTTTTTACGTGCACCCTCCAAAGGAAGGTCTGGGTGAGGTGGTGCAGGGTCGTCTACAGGTCAGCACTGCTAGAACTAATAAGGATTTTAGAGTCCGGTTTGAGGACATTTCGTGAGGGTGGATAATTGGCATATTGGGGGCTTGAACTTGGTTCCCCCAGTTGAAGGATCTGGCTTGTCATTAGGCTACGATGTTCTAAGTTTCAAAAACTGAGAAAATAAAACGTAATTGCTAGTTGTTCAAGGACTCTCAACTCAATTTTTAATTGAAAGCGGGCCTTCTTTGACTTCAATTATTTTAAAATGAGGATTTGATGGTGTTTATTTAACCTTGGGCATGGCAACCATCTGTGTAGGTGAATCATATCCAGGGAACAAAACTCACACCACTGAGCAAAACTGTTTGTCTTTGGATTGAATAAAAATAGTAACAGCAATAGCAGCAGTTATTAATCACTGATGCATTTTAATGTATCTATTCTCCAGCACCATTGACTGCTTTATCTTTTTGATGAATCATGATTAAAGGACAAGGGGATTAAATAAAAGGCACCCCAAGCCGAATTCAAATTCTCTCACAGCTGTTTAAACAAAGTCAGACAAAAACCTCAAAAGTAGGCTACTGGAAGTTTGAAAATCGAACTTCAAAATAAAAGCATAAGAAAACAGGTGCAGGTGGCTCTAAATGGAGGGGGGCAATTGGTAAAGGCCTATATCGCTTACACGTGGAAATGTGGTTATTATACAGTACAGGGTGGACATATAAGCAAATGAATAAACAAAAGGCGGCTGCATGGTCTTTTTTTTTACATTAATATGTTTGTGGGCATGATCAAGAAAATGTAGTCTGCATATACAGTATTCATGTGTTGGTCATATCTAAAACAGCAGTCTACCTAAAACTGAGTGAAATGAATTTCTAAATGCAATAAATGATTATTTTATTACCTAATTAATCTATCTTTTGTTGAATTTAATATATTATTTAAAGTTACTATATGTAATAAGAACATTTTTTATCTTCCTGAAACTGTAATTTTTCATCTAATGGTCATAAATGACCTGTAACAGCAAATGAGACTAACAGTGAAAAGAAGGCTTTTTTTATATCGTTTTTATTAATGCCTTTTCCCCGGGTCTGATTTTTCCCGCAAAGTCACAAAATGATTTTTGGCAGGTTGACCAGCTCTACAGTAACACATTCTGATGGGTCACACATTTCTTTGGAACACTAGAAAAGCATATGCAGCCAGCTAAAAGGTAGCAGGAGTTTTCTTTATGTAGACCTAATTGTATTTTTATGTTATTTTAGAAGCTATCTGCTGTAGTTATGGCTGATACTGGGGCAGGGCCATCACATAAAAAAGTAAATTAAATGTAGAACAACTAAAAGCTAAACGTGAGAGTGAGAGATGATGGGCAAAAACCTGAGTCATCTTGGTCGCGCTTTCAACAGATGGAGACAATTACGGGATTGTAAATGATTCAAAACCAACACCAATTTGGCCCTCAGGTATGTAATATGTCTATTTCATTCATAAAATAACTTTACAATGTGGTTGTACGTCAGTAGCCTATATTAAAGGTCCCATGGCATGAAAATGTCACTTTATGAGTTTTTTTAACATTAATATGAGTTCCCCCAGCCTGCCTATGGTCCCCAATTGGCTTGAAATGGCGATAGGTGTAAACCGAGCCCTGGGTATCCTGCTCTGCCTTTGAGAAAATGAAAGCTCAGATGAGCTGTTCTGGAATCTTGCTTGTTATGAGGTCATAACAAGCGAGGTTACCTCCCCTTTCTCTGCTTTGCCCGCCCAGAGAATTTGGCCAACCCATGAGAGAGAGACATCATGGCTTTCATAAGAGAAAAGTGGCAGTTGGTCAAGGCCACACCCCCACCCTCCACCTTGCCCCTCCCTCTCTCCTCCTCAATAGCTTCAGACACAGAAATGGCACATCCTAAGGAAAGCTCATTGTGGGACTGGCTCTAGTGGATGTAATTCTGCACCAAGGCTGAATTTCGGGAAAGAGACTTCAGATACAGTATTAGGGGACCACTAAGGCCTATATAAAAGCATCCAAAGAGCACCATGTCATCGGACCTTTAAATTATGTCCAGCTTCCATTTAGCACCTGGTTATTATTTTCGTTTCAGTCCATGTTTGTGTTGGCCTACTATTTTCTTTACCCTTGTCCCCCGGTACCTGTGTAAAGCGTCCGTGGGTTTCACGCAATGCGCTATATTAATCTAAGTTATCATTATGTTGGTTGCTACAACAATCTCTTAATGCTTTGGCTCATGACATAGTGATAGTCATAACGTTACCCGGTTTAGCTCATGATACATCCAAAGTAGCCTAAGTTACCGTATGCAACACTTGAAATGCAACGATGCATCTGTAACGTATTCTCTTATTGTAAAGAATGATTTTCTGTCTGAGCAATACAGTCGTCGCAGATATACTGTATGACCTCCCAGTAACTCTAATACAGTGGGTCATACGCATAGACAGTAAAACAAATGGACAATGTGACGCTGTTGTTTTCTATGGACGTATATTATAAGCACTTTTCCGGTGAGCGTTACTGCACAGCCTCCAACTGAGCTTGACGACGTAGATGTGACGTGAGCAACCTGTCTGAAAGTTGTAAGTCTTCTGGTAGCTGTGCCAAGAAAAAACTCAATCATTCCCAATCTTGCAGAGACGGAGAGTGTAGATATGTAAAGAGATAACATAGCCACGGGCTAATTATTGCTAACTAACATGCTAGTTAACATTAGAAATTTAACTTAAACAGCTAATGTAAGTAGAAACTGCCTGCGAGCTTCTCCTGTACTGTACGGTAATAGACCTTTTTCACAGCAGACATTTTGACTTGTCATAGTAGGAAAAGCACAGCTGAAATTGATAACCTTAACGATGGCTCAATTCCATCAAGTGTCAGCCATCATTAATGGTTTTGAATACACCTGTGCTTTTCCTACTATGACATGTCAACATGTCTGCTGTGAAAAAGGTCTATTCCTCTACTATGCGACAGTAAGTTGTGTGGTTATGACACAATCGTTAGCCTATTTTTCAAAAACGTCTGCTACGTATAACGTGAGATACAAGGTAGTGGAGCCTTTTATACATTGTTGTGTTTCTTTAGAAATAAACAATGGACAAATAAAGTCTTTAAACACTTGACGTCAAAACGAATGGCAGTCAATGGAATGCTAATGGTGGGTGAGTGCTAGGTAGCATCAAAATGGCGCCATAGGAGGTACGCCTTGTGACAGCTGGCTTACCCCCTTGGTAATACAGCACCGTATAGAAAAGACCTTTACAACAGCAGGTGTGGTTAAAACACTACCGATTTTGTCCAAAGCCACCGCTTGAATCAACACAAACTGAAAGTTACAAATAGTCACTTTAAACAATAAAACCCAACTAACTGAATTAGACTATTTAATTAACTTAATAATTGAGTTTATACATCTTAAGAGTAGTGCCTATCACAAGTTATAACAGCCCCGGCGATATGTTATCAAATTGTTTATATTGAGAACCAACAACCCTAATGTAGCCTAGGTTTTTAATTTACAGTGATATGAAACTGTGAAAAGCAGTAAATACTCATAGTCTTTCTACTGCAGTCAACACGTTTGGTAGGCTATAAATCCAGTACACACAAATTCAACAGCTCTGAAAACTGCAATTATATCTATCAATTATTTTAGCATAAACTACTATCACATTGGTCAAAATTAGTATTAGGTTATATTTGGGATTACTCATACTAGAAGCTTTATCAGAGATCTTATTATCTTATTTGTTCAAATCCAGCAATAAGGATTTTATTTTGTGAATTTTCTCCGGAAGTGTAACAGGTTATTGTGGCTGGCTTGGGGTTGATCTCTGCTGCTCGCGACACAACCGCGCGCAGCTGCTTTTACTTCCCAGCGCTCGAGAGAGCAGCTCGCGCTTCTTTGCTCCAGGGATATTACCTCTGATGGACTTGAGATAAGACAAGAATACCCAGTTTGTCTCTGTTTATGACCGCTTAGGTGTTAAGTTACGAGTGTAGTTTTGCTGGACATAAACTGCTCCAATGTTTTTAACCGAACCCGTTTTAATGTGCTTCATGTGTTTGCGCTCAACAGTGAGGTAGACTTATATTCGGGGACACTTTACAGGAGTGTCGGCGTGTGATTTATCCCGTGGATGCTGCTGTCGGGGTCGGTGTCTGAGCCCTGCAGGATCAGCCTGTCATAGGGCATCATGGTTTCTCTGGTTCTTCACAAGTGGATGAGGAATACTTCACCGGAGATGCTGCTGTTGGTGCCGATATTGTGGCTTTTACCTCTGACCGGAGCGGCTCCGTCTCAGACTACCGAGCAGCTGGACATGGGGGTTGTAAGTGTTCTATATCCTTTCTACCTACTTTTGGAGAACGGGGGGTGGGGGGGTCGAAAGTTTTTTAGTCAGTGAATGTGGGGTGTGTTTTTTTTTCTTTTTCTTTCTATCATACCGTGACGTGAGTGTGGGGCCTTGAAGTGTCAGGTTCTTCTCTCCTTTCCTACTTGGGCTACTCATGAACGTCCAGGAAAGAGCAAGTGCTGTCTTCTCCGAATACTTGCTCTGAATTTTAACACCGCTCTGCAGTCCAATGCACGAGGCAGAGTGGCGGTACACACTGCATGATGAAACATCTATAGGCTATGTGTATCGGAACTTCATTTACCTGATCAGAAATCACCACGTTCCAAACATACTGTAGCCTATATTAAGAAAATATGATATAATCAATGTGTTAGCCAAATTGTCTGTAATAAATCAGTGTAGGCCTATCCTATATGACGGGATTAGCTTTGGCGTTATATCGACCTCTTAGTATGCTGACATAGTGTGCTAATAAGATAACTGGAGCTCACTGGGACAGATAGACCTATGAGGCGTTATAGGTT
Source organism: Perca fluviatilis (assembly GCF_010015445.1). Lineage (NCBI taxonomy): Eukaryota > Metazoa > Chordata > Actinopteri > Perciformes > Percidae > Perca > Perca fluviatilis. The sequence continues at coordinate 15,233,227 of NC_053128.1, read as the reverse complement.
ATTCTATTCGCTTGTAACAGATCACCCCCAAAGAGCAGTCAGTGGCTATACATCATCCTCACCACAGTCCCACAGCATGTGGCATACAGTCAAGACTGAGGTTAAGGGAGCAATGCACCTGAATATAGACTGATGTGTGTAAGTGTATACTGTATGTGTGTGTGTTTATTCTTGCCCTTTATCTAGATACAATATGCTCTATGTAAAATATGAGATTATTCAAGATGCCCTTTGAAAAAGCTGCAGTTCTTGGCTTGTAAAGATGATTATCATCTTCATAGTTTCATCTTCATTGAAGTTGCATTTTCCTACATGTTCCACTCCTCAGGGCAACATCCGTTTTTGTTGCTGCTCATCCCAACTTCTGTCACATTTTCTTTCAGCACTCAAACTCTTCTTTCTGAAAAAAAACCCACGCTTGGGGATTACGTTTTTCTTAACAAAGACTAAAACATGAGCACTAAAATAGATCAGTTTCTATTTATGTACTTTTTTTTCCCCACCCACCTTCAGGCTGTGTACCGTATATTTTTTTGACTCACTACTTTTACCCACACACCTAACACAACAAAAGCTTTAGTTGTGAGATTGTATGGACCATCATTTTTTATTTAGACTGTGTGTGGGCGAGACAGAGAGAATGTCAACTTAGATGAAGTTTGTACAGAAGTTACATGATCTAAAAAAAAAAATTAAAAGAACACACACAATACGCACAGTAAGCTTACATTAACCACGTTTTCTGTCAGTGGGCCTCATTGCTGAGGCGGATGCCAACAACCCTGACATTAGGACACAATGTGTTGCACCTTTCGCTCTGAATCAATTTCTGGTTTTCCAAAAGGTCAGTTTGGCCACACATGGCAGGACTTTCATCACAACCTGCTCACACTTCTTCCTTACTGTGTAGCTTTGGCCACAAACAACCAAAGCCTTGAAACAGGCTATTACTAAACAGAATAGCCCTCCTAACTGTTTTGTTTTCCAGTTGCAACATAATTCTGCTGCTCACTGTGAGTCCTAGCCATGTTTTCCAGCTTAATTTGACCATTTGGGGATTGAATGTTGCTGGAATCAATTTATCATTTTCTATTAATAAAAAAAAGGCTTGTTTTCTGTTGGGTTACTTCTAGTGTGCATTGCCAGACCTCCCTCCATAGAGCTGCGGAGGAAGGTCTGGTTTAAGGCATGGATACCCGACCCGAGGCCGACGGGTCCCGACGGTACCCGACGGGCCGGGCCGGGTTCGGACAGATATTTAGAAATTATGGTCGGGGTCGGGTCGGGCTCGGTCACATCAGCGCGATAAGGCATTTGTTGTAAAATGGTGCTGCGGCTCCTGAGAGCTCTGTGTGTGTGTGTGTGTGTGTGTGTGTGTGTGTGTGTGTGTGTGTGTGTGTGTGGTAAGTGGGCAGAAGAGAGATAGAGGAAGCATGCGTGTTGTAGATCATGCAACCGGAGCAGAGTTGGTGGATATTCATGTTATAACGTGGGCCCTGGAGGTAACGAGTCTTCCTGGTTTTCTGATCACGGTCGGAAACGAAGCAATCAGGAAAGGTTAACCCGCTGAACATGTTAACAGCTTATTAACGTGCGCTTGTTGCTCCGTGTGCGCTGATGCGCTCATCTGTTGACATTTCCGAATGCCTTCCTACAGTTGCTTAACAAAAGTGGGCTTTCCACACAAACAAACGTAGCCTACATGTGTCATTAGTATGAGAAAAAAAAAAAAAAGAGATTTTAACTGTGTCGGGCTCGGGTCGGGCTCGGACACAAATTTCTTAATACCTGTCGGGCTCGGGCCGGGTTCGGTCACGGCTCTGTCGGATGCGGGTCGGCCTCGGACAGAAAAATTCGGCCCGATCCGGACTCTAACTGAGAAGTTGTCGATGTTCAAATTTGTTGGTGAAGTCCTGGATCTTCACAATCTTACCTACTGCAGCTTTAATATGTAAGTCTAACTGAAAGTTAAAAAAATGTCTGTAGTCGGTTCGGTTAATCGATGTCAGCGTCCTCCTGATCAGCCAATAATAATTATTGGCCGCTAATATCTTTCTTCTTTATTTGTAGATTTTACTAAACATAACCAGTTTTACTGTTGTACAGTAATTCTTGCACAAACCTGTTTTCTTTTCTTTTCTGGAAAATTGGGCAGACTATAACACTACAAACCCAGCGGTATCAGCAGATGAAAGGCTGTGGTAACAGCAGCGATTTTCCTCTGTTTGCCATGGCAGAGAAAATAATACTCAAGGTGGAAGCTTCCCTACCTTTCTAGATAGAGCTGTATGACAAGCTCAGTCCAAAGTGGCGCTGCAGTCTCCGTGCAGCCGGCAGTCTGAGGGCCATTACTCTTGTTTTGATGTCTTTGATGCCCTGTCCCACTTCATGTGCCAGTAAACGCAAAGCAATACTGCCAGTCTAGTGTCGGATTCAGACCCGATAATGTCCACGTTTGTTCTATGGACTTAGAGGCACTAAATACGTCTCTTCTTGGAGGTCACACAGTTAGTTCATGCAATAAAAGTTACCATTTCCTTGATGTTGAGCATCTTTTCCCAGCTTAATTCTGCCGAAGAAACACTTTCAAACGATAAATTCTCACTTTGGCTGTAAAGTTAGCAGCAAGTGTTACTATGGCCTTTTTTTTTTTTTACAAGACCAAGATCAATGTCCTGAGTGCTGTCATCTCCTCCTTTCGCCATGATTCCAACTTCAAGAAACGCACTGTAGGCTACGCAGTGCGCCCGTGCGGCAACTTCAGGAGACTCGGATGAAGCTGGGAACACGCGGTTTCCACACCGTGGTAATCCACCGTGATAATATTATTTTAAATGAAAACGATAATTGTTCAATCAGCAACATTTTTATCGTGGTTTACCGTTACACAGGTAATCGTTACATCCCTACTATGTTTTTAGTTTCTTTTTTTTTTGTAGAAGAAGAGCAGCTTTAGTGACCGGATGATCATTTGTCTACGTAGAAGAAGATATTCTTCTATAGCACTACAGTATATTTATCACTGTGTCCACACACTTTGAAAAATAGGAGCATCTCGTAAGGTCCACCCTAAAAAGCAAAATGTAGGGACTTCCTGTGCCTAGAAACCACAAAGACATGAAAGTGCCTTTCAAGTGTATTGTTTTGAACCCAGCTTGACCACTTCTTAGGAGCAAGTAGGTGAATGCTCTTCATATTTCTATTTTTTTTTTTTGGGGTGCCGAAGAAACAGCTGGAATACAGACTCTTTCTTCTGTCTTCAAGAGAAGGCACAGCAACAGGATATCTTTGTAGAAGCTCCTGGGGAACTGTCCTCCTGCCTGCTGTTTCAGGGGCAGCAGACAGCAAAAAGTCACCGTCGTAAAGTTATTGCACTAAAATAAGTGATCATACCGTACGCAGAAAAGCACCGTTAGAGGGGAAAGCATGCGTGAAGTTGTGGAAGAGGATAAACCGGATAAAGGGGGGAATAATATCATTTAGACACTGTTCTCAATTACGTGTGCTATAACGGGGGTTTTCCTGTTTTATTCATTGTAAAAACAGAAATTCTCATGTTTGATCACCGATAGCAAAGACACTTATCTACACAATATAATCTAACTGCAGCTCCTAGTTCGTCATGAAAGACAGAGAGTAAGTATCAGTGTAGACAGCTACGATGATGATTACTTGGCCAATGACTGATTTCTTGTCACTGGAGTTAGAGCTGGGCAATATATCGATATTATATCGATATCGTGATATGAGACTGGATATCGTCTTAGATTTTGGATATCGTAATATCGTGATATGGCATAAGTGTTGTCTTTTCCTGGTTTTAAAGGCTGCATTACAGTAAGGTGATGTCATTTTCTGAACTTACCAGACTGTTGTAACTTGCCTTTAATTTGCCTTTACCCACTTAGTTATTAGATCCACATTACTGATGATTATTTATCAAAAATCTCATTGTGTAAATATTTTGTGAAAGCACCAATAGTCAACCCTACAATATCGTTGGGGTATCGATATCGAGGTATTTGGTAAAAAATATCGTGATATTTGATTTTCTCCATATCGCCCAGCCCTAACTGGAGTGCAACAGAGAGTCACGTGACACACAGAGAGCATCATTTTCTGCGCCACTGGAAGGGCTGGAAAATACAGATATGATCAGGTGTGTGTGTGTGTGTGTGTGTGTGTGTGTGTGTGTTCATAACTGCTATTCACTCAGGACTTGAAACACCTAAAACAACCATCTAACTACAAAACAACCCTCTGATCTCTATCTTTGATCCAGGCAGTCCCATTTTCACTTTATTTCAGTGGTGCTCCATCATTTGGCATTTAGTTGAGATTGTGAATCTTGTTGTGCATGTGTGTCTTCATCACAACCACGCACCGAGTCCTTAAGTAAGTGAACCGCACACTCCGAGATCAGAGGTATTCATTTTGATAGCATTGCTGCTATCCAGGTTGATATATCACTTTATAGCACCGATTTTCAATTTCAGCACCTGAGGGAACTGAGTCATAGCTAAAACGTAATATACTCAGTTTTCTGCTAGTTGTATTATGTTTCTCGTGAGGCATATTTTCTTCACTGAGATGGAACCGCCCAGCTTCCCAAAGGAAATATTCACCTGAACATTCAGGGCTTCCCTTCTGATAAGCGAGAGTGATTCTGAACAGATTAGCATCTGATAAATTGCCTATATTACTGTACATCCAGCCACCTGTGGAATTTTAGACATTAACGACGCACGGCCACTAGTCATGCACAAACTTCAAGACTGCGCAAGGGTGTGTGCGCCCGGAAGTGCAACCACACCTCGCCAGTCCATTTCTCACTCTTGTTTTGCCGTTTAATTTCTTCATTGAGAACACCATCTGGCATTCTGGCGAATTCCTCTGGAGCGGTAGGCTCGCTCCTTCTGCTCCCCTATCTCTGCCACTCACTCTCGTTCACTGCTAGATATCAAAATGATGAGTTCTTTAAGAAAAGCAATGTAAAACAGACATTGTTTTCAGAAATATGTGGTGGGAAGATAAGGTTTAAAAAGAGGCCCACCAGGATACTTTTTGTGATAATTCCAACCCAATATTCCTCAATTTGTACTGGCTTTTCTAATATAATTTTGATGCAATTTCCAATCCTTTTGGGTTATTTTGCCCGGTTCCAAATTGAAAGGTTGCTGAAAAGACAATGAAGATAGGGCTCACTAATACCCATAGTATGTTTAGTAATTAGGTCATTGGTGTCTTAAGAGAGCCACAACAATGACTCAAAGAGCATTCAGCACCAAAATAAAACCCTAGCTTTAAACATGCTCATGGAAGACCTCCTCTCACTCACTGCTGTGTGAATCCCGACACTTCATGTACCATTAATCCTCCACCTGACAATGGTTCAGGATTTTTTTTGTGTGAAACGCAAGATGGGAAAATGTTCATTTTAATCATTCAGTTTTTCTTCTGAAGGGTATAATAGGGAAATCATTTCATTTGCAAGCCCCACTACAACAGTTCAACCACCCTCATTAGTACCGTGTTTGCCTACAATGTGTGTACATTTCTATTCAGTCCCTTTTACTCTTCCATTTTACTCCTGCAATGCACAGAGGAGGCTTTCTTTCTACCGGCACATCATGGTTGTTCCGATTACATCCAGGGGCCCAGGGATAGAGGAGACTCCAAAAGAAAACAGGATGCAGTGACAGTCACGGGAAAGATGATGGAGGGATTTCTGCGCTGAAATAACAAAGTGACCAATAAGCAAAATCGCGTGCTTGGTAAAGAGGAAGATGATGTTTCAGCCGAAATATGAAATGTTTTGTCTTAGATTTTTGGTTATTATAGTGATTGATTGATTAGGTATGCAGGGATGTTAAACCACACCAGAGAAACACTATGGATGCAGGTTTCCATGTGAATCTGTTATTGCACTCTCAGCCTGGATCATAAGGATACTTTTAGCACCGCTGTCCCACTTCCATCAAGCTGTGTGACCTTCTGTCTGTAGAAATGCACCGTGGGACTCCAATTCAGGGCGAGGCGATTATTTCAGGAACAATCTCATGTGGGAGATGACTTTAATGTTGTAGAGAGTATATCTCTCCATAAAGATTGACAGAGAGCGATTGTTAAGCAGCATGTAATATACAGTATAATGCATTCTCAGGCAACTTCTCAGGCAGAAGGAAGCCAGTTCTTCAACCTGCTCCTATCCAATCTGTCACCTCAGCCTTGTTAGGCATAAAAGTTCTCCAGAGACATGCAAGTTTCTGAGGAGAATGTCAGCATTACTGTACTGAGTTTTTGATTTCCTCAGAAACCAATTCAACATGGGTCTCCAGAGCCCTGACACCTCGTTGGCCGCCACTGTAGCATGGCGGTTTGGGACTGATGCGAGGCAGCTACAAGACATCTGCGTGACCCTTTCAGACAATGACAACACATCGATTTCCAGATCAAGTTTGACAGCATGAATTCAGAACTTGATTTACTGTAGGCAGTCCTCATGTTTACTTAGGAGTAGATCAATATAGGATTGCAAAATAAGACTTTTGGCCACATACTCTCATCTTCAAATTGAAGTAAAGCAGTTTGAGGCCTGAAGAACCATCAGCAGGTCAACAGAATCCAGATGTATAAAGGACACGTACACATAAAAAACATGCATACACTACAGTATGTCCCACACCTTAACTGGTATTTCAAAAATTGCAGTTTCCCCCCCTGTGTGCATGGGCTTCTTAATTTTTTTTTTCATTTTTGTAAAGCATTGGACTCTGTTATAGCCTGACAAGCCAGACCCACATCAGGATGTTGGGTCTGCAAACTCACCATTGGCAGGGCTCATTCTGAGGGGCGGGATAAACGGTTCTCTTTCAAATTCCCTCTGCACTCATGGCCAACCAGAGCAACGCTAGTTGATAGATTAAACTTTTTCCATATCTGGTCAGCAAAACATCTTCCTTTTTTAAGAATGACTTCAGTGTCGTTCTTTGTTCTTTTTTCAAAGAAAAGCTTAACTCCAAGTCTTCCAGAGTCGCGGCCAAAGCCGATAAAAAAAAACGCTGTTTGCCAGCAGCAGCAGCCATCTTCTTTGTTTTCAAGTAGCAGGGAATTCACGCGGAACCGTCGCAACTCTGCCGTCGTTATGTTAAGCCCGCCCACCGACTCTATACACGATGTGATTGGCCTGACCAGAATTTGTTTTTTCCAGCTTGCAAGCCAACGGAGAGTTGCTTGACACAGTGTTTCCTTTAGGATTTTTTTTAGCAGTGGGGGCAGGTCCGAACACCCCCCCCCCCCATGAAACGGGACTGACACTTTGCTGCAACACAAACAAATATATTTATTCAACTCTATTCACACACACAATGAGGCATATTTTCAGTTGTGATTGAACTGTATTTTTTTTGAGTTACTATATAGGCCAACTTTGATCTTGACATATAGGCTAAGCATTCTGTAGCAAATAACAATAAACCCACTATTAATTACATTATCTTAATGCAGTGTAACTACTTCAGCATGTAATATAATGCACCTAAAATACAAACGTGAGCAATGGCTATTATAACAGCCACGTGCAATTTAGCTAGCAGGTGAAGAATACAAACACACGAAAATCACCAGTTAACTTAATTTAAATTTGCAAGACCAGGCTTAAATGAACTGACAACATAAGTTATACGACTTACAGTTCTCAAGGACGTACACACACAATCTCAACTGGTTTATCATCCGGACAGCGTCTCTTTTTCCTTTCTCCCTTTTTCTGCCGAGTGACCGCGCTATTCTCCGACATGCACTCTAACAATGCAGGCCTATTTCTGATACCATGGGGGGCAGAAATGTTGCCTTGAGGGGCCGCCACGGTCAAGTCAACATAGAGGAAACACTGCTTGACGACTCTGGCTGCAAATTACATTTGCTCCTGCTAGGGTGCGTCTAGATTTCTAGGCTAACTCTATTACTGAGTCTGCTAGAAACAAGATTATTACCTTTCTGACATGTGATGACGTCGACTGACATACATTATGAGCCAATGATAGTATGCAGGTGCTGCATATGTGATAGATGAATGCGTTAGTGACACTATGGGCTCTTTTTAAGTCACGCAAGCACAACAACGAGCACAATAGTGTGGGGGTCTTGGGCACATGGGACTGTGTGGGCATCTCAAAAAGTGCAAAAGGGCTATATAAACGAATATCTGTTGTATGCATGCGATTTGATCAAAGTAAACGATTGTGCAAAATGGCACTGCGACACAATCGGAGGCTGCAGATTTGTCACATATAACTGTCCTGCTGACTTCAGATCACTGCAGGGATTTAATGAACTGAACAACAAGGTTGTCGAGCACAGTGTAAAGCAGCTGTAAATAATAGATACTGCACGAACCACCTATATTAAAGGTCCCATGGCATGGTGCTCTTTGGATGCTATTATATAGGCCTCAGTGGTCCCCTAATACTATATCTGAAGTCTCTTTCCCGAAATTCAGCCTTGGTGCAGAATTACAGCCACTAGAGCCAGTCTCACAATGAGCTTTCCTTAGGATGTGCCATTTCTGTGTCTGTAGCTTTAAATGCTATTGAGGAGGAGAGATGGGGGGGCAAGGTGGAGGGTGGGGGTGTGGCCTTGACCAACTGCCACTTTGCTTGTTTGCAAGCCATGATCTCTCTCTCTCTCTCTCTCTCTCTCTCTCTCTCTCTCTCTCTCTCTCTCTCTCTCTCTCATGGGTGGGCCAAATTCTCTGGGCGGGCAAAGCAGAGAAAGGGGAGGTAACCTTGCTCCTTATGACCTCATAAGGAGCAAGATTCCAGATCGGCTCATCTGAGCTTTCATAATCTCAAAGGCAGAGCAGGATACCCAGGGCTCGGTTTACACCTATCACTATTTCTAGCTACTGGGGGACCATAGACAGGCAGGGGGAACTCATATTAATGTTAAAAAACCTCATAAAGTGAAATTTTCATGCCATGGGACCTTTAACTTATAAATGAATGCATACTGATTTACCAACATTGTTGCTTTAACCACATTCTATTTTTATTTAAATGCATCTAGTTGTTGAAGATTGTTTAATTAAAGTAGCTTAATTACATTTTTCAAGTATTATTTTGGTTATTTCTGCACATTTGCTGCAGTGGTGTAGCCAAAAATATTAATTTAGGTAGGCATGTGGATGTAATGTGTGCAAGAACCAATGTGACCTGTACATCAACCATCACTGTTTTTTTTTAATCTCTTTTTTTAAGATCTCATTAAAACATTATATAGAGTTTGTGCCTACTATACATTGTATATCGATCGCAGCCTACTGGTTTTGTTTACTGTTGCTTAGCAACGTGCGATAGTTTGAAGAAATAAGGTGGCAGAGGCGAGCTGCAACATTATTATTTTTATTTATTTAATGCTGCAATGATGCTGCAATGATTTCCCCAATAACATTATAGCACAACTGTTGTATAAAAGCAATGTCAAACCTGGAGTTGTGGCAAGTGCAATGGTCTACTCACTGAACATCTGCAACATTACATGCAACTACATCACCTCAGATTCTCCAATAGCAAGGGTAACCACGCAACCATACGTTTTTAGGCTAAGCCTATAAGCTGTTTGAACGATGCAACTACCGTATTTTCCGGACTATAAGTCGCACTTTTTTTCCTACTTTGGCTGGTCCTGCGACTTATAGTCAGGTGCTACTTATATATCAAAATATATATAATTTAACATGTTTTTAAATGTTAATTCATACTGAAAACATTACCGTCTACAGCCGCGAGAGGGCGCTCTAGGCTTGTGACAACTAGAATGCTGCTCCTAAAGACAACTGAGAAAGAAAAGAGATAACAAACTGCAGGTAGTAAAATATGCCGCCGAAAACGGTAATCGAGCAGCAGAAAGAAAGTTTGAAATGAGGGAGAAACTTGTGAGGGACTGGCGAAAAGGTGACTCTTACTGCAATGAAGAAAACAAAGAAAACAAAGAAAGCTAATCGGCTAATCGCGGGCAGAAAGCAAGATGGCCAGAGGTGGAGGAACTAGCTAGTCCACACATGGATGCGTGCTGCCGGGAGGGGCTCGTCAACGGTGCAGTTGCGTCTCCACGCCCTGGTAGTTGTTCTGTGTGCTATTGTATAGTTCAATAACTGTTAATGTGTTACGTTAACATACCGGACACCTACCGTATTCAGCCTGTTGTTCTGTGTGCTATTGTGTAGTAGACAGATGGCTGATTTTGGTCTTGGATTTTGTGAAATAAATTTCTAAATAAATGCGACTTATAGTCCGGTGTGACTTATATATGTTTTTTTCCTCTTCATGATGCATTTTTTGACTGATGCGACTTATACTCCGGAGTGACTTATAGTCCAGAAAATACGGTACAAACAAACTGACAGCGTGCAAGATCAACTAAATGGAGTTTAATTTATAAACTATCATTACATTCATAAACCTCCAGCCAAGAAAACCCTAGGCTACACCAGCAGGTGTACAGCACATGTGCCCCTTTTCCCAATGATTAAGATTTATTTTAAAACAACCATGCACATGCATGGCTTTATAATTTTGACAACAATAATGTGTTAATCCTGTCTACACGGAGTAGGAAGCAAATGTTAGAGTAGGGGAGTGTACAGAAGTAATGGACCGAACTGTGTAAGCAGTTGAGCAGGAATTACGGTTTTCCCCAGCTGCATATGATTCTCTCTCCCGTTGGCTCTTCCTGGTTTCATGACTTACTGTAACTGTGGGTTAGAAGCAAGCTGGCCCTCTCTCAGGCTCCCCATGTAGAAAACCCCAAATCAACTCCATGTGGCAGTCCTATTTTAACTGAAGCATCCCGGCCCCTTCTAGTCATATACCCGATTGAGGTTTTGGTCAAAGCTATTCAAAGGACTGACCAGATCTTGTAATTATGGTGGTTTCTGGATTTGTGCTGCTTGCCTGTTAAAGTTAAAATAATTCAAAGGGCCCGCCAACTGAACTGGAGGAAACCTCAAAGCAACAACAGAGCTCCTTTTTGAAGTTTGTAATTAAGAACTGTAATAAATAAAGTATGTATGTATGGGTGTTTGTATACGAATGCGTGCAAGATGCATACTGATTTCTGCCGACATTGGCACAGGAGTGATGGGCATTGTTGGCTTTTAGTGTATTTCATATCAAAGTAAATGACAGTTGTGTGGAAAACAAGGGGGAAAAACACTTCATAACAAAGTGCTCGATGGGTCCTTCAGAATTCAGTAAGTACAGTATGCACTCAAGATGAAGGCACATTTGTCTGTATATCTAAGTGAAATGAAGACCGAGTAAGACAGGCAGAGACACAAATTGCAACATTGTGAGGCGTTGGTTGTTCGGCCAGCGTCTGTAAGTAATGTGTTTATTAGAATTATGATAAAAGCATGGATGCAATAAGCATTAAGGCATACAATTCCGACTTTGCTACCAAGAGCAAAATCTCTTTGTCCCAACGCACAATACACAGCCCCATTAATTTGGAGAGTGACTGTTAACATTCAAGATTGTATCTTGAGGTGGCCATTAACTCAGCAACTATTCATTGCCTAATTAGGTATTTGCAGTGCTTTTTCTCTCTCCAGCCCATGGGAGACAAACAAAAAGAGTTGTTTCTCAGTATGCCTCTCCCTAAGTGACAATTAAACTAATTACATATCCTCCACAAAAGAACAAGTTATTTAGTGATCACACTGTTTTCCCAAGTACTGTAAACTCTACGAATTAAGTAGAAGAAATGACATCAAAGTTCAGGATCATGGCTTAAGAACAGAAGTTAGCTCGGAGCAGGTCACCCGCATAAACACATTGCATAAGCAACATAGATTCCTGTTTGACCTTGATCAATTATCAATAAATTGATGATTACACTAGAGTAAAATAGCAACACTGGAAGTGATCTCAGAGTGCTCGCAAAATTTGAATGGAGTTGGCTGAGCTAGATTATAGGTTTCCCCTATAATCTGGAACCATCCTCGAGTTCTTGGACTGGTCTCGGATTTGAGTAACACATCTCTAAGTTGCATATTTCGAACAGTGGGAAAAATTGTGATTCTATTTTGATTGATTGGTGCATCGGTGCAGAAAACTGCTCAATCTGAATTCAAAGGGCTGCCAGAGCCTCGGCTGTCGAATAAACAGCTGACCACTCTCCTCAGACTGTCCGTTTATTTTAATACACCATGATGTAGTCATGTTTAACTGATATGATGTAACGAATGTGATATTAATTAAGCACAGCCACTGATCTTGTTTAATTTAATTAACTGTTCCTGATAAGTGTTTTATGGCTCTTCCGAAGACTTATTTGTTTTTATTATCCTCACTGACAAAAACATCACTCTGTGCACAGGCATTATGGATATGGTTTTAATTCAGCTTATAATAATTAAAGAACGTTTCAAGATAAATGAACACTTCATTGTTATTTATTTTGATGTCATTTTATATAGGCCTAGTTGGACTAAACCTATTCAGAGACTCATACTGCTCCTTTTTTTTTTTGACTGAATTCAAATTTAAGGCTACTACAGGACAAAGTTTACAGCCAAGTCTTTCTGAGTTTGAGCTGTCATTTTGGATTTTCCATCAATCCAATTGGACACATTTGGGATTTTACACATTGATAGGGGGAAAAGGGAGCTGGATAAGAGCCATACGGTATGCAAACTGGGTCATGGAAAGATAAAATATTTTAGCAACACAGCTAACATTCACATTACACATTTCCAACTGGAGCTGGATGCGTTGTTGATGCCAAGCAGAGAACCCTGGAGCAAGTGTCAAAGCAGCATACATTTCTTTTGTCTATTTGGGAATTCACACTGTTAGAGAATATACGGACTTCCCCACGCACGCATCACAAAGTTGGCTTTTGCTGTGTTTTTTTAATCGCATCACCGTGAATTGAAATCAAATGTTGTGGTACACTGGTCTTTTCACAATAAATCTGAGCTTTTAACACAGGCCGTGGCTGCACATTGATTTTATTTTTGATGCTGACATTTATTAAAACTTGTATATGCAAAACAAACCCTTGGATCTGACAGCCTGTCTGTAATCCATTGTTCCTTTGACACTCGCATTCATTATCATGGGCACAGAATTGGAGCTACACTCGGTGAGTAAATATTACACAGTGGCCCGTGCAGCTCTGTGTTCAGAGTAGAGAGTCTGCAGCAAGGCAGTAGAAGTGACAAGACCAACAGATGTAAGCACACGGTAGAATATGTAGCATTCTATCAAGAGAGGTTTTTTTAGGATTTGTATGGTTAGCCGGCTCTGTGAATGCAGGCCCAGGGAGCTACAGTGTACAGCGGTTATTTGATTAAACTCACTGATCAAATCAAATTTTAGAGACAGCTAGTGCTGCATTCTAATGATTATTTAATACTCAAAATAGATTTTTCATCCAATTAGACTGGCTGTGATGTGTCCAAAAATACAACAGGACTTATGGTCATTGCAACTCCAGGAGCCTAAGGTGTTGTTTTACTTATTTTGTCTAAACGGAGGGATTCAGTTTTTAATTATCTAAGATAAAGAGAGGCTGCGCATCAGAGAGGCTGGAACCTATAAATGTTGGGCATTTTTAATGATAAACTACTAAAAATAAGTAAAAAAAATTCCCTCAGCCAACTAACCGCTCAATCGACAAATCTCATCAAAAACAACTTGCCTTGGATTCCCCTCTATGCTGGAAACTGTTGTCTGTATCAAAGTGGGGTTGTTGGTGTGCATTGCAACTTCTAATGGATTTTTTTTATTAATGTTAGAATGAAGCTGCAGAACTGCAGAACCTACCAGATAATCTTTATGACTGTTCTCGCTTAAAGCTGCTCTATTGTTTTGAAGTAGTGCTGATGTAATGTAAACTAAAAGTCTGTAGCTCCACAACCTCTGCTATACTTCTTAGACTTATATGTTTCTCCCTGCTCCTATCTAGTGGTCTTATCAGTTTTGTCAGCAGGATAAAAATATGTTCATTATATCCCAGGACTGTAGGGCTTTCCCTCTTCTTTATCTGGCTTTCCCCATCTTAGTTCCATAAACACAGGCTCAGTCTAAATCATTACTACTTCTTTTTTTATCCCCTGTGCAATTGTCAAGCAGATTTGACTAGATAAGGAATTTGTGCCTAAGGTTGTAATAGGACACTGTTCTGTTAGTTTCTTTCTGTACAGTATATGTGTATGTACTTGCTTATGCATGTATTGTGGTTGTTGATTGGCGGGTTGGTTGTTTAGTTGGTTTAGTTTGGACTGTCTTTGTGGCCTTTTTTGCCTCGGTTCATTTAGTATTATTTGATTGTTATAGTTTGGCAGCCTTTTACAGTTTTTTTTGGGTTTCTAGTGACAATAATCAGCAGGGATGTTACTACAAGATGTAATTGATCATTAAAGTGCCAATATGATATGTGTTGTGATTTTTGTAAGTAATATAGTTTCATCACATTGCGGGATTCTTTTGTGTGATGTTTGGTGATGTGTTTTGCTATTGGACTTTGCAGAATGGTTGAGTTACTGTCAGTGATCTTTGATCTGTAATTACATTTTAAGAAATAGAAAAGTAGTGAAAATATCTTTTTGATTTGATTTAACCTGGAAAGTTCCATCTCTGTTGGTGTACATTCACGTTTAAATGTGTTATTTCAGCTGTGCATTTTTAGTGCTGTTTTACCCTCTACAAAAATAATAAAAAACAACGGTTATTGAACTGAAATACTTTTTTTCCACAACCACCACACTGTCTTGAGTGTAACATGAGCTCCACTTGGATTTCTTTTCTAGTACTGACTAGAATTCTCCTAGTATACCGTTGCCCACTTAGCAATGCAGCTGGACTGTGCTATGCTCGACAATCCCCTTATTACCATGTAGCATCGCAGCTTTTATCCGCAGGAGGTGAGTTGAAAACACACACACACACACACACACACACAAACACACACACACACACGCATATACACACACACACACACACACACACACACACACACACACACACACACACACACACACACACACACACACACACACACACACCACTACCCCCCCTGGCATCCAGCATGGAGAAAGAGATGCATCAGGAAGGAACACATAGAAGAGTAACTGATAGGCCATGACATAAATTGGTTCATACTGTACACACGCCTGTGCATACACGCATTGAGAAGCTGTCTGTGTCAGTCTGAAGTGTGGTTGGTTATGCACCACATTTCATTCCCAGGCCAGAGGTATTGCTGGAGTTTGAACTTTGACCTAATTTTTTTAGTCTACAGCCGTGTCAGATAGGAAAGCAAGCAAGCTCCCTCTGCACCTCATTTTGTCCAATTAAACTTTCCATTCTTCAGCCTTGAAGTTTGACTTTGTTGTGTTCTGAACTCACTACTGGAGGTTTCAGAGTCTGGCTGCGGAGGAATCTACATCATGGCTGTCGTTTCTTTTGCAGCAGTCTTATTAGTATACAGTAGGTCCAATATAGCTCCTCTCAGCTTCACTTCCTAATAAAACAGCACATATCCAGACAGCTCATGTCTTGCTGCAGGTGCAGCAACACACACACACACACACACACACACTACCTCTTTTTTTCTTCTGGTACTACGCTTTTCTCAGATAATGCTTCAGTGTGCAGTCACAATAACTGCCCAATTGGTGTGTGTTTTTCACAGCTGGGAGTTGTGGGGTCATTTATGTAAAATGCTGACATCCTTGCTGTCATTTGCTTGATGACCTTTTTTTGGAGGGGGTGGGTGGGGGGGGAGGAGGAAACTCCACGATAGCAGGTGATGAAGTTTTTGCATGCTGGAGGGTAAAACAGCTTGTGTGTGAAAATGAACTAATTAAGGTTTGAAGCCTTGTAGGGATGATAAGTTTGTTTGACAGGTAAGGAGCTGTTTTTGTTTTGTTGTCAGACACACTGGCATGCATGAGGTATCACATAGGGAGACGGCATACACGCATATAAAATGTTAGGCTGCATTCAGTAGTAGCAATATCTCCGAGTGCAGCCTGAAAGAGAGTCAGAGTTTTAATAAAAATATATATAATAAATATTGCACGTGCAAATTCGAGGTGGATTACTTTGGGCCAAAATACAGTGTAGCTAGTTTTAGTGTTTACCAGGCAAGCTTTGAAAAGGATCAGCAAATTGTTGCTGCCATTGTTTAACAACCTAGAATTGGAATCGTATTGCCTCGAGAACCCCGTTTACACACCAAATGCCCAAGTCTGACATTACGCGGAGCAAGGTCAGTTATTTTAATGGAGATTGAGGCTATGCTCTCCTGAGCAGCTGCATGAACACAGTGCAGTTATCTGCCCTGACTTTCTGTATCCCTTTTTGGCTAAAGTTAATTGAACTACAGTACAGTTTGATGGGACCGAAGAAGTACTAATTTAAATTTGGATTCCAAGTATTCTGACCTCCATGACATGGCATTCTGGCATTGACGGCAGGCAGATGTAATGATGTCAAGAAGTGATGGCATCAATTTCACTGCAGAAATTGTGCACCGGTGAATTCCTGGCGTTATATAACTCATTGTTGCCACTGGGACTTCACAAAGAGGATGGAAACACCAGATTAGAAAATTAATACCACAACTGTTTGCATTCTGACGCAGTCCGTAGCATCCTAGTTGTTTTGCAGAACGGTAATGCTTAAATTAATTCTAATCCCTACACGCTCTACCTTGCACAAACCTTATCTTGCACATTTGGTGTGGAGCCAGCATAAGCTAGTGTTTCATGTCTTGGCAGCTGATAATCCAAAACTGGACTTCCTACTTGGTATTTTAACTTCTTAATGGTATCCAGAGCAACATGTCCACGCCAACAGAGACATTTTTAGTTAGTATGAATTTTTTATGGGTTTAAGGGGAAGGACATTCCAGGATGGGAAGAGGTGTGGATAGTGTGTGTGTCTTTGTTTTTAAGACCAGTTGCCACCAGTTCTCAGTGTGTGTTGTCATGTTCTGGCCCCATAGCTAAACCCACAGGCCTAGTATAAATTACATACAAGATCCATAAATACACTTGTGTGTATTCCTGCAGCTTGTTTGAACTTGGGAGCCGACAGTGATACCATCTCTCATAACTTCACACAAATGCAATACGAGCCAATAATCCTATAAATAAAAGTAAACCGAAGAGAAACCCATCTGTCTTCATTCACCGAATTCATTTTGACTGTTGTACATAAAACTTTGCACATACTGAAATTCACTTAGAAATTCACCCTCTCAGACAAACACTTAAAAGTTAAGATTATTCTTGGCAGAGGATTGCTTTTGTGACAGTTGAGCAGATCAGTCATGCATCAAGCGCACGTGTCTTCTTGTGTTTGAATGCATATCTGTATGTGGTTGACTCTGCATCTTTCTTCTTTATTGTGACATATGGGATAAATGCCACAGCAGGGATAATGGACAGGCGTTATTCAATCCATGTGTTTGTGGGCTTTGGCTGGGTGCCATGCCACATTGCCGCCCACGGAGTGAGGAACTTCAAAGAAGGTTTGGGGGCTTTTTCCCTGAGTGGAGCCACTGAATCTTCTGCCTGTTAAAATAAACTCCAGTTAAAGGGGCATGTCCTAATTGGCTCCAAAAGCCATCAGTTTGTTTTTGTTTTAAACCTAGGCTGATTTATTTTTACTGCGCGCACTCTGTTTGAATCCCCTCAGGAGCCAAACCTAAAATATGCCATTTGGTGGATAATTTTGTCCAATGTTGTTCAGAAGTCCACAACACTCTTGACAGTTGTGAAAAGACTGACACCTTAGTAGTGTTGTTGCTTTGCTCTCCACTTTGATAGGACCACAAGCACAATGTACTAACCCACACATTGCAGCTCAGACATATTAGAACAATGAATTCTACTTTGGTACTTCTATTCTTATTTCTACCTAATGTTGCATTGCAATGCACGGAGTGTTTCATTTTGTAAGTAATATAAAAATGCATTCTTTTCACAATGTTAACTATACTCTTTACTTTTAAATAGCTTCACGGGAATGTATAGCCACTGCAGGGCTGTTTCCTCCTTGGTCTTCAAAACAAACACAGATGTAATGATGTTAAAGAGGGCAAAGAGGGACATGCTGCAACATCCTCTTTGAAAGCAGCAGGATTCATGAAAAATGTTGTTTTAGAAATAGAATAGCATTGTGTAATTAAATGTTTATTGTAAAAGAGTAAAAAAAAAAAAAAGTCCAGATCTCAGGTTTTTCAATAAAAACGAACTACATTTAAACCACTGCCTCATGGAAACATGTTATGACTCTCAGTGGGAAGGACTTTATCACAGTTTATAAAATGCTTGTTTCCAGTACACATTTGTTAGGCATTTGCACCTGGAATCAAAACATGTAATGTAATCCACGGTGTTCCATGAGCTGGATTGGTAATGTTCATAGTACTGCCACAATGTGCAGCCTGGCCGAGCTTTTCTTTCACTTTGTTGCTTCAGGGGATTCTGGCTCGAAGAATGTGGTTTTTTTCTTTTCTTAATCTTTTCTGATGTTTGTTGCATCATGAAATGGCTCATGCTTTGACATCACAAACGTCAATGGAAGGTGATTATAAACTCCTACAGCAGGGGCGGCTGTGATTCAGGTGGTAGATCGAAGAGTCCCTTAAGCAAGATGCTGAGCACCAAATTGCTCCCCAAGAGTAGGCTAGCACCTTTTGTGGCGGGCTCCGCCACCATCGATGTGGGACTACCTGTGTGCATGGGTACATGAAAGGCATTGTGAAATGCTGTGTAAGTGCAGTCTGTCAGTACAGTGGTACAGATAGAATAGTGACATGCCACCTCAATGATTACTAGTTTAAAAGTGGTAAAATGATAAATGGGACTAATATGTCAATGTCCATTAGGGGTGTTGAAATAAATCAATGCATCGCGATGCGGACCCAGACGATTCTGCATCAATGCAGTGACAGACCATAACCGATTATTGCCTATGGATGTTACTTGTTGATTTTCTAGTTGCTGGTTTTTGTGTTTTTGCCTTTTGTCTGCTGTGTTCAGATGCTATATATATATGACTACATGCATTTGTTGAAGCAAAACCATGAGTAGTAACATATATTAATATTGAGGTGATGCATCTTGATATCGAATCGACAGGATAATCGTAATCGAATCGTGAGACCAGTGAAGATTCACACCCCTAATACCCACAGACAAATGCAATGCTGTGTGTCTCTTTAAACCCCAGTAACCACGACAGTAGGTCACCCTGCCCTATGTGCACAGCTTGAGAGTCTTTACATGCGTAACATTACATCGGTGTCTCTGTCAGTTACCTCCAACACTGCTGTCTTTCCCTCTACCGCCAACTCTCCATCAATGCCTCCATCCGTACTTCTTTCACTGCTCCATGTTTAACAGGATTGAACAAATGGCAGCTCCCATTAACCAGGCATGTCTAGGTCACTTAGTGTCTGAGATCTAAGAAAGAGAGGTACCAATTTTAAATCTCTCCCTGCTTCTCTTTCTCTTTTTTCTCTCCCTCAGTCAGCAGACGGCGGCTTGTGTCTCAACTCTCCGTAGAACCAGCTGTCTCTAAGCCAGGGATTAAATGATTCACTTACCAGCCGTATTTCTAATCCTCGCCGTCACACTCTCGCTCTCAGACGCACATACACACACACTTTGTTGCTTCACGTGAGTCCACTAAATTGAATTATATTTGAATTATATCGGAGAGTTAGATATGTGTAATTAAACATTGACATTCGGCTGTGAATGGAAACTGGGTGTTAAAACATGCACATCCAGCAGAACGTATCCTTATAACAAGTCAGCCATGTGTTCCATTATAAGCACATTAGATGGAAGTACTTGTCTAATGAGGTGATTGAGTGCTTTAGCAGACTGGGGTGTGTGCCATCTGCTTGCAGAATAGTGGGTTTGAATCCAACAGATGAATATTATTGTGTGTCACTCCCTGGCTGTCTTTAACACTTCAGTCCACTGCATGGCAAGGATTAATGGGGTGTAGGGTTTGTGTGAGTGGCCAAGAGTATTAGAACTGAAAACGCCTGTGTATCTGAGGGAAGAAGAGAGAATGCCGTTAGATGGAGCAGGACAGCGTTTTTTAGTTTTGGTATTGTTTTTTCACCTACGTTGGAGAAAAGGTTTTTATTTAAACAGTGTCCATGCATGGGCTGCCTGTGGACACAGCGGCAGCAATTCATGGCCCAGGCATTCCGCGGGCCCCGCCGCCAGCATGGTAAGCCAACACACCCGCTCCTCTACCTGGTCCAGCCAAAATACCCACACACTGTTTTTCACTGTCCACTCATCTTTGTAGCTCCAGTCTGGTTACGTGACGTGGTCATTTATCGAGGAAAAATAATCGCTAATTTACTACTTACATCTTCTATACATCATTGTACGTTTTATATCTGTGGCTTTTTGACCATTGGTCCGGGGAAAGTGTAATAGTTTACGGAGTAAAAATTGACAGATTAATAATTAAAATAATTCGGCGTTGCAACCCCGATACAGTGTGAAGATAATGGTAAAGTCATTTGGACACAACATCTTTATCATGGTCTTCTGACTGAATATTTTCTTGGTGAAGAGGAAGATAAACATTCAAACACTGACTCACAGTGGGTTTGGTGCCAACATTGGCTCCCTGTGTTTTGGGGCTCCTGCTTATTTAACGTTTTTGTCTGCGTTTTATTTTTATTTTATTTTTTTTAACTCTGTGCCATGTGCTTTAACTCATTCATTATGAGCCTGTGAATGTGCTAACTTGCTTTTGATTTGCTGTGCTGATAATGGATAATGTATAACTAAACACAGGAGAAGAAAAGGACAAGGAGAAGAAAGAATGATGGTCCTCTTCGCTGGAGGAAATGGAAATATAGATTTCTTGTGGTCTTTGTTTGCGTCTTTTTCAGATGCCACATAAAGCAGCGGCCAGCTCCGCTGCACCACAGGACTACTCTTGATTCTTCCCGTAAACTACTGATTGTACTGTATGGCAAGTCTGGTAAAGTTTGCTGATGACACAACCCTACCGGCGTTACAGATGTGAAGTGACCCACTTGGCAAGTTGTGTGTGGTGCTCTGAAAGCTTAGACACTCAAGCTGAGGGTTGCGTTCTGTCATCTTTCCCTGTAAAGCAACAGCACAGCTGTGAATGCGGTGGACTCATTTCCAGCTCTCTGTCATGGGAGGAAACAAAGCCACTATCATCAGTCTGTGGCTTCTCCACCTCTGTGAAATTCCTTGTGTGCACCACAAGTGTGTGTGTCGTAACCTGCAAACTACAGCGTGTACTGTTGTACACAAGGCTAAGTGGTGGCCACCAACTACTCTCAACTGAGAATCTGCATGAAAGTCAAAGCCAAGAAATAAGTGCTCGGCTGACCCGCCTTTCCACAGAGGAAACCATCTGTTTCTGAAGCTCCCCCACCTCAGGAAAATGATACTGTTCTATCTCAGCTAGCAATATCTACCACATCAACAGCTCCTCATCCAATGTTGTCTCTTAGCTTAGCAGGCCAAGTAAGATTAAATTAAGTCATATCGACTGAAATACTGTTGTCTAATGTAAAGATTAGATTCTATTAAAGGTCCCATGGCATGAAAATTTCACTTTATGAGTTTTTTTAACATTAATATGAGTTCCCCTGGCCTGCCTATGGTCCCCCAGTGGCTAGAAATGGCGATAGGTGTAAACCGAGTCCTGGGTATCCTGCTCTGCCTTTGAGAAAATGAAAGCTCAGATGGGCCGATCTGGAATCTTGCTCCTTATAAATAACAATAATTTATACTTTATTATTCCTGCAAGGGGAAATTCCAATGTTTTCACTCTGTTGTTATTACACACACATGCTCAGAACCTATACATGCACTAATGGAGAGATGTCCGAGTGAGGGAGCTGCCCATGGAAAGGCACTCTGAGCAATTGGGTTCAGTGCCTTGCTCAAGAAGGTGAGCTGGCACCTCTCCAGCTACCAGTCCACCACCATACTTTGGTCCGATGGGGACTTGAACCAGCGACCCACCGCTTCCCAACCCAACTCCCTACAGACTGTGCTACTGCCACCCCTAATGATGAGGTCATAAGGAGCCAGGCTACCTCCCCTTTCTCTGCTTTGCCCGCCCAGAGAATTTTGCCTGCCCATTAGAAAGAGAGACATCATGGCTTTAAAACGAGCAAAGTAGCAGTTGGTCGAGGCCACACCCCCAACATCCACCTTGCCCCCCCCCTTCTCCTCCTCAGTAGCTACAGACACAGAAATGGCACATCCTAAGGAAAGCTCATTGTGGGACTGGCTCTAGTGGCTGTAATTCTGCACCAAGACTGAATTTCGGGAAAGAGACTTCAGATACAGTATTAGGGGACCACTAAAGCCTATATAAAAGCATCCAAAGAGCACCATGTCATGGTTTTTAATTACAACCTGAACAGTAGAAAAGAGCACAAAAAAGTATTGTTTTAAACAAATTGTAAATTATATCTAGTCTCATATCACTGTATTAATAATTAATATGCAGTATGGTAAGTTGTTTTTTCAGTGAGGTAGAAGGTGGTCTGGTCATAATGTGGCCAGCCCCCCATTTTCCATTTTACTTATTGGAAGGCACAGACAGTGCAGAATCCCGCTGCAGTGTTAGTGATTATTTGCTCTCTGGTGTCCACTTGTAATGCGACATAAGAGCCTATATGTATCACATTTAATTAGATAATGACTGCAATATATCAGATTCCGTGTGAGAGCACTATGGCTACTGGAAGCGTGTGTGTGTGTTCTGCTTATAATCAGCTTTCTCTGTGGCTAAACACACTCCCAACCTACTCTATGTTTTTGTGTTCCAGCAAACACATTATCAGGGTTTCTTTATGTTAATTCAGAAAGTAATAGGTTCATAGTGTTGCAGTCCGCCTACATGGGAGGTGTTGTTTTATTTATTTATATTACATAAATGTTTTTAGGAAGTTTGGTGTTCAAGCACAATTTTACTGACAAGGACAGCAGGCAGAACAGTGGTGTCTGCATTTACATAACACAGATAGTTGATGAAACCTTGAAACGTGTACACCCCCACTTATGACCAAAAAAACGAACAATTTGCAATTAGCTTCAGTACACACACTGGTAAGCCCGAATAATTGCAGCACAGGTCATTTACATGTAGACAGCAACCAACCTGGTCACTGAATTTGGCAGAAAGCCTCAACAACTAGACCCCGCTGTTAATGCTGCATCAGCTGGAAACTACACAGACATGAACTAATGTATAAAGAAGTAGTATGATTTAAAATTGTATAAGTCTCGCAGGCTAGGGAGGAAAAGAGAACGTCAACACAGTAGAAATGGATGAGAGATGGTGAACATTTGAAGTGGTTGCACTGATGGGTTTGAACTCCAGTTACCCCCTGGATTGAACTTATCGTTTACACCACAACTACAAAATGCTCAAAAGGTTATGAGGAACTTAAAATGATTGCAAGATGCAATCCAAACTATGAAGCCTATTGCTCACTTGTTTTGCACTTTACATGCCCTATTTAAAACTTTTATTTATTTTTTATTAATATATGTCATAGGAGATCTGTTGTTGATGACATAACGGTTGAAAGAAACAAAGTCAAATGTCTTTTTCTTTCATATTGTAAATGGCTTTAAAAAAATTGCAAAATGATTTGTACTTCAGAAGTCTTGAGGATTTAAAAATGTCGTTCTTACCTATGAACAAATGGAAAGATAATTTTGTAGAATGTTGCCTGAACACTTACTGCAGCGTGAATCTTTGACCTCAGCTGAAATTTGTTAAAATGTCTCAAAACTCAAAATGTCTGAAGTCCAGTCTGTATTTAAACTTGCAAGTGCTTTGATAAGTGTGATTATTATCACGCACATTATGAATGGATTTAATATTTATGTGATTTCCAATCCTCTCTGTAATGGCTGCCTGACATTGAAGTCCATTATTCATAATTCCTCCATTATGTTTGTCCCTTTTAAAGCCAGAAGTGCCTTGCCCACAATCTGTGGCTGTGCCACTCCTTTGTATCCCTTTTTTTAAACAGTTTCTTATTTTATTGGATCTACTGTGCAAAGCTTTGCCGATATCACATTCCTGCATATCGCATTACTCACCATGCAAAAAAAAATAATTTTAAGTTTATATTGAGAAGCAAGTTCTAAGATGTGGAAATCAGAATGCCTGTTTAGGATCTGCATTTACTTAGAATATTTATATACTAATATAAACTTGTGTATTAACTCAAAATGCCCATGCTGTTTTGTAACGGTCATCATTCTTCATCCGCTACACCCGGGCTATGCACAAAATTGAAGGTCCACACAAATGTCATAAATCCTACGGAGGTTTTATGGTGAAACTTTCCTCAAAAACAATAGTACGAAGAAAAAGATTGGTGAGTCAGAATCAGTGTGCTCACGACAAATGCAAATGTGTCAGGTGTTTATAGCTTTAAACAAAAGGGCACATCTGGCTGTTCTTACTGACAAAGATGGAGGAGTGAAATACAGTACTTCAGTTCAAAATGGAAAAATACAGCTTTCTAGTGCAGCTTTCTAAGCATCTTAAAACATACTTTTAAAAACTGTTTGAAAAGTTTTTGAAAGCTATTCAGTTTCCAAAGAAACTGAAGGACCACGTCATTGTCATCAGCCTCCAAAGTGTGCTTTCAAAAGTGTATCTATTTTAATTTAACATCAGTCAAACATCTTCCTAAAATGGGCCGGTGAGACATCAAGAGAGCTCAGAAGAATGATGGAAAGGTGCAAAAAGATGGATAACGTCTAGACACACATTAAAACTTTGTGTTGCCTGCTTCAATTTTATTTGTGAATGTAATGTGTCTTCAGACGTCGGAAACTGACACTTTTCCGTGTATCTCAGTAAGATTTCTATGTTGAAGGGTGACATGGATTGACAGAGTGCAGTGCACAAAAATAACATGACCCACTCTTGTTTAAATGTTTAAAATTCAAAAACATTTTAATAGAATTCAAGCAGATTTTATTCTTTAAAGAATTCACGTGTCAAGTACATTTGTACGGACGTCTTTAAGGAAGGACGGTTTGAAGTTTTGCCCAAAAATGTTCTATGTGAACACCACCTATAGTTATTCAACACATGCACTTTATGTACAGTAATGGCACTCCACTGTAAAGTACACTGTACTGTATGTGTACCCAGCTGATCGGGGTGTTCTGTTGTCTTCAGAGTAGTAGGCTTGATACCAACTCATCAACTTTTAATTTTTCAGCTCAAATCTGACAAAATAGATTCACACAGATAAATATTTCCTACCCATTTTTAAACATTGAATTATGCCTATTTTTCTCTTGTGTGCATGAGTAGATTTTCATTGCAAACAGCCACCCCTCAACACCCTCTGCTCCTTTAATACCTGCTCCTTTAATACCTGACAACAGCTGGCATTGTATCTGTAACAGTATTGATTTCTTTTCTTTTTCCACTTAAAATTCTTTGGATTGGAATAGCAAGTTCTATTTATTGTATACATTGTTCAAACAGTTTAAGCACTGTTCCCACAAACGGAGAAGCTGTGAGAGAGTGAAGAAGCGTTAGCATAGCATTAGCACCAAATTTCCCCTGGTGAGATGATAAAGTTTAATTTGATGGTTGACTGACTTGAGATTACTGTAAGGGCAGTTGTGTATGTAACCTGCAGCAACTAAGGGTCTACAGCCGCTGCTAGTCCAGCAGTTCAAAGATGTGAACTGTCTGTGCAGTACAGTCCCTCCAACCATCCTCAGTGATTCTCTTTGTGCAGCGTCTCTGCCCTCTAAAGCACACATTAGATGAAGAGAGAAATGATGTTTCTCTCTCCAAGCTTCCATTCAAGTTGTCCTTACTTTCTCTGACATCATGTTTGAAAGTGTGAATGCCACACACACACACACACACACACACAGAGGCACATACTGTAGGAACGTCTCGGATTAAGCGTGACCGGGGGGAACAACATATGCTGTTAGTCACCACTGTTTGAGTTTCTCACTCAGCGCGCTGTATCACACACTCTAACCAGCTACACACGAGTCATCCACGAGCCTTCTGGCTCTAATACATCTGAGATTAAAGACCTTCTTATGTGAAGATGTACCTTAAGATGATCATAACAGGAGAAGCAAGAATGTAAGTATTTAAATGAAAAAGCAGTTTGTGGAACTGCCTATACACTTACACTAGACATTAGGGCCTTAGTGAGTTGTTGACCTTTGCTTTTCCAGGCAACAAAGAACAACCACCTCTGTGCTGAGCAGATGAATGGGAGTGAGAGAAAAAAGGAGAAGAGGTAGTTTAAATACGAATAAATAGTAGGCCATTTATTATCATCTGCATTACAGTTATTGCAGTGCATTTCAACCCAGTGAAAAGCATGTGCCTTGACTTCTCTCAAGGACAACATTCATGGGATTCAAGAAGATGTTTTGCACAAAGCTAGGCACAGATTAAAAAGACATTTGCCATTGTCCCGTGTTCCTGAGTGAGTGACTCTGTGTAGCAAATTC
Organism: Perca fluviatilis; assembly: GCF_010015445.1. Classification (NCBI taxonomy): domain Eukaryota; kingdom Metazoa; phylum Chordata; class Actinopteri; order Perciformes; family Percidae; genus Perca; species Perca fluviatilis. The sequence continues at coordinate 15,206,655 of NC_053128.1, read as the reverse complement.
ATGGTAATCTATCCGACAGTTGTTAAGTTAAGACATTTCACTAACGATAGAAAACCATTTTGTAATCAACCGTCTATTTGGAAAAGTAGGCTGATAATCACTCGCAACAAGAAGTGAACTAAGATTTTTATATTTATTTTCACATTTTGTGTGTCTGTGTTTTGACGGGTGTCTTTCGTCTCCATTCTACTTCTCCTAATTGGTGGTGTAGTGTATTCATTTCTCCCCCTCGTCCTCGTCCTCCCTTGTCTCCTGATCAAACAGGTGTGGGCTGAGGCAAAAAGTCAGAAACTCAATTTGCTTTTAATTATGCATTTAGAGTTGCATTTCTGATGACAGTTATTTATTCAGCCTTTTCTTGAATGCAGACTAGGTAGGTAGAGTGGTAATTTCCACTGCACATTGATTTACTGGCTCATTGGTGACTTTCAGTCAATGATGATCTTGTTTATCGTTTTGTCAGCACTGAGAAAGAGATTATAGAGACACTATAGTCCTATTAGTCCTTCACTTTGGCCGTTAAGCACCCATGTTGTAGGTCAGACCAGTGCAGGGTGTTACATTTACAGACGTGGATGTGGTCTAGTTGGCGGAAAGTCTAGTTCATCTTTCTTTGACTGGAGAGTCTGGCTCAAAAAGACGGTTTGTTTGTGAAAAGTGAGACAGCAGGTGGAAATGCATCGAAGAGAACCGTTGATAGCTAGGCACAGTTTAATTCTCACATTTTACTGCCTGGTAATGTGGCAGCAATTTCTTTTGTGTCACAAAAAAAAGTGTTTCTAGGGATGTACAACCATCCCTGTATATCCCCTGCAATTTCTCTCTCCCGCTACTTCTTATATCCTGTTTCTTTCACCTTCTCTTTTTTGCACAGGTGAGAGAAAATCCTTCATTGCTTCAGGAAATGGTGTCTTCAATTGGTTTCTGTTCTTATGAGCTCCTCAGTCAAAACACACAAGCTGTCATTGCCAGCCTGTTATATCATCGCAGTGTAATGCTTTAAGTAAACGATTTCTTAGAATAAGCCGGTGATATAAAATGGAAAGCTGCTTCAGCTGCTTTTGAAAGCGATAGCATCGCTGCAGCTATTGCATACACTCCCTGGGTGTTATGGAGGGAAACGTTTTGGAAAAAACTCCTCCGCTGATAGCAGAGATTGTGTATTGATTGATGTGCCATAGAAGGGGAAGGGTTCTTTATAGACTTTTTGGTGCACTTGGAGATGTTTTTTAAACACAACAGTCAATCTTTTGTGTCACACTGGGTATTTGTTTGGATATACACGTATCTTATGTGTGGCATTTTTTAATAATACCATATCACATACAGTATTTAGTTTTGGGCCTGTATGTATTTATTAAACTTCTATAAGATTTTCTTTTTTTTTTAACTCAAATAAAAGATAAACTTAGAAACCATAAGAATAAAGGGTATTTATCATTTAATTTTCTTAAGAAATACACTTTGTGCCTACCAATTGGCTTTCTAAACGTTTTAATGAGGAAAGACACATGTTTGTAAGAGCGATGTCAGGGATGGAAACCTAGATTTAGTTCACAAGAAAGCATCACAGGGCACCTTTTAATTGCTCACAAAGATAGTAGAAATCTCACACTAATTATATAAATTGGTATACTATAAAGAATAATGACTAAAGAAATAAGGATTAAAAAAAAGCATATATGTGATTCATCATTTGATCACTTGAGAGCTGCTTTTAAAGGTTAGCCCTTTACTGTGCTGTAAGGAATAAGTAATAATACTTTTCCAAAAACATTTTTACTCAGCTTAAACCGTAGTTGGATCTGCAGAGTTTCCTAAATGATGTGTGTGTGTGTGTGTGTGTGTTTGTGTTTTAGTATGAAAGAAAAAATTAAAATAAATGCTGGATGAGGACTGCATTAGTCCAGCACAACTTCATGTCTTTACTGTAAAGCGTGACTCCATATGAACCCAAAGCACTTTACTGCTTCACAACCTTTCAACAGACAGGAAAGTAAAGGTCTGCCTTTTGTTTCTGAGGCATTCAAGAACAATGTAAACCCGAAGCGGCCACTGCTACTTTATCAGACTTAGAGAGACAGTGTTGCAGGTCGTAGGGTTAAACGTCTCTCTGTGACTCATTTCTTGTCAATAAGGCCGAGGTTGATGGGACTCAGCAGCTGGTCATCGGAGAAAAACAGAGGAAGGTTTTGTCAGACAAGCAGGGAGGATGAAGCAATTTGAGCTTTATATAGAGACTGAAGGAATGGCGGAGTGAACTTTGACCTTTTGGGGGAAGAGAGTTCGTCCCATCTGACAGGATGTGTTGCGTGATGTTGGAATAACTTTAATCAGTAACAGGAGGATGAGGGAATGCAGTTGAGTTAAATACAGAATTCTCTGTTCAAGGGCTGTTTATAGGCTGTTGTTGTCTACTTCCCTGGCTTCTGTGTCGCTCTGTCTGTGTCCACACTCGTTTTCTATTCTCTCATCTTTATGATGAGTGTCACTCTCATTTGTCAGCAAAACAGGCCAGAATATTTGAAGCGTTGCGCAAACAGGCAGGGGGAAAGGCTGTGAGTCCATGGGGCAAAGCAAAAACAGAAAACGAGAAAATGGTATGAAAATAATAAAGTATGTAAAATGTAAAATATGTAGCCGTTTACCTGCTGTAGTCCTCACTCTATAACAGGATTACAGTGACCAGAGCTCACACATTTCAGAGCAAACACATTTAATTTCACAGATATTGTAGCACAAAATGGAACAAACAAAACCTTGGATGATTTAATACCCACTTGAATACCCATTGACAATTAGTTTGAGAGGCTGAGAATGTGTGCATGCACATGTGAGGACTATTAAATTATAGCAGGACTAAACTGACAATATTGTACGGATTGATTTTCAGCTCCTATTATAAAGAAGTGTGGATGAAAGACAAACTGGATTCATTGTTTACTGGAGCGGAGTGCTTTTGGAGCTTTATCAAAGACTTCAGAATTGTGTTATACACTCTGGTGACCCACTTGTTGCTTCGCTTTTTCTGGGATGCTTAAACGGGTGGGACCTGGACAGACGCTGCATTTATTCCAGTAATGTTCCTGGGTAGATAACTTAAGTGGCAATATCATCTTATGCAGTGGTTCCTAACCTTTTTGGATTTCCACTTTTAAGCAAAATAATGTCTACTCACAGCCCCCTGTCACAGGCTGCATAATGTCTAGTGATATTCCAGACTCAAATTGTCCTCAGGTTTTGAGGCTAGAAGAGGTGAAACTGTTCGGGATTTTAGAATAAAAGAAAACTTTTTTTTTTTTTTTTTTTACCATTTCCATCCACATCTTGATCATTTTCTTGGGACCTGTATTGCAACCTAAAAAGACGATTTCAAGGTCCTCTGAGTCCTGAATATGATTAAAAGCCTTTACAAGTGCATGGCTGGCTCCAGGCTGTTCTCATGAACCATTCGTACATAGTAGTTACTAAAAGTAATGCACTGTGAGTCGTATGTATTCCACATATTTATTACTGTATGCCCTTCATTGACTGCTGCTGAATAAGACCACGAAGATTTGCATAGGGAGGAGGTCGGGGTGGGTAGGTGGGTCCTGAAACACAGGGCTTTCAAGCGGGGGAGTGGAGTTCGTGTCCTGGAAGAAGTTAAGGGGGAAACACAAGATTTTCAGTCCAGGAAATGGGCGTTCTTGTCCCAGGAGTACTACTTAAGGGGACCGGTGTTTTAACCATAACCACAAAGTTTTGTCTAATCCTAACTAGTCGTTTTAATGCCTAAACTTAACTGTCGGTCAGCTAAACTTCGCCACGTGACCCACGTTGGTGGACATAATTCCGTAAAATATCATACAAATTGTTACGCATACATTTTCGTGCATCGCTGGCTCCTACACATTTTGGCTAAAAGTTTTCATCATTGTTTTAATTCATTAAAGCCGTACAGTGTAAACAATACATATAGCATGCCATATGTACATTTTACATTGTAAGCAATGACATCACATCTGAATGCCAAAATCAGACTTCCTCTACAAGTGCTTAATGTATTTTTCTATTGTTTAACTCCATACCTTTTCTGTAAAGTTTTAAGATTTTGACACATCATCCATGACAGTATACTCTGTATGTGTTTACAGGGGTTAGTGTCAGGGTAAAAGTATACTCAAAACTGCTAGTCGGACTGTCGAATAGCTTCCGGGGGGGGTGGGCTAATATGGTTATAATCGTATTTAAACGATATTAGCTCTCCTCCCTCTCCATGACAACTGGCTTTTCCCTCCCCCTTCCAGTATGGCAAGTCTGAACAACTGTAAACACTTTTGCCATCTGACACATTGTACTAGTTCTTTTCTACCATAAACTAGCCCTTTGTTAGTGTATGCTGTGTCTGTGTAATTACTTATTCATCATGCCTAAGGCATGATGAATCAAGGCTTGTGAAAAGCAGTGTATAATTAAATGTTTGCCATCTTAGTAAACAGTACACAGAGTGATGGGAAATATAATGATGTTATATAATCACTATCATTGTCAGTGAACACTTAGCTGTATTTTTTCACTCAACCTGTTTAGAATCACTTTTTGCAAATCCTTTTGAAATATATGGATCATTGCATAACTGTATTACTCATGTGAGAACTAAGTGGTTTGATGTGTTGCACACGTTGGCACATGAAGGATGATAAATTAGTAAAGATGCACCAATTACATCTTTCTAGGCCGATTCCGATTTTCATTGAGTTAGGCCAGCCGGTACCGATTTTAGCCGATTCCGATTTAATTTTTTCTAACCACTTTACAGCACACGCAAATATTTATTTTCTATCTTTTCTTTAATAGAACATTTTTCACAGAGCATAGAACATTTTTTGAACAGATAATGGATCACTATAAAATAGAACTATATAAATGACTCCTGGTGTGGGAAATTCACACACATCTAAAGTGCAATGTTAGAATTTCCTTCTTTTCACATCCAATATCCAACTAAAAAAATTTGATTTTGGTTTTTGCTGTCGTCCCTCCACGCCCTACTTTTTCTTTGCAGGTGTTGCATATTGCAAACTTGTTATCTTCTGCACACACGCTGAAGAATTTCCAAACAGCTGACATGTTGCAGGTTAATTCACGAGGTTCCCTACATGTGCAAGAATAGCGTGGACACACGCTTAAAGTGATGGTTCGGAGTAATTTACCCTAGGGTCCTTTGCACCATGACCTCGAGCCAAACACCCCCCCCAGAAGCTTTTTTTACCTGGGTCTAACACTGGGCGAGTTAGCGTAGAGTAGCGTTAGCCGCTGAGTAGCTTAGCGCGGGGCTAATGGACCCACTTTGTATCTCTTAAATGACCCCACTAATAATGCCCAAAATGATACCAAAGGTATAAATATGTATTAATTTAATGATTAAATAAGGTAATGTCTCCAAACTTACCTCAATTATTACTTGTCTCCTGCTAGTTATATTACAGCACTTACTTTAAAAAATAAGTTAAATTAAAAAATATTTTTGTTGCATCTCTTTTCGGTGTTGTAATTTGTAGATGTCCCTAAGCACTCGTCTCACAGCAGCAACAACAGCAGAGAGCAGAAGCCAGCAGGCAAGTGTTATTTACATAAACTTCTGGTGTATTTACAAACTTTCCAATCCATCGTTTTATGGAGTGCATAACCTATATATACTAGTGTAGACCTTTGGTATCATTTCGGGCATTATTAGTGGGGTCATTTAAGAGATACAAACGTGGGTCCATTAGCCCCGCGCTAAGCTATTCAGTGGCTAACGCTACTCTACGCTAACTCGCCCAATGTTAGACCCAGGTGAAAAAAGCTTCTGGGGGGGTGTTTGGCTCGAGGTCATGGTGCAAAGGACCCTAGGGTGAATTACTCCGAACCATCACTTTAACACACAGCGAACTGTAACTCATATAACTTATGTTGTCAGTTAATTGTAACATTGACCGGCATGAAATCGGCATATGTCAGACTGACCTGCCGGTCGCCGGTCACGGCCGAGCATGTGAAAACTGGCCAATTCCGGTCACCGGCCAGTCCATCGCTGCATCTCTATAAATTAGGGATAGTAATTGTATAAAGAGACATAAAGGTTACAGCAGGAAAAATAAATTGTTTTTTGTTTACTGTTTCTATATTAAAAAAAATAATCTTGCAATATCTTTCTTTTTTTATGTAAAATGTTGATTCTCTGTGTATTTTATGTATTCCACATTCTCTCATCTTCCCCCAGCTGTTGCAGAAGTTCCTCCGTACTGCTTAATTCCTAAATTTAAACAACTTGGGGAGATCAAAGTGTCTCATTAAGAGGCAGATACAAATCCCACAAAAAGCAGCAGTATGTCAGACCTTGCACAGCGAATGCAGATCGAGTTTCAACCAAATAATATAAGCATATAATGCTTTATCCTGCAAAAAAAAAGCATAGCATAATGACCTAGCATCATTCTGGTTATTTTTTCAATACAGGCCTATTACTGTTAACACACCTAATTGTGATCTCAGTTCAACCATTTTCCACATATCTCTCACTGTGCAGGTATACAGACAGACAGACAGACAGACAGACTCTATCTTTACATCATGCCACATCCATCTATACTTCATCTGTCTCTGGCTGACACTCACTCTCCATCTTTCTTTGTACTTGTGAAAGCTCTACTCTCTACTCTCCTTTGTCCATCTGACTCCTTGACCTGCGAGCGATAAGGAGGACCAGATGAAGATCTGCTTCATGTTACGTCTCTCAACCGCTCTCTTCAATCAGCGTCTTTTCCCACTCTGTTACTTTTCTCTTTCCCCCATGCCTCTGTTTTAAAGGAGCCTCAGTCAAATCATGTTCACTGACTAACCTCATGTTGAGATGTGCAGGATCAACACTGAGTCAGTTATGAGGCAGGGAGATATGGGGTGAGGGAAGGAGCTGAGGGTGAAATAGAAAGATGAATCATCTTTGTCTTTGTAATTCAACATGTTATCATATTTGAGTGATACAGCCGGCAGAAAGACATAATTTGATGTAGAAAAATGACCCAGTCAATGTGTGTGTGCAGGAGATCAAACCAGTGATAAATTAAATAGATAATTAAATTACATTGAACATGCTTCAATTATGTCTAACACCAAAGAACACTGCTGATTGTGTTCTCTGGAAAATCGACTTTTCTGTGCACAGCCTTTTCTGTGTGGTTACTGGTCCACAAGTATTGGTTAGTGCAAAATATGTCAAGAAATGCGGTGACTGCAAAATCTGCCATTTTTTCTCTTCGATTACCCCTTTTTTATGCTTCTATCAAGGAATCCATCCATCGCTTGATTAAAATATCCTGTTAGGATGATTGGTCCCTCCACGCTACCCAAGACTCTTTTCATTCCTTGTAAAGAAGCCAGTCACAATAAATTATAAAGCTTTAACATTATTATCAATGCCTGTTATTCTGCCAGGACTTTCATTAATAAACTCTCTAAAGAATAGACCCAAATGACCCTGAGTGAACTATAAAACCACCTTCTTATAAATTTAAACTCTTTCTCCGTTTTTAATTATCCCTCCTTAATGAATACCACATTACTATTTATATTTAAGATATGGTGAATCTATTTTAGTAGAAACCCTTAAACCCTTAAATCTGTCTTTTCAGTACAAATACTCTCTCCTTTGTTGGCTTTAAAAGTGGCTGTTAAAAAGTTGTTTTTTTGTCCTTCATATAAAACAGTAGCCGCGCTCAGCTTGAATTAGGAAACATGTTTTACTCTGGAAAAAAAGTGACCGAGTGCTCGCAGGAACTTCTAAAACAAGTCTGACTCGACCCACAACACTCTTTTATCGACTCAAGTCTCCGTAAAAGTTGTTATTAAAACACACCAGGATATGCAGCTACCTGTCACACACTGACCCGCTGACCTACCGTGTTCTAACAGACTACACATCCATTTTTTATGAAGGTCAGATGGAATTAGGACGGTAGGAATCAAAGGATGCCTTGATGAGTGTGTATGCGCATCTGTGTGCTTTTTTTCTTCTTCTTCCTTTTTGGTCGATGTTATTCATGCAGCTCGTGCATGAATAACATTTACACTCTCTCTCTCTCTCTCTCTCTCTCTCTCGTGGTGTGTGAAATCATAGTCAGTGGTTTGGTTTGATGTTTACAAGGCTGTACAACAGAAGGCTCACTTGAGGATGAGCAGATCTTAAGACACAAGAAGCCCTTTTCATCAGAGGTCTCCTTCCATCTCCTTCAGTGTCTTTCATCATCTTTTCCATCATTTCTTTTTCTCCCCCCCCCCCACGTCTTCTGTCACCTTTTTTCTCTGGTGTGTGTCTCCTCTGAGTGAGGTGTTTTGTGGGGTTAAGTTCTGACTTTATTTTCGCTTTCACACACTCACAAACACATGCATGCTGACACTCACGCTCACTGTACAGTCACCTTCTCTGAGCAGCGGGCAGCCCTGACAGTGAGATAGATGACAGAGTTTGGGATTCTTGACAGCACATAGAACAACAACCTTGCTGTGTGTCCACAAACACACACCGCAATGACATACTGCTTTCTAATAAGCAACCCTATCTCCCGACGGAAAGTTGATGTTTGACGGCTCTGAAAAACTCCAGATTATGTTCAATGACAAAGTTTTTGACATTCAGTTGCCAGCCTTCTCTGTTTGGACTTTCGCACTCTTACTTTTCGCTTTGTTCAATAAAGGTCAAAGTGGTTCCTGCATCGAACGTTGCCATTGGCCGTGAATGGTGCACTGCAGAAATCTTAAATATAAAGATATAGTTTCTAGGCAGTTACTAGACTGCTGAGACATTCCTGCTGTGACCAGATGATGAATTGTGTATTGTTTTAGGTGAACTCCTGAGCTTTCATCTAGCACATTGAAGCTCATAACATTGTTGTTTTTTAGTGAAATGTCTCAACAGTTGGGTACCCACATTCCTGTCCCCCTCAGGATGAATTGTAATAACTTTGGTGCTCCCCTGACTTTTCATCTAGTGCCATTAGCAGGTTAGATTTTCACTTTGCTTGTTTCTTATGTTTATGACCGAATACTTATAAAACTTTTTTTTTTTTTTCACCAATTTCCATCGGTCTCAACTGTATTTTGTGTTCAAGCCTTTACTAGGGTCGGACAATGTCTACTGAATTGGCATATGACAATGGCCACAGTAAAATATCACACCTTCTGAGTGCGGAGCACTCGGACTGCAGCTGCGTGAGTCATCCTAACTGAAACTGAAATCCTATCGCCACCATTAAGAATTAAAGGATATCTGTCATGTCATCTTATCAGTGGTTTTAAATCACGATGTTGGGCTCAGTGGTCAATGACTGTCAGCCATTGGCTATGGACGATGCCATCTCCCATCGGCCCAACCCTACCCTTTACTGTCTGGAAAAGGGCAGCAGGGCATTGGGAGCAAAGTACATTTACTGATTACTATTTAGGACCCACGATGAGGCACATATTCTGTATGTTCATCGGTGTTTTAAGTCCCCAACGTCTCCGTCCAGGCAGTGCTGCCTGGAAGGCACTAGGATTAGGCAATGGTTATGGTTAGGGTTAGGGTTAGGTGCCTTGAAGTCAACGGTCGCAGCGCTACCTTGAAGGAGGCGTTGGGGGCTTAAAACCTCATCAAGCTATTCTGTATACACGGAGACAGGTTAACATAAACATAGTAAAATGTGTTTCCCTAAATTAGCTTATTTCTGCTCATTTTAGCAACAAATAAATAAATAAAAACAAGAAGTGGTGATATGTATAAGAATGGCCAGTGTTTATACAGTGCTTGTACCAAGTGATAATGTTTCAAGGACAATGAATCTCTTGTTTAACTCTACATTTCTCTCATGTAGCCATTGTAATAAGTGTGACACTAGACGAGTACCCGAGCCAGTTGCTTACTTGTTTAAAACTTGAAAGACATTGAAAGAAACTTTTATGCCGACCACAGCAGAGCAACTGAAACACGACAGCTTACAACTGTACAAAGAAGAGATTTGATTGTTCACAAAAGGAGCTCACTAAAGAGGCAGAGGCTTGGCAGAGCATGTTTTCTGAAAACACGCTTCTCATTCGAGGTACAAGAATGGGGAATAGTGGAGGGTTAGACGTTATTCTGTGCCATCGCTTCCTATGTCTGCTTGTCTCAATAATGCATGATTAAAAAAAGACTGGAGTCTCAGCCATCTGCGTCAGCCCCCTCGTGCTGCAGTTAATCACAGATTTAGAGAGAATAAACTTGCACGGGGCTTTAGCTCTTTCATCATATAGGGCCTTTTCTGCTTCGCATGAGAGCAAGATGTTTTTTTTTTGTTTTTTTTTTAAAGTAGTGATTATCTTTAAATGCAGGTACTGCACTTGCACTGTATTCTTTGCCCATCATTTTTTTTTCCATTTTGCATTTTAATTCTTACTTGAACTGATTATTTTCCATTCAGTATGTCTATAAATATTCTAATGCATTTTCGTGTCTCATGTAAAGTCCCATGAATTGCCTCTGGGTTTGAAAGGTACTCTCTGCTTTAAGACAGTACTTACAGTATGATAGAGGTTCTCTTAGTTGTTTCAACACCGTGTGTGCAGAAATTACTCAGTTGTAGTCCAAAGGTGCACTAAAAGGCATATACGTCCTATGTAGTTTTATATATATAGTACCGGTATTTCTATTATTTCGCATTTTGCATTTGGGTGAAGTAAAGAGGCAGATTTATGGATATGCACACCCGAGCTGATGTCACATCGATGTTGTTCTTTTCTGTACCACATGTGGTACAAAATATATACTTTTTTATTGAGCATTAGCAGGCTGGTGAAATAAAATCATCCTTCTACTAAAGGGACTGCGTTCAAGTATTAGCAAGCTGAATCTATAGCTGCTGCAGGGCTTTTATTCTGTAGCTGACCCTGCTGCGACTGCCCTGTGGATAGGATCGATATTGCCTGATATCATTATATTTTTCTTAACATTCTGCCAATATGTTCAGTATGCTGACATACCATTCAGTTACTGAAAAGTGGGTTGGGTGGCTTTTGAACCTTAAAGTGCTTAGCTTGAAGCTTCAGCTCAGCATAACCTGCCCCAGAATCCCAATGCCTTTGACCCAGACCACATACATACAACATTTCAACAGTATCAGGCTGAGACTTTTCCTATGCGGTTCAGACTTCAGAATCAGCGGTTTCTTTTTTTTTTTTTTCCGGTTTTCCTACAACTACCACATTTTGTTCCATCATTATTTTTTCTCATCTTTCTAACCTTTTAACGGCTAGATATGTGATAATGTACTCAGAGTATGTCTCAATCATAAACCTGCCCTCATCCACCTTTTAGGCTATATCTAATCCAGGTTTCAGCCACCTGGCATGAGCGCAGACGCTAAAAGCACATCATGACATAGACCGTTACTTCAGTTTTATTAGTAAAGGAAAAGAGGCTTGTCTTGCTGACATTTATCAGGACATTAAAATAAAAGATGGTGTGCATAAACACAGGGACTAGTTATTTTTCAGACATCAGATAGATAATATAATTTAGTGCTCATACATTGTGGTAAACGAGAAGTTAACTCTGGAACAGAAAGTTTATTGTCTAAGTTGTTACATTATTCGGGTACACGTTCTTTGCCTTCTGCTTCCTATACACTTCTTCAAGAATTGTTTTTCTTTCTCATAATCCTTGATATTGGATCACCCGTATTCTATAAACGTCCCTCTTTCTGTTAAGCAAAGCCATTGATGAGGAGGCAAATATCAACTGTCAACAGGCCGCTAAAGTTAATTATTAAGTTAATGGAATTTCCCCAGTGTTGTCAATCGATAGCAGTTGCCTTGTTATCGATCTATGTCACTCATCTTTGGTGAGTGCTTATCAAAAACCCATTAGAAAGCTGATGTGTCAGACTGGCTATCAGATCATGGAGGGGTAGAGCTCAGATAGATGGAGAACAAGAGACAGCAAGAGACATTGTGTTTAAAAAAAAAAAAAAAAGGACTTCTAATGAAAATTAATCTTTCAGGAAAATAATAGTTTTCACAATCATTACTTACTTTCAAGTTGACACAACTTGTAAAACATCCCAAATGGTCTTGGCAACTTAAGGAGAGACTCTTCAGTTACAAAACACTTTTGAACAAAACGTAATATGTGTCATACATGGAACATTCCAGGCCAATGTTTGCAAGTTACAAAACCAAGCAAAGCAATCCAACAGTAATCAGAATATGGGGAGGCAACTGTATTCAGTTGCCTCCCCATATTCTGATTACTGTTGGATAGGGCTTTTCTTTACAGAAAGCACATGTGCAAATAATGAAATTAATGATCTTACTGGGACACTTGAATAAAACAGAGCCGTCGTTAATGTTATTAGTAACACCTGTTCTCTAATTCCTATGACTAAACAAAATGTCTGCTCTGAAAAAGACCTACGGAGATCACCGACAGACCCAGATCTTCTTTCATTTTCCTGCAACTTTTATATCTGTTAAGCTGTAAAAAGAAATTCAGTTAACACCAAATGCAGAAAATCAGTTTGTGAAATTGGACATTGGGTGTTTTTTTTTTTTTTTTTTTATCCTTCACACTTGTATGATTACTTTAGCAATATAATCTATATATGTGAGTCACTGGAAAGCATAGTGTGTCATTTAAATACAATATTGAATAGCATTATAGACTAACCTTGTCATAACAGGAAACAAGCATGTGTTACTGCTAATGTTATTAACGGCTGTGTTCTATATAAATTTCCCAGTAAGACATGAGTAGTGAGCCAATATGAACAATACCAGGGTCCTGGATGTAGAACACCTTAATGGAATGCAGCCATTATTAATCATCATTATTCAGTTGCACCTGTGCTTTGCCTTTTCTTTGCCTATTCAGTTCAGACTTCAGAATCAGCGTTTTTTTTTTTTTTTTTTTTTTTTTTTTATCTTTTCCAGTTTTCCTACGACTACCGCATTTTGTTCCATCATTATTTTTTCTCATCTTTCTAACCTTTTAACGGCTGGATATGTGATAATGTACTCAGAGTATGTCTCAATCATAAACCTGCCCTCATCCGCCTTTTATATCTAAGCAAGCTTTCACAGTTCACAGCAAATGCAGAAAATCTGTTAGTGAAATTGGACATTGGGTATTTCATTTTTTATTTTACACCTTCCCACTTGTATGATTAATTTGATATGAACAATACCAGGGTCCTGGATGTAGAACACCTAAATAGAATGCAGCCATTATTAATCAACATTTTTCAGTTGCACCTGTGCTTTGCCTTTTCTTTCTATGACATGTTGAAATATCTGCTGATCTTTTTCAATGGTTCATTTTGTGTTAAGAGTGATGGGGTTTTAGATGGTGCTCACAGTGTCCGATTAGGAAATATGTACAAAGATTGCATTCATATGCACATAGACACACAGTATCCACAGACAGTAAACATGAACAGGTGTCAGACCTTCTCAGCAGCTTTGGGATACTTGGAGTCCTTGGAATGCCTGGGATGACTTTTGAACTCTGTGTCTGTGGTTTCCCTTCCAGGACTGGCTGAGTAAGTTTGGCTACCTCCCGCCCCCTGACCCAGTGACTGGTCAGCTTCAGACCAAGGAGGCCCTGACCAAGGCCATCAAAGCCATGCAGAAGTACGGAGGGCTGAAGGAGACCGGAGTCTTAGGTATGTGGCTGTGTGTGATCGCGATAAAAGGGGATGATTATATTGGCACTTTGGATGGATGAAGGCACTATGTGTGCGTTTACTTTCTGATTACAGTATGTGTGATTGAGAGAGGGAGGGACTAAAGTGTACCTGGGGAAGAAAATACAACCTACAATTTTACCCTATCATATTGAATACAATCCAAGCAACACAAACACAAAATGTGACTTTAGAAACTGCTACTGGGTTGAGTCAATCATTGTGACAAAACAACCATTGAACATTAGAAAGGTAAAATGTATTTCAGCTCTTTTGTATTGGATTTCATTAGATTGCTTACACGCCTTGAGAGAACTTGTAAACATAAATCATACTTCTCTGTCACACACAACCGCAGTAGAATGACAATACTGCATACTACATGATTGATAATAGTGGTATGTGTAAAACAGAATAACAGTATATTGATTAGTATACCTTCTGCTATTGTCTTGTACAAATCATTTTTCACACATACAGAACATACTGTCAGCCTCACATGAACATGGGCTCCACGTGCAAACACACACACACACACACACACACACACACACACACACAAATTGTTCTCGTCTACAAACATCATTCTTTATCATATCTATAGAGGCTATAAAGCATGATACTTTTAAATGGTTTTATGACAGTGGTGTGTGTGTGAGCAAGTCTAATTTATGGACAATAGTGTGTGAGAGAGAGTGTGACTGTGCATGTGATAGTGTATCGTACAGAGCAAGTATGATTTATGGCCAAAGCGCCCACTCATAACCTCCTGTACATGCACATATATATATATATGCATATGAGCACATACAGTATAGTATGAGTTACAGCTACTTAAACAGTCATTTGCAAACATATGTTGAACCGTAGTGGTGGATGTCTTCCACTGTGTTTATGTTAAACATAATCTGTATTCATTCATGTTGCTTACGTTTTCCAGCTGTCATAAAACTGTGTTATAATAATATTAGGTTTATTTAATGTCCCTTCATTATTCTGTATCACAATTACATCTCCTCTCCCCTTTAGACCACGCCACACTGGATCTAATGAAAACACCCAGATGTTCTCTGCCAGATGTTTCTGAGGCAGAGGTGACAATGGGCCGCAGGAAACGAGGCTTGAACCCTCAGAACAAATGGAGTAAGAGGCATCTATCCTGGAGGTAGGGATACATGAAATGCACACTATGATTAGGTGACTCTTCCTCAAGAAATCTTTTGGTTTCTGGATCAATTTTGGCTCAGAGGCAAAGTGTGAAATGCATGGAATGGTTTTTGCACACAGCCATAATTGCATCTCCACGTCTATGCAGTTCTACTCCAAACTCATTTGTATGACTCCTAAAGATAAAAGGCTGCGTCACAGAGTCATTCTGCAGTTTATACTGTACATGATAAAATAAGATTTGTTAAGTGCAGCTGGACCATCTGTTAGGGATACAGCTTAGTGTTAGACAGCAGAGGAAGAGGCAGTGAAACATGGTTGGCCTGAGCTGATTCACACACACTATCAGGAGTGATTCAACAAGGAGATATTCTAATCGGGTGTGTCGCTGGTTTGTGTAATGTGTAATCTCCTCTCCTCTCATTATCGCAGTAGATACAAACAAACACACACACACAAGCACATGCAGAAAATGCAATACAAATACACCCACACTGTCCACTTCCACATGAGGTTGGATTTCCCATATTCTCGCTCCCTGTCAGCCGTCAGTCACAAGTCATGATCGTCTCACCACAACTTCTGATAAAATCTCCCCACTGCTCTCTTTGGCCATTCGTGGGCAGTGACCTCTCCCAGATTTCAGCCGACACTGTTGTTGTGGGAACAACAACTCAGAAAGTCTGCAAAGTTTTTGCCTACGCAACATATTACGCAGTAACATGGCAGACAAAAGTAAATATTAGGTTAATGGTAAGAAACATTTTATCCAGTGACGTATTGCATGTACATACATTTTTTGCTCACTTTTTGTTATTTGTAATATGGTATTAGGTTGTAACTGCTAGTTGCTGTCCACATAGCGTGACCTAGATTAGTAAGGAATGTTTTTTATGAGCATTACATCTGGTAACAAGCCAGGTAAAGCAATATTTTAGTGGTTTTAGGGAATGTACTAGTGCAGAAACCAGTCTTAGACAAAATCACTAATATAAGACTTTAAACTGGAAATAAATACTGGAAACAGCTGAACAATAAAATACAACACATCTTCTTTGTAGCGTGCATGTGTTTTCCCACATTACGACTTAAAGTGATGGTTCGGAGTAATTCACCCTAGGGTCCTTTGCACCATGACCTCGAGCCAAACACCCCCCCAGAAGCTTTTTTCACCTGGGTCTAACATTGGGCGAGTTAGCGTAGAGTAGCGTTATCAGCTGAATAGCTTAGCGCAGGGGCTAATGGACCCACGTTTGTATCTCTTAAATGACCCCACTAATAATGCCCGAAATGATACCAAAGGTCTACACTAGTGTATATATAGGTTATGCACTCATAAAACGATGGATTGGAAAGTTTGTAAGTACACCAGAAGGTTATGTAAATAACACTTGCCTGCTGGCTTCTGCTCTCTGCTGTTGTTGCTGCTGTGAGACGAGTGCTTAGGGACATCTACAAATTACAACACCGAAAAGAGATGCAACAAAAATATTTTTTAATTTAACTTATTTTTTAAAGTAAGTGCTGTAATATTTCTAGCAGGAGACAAGTAATAATTGAGGTAAGTTTGGAGACATTACCTTATTTAATCATTAAATTAATACATATTTTTGTTGTATCTCTTTTCGGTGTAGTAATTTATAGACGGCCCTAAGCACTCGTCTAACTGCAGGTAGCAGCAGCAGCAGCAGCAACAGCAGCAGCAACAGCAACAGAGAGCAGAAGAGAGCAGGCAAGTGTTCATAAACTTCTGGTGTACTTACAAACTTTCCAATCCATCGTTTTATGAGAGCATAACCTATATATACTAGTGTAGACCTTTGGTATCATTTCGGGCATTATTAGTGGGGTCATTTAAGAGATACAAACGTGGGTCCATTAGCCCCGCGCTAAGCTACTCAGCGGCTAACGCTACTCTACGCTAACTTACCCCGTGTTAGACCCAGGTGAAAAAAAGTTTCTGGGGGGGTGTTTGGCTCGAGGTCATGGTGCAAAGGACCCTAGGGTAAATTACTCTGAACCATCACTTTAAAGCTCATGAACACACCAAAGTCGGAAGAACGACTTCCCAAATGGGGAAATGGACCATCTGAGGAGCACATGAATGCAGCATCAGTCTTGAACTAGTTTTGCTTTGCCAGACCCTCCTCCAAATCACGCTGGAGGAGGGTCTGGCTAATCCACAGAGCATTCAGGGATGGGAGGAAAGCGTGCTCTGGTTTATCGGCATTTCTTTAAACCAATTACAATCGTCTTGAGCGGTGCAAAGCCCTGGGAAAAGCCGCAGTGGCGCTGCAAAATAGCCTCAGAAGGAACTTGTTTTGGTGGAACCGTGTACGTTTGAAAAGTTGTTTTAGTCGTGCAACAGAAAACTCAGATTGGACAGATAGTCTAGCTAGCTATCTGGATTTACCCTGCAGAGATCTGAGAAAAGGTTAACCGTAGTCCTCCATAAATCGACCAGAGTTTAAAATGCCAAAACAAAGGAAGCCTAAGGCAACAGATAGCCGGCCTTAATGAGTGAAATCCGGCGGATTTTCCGTTGGCAACGGAGCAATCCCGGAAGTGGAACGTCAAGGATATAGACTAGTCTTGAACCAACTTATATGATGGTGTGACAGACAAATTATCACCTGATTACCAATTGAAACCATGCATTGTACAGCCACTGCTATTATGTGGCTTACTGCACATGCAGACACTCAGATGTTAAGCACTTTGTGTTTAGTGCTAATTAGAAAATTGTAGCATGCTAACATGCTGGACTTAGATGGTGAATCTGATACACAACAGCATAGCATTTTCACTGGTCCTAATTAGTTAGGATGGGTAAAATGCAGAGGATGCATTCCTCGTACAGTATATGTAAATGTACTTGGCAAATAAAAGACATCTTATTATCATTACATTTAGTCATGCTAATGAGACATTTTGGCAAACACATTAAAAATAACCTGGCAAGTAGTAACCACAGCTACATTCAATGCTGCTCTTTTTTTCCATTTTATTCTTCTCCTCTCATTAATTGCTAGTGTTGAGCCATTTTTCACGAGTGTAAGTGGTTAAATTGCTTAAGTTTAGATGAGGAGCAGGTTGTTTACTGCTGACAGTTCAGTACGGCATCTTTGCTCAGTGGCGTGTTGCTTTTCCAGGAGCTGCAGTGTGTACTTGACAGCAGGAACACACTGAAAAAGACAGGCAGGCTGTGAAAGACCTGGCTATGCTTTCAGAATATGTGATGCTGAGATATTGTTTATCAAGAAAGTAAATTTGGTTTTGCAAGTGTATACGCAGCACTGAGAATGCACGTGAGTACAAAGCAAAGGTAGCAGGGATCTGTTTGGTGGACAAGGGCTGGGCAATATATCGATATTATATTGATATCATGAGACTAGATATCGTCTTAGATTTTGGATATTGTAATATGGCTTAAGTTTTGTCTTGTCCTGGTTTTAAAGGCTTACAGTGACCGCTTAAGTAATGTAATTTTCTGAACCTACCAGACTGTTCTAGCTGTTCTGTTATTTGCCACTTGGCCACATATTTATATCTACATTATTGATGAATATTTATCTGAAATCTAGTTGTGGAGATATTTAGTTAAACCTACATTGTGTAATTTTTTGAGTTGATTCTTAGCAAAAACCCCTTTGTTCTTTCACAAATATATACTCATTCATGTGTAATTACTTCCACCAACTAATCAAAGTATTCTCATAAGCGTAGAATCTGACATTCAGAATCATTCAGAATACATAGGAGCGACTCGCTTGAATGATGGCAGCCATGTAGCGCCTCCATCTTTAAAATGGGACATACTTACGCATTTCGCCCTCTTACACCTTTTGGCACCATGATGAATGCAAGGGGCAGATTACTCTAACCTGACTCCGCCAGATAGATTGCTTCACATTTGCTCGGCATATCCATCTGGGAACTTGCCGTTGGAGAACTTTTGGGAAGGGGCGAAAATACTGGTTAGGTGATTGGATAAACCATCTGTCTATCACCACCTATGTTGGTAATAGACGGGTCAAATCAACCAATCAGATCAACGAAGTGTATGCAAATACAACCACAAGCCAGGCTACCCCTGCTGCTGCAGGCAAAGCATAGCTCGTTAGCTCAGCAAGCAAGCAACATGTCGGTAAAGGATATTTGCAGTTTGTGTAACGAGAATTTACGAATAAAAGGCACCATTTCAGGTTCCCGGTCCATATTCCAAAAGAAGGATCCAAGAGAAAAAAGCATTAGCGAGCGGCTAACAGAATTAGGGCTACCGCTGTCTGAAAATACTGGTTAGCTGATTGGACCATCTGTCTATCACCACCTGTTGGTGATAGATGCTTCACGTTGTGTCATACCTAAAGCCGCCTCAAAACCAACGCTGATTGGTCGGTCATTTGGCGAACGGCTCCAAAGATGCCAGACTGATCTGCGAGTGAAAAACTGGAGCTTGCGAGATCAGGACGATCTCACGAGGTTAAGATTACTCGCCAGGGAAGTAAGAGAATTAAAACGACAACGCAACAGACAAGACCAAAGTTAATATTATTGGAATGGCTAGAACAGCTGCGACGTGTAAACAAGGGAGAGAGCTAGTTTCGGGTTCGGTCGGTGTAGGAGGAAGGGCTAGAAAGTAATATTCATTCGGTTGTCATATACAATTTCACTGCTAGATGGGAGAAATTCTTACACAATGTAGCTTTAAAGCAACAATAGTCAACCCTATAATATGGTTAGAATATCAACATTGAGGTATTTGGTCAAGAATATCGTGATATCTGATTTTCTCCATATCACCCAGCCCTATAGCAGACAAGTACCAGTTAAACAAGTATTTTATGTACCTGAGGAAAGCCTTTATTTCAGCCATTGCAGGCCAAGTTAAGGAGAGTAAGTACACGGGCCATATGGGCCAAGGCAACTTGCAGAGGAACGATGACCTGAGGAGGCTAATAGATCTACGGTAGGAAACAAGAACAGCAAAATGAAGCGAGATGCGGAGGGAAAGCAGGACATCAGGGCACTGGAGGATTGAAGAAACCGGTCGATAAGCAAGAAGGATGGGAAGGCTGTGGGAGCATGAGGGAGTGTGGGGGTAGGGGCTGCTGTAGTTACTGCAAAAGCAGGACAGAACATAAAGTAGAGCTCGGCTGAGAGAAGATGGTGAAGATGATGAGGCAGCAGGACGAGGACGAGTTGCATAATATTGTGTTGAGTTCATTTCAAAGACACAAAGACCTAAAAAAACATCTGTCTGCTTATTTACTGAGTTCCCTGCCCTACACTGTTTTGAAGCGGCAGAAGCAACAGATCAGACTGCGAGAGGGATGAGTTCAGAGGATGAATCACTTGTCACCAGGGGCAGGATGGCTATGGCATATTGATAATACCAAATTACCTGGTGACTTTGTCCCTGTGGCATTGCCTTGTTGAAATAATCCCCCACATCCACCCACGGGAGGATTTCTGTCAGAGATACAGACATTTCTTTGGGGTCAAGATATGATTGCATGGGGGCTCTCGTGAGGTCTCAGCTGACCTGGAAAACCGAGTGGCAGCAATCCAGCATCTCACTGCAGCGAAGCTGTTGCATAGAGTCTGCTTTGGGGGCGGGGGGGAACCAGCATGTACGCTGCTGTGAAGACCTGCTGTTTTATGACTGGAACATTTTGCCTTTTCTCATCACTGGCTCTCTCTTTACTCTCTGCTTCTCTCCGTCCTACTGCTGCCCATCACACGCCTCGCGATGCTCTTCTGGCCCCACACATCTTTGTGAAATAAGGCAGCATGTCTTTTCAGACCAGCGAAGCCACCTTTCAACTCACAGCTCTTACATTTGCGTGCAAAGAAGCCAAGTTTTACTGGAAATTGAGACGTACAGTATGGAGCTTGTGTCTTTTGTAGATTTCTTTTCAGCCTCGAGCTCCTGCCAAGAAACAGATGGTAAATTTATAGTGCTTTTATTATAAACACTTGTGGATTACTTGTTGGTTTCAGATTCAGTCACATTTTGAGAGGTCGCCATATGGTGTGGTTTATCAAAACATAGGAAAGCATAGATATTCTATACAGAACCACAGCTACCCTCAGGTGTGTTTGGGTGCAATTTAATGAAAGCATTTTTTTTTATCCAGGTATTTTGTTTATTGTGGAAGATGCATTGTTCCTTGCATGCTTCTTTATTGGATAAATATTTACTGTAATGTTCTGGTGCTCAACTAATTTGTGAGGTGCAAAATCATCAGTTGCACACTCATTCACTCAAAAGTATCCACTGTACACTCATACAGAGTTAAACATTTTGACTTCTATTGTATCCTGTGCCTTTATTCAGCTCCAAGGTCTGTGTATTATTGATGCCACGCAGAGAACATTTATCTGCACTAGATGAAGTACTGAGGTACTGAATTGTGCTGAAATACTTTAACATACTAAACAATAGGTATTCACTTAGGACTGTATGTGTGGCTTCAATAGGAGTGATGTTAACCTTAGAGTGGCAGTCAGAACACACAGAACTCTTTTTACTGACTTTATCTTAACCAGGGGTTAAGATAAGGTTAAGGAATGTAACGAAGTACAAATACTTTGTTACTGTACTTAAGTAAATTTCACGTATATCTGTACTTTACTTATGTACAATCAATAGTGCATACTTTTGACGTTTACTTCGTTACATTTTGCAGCACTTATCTATACTTTCTACTCCACTACATTTCTACAACGTTCCGTTACTTTTTCGTTAAATTTTCTGATCAGTTTTTCCCCCTACCAAAACATCTTCCTGACCGTCCACGTTTGCAGTCCGCAGGGAAGCCTTCAGCAGCGGCTCCTGCACCGCCACGCCAAGACCCGCCCTTCAATAGCATTTATTGGCCAGGCGCGTACAGCTCCCGGTACTACCGCTGCTCCCGTTACTGCTGCTGCTCCCGATACTCTGCTTGGTCATATGTGAAGCATTCCTTCACATAGGGTTAATATACAACCCGTATATTTATCTTAAAAACACTAACGGTCCTCCTCAGCTGTGAAGCCACGTACTTGTTGTCCAAGCCTGTGTGTTCTCGCTAGATAAATGTGTGCAGCATTCACTGTCCCGTGGGAAATAATGCAACGTCAAGCTTCATGCAGATCACCCTGATAGATAACCAGAATTGTAAGTCAGAATGTTAACTGGGCCACAGATGGTAAGCACAATTACATTAACCTAAAACTAACTTAATTAAAATGCCACAGCCCATACTGTTTTTTTTTTTTTTTTTTTTTAATTATTAGAATATAGACATTAAGAGAATAAATCGTAATGCAAGTACTTTTACTTTTAATACTTAAAGTACATTTAAAATCAGGTACTTTTGACTTTTTTTTGTCATTGTTGTACTTCTACTTTTACTAAAGTAAATATATCTCTGATTATTTATACTTTTACTTAAGTACTGAGATTCAGTACTTAAGTACTTTAGTTCAATACATTATTTGCAAGCACTGATGCTTATAGGTTTTGAGTTGAAGAAATATGAACAAATAAAAATGCCAACTATAATGAGAATTCACATAAGCAGATGACTTAAATGGGTTATTACTAGAAGTACTAATGCATTTGTGCGATAAAGCTACCAGTGTGCATATGCTCCATAAGCTTAATCAACATATAAACAGTGAAGTTATATTTATCCAGTTTCAAATACACACAAGAAATAAATTATACTTACTGCTCCATTAAGTTGCAATACAAAAAGACTTTGATCCCATTTACATACCAGAATGCCAACATTGTCCAAATCAGCTTAACTAGCACTGGCATAAGCAAGCTGCACGATAAGTAGATTAGCTCGGATTCTGTAAAACAGCCTTCATAAAAATCGATCAATATGCAGAGAAAGACTCAATAAAAGTCGCGTTCAGTCAGAAATAACTGGTTTTACTCGCGGTTAGTCAGAGACACACACAACTCACACCACTTGGATGCAGTAAAGTGCGCTTTGAGCTCTGTTCTGCCGACGTGCCTCTTGCTATGTCGTTTTACTGACTGCACAGCTCCAAGTGCTCAATAGCACAATGTGCAGTTTGCCACAAGAGGGCACATGGTCAACATTCAACAGCCTTTTGTACTGTACAAATTCTACAGGTGTGTTAAATCAGTACCTCACTATAAAAAGCAACATATTGTAAATGGACTCCTGAGATAATATTTCGTAATAGAGTCTGTAATGGCAAAACTAATTATAACTATTAATTATAACGTAGTTTGGCTAAAGACCTTGCAAGGATGGTTTCATAGACATTCATCTGTCAGATAAGATGTAAAACCTCTATAAGCACATACTGTATTCACTCTACAACTGTGAAAAAGAACTTCCCACAGCCATTTTATTTACCTGGTCTCTAGAAGGTTTATTAGGTTTACTTGCAATAACTTAGTTATATTTGCTCATACATGTCATTACATGCATTATCTTGACTGTTGGGAAATTAATCTCTCTCTGTTGCACAACAGAAATCCAGCCTATTGAAAGGATATAATATATTTATTTTATATTTATTATTTATTTATTTATTTATTTATTTATTTATTTATTTATTTATTTATTTATTCCTGCCCCACCATGGTTTCTATAGCATCATTACTTTAGTAAGGGGGATAGGAGTAGGTTGTGTTCTGGTGGACAGACATTAATTTGCCGTGTAATGTATTATTTACACGTAAATTACATTGGTATCTAGAAGGACAATGCCCTCTTCTTATTGATTTAAAGGTAAAAAAGGATTTGTCTCCAAAACCTGTTACGATCTATGTAATGGCTTTCCTTTTCTTACACCTCGATAAATGGGAGATTTCCTTTTCAGACAAGGGAAATAAGTGAGACTAACACGTTCACAAATTAAATTTCTCAGAAACAAGCATACCCTGCTTCAAAATAAGTAAAGTAGTTTATTAGTTTCAAATTAAAAGCATGTTATTATCCATGTTCTGATTACCTTTTTTGGCACGATATTTGCAAAAACATTGATTTCAGTATCAGTCCAAAAAAAAATATTATATATATACACAGTACAGGCCAAAAGTTTGGACACACCTTCTCATTCAATGCGTTTCCTTTTATTTATTTTCCTTTTTCGTTTTATTTACATTGTAGATTCTCACTGAAGGCATTAAAACTATGAATGAACACATGTGGAATTATGTACTTAACAAAAAAGTGTGAAATAACTGAAAACATGTCTTATATTCTAGTTTCTTCAAAGTAGCCACCCTTTGCTCTGATTACTGCTTTGCACACTCTTGGCATTCTCTTGATGAGCTTCAAGAGGTAGTCACCTGAAATGGTTTTCCAACAGTCTTGAAGGAGTTCCCAGAGATGCTTAGCACTTGTTGGCCCTTTTGCCTTCACTCTGCGGTCCAGCTCACCCCAAACCATCTCGATTGGGTTCAGGTCCGGTGTCTGTGGAGGCCAGGTCATCTGGCACAGCACTCCATCACTCTCCTTCTTGGTCAAATAGCCCTTACACAGCCTGGAGGTGTGTTTGGGGTCATTGTCCTGTTGAAAAATAAATGATGGTCCAACTAAACGCAAACAGGATGGGATGGCATGTCGCTGCAGGATGCTGTGGTAACCATGCTGGTTCAGTATGCCTTCAATTTTGAATAAATCCCCAACAGTGTCACCAGCAAAACACCCCCACACCATCACACCTCCTCCTCCATGCTTCACGTTGGGAACCAGGCATGTAGAATCCATCCGTTCACCTTTTCTGCGTCGCACAAAGACACGGCGGTTGGAACCAAAGATCTCAAATTTGGACTCATTAGACCAAAGCACAGATTTCCACTGGTCTAATGTCCATTCCGTGTGTTTCTTGGCCCAAACAAATCTCTTCTGCTTGTTGCCTCTCCTTAGCAGTGGTTTCCTAGCAGCTACTTGACCATGAAGGCCTGATTCGCGCAGTCTCCTCTTAACAGTTGTTCTAGAGATGTGTCTGCTGCTAGAACTCTGTGTGGCATTCATCTGGTCTCTAATCTGAGCTGCGGTTAACTTGCGATTTCTGAGGCTGGTGACTCGGATGAACTTATCCTCAGCAGCAGAGGTGACTCTTGGTCTTCCTTTCCTGGGGCGGTCCTCATGTGAGCCAGTTTCATTGTAGCGCTTGATGGTATTTGCGACTGCACTTGGGGACACATTCAAAGTTTTCGCAATTTTCCGGACTGACTGACCTTCATTTGTTAAAGTAATGATGGCCACTCGTTTCTCTTTACTTAGCTGATTGGTTCTTGCCATAATATGAATTCTAACAGTTGTCCAATAGGGCTGTCGGCTGTGTATCAACCTGACTTCTGCACAACACAACTGATGGTCCCAACCCCATTAATAAGGGAAATAAATTCCACTAATTAACCCTGACAAGGCACACCTGTGAAGTGAAAACCGTTTCAGGTGACTACCTCATGAAGAACATTGAGAGAACACCAAGGGTTTGCAGCGCTATCAAAAAAGCAAAGGGTGGCTACTTTGAGGAATCTAAAATATAAGACATGTTTTCAGTTATTTCACACTTTTTTGTTAAGTACATAATTCCATATGTGTTCAGTCATAGTTTTGATGCCTTCAGTGAGAATATATATATAGATTAGATATATAGATTAGATATATAATCTATATATATAATTTATATATATAATATATATATATATATTTTTTTTTTATGTGTATCAAGTCTCAGATACATTTTACTACTGTGCTGTTTTTTTTTTTTGATTACAGACCTCATTATATTTCTACATATACATTTCTTTGATTTCCCAGTAAAGGGTGTAAAAGCACTCGCAGAGCGGGGAGGAGGGAGAGAGGGGTACTGATTCGTCAAAGTGGGCATGGCCTATGGGACCCAGGTTTGGAAATTAATACGTATCAGAACTTGGTAATATTGTTCGACATCCCATTCCGACGCTCTGTACCAAATTTGGTGAGGATCGGCCATTAGGGGGCGCTATAATGAACGTAGACGCGTTTTGGCAAATAAGTCAATGCATTTAAATGGGAAATTTGCAATGGCAATATCTCTGCGGCTCTATACCAGATTTGGTGATGATCGGTCTTTAGGTTGCGTTATAATTGAGGTTGAAGCATTTTGGCCTTTTACTCAATGAATGGGAAATTTGCTATTGGATTTCACCACAGACTTTGGAGCTTGCAATTAGTGAAATTTCCTGACTTTTGCCTTGCCGCCATCGTGCTTTGGCTTCTCCTCCACGTGTCATCAGGGGCGACTTGCGCCAGGGGGGACTCACGACGGGGAGGCTTGGACCCCGTCATAACTGCTTGCAGTTCTAGTTTCACTTAAAAGCATCCAACTCAAATACAATAACTACAGTATTTCTTTGTTTAAAACAAATCAGACAGATTACAAATATTAATTTACGTTTCTTTTGTCAATCAAGGATGTAGTTAATAGTCAGGTTTAGATAGATATTATTATTATTATTATTATTATTAAAAGCATGAATAAGTGGTGAATCATCATGAATACTGCATATTGCATCTTTTAGCTTGCTTACTCTCATCCCTCCTTCATTCCCATCCACCTGTAACAGTGCCCCTTTCTCTTCTCCTTCCTCGTGCTATTTCCTCCTCTTCCATCCTCTGTTTGTGAGCTAAGCACCATAGTGAAAGATTCACAGTCCGTCCAGGACTGCCTGCTCAGTAGTGTCAGGGTGTGCTTTGATGTAAGCAGTTCTTTATGGAGGTATTATATTTGATTGATGTGGAAACGTCTGACGGTACACTCTGTTCTCAGATATTTATTTGTGAGTCAATGATGCACACTCAGAAGCTCTGCTGCTGCTAAACAGCCCTCAGCCACTGAGCCAATGATGACTCCTGCTCTATGCTGCAGCTAAAAACTCTGACATCTGCACTTTCTTTTTCCTTTAAACTTTGCTGGCTCATGTGCTTATCACTTCCTAACTGCTCATCAGTCACGGCCATTAAATCTGAAGAAAATAAACATTCACGCTGTGGACACACAGCCATCAGCTTTGACCAGCCACAAGTTTATTCTTTTAGGGCTGAGCTGAGAAATCCATGCAATGAAAGGACTTGACCACAACTTTTGCCTGTTACCAACAATTTTTTGGTCTGACTTGTTTTAACCTGGCACTACAATTTGAGAGCGACTGTGATAACCAGGTTACGAGAGCAAATTCAAACATAGTGTGTTGCCTTTAAAACCCTTGTGACCACATCAAAGGAATGCACTAAAATGTATAGCGGGAGGCTGCCTGGCTCCAATCTTTCTCCTCTGCCCCCCTCACAAACAAAATTAAAAGATTCCAACAGTTCCGTAAATAAAACCATTCCAGTCATGACCGAAAGAACGAGATCCATGGTACAGGCGGAAAATGCCGAAATGGGTTTCCTCAGGAGGGTGGCTGGCGTCTCCCTTAAGGCGCTGACACACCGACCCGATTATCGTCCGTCTTGCGAGGTCAGTGACCCGAGTCTGTTCAGTGTGTTCCGTGCCGTCTTCAGCCGGAGGAGCCGTCTGCCTTCATTTTGGCCGATTTGACATGTTGAATTGGTGGGTGGGCAGTCAGACTCAATGACCAATCTGATTGGTGGAGTGCTAACCCGGAAATGACAAGCGGGATGAGCGTGACAAATGCCTTTCAAAATCTGACGAAAAACTTTTAAACTGATTTTTGTAGATCTGAAATGAAGACAGATTCAGCAACTGCATGGCCTATTTCTCGCTTGAAATGTTTTCAGAAACCTGTTTCGGTGAACAATTTTTTGTAAAATTTGAGATCGTATTCCGAACGAGCCGCCATTATGGTCGGGGAAGCCAGACCCAGCGTGGCGCGTTTGTCCAATCAGCTGCCGGTTTACATTTTTTGGGCGACAATACAGATTAGCGCCGCCTGCTGTTATGGAGACATATTACGTCTTGCGCATGCGCAGAACGTACGCTCAACTCAGCGTCGCTTCGGTGTGTTCCGAGGCACTTTTTTGACCAACTCAGGGAGGCAGTCAGTCCGACTGCCTTTTCTGCTGACGGTCGGCCGTCGGGTTGGTGTGTCAGAGCCATTAGTGATTGGGTGAGAAGCTCAGTCATCCGTGAGGAATTCGGAGTAGAGCCGCTGCTCCTTTGCGTCGAAAGGAGCCAGACCGTCTGAGCTAGAGGTTGCCCCGGTAAATAATTTTCTTGCCGATAGATAGAGGAGAGGATCGATAACACTCTCATGTTTGTAAGCTATGAAGCTAGCCAGCATGCAATTAGCTTATCTTAGCATAAAGACTGGAAGCAGAGCCGGACTCCGTCCACAAACTATACCAGCATCTCTAAATCTCACTAACTCTCACACTGTATTTAGTTGTTTAAACTGTACAAAAACCGAAAAAGTTGTGGTTTTATGAAGAGTTACTTGCTAAAAGTACTTCTTGTCCAGATGCAGTGACCTCCTGGAGTGTTTTCATCACAGTTAGGTTGCCAGGCAACTAGAGGAGACTCCTCTAGAAGAAGAAGAAGAAGTCAGAAAGCAAATAGGTGTGTCTTCTCACATGTCAATTCCTTTAAGTACACTGCCATGATCAAACAGGTGCATTGGATAGATGTTGCAGTGAGACTTTTAAAAAGTTTTGACTTGGGTCATACAGAAAATGACAGTAAAAGATAGGTCATTACTGGAAGGATAATTCAATCTTGTTTTATTTGTTAGAGCATTTTTATGTCATCATAATCTCAGTCTTGACTTGATGTCAAATATATCCTTGAGGAACAATGTTGTCATATTTTGGTGATGACATATTAATACGACATATTCAATTCAATTAATCACTGAAAAAAATTGCTCATCGTGTCAAGTAAAATAAGACTATATAATTAAGGTTGGTATAAGGTAAATATATCTGCTCATTTCACCTGTAGTTCAGATGTACTTACTGTTATTAGGAGGAACACATACAAAACTAAATACTGGGCAAACTGTTTATTTAAACATCAGAGCTGACTGCACGTCGTGGCTTAATTAAAACATAATCAATAAGGTTGTTAAAATCAAGGTGTATTATTGACAAAGTGACAAGATCCCAGCCATGCTCCGTGAGGTTAACCAAATTTAAAGGAGGCACCACAGGGATATGACACCTGGTTTATTTACTATGCACCTACAGTATAGTCTCCTTATGTAAACACAGTTCCCCGGGGCTCCTCACTTCATCTGAGATGCAGGTCAGGAATGTTGTCACCTTGGCTGACCTTCCGTCAATTACACACACACACACACACACACACACACACACACACACACACACACACACACACACTCTCACAATCTGACACACATAATGGATGCCCACATACATACTCGCA
Source organism: Perca fluviatilis (assembly GCF_010015445.1). NCBI lineage: Eukaryota > Metazoa > Chordata > Actinopteri > Perciformes > Percidae > Perca > Perca fluviatilis. Next base: position 15,177,400 of record NC_053128.1, on the reverse strand, counting down.
CTGTGACAAACCCATGCACTCTGCCTCTCCATCTTTCTCTCTCATCAGCACTCTCCCAAACACACACAGTCGCCCACCCTCGTCCGTCTGAATTAGGACTAATAAGCAGCGATGTTGTCCGTGGAGGTTGAGCCATTTGCACTGACCTTGGCTAACTGTGGTTTGCAGTGAGGGTCAGACACTCAGGCAGTATGAATAAGTGGACTGTGTAGCACATGTTGTGTGAACAAATCAACCCAAGAACAAAATCCTACTCACCGCACACCACAGTTCTCCCCACAGAATAGGCGATCTAATTAGATTTTGAAGTGACTAGCTGCATACATTTTTGTCTTAATGAGGTAAAAACTCTCTCTTCAAACTACTACCACCTTATTGCTTCAAGCTGAAGTTGCTAATGCCGCCCATGTGTTTAGTGACAACATGTTGACATAGACATATTTGCTAATTAATACATTAATTAGCCGCATTAATGAAACTCATTCGCATCACTGGGTGTGTTAAAGACACCGCGGTAACGGCAGAACAGGCAGCTCAAGTGTTGACTGCAGTGGGGAGCAGGAGAAAATATCAGCTTATGTAGGCAGAAATTATGGAGAGAGGTGACAGTTTCTGTTTTTATAATAAAAGGCTGGTTATGCCCAAACCCTATCCTTTACTGTTTTTTTACATGCATATACTGAATCACAAAAGAGTGTTCATAAAACTCCTCTTGCTTTCTTATGTATAGAGACGTAGTCATGGGTGTGACTAAGTATAGTATGATAAACCTAAACCTGCAATAACTGTATACACAACACTGGCATAGTATCACCTATTTACACATCCAGCAGACACACAGTACAATTAGCATTCATCTGGAGTTATGTTTCTATCCACCTGGAGAATGTGAGTCCAATATTCTTTGATTATAGCCGCTAATGCAGAACAAGGAAGCTTTAAAAAAGCAAAATGTGTTCAAACACTTATAAGGCTTGGAGCTCTAAAAGAAAAAAAATGATATGCTGCATACACATACATCATATGGCCTCACAAGGTGAAATGGGGATTGACTTCATTCCAAAAAGGAGTAAATTGAGAATGGTGATGGAGAGAATAACTGTCTGTCTGCTTGGCTGTATATATTATGTATGTACTGTAATAGTGTGTATAGTATGTGTACCAAGATGAATCACTGAACATTGAAGAGTAGATAAAAAGTAAACAGTGATGAATGAGAACAAAACTGAAAGAAAGATGAAACCGAACTAGCTGACTTTTATGAGTGTGCCTTGAGAAGTGATTTGAGACATTAAAGAGACCTCGCTGGTGTGAGCTCCTCTGGCAGGTGTTCAGAAGTTTGACTTTGACAGTAAAGGTCCGGTCACCCTCAGCTACAAGCGGAGTCGTTGAAACAGCTGCTGTTCTGGCTCATGTTTGGATGAAAGGTCTGAAATGTAGCTGGTGGCCAAAGTTGTTTTCCACTCAGAAGTTATCAGTAAAATATACTTCTAGGAACAATTTATTCCACTCAAAACCTGAGTCGGTGAGCCTAAGACGGTGTTCGAGGGAAATTGTTGTCATCAATGGAAAGAGTCACCTTTATTTAACTCTATCCCTTTTGAATACATTTCTACAAAGGGAAGGGAAAGGGAAAATTATGCTATAAACCAGGGTTCTTCAACAGGGGGTCCGGGACCCCTAGGGGGTCCTCCAAATTGTTGTTAACTCTTGAAAGTAAAAAAAATATATATATATATTAAAAGTCTTAACATGAGTCCAACATATTACTAGTAAATATAAATCCCCACTGATGATAGGCTTACTGGCCTATAGGTAAGGTAGTCACTAGGGCTACTAGTCACTAAGGCCATCCACAGATACAGTTCATCCTAAGGATTCACCTGTGCTTTTAACATTAAAACATGATTTATAAAATCATGCAAACAATTATTAGGCTATGCAAAAAAAAGTATGTATAAGGCTCTAGGCCGCCCTACGTGTTATTGTAGGCTCAGTTTAATATGCAACTTAATTTTGTACAATATGTAGAAGGGGTTCCTGTTTTGTCTCTCTTTCATTTAAGGGGTCCTTGGCTTAAAACGTTGAAGACCCCTGCTATAAACTATTAAAAATTTCTGAAAGAAGACACGTTTTTTGGTAGTTTGGCTGAAAATGGCAGTTTAAAGATTGAGTTTGAGGATGTTTTTCTTCATTTATTAAAAAAAAAAAAGAAATTTCTTCCATACATTCCAGTAATGCTTGGACAATGTAGCTAAAAGGGGTTCAAGATAAGGTATATTACTTTAAATATTTGGTATGTACAGAGAATATTTTCTGTAACTTTTGCTCCGGTGTAAAGATAGTGTCTATTTAGAAAGGTGAATTTGCTTAAAACTGCTAAAACAGGCCTGAGAGTGAAAATATGGCTCCTAATAATCCCCACATCTTGCCTTTCTTTCCTCTCTCATGTAACATAGCTGCCTCCTTCCTTTCTTCTCAGAGTGAGGACCTTCCCTAAGGACTCGGCCTTACTGGGCAGGGACACTGTTCGAGCCCTGATGTACTACGCCCTGAAGGTCTGGAGTGACATCGCACCACTAAACTTCCACGAGGTGGCCGGCAGTGATGCAGACATTCAAATCGACTTCACTAAGGCCGACCACAATGATGGATATCCCTTTGATGGGCCAGGGGGCACCGTGGCGCACGCATTTTTCCCTGGAGAGAGGTTCGCAGCTGGGGATACACACTTTGATGATGATGAGGCCTGGACCTTCAGATCTCCAGGTGAGGAACTGTTGTTAAGTGTCAAATTGTGTATGCATGCATGTGAATATGCATATTAATTAGGGAAAGTCGGCGTGTGTTTGAATCAAAAGAAGGGTAGAAGATGGAACGATGATGGGGGGGGGGAGAATGGATATGGACTGATATTCTGGGAAACATCTCAACAAAGCATTTCTTAGAGACTCCCAGAGTACTATAAAATTGAAACAGTCAGTGTCGAGGAAACTTAAAGAAAAGGAAAAAGAGCCTGGAAACTGTTATGAACTTTCATGCTCACTAAATCTTCTATATACAAAACTAGAACACTGAATGCATTTTGGAGCCAAGCTGTGCTTCTACTCTTTGTTCAGGCTCCAGATTCTAAAATTAATATTTAATTTGTTAGTATGAATATAACATAGAATGGCTTCAGACACAGAACTCAGAGTAGTAATTAAAGCAGTGGTTGTTATCACAAGCATATTAGGAGGCATAGAAGGTGTCCTTTAATTTCCTTCAACTGTCATAAACAAACAGTCTACTCTAATACGCCTCTTCTTTTTTTTTATTAGCAATACTTACTTATATGGATCCCACATGGTTGTTCAAGTAAACCATGGGGTTTTCACAAGAATTGAGTGCTTCGCATTTCTTAACAGATGATTGGGCAGAAAGAAAAGGGACAAAAGCAGCTATTTTTGAGTGATCATAAAATATTTCCTTTCTTTGATTTATGGCAATAAAATCTAAAAGGCACATGTCTCTACTAGACCTCGAAGTAGCAGTATTATCTGTGATGTCAACTAACGGCTGCTCCAATGACAATCAATAAAAGAGTGATCTGGACACAATGGCACAGTGATGAGATTTCAAGGGCTGTGGATTTCTGTTCTGTTAGAATTAAAGTCCTTGTGTATTTATTGCACATTGCTCTATTGCACTAAGATTTAGCATTAGAGTTCAGCAGCTCGATGAAGGCTGGAACAAACGATAGCTTCAAGCGGTTTGATTTGCACGTTGGCACACAGAGTCTTCTTCCGGATGGCAGAGGTTCATATTCACAGATGAGGGGATGTTGAGACTCTGTAATGATTTTTGTTGCTTGTTCCATGACTGCCTGCCCGTACAGGCTCTGTATGGGCTCATATTCCTTCTTCCCTAGTACCTTTATAGCTGTTTTGTGCATGCTGGCAAGTCAGATTTTTGTTCTGTAATTCTGCATCTAATGATGCTGAATAGGATTCCCTGGTAGAACAACAGCATGATTTGGCAGCTCGCGCCACACAGCCTCAACCAATCACCTTCGAAAGTAAAGTCTCTGCTGCAGTCCATTTCACAGGTTATCAATGTATTCTATGTGACATTTAGAATGGGATAGTTAGTGTCACACCACTATCAGGATCCGTTTACTTCTTCCACAGCTGGTGAAGTTATCACTTGTATAACCCACGCAGATCAGGCACTTATTTCTTCGGTTTCCAAGAAAAATGATGCTTATGTATGCAATACCATGATGATCACTTACCTTGAGACAGATAACACACAATTCTTCATGACACATGCTCCTCTCATGATTGTGTATAAAACCTCAGGCTGAAAAAGAATAAGCTCCTCGGGTGTTACAGGCTCACTATCCTCTCCTACTCCCCTGAGATGGAGCTTAAAGCTTGTAGCGGGGGTGTAGATGACACTGGCTGCACCAGCTGCTGACTCTATGATGCAGTCAGGACCTCTGTTCATTTCCATTCTTTTGCTTTTGCCCTCGTAAAGCTGGGAACCATATGCAGCAGCTCAATCTGCTCCAATTAGACCTCACTGCAGGCCACAGCAGGGGCAGGACATGATGGCATGATGCTGTAGTAGTTCACAGAATCATCTGCACACATAGAGGGAGGGGTCAGAGGTGGGTCCTTGTCCTGACCCCAGTCTATTTCTCTATTCAAAATGTTCAACATAATGACCAACAATGATTTAAACTGAGAGATTAAACAAAGAATGTGAAGAAAGAAAATGATCTGCGCGAATTAAAAGAATTATGTTTCCAGTCATAAATGGAATTGTCAGATGGAAGACAGCCATGGGGTTGAAAACGGCCTTCACTGGGAGCGAGAGTGAACAGGTGCTGGCTGTGAATCATCTTACCTTGTTAGATGTTCCTGCTTTCAAGGTCCCTTCATTCACTCAGTGTGATGAAGACAGACTTTTTCATTTGTAAATAATGCATCTGCCTCTTCCCATTTGGCGGCATTTAAGCCCTCCGTTTCTTATAAAACAACCCTGCCACTGTATACTGCTGCCTTTGATTTTGTAACATTATTTTAGAACATAATTAGGGTTTATGTGATTTTAGATAAAGATACTATACCAGGGACAACATTATTTGTACCCTATAAAAACAAGATATTGATCCCCTTCTTTCATTTTGCCCTTGCGAACTTTGTTATAGTCTTTCCTTTAAGACTGTCTACTCAAACGCCTTTAGCAATTTAAGATTTACCTCAAGGCCAAGATCCTTGCTAATTACACAATGTAAAATCTTCTCTTTCTTTCTAATGAACTAGAAAGGATAATAGCTACCCAATCAACTCTAAAGCAATGTGGTATTCAAATGTTTCATTATGACATTTAGGTCATTTCACAGCGCTAAGAATGCACTTTTAGTAATAAACGACCTACAGCATGCAGTACCTACGATTCGAACTTCAGGGCAGCTGATGATTCTTTCATTGTATACTTGTATTTAGCCTTTTTCTGTTTCTTAAATGTGCATTTAAAACATGTTGTACACTTGGGGGCAGTGCAGAACTTAGCTGTAAACACAAGATTGACATATACTGATGTTAGGAAAGTTGATATGTCGAACATGTTGCGTATTTACACATCCTGCAAACACAGAGCAGCGTTAGCATTCCTTCAAAGTCATGTTTCACGCCCCCAGATGAATGCAAATCCAAAATTCACTCTCCTTTTAGATAAATTCTCCACTACGATAGTCGCTAACTTTGTCAGTGTGCTGAGCAGGTAGCGCACAGTGGATCTTTAGAGCTTTTTCGCTGAAAAAAGTTGCCCGCTCCAGCTGAAAACGATACTGAAGACAGCGTCTGAAGTGTTACAAAAGTTGTGGCCCGTAAAAAACCAAAACAATGCACATGGGTGATGTGATGCACATTCCTAGTAATGGAGTCATACTATTTCACTGATCTACATGTGGTGGTAATGTGCCATGGTATGAAGAAATACCGCAACAAATGCAGAGAAAAAAAAGACTGCTAGCTAGTAAACAGGGGTGTTAACAATACAGGAAGGAAGGAAATGCATTCAGCACTTTTGTTAGACCTTGAGGATACACTCAATGGGGTTTTATTGAGAAGCACTCAATGTAAACATAACTTTTGTTTGTTTATAACCACAGGGTGCATTTAACGTTTTAAAGAGATGATTTTAATATGTTACAATTTTTATTTCATACTGAGACAGTTTTGGTGAATTCTGGGTACTTTTATAATACTAGACCATGAAAAACAGTTGATTAATACTAAATCCTAAAAAAAAAGTGTGTGAGTGTGAGAGTGTGGGTCAGGAAAAGCAGCATGTTGCATCCTCTCTTTTTCCTGCATGTTGATTGTTGCTCATTGTTGCAAACTGAAAATGTATTAATTCAGTTTGGACTCTTGATGTGACAGCCCCACATCTCCTGTTTTGTATAGCTGCCATCCAGTCGGTTCAGTAGCTTAAAGGATTGTTAGTCTAGAGCTGCCAACTTGCCTAATTTAACACACTAAGAATTCACAAAAGAAGTCAATGAAGACTTACATTCCTCTCAATTAATTTTTGACATGACATAATAGCTCTTTGTATCCACTTTGCCTGGGAATTCCAACATCTCAGAGAGGGGGAAGTGTCTCCAAACACATAGGCTACAAACCAGCTGAAAAGTCAATAACAGAGTCTGACCAAAACATTGGCATGTGGGATATTATGATCATTATCATTATTATGATTATAATCATCTGCCTATTTCCCTGCGGATAAGTAACAATTTATTGCAGTATAGGGATGCCAAATATATGATAGAGATAATTTGGAAACAGGGCTGCCATTACACAGTTTGTCCACCAGAGAGCACTGAGAAGTTAATTTTTCAACTATAAAATGCCACTTAGTATTTAGTAGTTATTAGTTGTGGGCAACATTCTCTGATTTCCAATTTTAAGTTACTATAACTCCTAACATAAATAAGAGTTTTGCTTTAATTTTAGTTTCACTTGTTGGGGCCTAGATTGAGTTCAATAAACTTTGATAAAACTATGATTAATATTTCAAATTGCAGAAGTGTAATTTTCATTTTGTCTGGACACCTTTTTCATATATTTCCAGGATTGAAGTCCGTTCCTCCCCTGAATTATTAATATCATGATCAGCCTCCCATATGAGTTTTAGCGACTTAAGGGTTAGAGGAAGGAAGGCTTAAAGCTGTACTCGAGCATGGAATACAAATTAGCCTTCACTGTACTTTCCAATAATCTAGAATATAGTATGGGTAATGGCATCCTCACTTTCAGGGTGAAAAAAGTGGGAAGGAAATATGTGGGTCAGCTGGGTCTGCAGATATTACTAGAATAGATTTTTAGGGAGCTCGTGAAATAATTTCGGTCTCACAAAAAAAAGATCAACCGCTACAGCAATTATTCTGCTTGAGCAACTCTTCCATTTGAATTGATACCGCTTAATGTGTATCCTCGGCCATTTGCACTATGTTAGACTCTTAGAACCGATGTTGTCTATCGTTGACGGTCAGTTGAAGCAGCCGTCTCTCATGTCACTGCAAAATGGGGAGTGCACGAAAGTTGGGCGGGGGGGGCGCTGCTGGAATTGCTGTATCATCATCCTCTGTTAATTTCACCGACATGAACAAATTACATGAACAGTAAATTCTCCCATCGCCTTTAGCATGTTTTTTTTTTTCCTGCTTTGAACATCTAAAAAGCTTTTATATACCTCAAATGTCCTGATAAAAATATTGACTCTCGAGTGGCACAAGGTAATGCAAGGCACTAGGATTCACATCAAATGAAATGAATTGCCCTTGGCTAGTTGTGCTCTTGCTTCTTTCCATCTACCATATGGTATACTGTCCTTATTAAACTTTAAGTTAAATGCTGCAGGCTGTTTGTAGCATTCTGGATATATTATGCTGTGTCCAAGGTAGAGGTACCCCATTGTCTTTACTGTGCGTCAAAGTAATACCATTTTTAATACAATATTGTAATACAGTTCTGTTAGTTGGATATATGTTACTGATTATGCAGTAATATCATTTTGCTTCTGTGTGTTTACTCTGAACCTCTTTCTCTTTCCTGCTCTCTGTCTTTCTACCACGGATGTCTAACTAAGTCAATGAGTCCCGTTCATCCACCCAAATCTCTCCGCTCTGACTTTGTCCGCAGGCATTAGGATTTCTTTCTGTCAACCTCAGATGGACTGTAAATACGATGACATGGTACCTACTTTGTTCTGAATCCCTGTTCTCTCCCCCTCGATCCCTCCTTTTATCTACCTTTCCTCACTGCGCCATGTGCTCCTGTAGATTAGAGTTGGCATTTGGTTTCGGAATACCCCAGGTTTTGTAAACACAAGTGCATGTCTCCAATTGTCCTTTGTCTTTTGACAGAGCATAGCACTGAGATGTTCCCAAGTCAAGGCCAACCTTAGGTTAACAGAATGCAGACTTCAGCCTAGCCACCAAGGAATTCTAAGCTAGCTTGGCTCGACACGCTAGCACTCACATTTTTGCAAATCTAAATCTCTAAACCCCAGGTTTTGTCTTGCTTAGCAGAGCCAGACAAGGAGTTTTTGGAGGCTTTGCCTTTTCTTTTTTAGTTGAACATCGAGGGAAATGTGCTTTAATAGCCTGCGGCGTCTTTAGGTGTCTTTCCGCACTCAGGTTTTGATTGGCAGCCCAGGGGCTCAGGCAGTATTACCATAGTTATCTCACTACACCACATGCCTAACAGCACTCACAGCCACCAGAGCTGTCTGTCATGCCTCTTAACTTGCAACCTATGGAGTTCACTCATAAAAAGGGATAAACATGCAAACAGGGGTTGTATTGGTTCGACAAAAGTCACAAACTCTAAGCCGGAAGGTGATCTCTGTAAAAGCTGAAGCGGTTAAAATAAAAGTAATTGATGATTTATAGTCATAGTCATAGGTACTAAAAAATGCTTGTTTTGTGAAACTTTTATTATGAATCTCTCATTATGTCTTATACAAATATTTGCATCTCTTGCTTCTCTGTCTGTTGTTTCCTCTCACTGCCTGACAAGGCTGCTGATTCATTTTGAAATCTTTACAGCGAGGAAAGAGAAGCTGTGTCTAAAATTTTGAATGTCCAATTTTCTTGTTAAGTCATTTACTACTACGCTGGACAACAATGATTGTAGGGAAGACAAATAAGCTGTGTGCAGTAATCTGTAGCTGCTTCTTTGATTGAATTGACTGCTCACCTAAATAACTCCAGTTTAAAAGATGAGGGGAGAAAATTCAAAATTGGAGGGTGTGTGGATATCTCTTATTTCTGGTCCAAGTTCAAATATGCATTGTTATAAGATGCAAGTACATAATGCTTATTTTTGGAACAAATTGACTAATGCTGCATAGCATAGCATTTACATCTAACAATAAAGCAAGGAATCTCTGGCTGTCATTCGCATAATTTGAGAACTGTTGATCAGATCTACTGCACACAGGTGTATTGCTCGGCGGGTGTATTGCTGGGGACCCAAAGACATGCAGTGTCCAATGTGGTGCAATTTGGCCAGATGGTGGCGCTAGAACTTTAGACTTTACGTGTTGGCCTTTTCCCTATAAAATGGCATCATGGCCATTTTTCTGGATTCTGTGGCTCCAGAAGAATCTATCTATAGAAGCCATGCCCATTTGCACCATTTTCGCTTTATTTTATTTTTTTTCTTACTCCTACTCCTTCTCATTTGGTACAGAACATCTCTAACTAAAAAGTTTTTTTCAGATTTTTTTCTATTCCATGCAGTTTTGCTACAGGGCAATGTTGAGTGTGAAGTCAAAAAAAAGGCACTGCACTAGTATAGCTGAACAGGAAAACACAACTAAAACAACACAAACAATATTAAATAAAGTTACCTCAGACTCTTAATCAAAGGCACCCAATCACCTTTTTGAGTTTGAACTTGGGTTTAAAATGGTCCCATTCATGCTCCATTTTTAGCGGGTAAGGAGTTCAATATTTCGATATTAGATGTATAAAAACTGTAAAAAGAAATATGCCTGGTGATGATTTCAGTGTATCTCTCTCTCTCTCTCTCTCGCTCTCTCGCTATGTCTCCTTCAGACTCTCATGGGATGGATCTGTTTGCAGTTGCAGTCCATGAGTTTGGTCACGCCATCGGCCTGGTCCACACCTCAGCCATAGAGTCCATCATGAGACCGTACTACCAGGGACCTGTAGGAGACCCTCTGAAATACGACCTACCTTATGAAGACAAGGTCCGCGTCTGGCAGCTCTACGGTACAGCAGCTCTACATCCCTTCACTGCTCTGTGTGTGTGTGTGTGTTTGTGAGTGTGTGTGTGTGTGTGTGTGTGTGGTGTGCGTGCGTGCGTGTGTGTGCGAGCGTGTGTGTGTGCGCGCGTGTGCAAGTGTGTGTGTGTCTGTGGGTGTGTGCGTGCAAGTGTGTGCAAGTGTGTGTCTGTGCGTGTGTGCGTGCGTGTCTGAGGCAGAGAGAGCAAGAGCAATTGCTCTGTAAAGCGCGGTTATTGATTAATGAAAACACGGATTGAGTTAATTGGACCTCTTTATGCCATATGACCTTATCACACCATTGACTGATATAGAGTGTAGCAGTGTGTGGGGGAAGAGAATAATGATCATGAACACTAGAATGAAATGCATGAAAGAATGCTAAAGGCCAGGACTGTGAAGGAGGGAGATAAAAAAAAAAACACAGATACTAAGACAAAGCTAAGAGTAAGCATTTTATACTGTATATTTCATGTCATACCGTGGTGCAATGAAATAAATGCATAATAAAAAAGAGGAGGAACTGAGCCAACAAGTCAAAATCAGCAGAATGTCTATTGGTTAGTTATTTGATTAATAGATGAATTGTTTGCAGAGCTATTATCAATTAATGCCATGACTTTTGAGGGTTCATTTCATCTTTAATCACATGTTCTCCATAGGCGTCAGAGACTCAGTGTCCCACACAATCCGACCAGGCAACCCCTCCCAGACGGCTGAACCTCCTGTCCTGCTGGACCTTCCTGAAAACAGATCCACTCTCCTGTAAGTAAAGGATCTGTTGTCCATTTAATGCAACACAATGAACTCAACTATTCTGGTTGTCAAACATTTAATTTAAGATTAACTGGTCTCTTGAATTAATAGGATCAAGAGAGGGCAGCTCTTTTCGGGAGTGGTCAAACTGTGTTTCAAACTACACTGACAACTACACCCAATGCTTGCCGACGTCCATGCATACACATACAAAGACTATGCAGCAGTTCTAAACTAAACAGGCATACAGTATAAAGCCCTCTTTCTCTCATTGGTGCCGGCTTTCCACTGCCCTCATTACTCATTTTGCAGCACCTCCATCTGGTCGTGATGCGTGGAAAAGCTGGATTATGCTCGGCAAGGGTCACAAACGCTGACCACTAGGCAGCGATTTCGTGTTAATAGACCTCTGAATGGAGATCTTTGTTGATAATGCGAGGGCTGGCAGCCTCCCACTCACAGTGGCAGCCCTGTGATCCTAATGGCTTCATCTTTGGCAGGCTGGCCACGTCAGTGCTTTAAATCACTTATTAGCCCAGAGGATAAATGAACTGGGGGACCTCATCGTGTCAGCGTGATAGCATTTCACCTAATGTTTATTAGCCTATTTAATTGAAGGAAACGCGTGCACATTCATGCACACAGTCAGACTCTCTCAATAGGTGGGTGCAATTATCCCACAGTTGTTTTTTTATGCAAATGGTTTAATTGGTTTGGGTGTTTTTTTGTTTTTTTTATTGAACTACATACCTTACAATAAGTGAGGTTGTTTTATGTGAAGATTATGTAGGTATGCATTTAGCCGCAAGCACTCTATGTTCAGAATATCAATTTGAATGTAATTTCTTTTCCTTTTCACAAAAGTTTTCTTTCCTCCAACTTTCCTCTCTCAGGCTGGCACAAGATGCCCCAGACAGATGCACCAGTCACTTTGACGCCGTGGCCCAAATACGAGGGGAGGCCTTCTTTTTCAAAGGTATTCAGGCCTAAATGGAGAAAGTGAACAAGAGAGACTGACGGACACACAGATAAGTAGAGAGTGGCAGTGAGAGAGAAGAGAGAGAAAAAGGGGGTGAATGGAGAGGAGATAAAGTGAAAGAGTAAGAGACGGGCTGGGCACAGTGGTGGCTCCAGCGATCAATAGAAAGCCAAATCATGTGTGGCTCCCAGGGCTCATATCACAGGCTCATACACCGTCACATATTCTGCCGTCTAAACAAAATGGTCCTTTAGGGCCCAGACTGTTGTTGTATACTTGTTATCTGCTCAGCTTGAAATTGATCTTTTTTGGCTTATTGGCCAGTGTGGTAGGAGAGCTTTTGTTAGCCAAAACATGTTAAATATAGTCCTATTGAAAAATGATTTCTTAAAACATAACAGTACATGATGTGTATTGGCTATTGTTTCTCTCCTCCTGCTAATTAGTTACACCCCTCCTCCTAAGCACAAGACCAACTGCCTAATTTCCCAACAGTTTTTTTCACAGGTAGATAAAAGTATCCAAACAAAGGTAACAAAATTATAATTTAAAGAGTTTAAATAGACATTTAAATTCACTTTAATGGTAATTGTTGGAGCTTTAGTTCGACCATTAGCCCTGTGGATGTGACTTGCAATATATACAGCGCACTGTCGTACTGAACACAGTTTTACTTGTCATAGACTCCTATAGGATATTGTAGACATTCCAAGCTCTAACCTGTTCCTGTCTGTCATAGGGAAGTACTTTTGGCGACTAACTCGAGAGAAGCACCTGGTGTCTCTGCGTCCCGCCCAGATCCATCGCTTCTGGAGGGGCCTCCCACCCAATCTGGACAGTGTGGATGCTGTGTATGAGAGGCCCGGGGACCACAAAATAGTCTTTTTCAAAGGTTGATATCTCTATCTATCTATCTGTCTGTGTGGTTTTAGTTGACTGACTAGACATATTGCCATTTTGCTACTCCATATCAGGCACAAATGATATTGATGATTGTTTTAATGTATAAATTCCAACCTTTAATGTGTTATTTCTAGGGATAGGTAGTTTTTTTGGCAGTTTGCAGATTATCTGTATCAACGTTTTATTTACCGATAAAGTTAATTACTTAAAAAGTGCTCTACTTTGGCTCGGCAACAGCTCTGTGTCTGTCCCTCTGCTTCGGTTTCACTCACCACTGAGTCTGACTTAATGTCCCGCCCACAACACTATCCGACTATCTTTTACTGGGGATTATGTTGAAAGTTTCTAATTTATTAAATAATTGCTTAAAGCATTTAAACTAAAACTAAAATTCCAAAATCTTAATTTTGACTTAAAGATTTTCATTTACAATGTATATTCATATCGGTTCCAAATATCGGTTATCGGTTATCAGTTTTATTAACTACCAATAATCAGTATCTGTCGATCCTTAGTTATTTCTCCCTTTTAATTATGATCTCTGTGTCCACCCTCTTCAGGTCTAAAGTACTGGGTATTTAAAGACAATAACGTGGAGGAGGGCTACCCTCGACCAATCAGTGACTTCGGCCTACCCTTGGAAGGAGTGGATGCAGCCTTTGTTTGGCTGCACAACGACAAAACCTACTTCTTCAAGGGCAACCACTACTGGCGCTACGATGACCACCTGAGACGTATGGACCTGGGCTACCCTAAAGACAGCACGCTTTGGAAGGGGCTGCCGCCACAAATGGACGACGCCATGAGGTGGTCTGATGGTGAGTAGCCATAAGAATCAACACTTTGTTTTTTTGACTTATTATTTTACTTCAGTTAAATGAATTAGTTGGTTATCTGCTGGGTGTAATTGCATAAGAATATTCAGTAACTGAATGCCACAGAGAGTTTTGAAAAACCTTTTCATCTTTATTTTCGCTACCTAAATAGTTATGTTAGTTTTAAAATTAACCAACATTTAAACACAACTACAAACATGAATTTGCCCGTCAGTGGAAAATTACTCACAATGGGAACACAGGTTTATAAAGTCTTATGTGGCTCTAAAGGGAACTGTAAACATTTAGGGAACTTGATTTGGACTTGGAAACGACACATTTTATTTGGAAAAAAATATGCTTAATAAAACTGTTGGTGTGAAATTTGGCAGACGTTCCAGTATTTAGGCCTGCAGCAGTAGCTGGCACCACCACTTCTAAAGGCTACAAACAATTAGCTTAGCTTATCTGAGGATAGATATTTATATCATAGCTGTAGCAAGGTATTGGTTGGAAGCGAATGATCATTTTTAGCAGTCTTCACAAATACCTGCATCTGTGAAGTATTTTATCATGCAAGTAAACACTATACACAAACTGCGCACTCACACAAACATACACGTACGTCCACACAAAAACTCATATAGATACTGTATATACTTTAGGCTCTTGGTTAAATGATTTGTACATACACAATAACAAATAACCGGTGACCCATAAAAAGTGAGCTGTGGTTATGGAGAATGTACAGCTGTACGTTTGCCTTTAGGGTTTTAAGTTTTCAAACAACAAACTTTTTAGATTACAGACACTGAGTCAGTCTACCAGAATGAGGTTGTAAAACTGGCATCTCAGCTTGCCAACAACAGCCCTGACCTGCAAACACAGTGGAGAGCTGTGTTGTGAATCCACAAGCAGGTCTCCCCTTATTAATCCTTGCTGCCACTGTGAGCTCAGTGGAGTCAGTCAGATTCATGGGGAGCACGCTTTTGAAAAACACTAAGGCTACGCTCACACTGCAGGCAAAACTGACCCAAATCAGATCCAGAGTTTTTTTTCATAACAGTGTGAACAGCACAAATCATATTGAATCCGATTGTTTCATTTCTGATTTTGGCCACTTTTCTCCTAAATCTGTCAGATTTTCTTTTTTTTTGCAATGCGACCTCGGTCTGAACTGTCATATCAGAATTCATGAGACTTTTACGTTACACTAGATCGATATTCGTCACAATTCTGCACAATTCTCTGAGGTCTCAATTCCATCACTCCTTGGCTCCAACTCCGCATCCACACCGACACCTCAGTTCAGAAGTAGAGGCCATTGCTCAACAAAAAGCCATACTTGTGCTGTCCATCTCATCATCCTCGTCCTTGGTATCATTTGCTCACAAATTTGCTGGCTTCCACTGCACAACAACTTATAAGTGAAACTATAAACGCTGACTTTACTGGCCTCCATGTTCACTAACGTACAACAGAGTGCTGCATGTGACGTCTTTCTTCATTTATTATATATCAGGGAAGTCATGCTTCCAGTTTGGCTTTGAACCTCCATGTGTAGAAACGTCAATGTTAAAAATTGATAAAAAATAAAGTCAATAAATGACTTTACAAACAAATAATTTCAGCTTGGTACAGTAGTGTGCGTTTGTGTGTTAATGTCTGTCTCTCTGTTTGGTTGAACCACACGATGTCTCTGGCGTAGTGCCGTTGACTGTGACTGAAATGCACAAAAGAAGAAGCTAATATGGTCATTTTAAGAACCATTGACTCATAATCAAAAATAGGTGCAGACAATACTAGAAAGATGCATTCGCAGGCCCAGATAAAATCATGTGATCTATTGTTTTAAGTGGAACACAAAAATTTAAATTATTATTAAAGTATGCAGTATTTATATGTTCTAAGCATTATGACAGAAGTTCAAATAGGGCCCTATCTTGCACTCAGCGCAATTGCCTTTGTACACCGACGCATGTATCATTCCTATTTTGCACCCGACGCACAGCGGACTTTTCCCTCCACAGACGCACGTCGGTAAATTAGGGAATGTATTTGCGCTCCCGGGGGCGGTTCAGCAAAAAGAGGAGGCGTGTTCCGACGCAAACGTTATGTGGTCCTATTTTGCAGTTTCAGAAAACAATTCCACCACTGACCAGGAAAAACCTGGTCTAAAGTCAGTGGCGCTAGTCTAAAGTCAGTTATTCAGATGCTATTTTAGGGACGAATGCTTGGCCATAATGTAGCGTGTGCACAACGCGCATACACTTCTCTCATCTACAGCAGTTCCCATTTTTGAAAATCATACATAATTACAAAGAAAAATATTACTGAAAATGCGCTTCATGTGTTTGGATAGGTCAGGAGGTACTTTACAGTACAGTCCTCAAAAAGTCGCAGCATTCTTTGTGGCTTGTTGTGTTTTACACATTTCCATGAATCATGGATATGTTGATGACATAAATGAGGAAATATTAGAGGACTTAAGGAGACGTGATGTTGAACTACGGCGGGATTGGACACTCCGGCAGAATCTGGTCCGGGAGTAATGTGCGATGCGCTCCTGGTGGAGCGGGTGGACGGAGATGGAGTGGGGGGAGGAGGAAGGGGCACAACAGGTGCAGGTGGTGCGTTTGGAGGCCCACGCTCCATGGCTGCAGCAATCCTCTCCAGACTTGAGGAGATGCGCCCGAGAGGCCGCAGCAACATCGCCACCCGGCCAAGACGGGCATTTATTACTTTGCCGCATCCCGGACAGCTCCCGCTGGCGTGCGCCAGGCAAATCCACCGTCACAATAGCAGTCCGCCATGGAACAAGCGCGCCTGCTCTTAAAGGGAATGAGAGATGACGCTCTGATTGGTTATTTTCACGTTACGCCCAAACCACACCTCGCTACTTCAGACCAACCCATTTTAGATTTGCGTCAGGCGCAAGACTCATTTATCCCGCCGGTATAATACAGCGCCAGATATCCGCCCACAAAGATACTTGCGTTTGGCGTTTCATACTTGCGTTTCAGATCGTTAAAATAGGGCCCTTAGTAGTTTAGTTGAACACTTTTCTCTGCTCCATGCTGCCCCCAGCTTTGGCATGCACTCCTTTGTCGCTACGCTGGGAAACACAGGCATTTGATCAGGCTCCCAACTTGTCTCTGCTTATCTCCACTTTCAGGCGGAACTTTTAAAGTTCAATGTGTGAGTATCATCCTCACACATACTGCAGTATTTGAGCTGATTGTGGCTCTCAGTGACCACAGCCAAGACTTCATTCTTTCTGAGTGTCCTACTCATCTGTTGTTGCTGAGTGATGGCACACACTGTTGCAGCATGGTCACTGCCTTCTGTTCAGAATTAAACTGGTTCCAGAATATGGTCGATACATTTCTGAAACACATCAGGGAAGAAGTGGCAGTGGCAGATGGACGACATGAGTATTATTCTCTGCTAACTGTCTTAAATTGGCTCATGGCTTTTATGACATATGGCCAACCACTGACCCGGCAAGGAACTCTACCTTTTAAAAAGTCAACACTGATAACCTTTCAAACAAAAATCCAACCAATTAGGATCTTTGATCAATCAGTGTAGCCTCAGTGTTCACTACAAGTCAAAATTGTTCCAAAACACTTATGCATTTGGCACAAACACTCGATACAGTAACAAACAAAAAGATTGAAAATAGTTTTGGGGTTTTGTGAAACACTATATGTAACATACTGGAATACATTTGGAGTCTGATTTAGATGGATGTCTAATCCGTGTCACACACAGAGTACATCAGCAGGATAATAATATTAGGTCTCCGATCTATGGCACGTACGTATGACACATTTTTTACCTGCCTTTGTTGAATGTTTCTAATTAACAAGCTGAAGTGGCTGGAAGGAAGTAGTTTAATCTAGGACAAGAAACATGCTTAGAATATTCCTGCATGTCAATATAATGATAATAGACAAAGTAGCTCATAAATAAAATGGTTACCTTACATTTAAGATACATCTTTTTTAATGTCCTCCATGTACAAATAATGTCCCAACTCGTCAAAACAGATTGGATCATTAAAGAAAGCCCAAGGTTAAATTAAATTAAATTAACAACTGATACACCAATTAAATGCGTTAGCTTAAATGCATATTTCATTTATATTATTCAATTACTGTGTGTGTTGATGCGTGTGTGTTCCTCTCTTCCTATCTCTCTCCTTCACCTCCCTTTTACACCTTCTCCTAACCTCCCCTCCCTCCCCTTTTACTCCTCTTCATTCTCTGGCTATAGCTTAAATACATGTAGGAGGAGGTGGGGTAATGTGATCATTATTGGAGCATGTCACACCTGAATCTGCCATGTCAGTAATCTTGGCAGACTGGGTGCATCTGGGCCTGTAAAACATTGTGGTCTTTCACCTTCTATAAAATGTCCATAGTGCCTTCTATAAAACCAGAGCGTGTGTTTTTTTTTTTTGTGTGTGTGTGTGTGTGTGTGTGTGTGTGTGTGTGTGTGTGTGTGTGTGTGTGTGTGTGTGTGTGTGTGTGTGTGTGTGTGTGTGTGTGTGTGTGTGTGTGTGTGTGCAAGCTCACAGCTGGCCCTGTGTAATAATGTTTGGCATTAGCATGACATAACCCATTACGTGGATGGATTACAAGTGTATGCTGAATCAAAATTGCAATAATAAAAAAGAGAGGACAATGAATGATCTATCTAAAAGAAAAATAATCATCAAAATGTACCACTCAGAACTGTACTGTATGAATGAACTTTTTTTGTGTTTGTGTTTTAATTACAGTAGTGTGCATAACATGCACAATTTCTGTCTGCAGCCAGAATTTAGTTTTAACGTTTCTCTCACAGTTAGAACCTAAAACACCGATTATTCAAACCCCCTGGCAAAAAATGTAGAAACGTAGAGCCTGTTTCTTTAACCACTGTGCAGCATAGTGGAGGATAATAGCATAAGTTAATCAATATGGCAGCTGTTATACTGTCAATAAAAGTCTTTATTAAAGAAGTATATTAACACTAAAGCACACTAATGCCATTTTCACACTAAAAGATATATTTTTTCATTGCTTTGAGATTTTTTTATTTTTAAATAAATCCATTCAGCTTTATCATGCGGGGATACATTGCATATGTTCTGTATAAAAAAACAGTTTAACCTGTCAGTCCCAGTATGCCAGTGCTAGGTGCACTGTTGCACATGAACATATTGGTAATGGTGTTGATCTGTCAATCAACAGATTATAGCTCTGGTCCTTAAAGTGCTCAAATTATGCTTTTTGGCTTTTTTTCCTTTCCTTTATTGTGTTATATATCTTTTTTGTGCACATTATAGGTTTACAAAGTGAAAAAGCCCAAAGTCCACCCCAAAGGGACTTACCATCTCCAACAGAAAACACTGTTCACAAACTGCTCCAAACAGCTCTATTGTAGTCCAGCCTTTACTTCAGAGACAAACGTGGTCACTTTGTAACACACGTTATAATGCTCGCCTAGCTGCTAGCGTGGCACGCTCTCATACTCTGCTTCTGACTGGTTAGTAGTCCTTACCTAGGTACTGCGCATGTGCGACTCCCACCAAATATGGTACAGAAGTGAGATGCTTCACTCTGTAGCTAAAATGGAGAGCTCAATACACAGGGTGAAAAGAGAAGCTGCAGCAATGTGCAGTACAACAGAAATATGGTGTTTTTTGAAAATGAAACCACATAAACCTATTCTGATATAACCTCTAAATACAATTATGAATCTGAAAATGAGCATAATATGAGCACTTTAAGAGTTAAATGAGCCTATCACATGCTTGGTTGTAACTGCATGTCGTCGTGGCAATCCAAGTAACATCTGCTCATTTGGTTGTTTCCCATTTTCCATAATAAGGGGAGAGGATGTTACCAAGTTATTAGACTGGTTATGGTAATAAGAGACTTACTTTTTGTATAGGCACATAGATAGGAAAATGACAGAAATAACAGGTTTTGGCCTAAAACTGAAAGGGTTAAAAAGAGATATTGTGTGATATAATATAAGTTTAAGGTGGAATGTATTATTGCAATGTTATGACTAAACAATGTCAGAGATAATCTCATATATTTTGATAATACTGGCTAAGAAAAAGACCCTTTTAAAATGATGACAGTGGCTTGGTCCTGGCATTTCCTTTAACTAGACAAGGGCCTTAGATCTGGAGTCGGTCCCCTGATGCTGGAGAAAGGTTTCCTGCTGTTCCTCGCAATTACAATAGGTCAGATGCTGAGGACACATTGCCCACCCATGGAGATTAATAATGTTTACTTTAACTTGCACTTGTTTTTGGAAGCCTTAACCAAGCAAATCCTATTTAAGCACCAGTTGGCTGTACAGATTAGGCTTTGATAAAGCACTTGTAGATGTTCAAAACTGGCACAAAAACAACTAATTAGCAGCAGGCACTCAGTCCTTATTTCAGACTACTCTCAAAGGGAGCAAGCAACATCACCTCTTTCCCCTGCAGCAACTCCCAGCTGAATGTGTGGAAGCTCTTTTTCCTGTCAGGTGTTTATAGGTCTGTGTTATATCTGAGCTTTTGCCAGTTTCAGAGGTCCTGCTCTTAAGATCTTTGATGTGCGTGCAGGTTTGTGTGTGTGCTGGTCTACCGTTGCCTCAATCAGTTAGTTAGTTAGTGTTATTTTGTGGCTTTGATGAATCTGAACTAACCCTGTAAAACACCCAGTCACAATTAAACAAACAAGCTAACCGATCAATATAGCGTACACCTAAACCAATATAGATTTTTTTTTTTTTTAGGTGGGCCTTTTTTAGGTGGCTATTATACATTTTGGTGCTGCCCCCGTCAACAGCAGTACATTGCTTAGCTTCCATGTCGGCACTTCTGCCTGATTCTCCAAACTGGGCGCACCGACCGCTATGTACTGTAGGTATACACTGACTATGGATAAGTACCTCATACAACCCCAATTCAAAATATGTGAACCATCCCTTTAAAAGATGGATAAGAAATATGCAGGAGGGAGGAGAGGAATGTTATGATGAGAACAATGCTGGAGGGCAAGCAAAAATAAGTTATAGGAAGCAGCAAAAGAACATCCATATTGTTAGTTTTACATTTGTCTGTCTCAATAATCCTGCTAATATATTTGTTTTCTGTATTTTTATACTTCATTTGCGTCCTTGCACTTTCATCTGCCTTAAGGGCAAAGACAATGTAAAGTTAGTAATTTATTCGGTTCTATGTTGTTCTGTTCTAGTATTTCACTGTATTTTAAAACGTACACTAATACCAACCCTTTGCTCTTTCTCTCCCGAAGGCTCGTCCTATTTCTTCAAGGGGAAGGAGTACTGGCGAGTGCCGAGCAGCGACATGGAGGTGGAGGCAGGATACCCCCGCCTCATCGCTAAAGACTGGCTGCTGTGCACCCAGATGCAGTCGGACTCTCCGGACACAGAGCCCAAAAGCACGGAGACGAGAGTCAACGTGCACCATCACCCAGACCACGCAGAGAATGGATACGAGGTGTGCTCCTGCACCTCTGACACCGCCTCGCCTTTGGGCGCCCGCCCCTCCCCTTCTACCCTGTGGCTGCTGCCACCTCTCTGGACGCTCTCGCTGGCCCTCCGCTCTGAACTGCTATGATGCCAAAGCATGGGACAAAGTTCTTGAACTGGGTGCAGGAAAGAAACTCTTTGGTGGAGGGCCAGTCGACACTCAGTCTAAATACAAACTGGAACATCTTGTTCATATAAATATCAATTGGTATGTTTTTGCTGGGTTTTTTTTGCTGTTATTTATTTCACGTGCCATTGGATGGGGTCATCTGAAGCGCCTTGCAGTATGAGTAGTACACACAGTTATCATTGATCATACTAGGGTATGTCTAGTGGGCATCAATTCACTGACATTGATAATGCTGGTACCGTGCAACGCAGAACCATAAGTTCTATCTCTTAGTTTCCTCTTAAATGGCTAAACTATCTCATCTTTGCAAGGAATTGAGTGGGACTGTTCAGAAATATCTTCACATGAAATACAACAGTATTCCAACAGCACCCATAAAACATTTAAACAAAAATTTAAAACAAGTTTACAGCAATAATGAAGGGCATCCTGGGATGTAGGCATGTCAGTTTTCCCCCCTGTTTTCAGTGTTTATGCCAAGCTAAGCTAACCAAGCCCTAGCTGTAGCCTCATATTTTTCATATTTTTACAGATATATGACATCAATCTTCTCATCTAACTCTTGGCAAAAAAAACAACGTATTTCCCAAAATGTCTGAACTATTGCTTTAAATAGTAGCCTCGTGAGACCGTCCTGGTCTCACGAGCTCCAGTTTTCTACTCGCAGATCAGTCTGGCATCTTGAAATAGAGAAAATTTGGAGCCGTTGGTTTTGAGGCGGGTTTAGGTGTGACACAACGAGAAGCGACTGTTAGACTCTAAACAACATGGCAGCTTCCACGGATGAGATGAGCGTAGCGATTGCGCAAGTTTTATCAAAATTAGAAAGTATTTCTTCATTGAAAGAAGAGCAAAAAAAAACGGCCACTGGAGACTTTTCTCTGAGGAAAAGATGTTTTTGCTCTTCTCCCGACTGGTTTCGACAAGAGTTTGATCTGATTGGTTGAGTTGGCCCATCTATCGCCAACATAGGTGGTGATAGACAGATGGTTTATCCAATCAGCTAACCAGTATTTTCGCCCCTTCCCAAAAGTTCTCCAACGGAAAGTTCCCAATCCATCTGGCGGAGTCAGGTTATTTAAATAGTGCCTGGCAAGTAGAACTTCCTGCCAGGCTGATTACTGCCTCCCAGCACTCTCCGTCAATCGAATGGTTATGTTTAGGTTGGTAAAAGGGTTTGGGGGTGAGGGCGGGGGGGGGGGGTTTCCCCCCCCCCACAGAAAGAGACAAAGTATTTTAACTCAACAGGAAAAGCTGGCTGCTAGAATTGAAAAGAGGTGGGGAAAAAAAATGACATCTGGGATATAGATACTGTAGTTAGACAGGTGACTGACACCTCGGCATGTATCTAGGCAGACAGGTGAAAAGTACCCTGAAATGTAGTGCAGGTAGATAGTTAGGTTTACAGATGAATGGCCCCATGGGATGTTGACAGGAAACCAAATGAATGGCATGCTGGGATGTCGACAGGTAGATGGATGGCATCCAGGGCTGTAAGCAGGTAGACAGGTGAATACCATCCAGTACAGCTACACGAAGAAAAGGGCAACCTGTGCTGTGGGAAGTAGGACAAAAGAAAACTTCCTTTTAAGACAGAAAGTTCAAATCTTAAAGAGTTTCTCTGTGTCGCTTAACGCCATTATCCCAGCTTAACTCACTTACCTGTACTCCTTCGCTCTTTGAGGAACTGCTGCTCATGGATCTCCATGAAACTCATCATTTCCAACCCTGGTACAGAAGCATTCCCTGCCTTTTATAAGAGGTATATTGGTTTTGTTGTATTGTTTTGGTAATAAATATGGATAGATTGTGATTCCATATTGCTTTGATCAGATTATAGTTTCCGGAGCCTTTTCTTTTTCCTCACAGCTGGACGATTTCCTCCCATCAATCCAAGCTCCTTCTGGTGACGCCGTTAGCAGACCTCACAAGATAGCAACTTGATTTATTCTTGCCGATTATATTTACCTACCGTTTAAATATAGACACAGATATATTTGCGTTGAGATGTTCCATGGTTACTTCTAAACCAAGTGGACTGTGTATATTTCAAGGTGTGTTTTCTAATGTAAAATATTTTTGTAGAAAAATAAAAGAATATGAATGTCTTTATTGGCTAACTGACGTGCATTTGTTTTGGAGACAGAATATTTTAGTAGTCAGTGTTGCGGCTGTTTTGGGCGTGAGTGGGTAATTGTTTAGCGTCATTAAAAAGGAGCCCGGCCTTGAAGACAGATGAAGGTAACATGACAGCTTGCAGACACCAGCTGGGAGCTGCTCTCCGTCTCTCTGGTGTTCTTAATGTTTCCTCGTGTAATGGTCAATGCTGTTCATCAGGAATGCAAACCACATCGTGTCAATCACACCACACACTCCCTCTTGAGTGGCTTCATGAACAGATTTGCTGGCGGGGGATTATATATCGGCACTTTTTTTCAGGGAAGTACATCAGAGGAGTAATGCCACCTGATCCAAAAGATATTCAGCAGCTCAGACACTGCTTAGTTGGGGATCAAAGTGAGCTGAATTTGGGGTAAACAACTAAGAAAGGGCTTAGTTACACTGCGTACCACAAGAAACCCATGTCAGTCACAGACTTTTAAAATGAAAGCGACTAAGTATAGAGATAACCTCCACCAAACTTCACCATAATTGCTGCTGTAATGACTCTCCGGCTCGATTGTTTATTATTCTGTTCCGGCCGAGGTTAAATGCGCACACAGAATTGTGTTTCGTTGTAATAGGTTGTACTCCTGTTGTGCTTTTCAATATCCTTTTTTGTTCTCCAAATTTGTGTAATTTATTATCATGTTAGTTTAAAATGAATCCATTGTTATTCCCGCTGCATCTCCCTTTTGTCACGCCTTGCAGGCCGGGGTGTGACACCACCAAGAGCAGCCATTTTTCTTCCCTCCTCTTGACACACTCGAGTGGTGTTAATTAACTGTTGTGGCTCGGCGGCCACCGGGACAGCCCCTGCTCCCTGGGGGGCGAATGCAGCACGGAGGGTCACTTTTCAGCAGTCTGTCCAACTGATCCTTTTGGAGCTGCTACTTTTAACAGATCTTAATTGCTAAAAATGTAAATATCTGTTAACAGGTATTTGATCAGGGAGGTGTACTGAGCATTATATCAACTTTCTTTTTTTTTAAATGGAACTGTTCAATTTAAAGTTATTGCTTTTTCAGAAAGCCTTTTTTTTTTTTTTTAATCAGCAGTTCCACATTCATTGAATTTAATTAATACATCAGAACCTGACTTGGTTTTGATTGGCACTGCAGTCTAACAATTATGTTAAATATGTCCAGCCAGGCAAGACTTATCTGACTCCTGAGGCCGTGAACTGTGATTGTTTTGTGTTTTAGGGCCTACAGCATAATCCGAACTGATTCCAAATATTCCAAATACACACACAGAAGATACAAATAACATATTAGGCGTTTTACTTGTATCCTGGTACATTTAATTTCATAAGAAATAGATTTTTTTTAAATGAACTGTAATCATCATGTTATGCAATGAACATATGGGTGGAATCCTCATTCAAACCACTGATACAGCTCTAATGATGAGGTATGTGTTTCAGCATAAAATCCAGAAAAATAAACTAAAGACAAACATGTCAAAACATTTGCTATTTGACTGCTATGGCAAATATCTGGAGGAAAGTAAATAACTGCGGTGGATTATTACAATTTTTTTAATGTAATTACAAAAGAATTGATGACCGCAAGCAGAGGAAAAGCTTCTACAACAACAACAACAACAACGATTTCCGTCTGATGTCTGTGGACCCTTGGCAGAAAGATGTCAAACTCACAAACTTACCAGTACCACAGTGAACAAGATGAAATGCAATACTAATAGCCTGTGCAGAAGAACTAACCCGTGGAGCCCCTGTTAGACAGCGTTCATATGTAGAATGTGTGTGTCCATGCACCAAAGTGGGCTACAACTGTTCCCACAGTCACTGCACCGTGGAGAAGTGATGCTGTCAAGAGCCCGCTCCCAAATTGATGCATGGCAGTGAGGTTGAGAGGAGGGTCCGCAGAAGGAGCCGGTTTGAGCTTGCATGGCGAGAGAATCATTTGGCAGACTTGTCAGACTGGACTCTGGCAGCCCTCTGCCGTCACAGTCCTCACAAGGTGATGTTGAATTCAACTCTTGCCCACACAAGCCGGGGGATTCGGCAAGAAGGAAGGAAGGAAGGAAGGAAGGAAGGGTGCACCCAATCGTCTCTACTCAGTCCAAAGTTTAAGCAGAAGCATCACCTCCCCGCTTGACGTCCGGTGTGACAAATTGACAGTTTTGGACAGAGGAAGGCTCACCTTGATGGAAGATGTATGCACTAATGTTGCAAAAAAAATCGACACAGGGTACAGCTACAATATAATGTGGGTAGTCAAAGCACAAATGAAACATGTAAGTATGTGTATCAGCTAGACTGTCAAAATATACAGTATATAGCTATAGTTCATCATTATTCTGCTACAGCCATGCTGAAGAGTAGAGTGGTTGATGTTATTATGACACACAGGCAAAGTGAGCAACAGAATTTCAAAAAAAGCAACACACAGCACAGTTGATGAGAGCAGAGACTCTTCTGATCTTGCTGGACTGTCAGTCTGGCCTTATCTGGTGAATAAACTGACACATTTTATCAGGTGATAACTGTGAAATGCCCCCGAGGCTCCTAATCCGGTTGAGATAAAACGGCAACAAGTGACTTTCTAAAGCCTACTGTTCTCATTTAATATCCACAAGGTAACAAGTCAGATGCAACTCTTTAATGCATTCAAATCAAACAAGGGGTGCTGCTTTGCATGTAAACAATTTATAGATATGCAAGCATGTAGATCATGTGTCAAACTCAAGGCCTGCGGGCCAAATCCGACCCCTTGCAGATTTACATCCGGCCCGTACATCAATTTGGGCTCACAATCAATTTTAGCCCACCTAGTTGTGCGCCAAACCAAAAACACAGGAAAGTGTTTTTTAAAATGCAATTACCTGACATTCAAAGCAGAATATGGCAGATTTGCCGACTCTGAGACTCAGAGAGTTTTCATATTCAGGCTGTGAAACAGGTTGTTGTTAAAAAATGTATCATTGTTTTGCTTGATTTGCTGAATTCTATGATGGCTAAGGAACTCTTTTGATGACCTTTGTAGGGCTTCATGTCAACAAAAATGCGACAAAAAGCGTACAGAAATGTCGGAAAAAGCAACAAATTTACAAAAAGGTGACAAATGTCTGAGAAAGACACAAAAAGGTCTGAACAAAAACAAATAAACTCTACATGTCTGGCCCTTGGTGTGATTCTCTTTTTCCAGCGTGGCCCTTAGTGAAAATGCGTTTACACCCCTGATGTAGATACATGTTCTGCTTCAGTTCGAGATTATAATAATTTGCAGCTCTTAAGGAGCCTACTACTGCATGTGTAAAACAAAAAGTTGGATACAGCCTGGTACGGCTCCAGAGGGAGCTGCTCAAAATCTGATAAATTGCCTTAAGTGATGTCACTTGAGTCAGCATTGGTTGGGGCTGAAGACTACAAGTCTGAAAATGAAAACAATCTGGGGGCCTGATAGAAGAGATCATACTACAGTTAACTACTTGATGCTAGCGGATTTAGGCTACATTAGCCGCTAGGCTACTAGAATAACACACCCGAATCTCCAACCAAACAGTCGGCGGTTGAGCTGCATTATGGGTAATGTACGTAGGTGCCAGGTTTTGAAAAGGAAGAAAATGTGTGGAAAAGAAAAAAAGATATTTTTGGTTCAGCTTCAACAATTTTGATCTTTTTCTTTTTAAACTGTCCATCTTGAGTCTGTCAATGTTACAGGAGTGCAATGCGAAGTCACTGGAGTACTCTTTTACTTTCTTTGTAGGGCCTTTAAAATGAGCATTCAAACTGAATTAATGTTGGTGTTATTGAGAATATTTAACACAGGTCCTTAATACTGTCGAACATGACTGCAACCCTGACTCCATAAGACACGTGCTAGCTGCTTTCATCCTCCAGTAGCAGAATACTGGTTAGAAATGAAGCCATCTTTATGAAAATACAGTAGGTTAAGGGTTGATGAGAATGATCAGAAGTTTTTGATTTTTAAGAATGTTCTTCTTCATTCAGCTATGATACAATGCTATAATATACGGTATATGTACTGGTCTGTAACATCTCGACTTGTGTTTCCAGCGGGAGTTAGAGATACTTAATGCTTTAGAAAAGCTTTATATCCAGTCTCTGAATACCAAAGGCTCCCCTGAGTCCAAGGCTCCCTCAGTTGTAATAGAGCACAGGCCTATTGAATTTCCCTCAGCTTAGCAGTTTAATTATCTGGCATGACCTATTGGCGGGGATCACGCGCTTGAGCATTGCAATGCAGTATGCAGACAAAACTATTATGCTGATAAAGTCTTAAAAGTTCAATTCAGTGCGGAGATGGGTTTGGAAAACCAGTGACCTTCATCACAAGATTTGTAGCTATCCATCTACATAAAAAAAAGTTGGCCTCCATTCAACTGTGCAACTTTTTCACCAAGTGGGTAGTGAAAGGCTTGTGGAGGCCGAACAGATGAGCAGGGCACAATGCCACAACACTTGATATTAGCTAAGTGGAAAGCAGTGGGGTTGGAGGAGGCAACTGCCCTCGAGTCTTTGGTCAAGGAGATAAAGTTCTTCATATTAAATGTGATTTAAAGTATGCGAGGTATGTAGCTCAAAGTGGTTTACAATAGGGAGAAACAAGAAAATAGGGTTATAAAGAAAAGAATATGTTTTGCGCATTCATTATTTTAGAATTTTTGTATTGGTTTGTCTGCATAAAAAAAATAGAAAAAGTAAACAGACAGAATTTGATCAGATGGCTTAAAATTAAAAGCCACACGAAAAGACAAGATAAATAGTCTTTACAAAAATGCAAACACACACAAACGCAATCACATTCATTCATTCATTGTTTCTCACAGTTGTGAGGAATTGTGTTGACAGGCTTGTTCTTACTCTGCCGTACCCTTGCCTCACTGAAACATGTAATCATATCCTATCCTAAACTTAAAAACAAATCTTAACTCCTAATGGTTGACCTCACCATGTTTTGAGATAAGTCCCCGTAGAGTAAAATAAAGAGTCAAAGAATGTTGGTTGGTATGGAATGCCGTTTTATTCACAATTAAATAAATGAATAAATGCATAAATAAATAAATAAATACATACATACATAAATAAATAAATAAATAAATAAATAAATAAATAAATCCATCTTGAAATAAATAAATGAGGCAATAAATACATAAATAATTAAATAAATGTAATTATTTCATGGTACTTTTATTTCATAAGTCCATATTTATTTATTTCAAGAGACTTATTTCATAAGTCCACATTTATTTATTTCAAGAGACTTTTATTTTCCTAATACCATATTTATTTATTTCAAGAGACTTTTATTTTCCTAATGCCACATTTATTTATTTCCCTCTCTATTTATTTCCAGTTCTTATATGCAAATCAGGGGGCGTGACTATCTTTCACATTCAGAACAGAGCCGTGGGCAAAAAAAGGCTGGCGAAGTCAGAGTGCATCACTGTACTCTTTACCCAGCGCACAGTCACCTATTCTGGGGTAATTAGACCACCAACTAGCGCTGACCTGACGGAGCACCACGACCGGCAGTTTGCGGTGCTGTGTGCCCAGCCCACAGTCACCTATTCTGGGGTAACTAGACGACCAACTAGCGTTGACCTGACAGAGCATCACAACAGGCAGCTCGTGGTACTCTGTCCACTGCGGTTGACACGACAGCTGAGGCTTTGTCAAAGTGTAAATTGCAGGTCACATTTTTCATGAAGTTAAGCAATGTGCTTATTAAACATAAAGATTAGAGCCGCCCACCATTGTTTTGTATGGCTTTTTATAACAAATTGCTGAATATAATATGAAAAGTTGGAACTTTTTACAGTGGTTTTAAGCACTCCCCCTCCCTTCCACTAAGACTAGAGTTA
Organism: Perca fluviatilis; assembly: GCF_010015445.1. Taxonomy (NCBI): domain Eukaryota; kingdom Metazoa; phylum Chordata; class Actinopteri; order Perciformes; family Percidae; genus Perca; species Perca fluviatilis. The sequence goes on along the minus strand of NC_053128.1, from coordinate 15,147,954 downwards.
CCGTTAGTCTAACCACGGGTAGGCTAGCAGTTTTATTGGAGACCTAGCTAGCTAGCTAAAATGGTGAACTATTGTGTTTGTGCGGGATGTACGATACATCAGAAACAGGGCCGAGGGTCCACCAGGACAAACGGCTGATTCGTGCCTTGGTGAGGTTTGTGGCTACGAACTGGGCTGATTTTACTGCTGTGACCCACTCTCTCCTCTGCTGCTGCGCTGTGGATCGGTGTGTGTGTGTGTGTGTGTGAGAGACGGACGGCCAGCGAGGTTGTCAGGTGCTTGTTGAGTTTAACTCCGAAAAGACAGTTAACCCCAGGTTCCCATTAATCTTATGATGGACATGTGTTGTGATATTTAAACAAACGATCCGTCAACGGCGAAATAAAAGCCTCTTATTTACGAGAGCGGTCTGAGAGACCTCCAGCCTACAGCGGGGTGTCCGAGCGAGACTGTCCGAGCGACGAGCCAGCGGCCGGGGCAGGCGCTGCTGGTTGTCGCGTTACTTTATGGAGCTTCTCAACTCCGAAAACTTTGAAGCAAATTGTCAATTTAGCAACGATTTTCGCAAGACTGCCTATATTCGAAATCTAAACAGTTAATTTGTCGCCTAAAACGTTGTCAGAAGTGAATTTAGTGATGAATAAGACGGCGAAATTTTTTTAAATTGTCTTGTTGTTGGTCTGCCAAAGAAGTCCCATTCACCTTGCTCTGAATGTGAGAGATAGCCACGCCCCCTGATTTGCATATAAGAACTGGAAAATAAATAAATGTGGCATTAGGAAAATAAAAGTCTCTTGAAATAAATAAATAAATAAGACATTAGGAAAATAAAAGTCTCTTGAAATAAATAAATAAATAAATAAATAAATAAGGCATTAGGAAAATAAGTCTCTTGAAATAAATAAATATGGACTTATGAAATAAAAGTACCATGAAATAATTATTTATTTAATTATTTATGTATTTATTGCCTCATTTATTTATTTCATTATTTATTTATTTATTTATTCATTTATTTAATTGTGAATAAAATGGCATTCCATAGGTTGGGCTTTTGTAAGGGAAAATATAATTAAAATGTCTAATAAAGCAAACATTATAACTTACTTTGTGTGCCTAAGTAAGCTTATGTGCTTTCCATAGTTGTCATCAAGTGATCATTAGTATGGTTAAACATTTTTAAAATGCATGGGGCCTAAAAAAACAGGGCATTATTACTACTACTGTGTTACAGTAGTGTGCATGGATGTCTAATTACGGATACAGAAGTTGTACGTAATACTTTATATATTGTGTGTTAGTCATAAGAATATTTGTGTATTGTTTATTCATTTGTTTCACACATAAATACAAATCACATTAAATAATTATAAAGTGCATGTGAGGGTCTGGTAGAAAACTAATGGCTTATATAAAAAAATAAAAAAAAAACACCCAAGGACATACATAAGGTGAAATGTACACATACAAATACATTACATAGCATTGTACAAATTAGTGTGAAAACATTTCACATAAAGTAAGTGTAAAAGTATAAACATGGCAGTATTGAAATTAGACGATAGTTTGTAAAGGATCCTGGATCACCTGTTTTAAATAGTGGAATAACTTTAGTCATTTTTAGGTCAGAAGGTATAATGCCAGTTTCCGTGGATATTGCAAAAATGAATGTTAAAGGCTCAATAATAGGAGTTATGATCTCTTTGATGAGGGAGGTGCCAATTCCATCCTGACCGGAGCAGATTCTTTTTTTATTCAAATACAATATCATACACCTCCTTAATGCCAGGCCGATCAAAAATATCAAAAGATGGAAAAGAACCCATTATATAATCTAATCTAATGGATTCACTTTTGTATCAACTTTCTTTTTGGCAAGAGATGCTCCAACACTGGAAAATAAATTATTAAACCCTCAAGCTATATCAAAGGGATCAGTGAAAGAAGACTTTCCATCTGTAAAGGTTGAAGGAAGTTGTGAGGAGGCCTTTTTATCTTTGAAGTAACTGATTAATAAGTTTCACTTAATATTGCTTTCAGATTTTGTTAACTGTTCACTGAAGAACTTTTTCTTGGCTGCTCTAAGGATATCTTGGGACACTGCTGGCTATGGAGTCTTATCCTAGAACTAGAGTGAATATCTGAAGGCCTTTTGCACCAACTGTCACCAGCAGACACCTAATGTGGGCCAGGAAGAACCAATCAATCATTTTGAGGGAACCACAGAGCAGAGCTAAAATATTAAAAAGCAGAGCAAACCCCATGCAGAGTGGACACCTGTGATGGTGGCTGGTGGGCTTACAGCAGATCACACTAACTGCCCTGTTTAGCCAAACTTTCTGACACAGTGAAACACACCGAAGAGTGGTAGTAGTAAAAGCTAATTTATATAAATATATATCCATGAACACATCACAGCATAAACCGAGCTGTCTTTGGTCGGCAGTGCATCACCATGCAGCCCTGCACAGCACTGTGAATGTAGTCAGATTCTTTGCTCAGGAAAACTACTATGACTAATTCATAATAGCAAGCACCAGGATTGTTGGACAATACTGCACCAGTATTATACAACAACCGGCTGCCATCTCACTGGTTATCAGCTAAGATACAATAGCAATTTGATATCAGATTGCCGGTGAGGATGGGCTGGGAGTGGGATGTTTTAAGGTTGATTTTACTGGTCCTTCCACTATGTGTCAAAACATCTGAAAATATAATTCTTAAACGGTCATCTTCCTTAAAGAACTGATATAAGACAATGCTTCCACTACAACTCAGCTTCTCTGAACCCCCTCACATGTGAATTTTAACAGTTTACTTGCCTCAAGTAGTGAAGATGTTCATTACTTCAGACAATGTTTCCAGGTAAACTTTTCATGATACTGTCACTGATTACATGACATTTCCTGAGTGAATATTGCTGTGGATTATTCCATGTTTAAGGAGAATGAATATCCAAGGACTGAGATCAAATAAATGGCAAATGACCTAAGCGAAGACATTTTCAAACCAGTGCTAAAGAAAACGTGATCAGACTACCAGTCTTTTGCAGTCCTCTACCGCCCTCCTCAGGCGTGTTATGAAGTGTGAACAGATGAACTGCCTTGTTGTGTTGATGTGCGTTAATGGAATCTGGCCATCAGGATCTAAATGTACACAATTTGTATTCAAGGATGTGTTACAGCAAAAGCTTCATGGCATCTGCCATGCATACACTGAACAACACACCCCTCAGCTGAACACCTTGTGGCTATGGTTGTAATGTTAAGTTATGAGCACATTTATCATCTGCACCTGACTCTGCAAAGACGTTTCTCTCAAGGACAAAATATGATAATGAAGTCAGCTGTATTTGTCAGAAATGCATCAACTCATTCAAATAGAAGCAGAAATATCTAACATTAAATGTAGTCTTTCTTAGAGACCCATACAATTAATGAATTGTTCTGTGTTTATAGCAGGCTTGTGATCTGAGTTGTTATATTACTGCAACATACAGTGATGTGATGTTGCAGGCATGACATAATAATTTAGTTACGTACCAGTCTCTTCAATCACTACTGCTATGCCTGTTCAAAACCAGCTTACATATTGGCTGCCATCTTAAATGAGGAAAGGTTAATGCACTGGGAAATGGGAAAAGTGAAAGGTCAATATGTCTATGATCAATACAAAGGGAAGTAAAATATTGTAATAAGGTAAAGGCAGACATCTTGATATTTCACCCTAAGGGAAGCAGTTCCACTCTGTCTTTTGTGAGTTTTCTTTCATTGGTTGTATTTTATTTATTTTTTTACATTTTCTTTACAGATTATTAGTGATCCCATCATTTTGGCAATTTAGGCACATCAGAGGTCTCTCCCACATCAGCCCTTTTCTTCTTATCTGCCTTGCTTTAAAGGGCCTCTAGTGTTCTCTCAACATGTAATGTCCACCCAGATGTTCTCCAGCCTTAAAATAGCCCTTGAAAAGTTGGAAAAAAGTTGATTAAAAGGTCATTACGTTACATAATGCTGGACACTGACTACACCGTTTGGTCAGTTGTTTATGCTCTTCCATCCCTTTCCCCTCTACTCTTCTGTATTCTACTGCTTTTGTTTCACAGCGAGATAAACTGCACAATAGTTGTGCAAAGTTGACACTCCTATAATAGCCTTCATAGCCACGTAACAAATAAGGCAGATTGTTTTATCTGGTGTTGGAAACTTCCCCTCAACAGGCTGACAAAAATGATGATGATTATGATGATGATGATTACAGTCCTAGTCACCTAGTTGGAAGTTTAATTTTAAAAACAATTGTGATGTCACCAAAAATGACCATCACCATCCTCCATCACCATCTGGTACGCTGCTGCCACTGCCAAGGACAAGGGCAGACTGCAGCGTGTCATTCGGTCTGCAGAGAAGGTGATTGGCTGCAATATGCCGCCGCTCCAGGACCTTTAGGCCACCAGGACTCTGAAGCGTGCTGAAAAGATTGTGGCTGACCCCTCCCACCCCGGACACAAACTCTTTGAGCCACTCCCCTCTGGCAGGAGGCTGAGGTCCATCAGGACCAAAACCTCACGTCACATGAACAGCTTTTTCCCCTCCGCCACTAGCCTTATTAACAAGGCCCAGAAACCACCCTGACTCTCCACCTGGCTCTTCATGCCACTGTGCTCTCTCTGCTGTAATTCTCTTTACTCTTTATTTATTTATTTTATTTTATTTTTTTAAATTTTTATTTCTATCTTATTTTTTATTTAATACATACTGTGTACATATACTTATACTTATACTTATATTGTTTATACCTATACTTATATTGTTTAATATTCCATTTAGAGAATGTGTGATGTGCACCAACAACACCAAAACAAATTCCTTGTATGTGTTAAAAAACGTACTTGGCAATAAAACCCTTTCTGATTCTGATTCTGATGTAGGGGTTATTTCCTCCTATTAGTGATTGTTTTTTATTAATATTGTGGGACAAATTCAATTCACACTTCAAACCATTTTAAAAGCTTTCTTTCGATTGCCTCATTGCATATATTATTTATAGAAAGCAGTTGTGAAAATGTCAAGGCTGTCTGAAACACACAGACATTGTATACTGCCAAAAGTCTCTGTATTATTTTCTACACACATTGTATTTTTGTCATGTTTTCACAAAATTATAAAATTGTCATCGAATTCTGAGGACATCACTAAGTTGTTTCTATTAAATATTCTCGATCGCTGCCCTGCATTTACTGTTTTTGTTTTAAATATTTTTTTCCCACGTTAGCCTGCACTCAAATACACATAGCCTACAAGCACACATGCACATATACTGCCTCATGGTGTATTGTGTTCCACACATTTCATATTAAGAGACAGTTTCTCATTTCCAGGTCTAAACTAAACTTGTTTAACCAAGCCAAAACAGATGTCAAAACACTTTCATTTTTTTCTTTTTTTTTGTCCAAACACTTTCATTTTATGACCAAGGACCCTGGTCTGACGTCATCTACAGCTGTAGTTGCTCTGCGCATGCGCTTTGATGCAGAGGCTAGACGCCAGTCTGCTTTGTTGGGACCATCGATGCTACGATTTTCGGAGAGTCAGCTGCGAATTGCAAGAGATTCAGGGGGATATTTGCAGCATTTTTCCGGTTATTAGCCATTTTTAGCTCGTTTTAAATTCACTGTCAGCGCTTTTGTCGCCTTGTGTACGCTTCAGACAACAGAAGTGAGGAGCTCCTGTATATAAACAAAACGCAGCGAGCTGCTTTTTTTTAAGGTGGTACGTCAGAGACAGCTGCAACAACAAGACTCATCCGATCCTCGTTTGTTAAGTTAGCTAACTTCGTGTTGGCGGCGTTGTTAGCGATGGCCATCACCATACAGTTTTGTTAAGAGTTAAACTCCAAAACGTGTGCGTGCGAACATGAGAGAAGAGGACAGTTTGTTGTCAGGAAGGCAGCCCATGGCAAGTGAAAGAGGGGGTGAACGTCCCTGCTGCTGCCCCTACTTGACAGAGGAGAAAGGAGCACTTGCTGTCCAGAAGAGTGACCTGAGGCCTCCTGGTCATTTGTCCGCCTAGAAAATCTGACTTTGGCACGATATGGAGACGGTGGGGAAATTTGAGTTCAGTCGGAAGGATCTGATAGGACATGGCGCATTTGCTGTCGTCTTCAAAGGCAGACACCGAGAGGTGAGTATTTTCCTCGTCTACTATTTGTGTTACTTTTAAAAATATATACTGTTGCAAAAATAGACGAAATTAAAGCTCGCATAAATAGTTTAGTTGTCTTGTTAGGCACGAATCGCATTTTATTGCCCATCTGGTGCATTTGTTTTCATTGTACGGCCTTAAGAGGCCCGGAGCACAAACAGGAGTTCCTTAAAATAACAGGCAGTTAATGGATTAAATACTCAAGTTTTTTTTTTTTTTTAAATGCATGTGACACATTTTCTTAATGCATGGAAAGTGACTTTGTGAGAGTTTTTATTTTTCGGCTGATTCGGCAGTTGATGCACGTCCACAATCCTGGTGAATTAGAGGCTCCATACTGAGACCATTAATGAACATGTTGAAACATATCCTACACCTGGAATGAAAGAGTATGAATTATAAATGGCTTTGCAGTAATTCGATTACACTTCGGTGATATAATGTAACACATCTGCTGATACAAATAATATCCTAGGGGTAAGGTAATGTGGGCCTTTAGCAGCTTTGTTGCTTCATTTGTAAATTGGCACATAGATCAGTTTCATCTATAATACAGGATTATGGCCTCCAATACATTCAAAAATGCTGTAAATTCAGAAAAATCCACTGAAAAGGGAAATGCTGCTCTTCGAATCTACCTCAATAACCAGTCCTGGCTGAATACAGTCTCAGCAGGTGGCCGGTAATCTGTACCAAATTGCATTAGGAAACTTGTCTAACCAACAGGAGGGAACCATATTATGGACCATCAGTTAGTGTGGTCACCTTAATAAAAAGTGTTATAAATGTGCTAGAATCTGTGTTTTGACAAATAGCCTGTGCAGAGGACATGTTGAAAATGGAACTAATTTGCTTATACCTAGTCCAAAAATTATTTTGTATGCAATGTTTCCTTCTAGAAACATGACTGGGAGGTGGCAGTGAAGTGCATCAACAAGAAGAACTTGGCCAAATCCCAGACACTGTTGGGGAAAGAGATCAAAATACTCAAGGTAAATCCGAGGCTCTCAGGAAAGTACTATTGTCCACGAGTTCAATGGTAATCAGATTATTATAGGTACTTAAAACATTATTATAAGGAACACATTTCTTTATTACTTTATGTATATCTTATATTTGTGCATTAACAAACCTGCAGTGGTAAATCTCAGAATTACTCTGCTGGTTTCTCTGTTAAAATGTGTCACCTTGACATTTTAAAGTCTTATAAAGTGTATATTAGATCATCTAGCTAGTGGTGCTTTAATAAAACATGCTTGCTGTAGTGAACATTTCAGTATAAGGTGCCATATGTTAGAGTGAAAAATGAGCAAGGATTATCTCAACATGATCATCTCGTGGAACATGGAGATGTCATAGTGAAAGTAAAGGTTACGTTTCCTGCAGACAACAGGGGGCCTTAGTTGGACATCTGTTTAAAGTTCAAACATTTATCAAGCGTATACCATCCAAAGAGTGATTATCTCTGTAATTTCTCCAGGAACTGAAACATGAGAACATCGTTGCGTTACTGGACTTTCAGGTATGTAATACTGCACCCACAAATGGTATGTAGATTTTGGTAGGAACAGGCTGATTGCACATCATGTCAGGGCCCCGTTTACATACACTTATCACACCTCATTGTCCCAGTTTCCCCGATCAGTCTGTGCAATGTCAGGGCCTTGTTTACATACATAGTCATCACACCTCTCATTGTCCCAGTCCCCCACCCCCATTAGTCTGTGCTTGCAAAATTGAGCAGATGGGTTGTTGGATGTGTCTACATGACCCACTTCTGTTTCATGCAGCTTGAACAGTTTTGTTTTCCCTACTTGTTAAATGAGGCTTTGCTACATTTGTTTGTTCAAAAAAAAATTTTTTTGTTTCATCTGGTTCAGGCATGTTTTTCTCTGCTCTTCCATGTACAGCAAATCCTTGTATATTTTCAGTAAATACTTCTGCCTTTGTTTTCTGTTGAGATCAGTCATCTCTCGTGTTTACATTTGGTCTACAGTCAAATGGGCTGTTCCTGCTGTTCTCCTTGATTAAGGCTTTCTTGGAACTTTAGTGTCCTTTTGAGTCTGTAGCACATAAACTTTGGAATGCTCTTCCGCCACCTTTAAGGGCGGCTGTTTCTGTGGGCTCTTTAAAAAAAACAGAAAAACCTACCTTTTTAGTCAGGCGTTTGGTTGACCTGTCTGCACTTTATGTATTATTAGGTCATTTTAATTGCGTACGGTGTCTTAATATGTAATATGTTCTTTATGCAAATCACTTTGTGATTTTATTTGTGAAAAGCGCTCTATAACAACATTTTACTTACATATTTACCTACTTAACTTTTTGCTTGCCTCAAGTGTGTCTGCTTATTACAAGAGATGTGTTGCCACCTTTTCAAGACACAAGCCTGATTCCTGGGGTGTAGACTAGGTGTTATGATCCCATACAACATGTGCATGTGACCCTCATGTGCAGATAGAAATACCAGCACTGGTAACACACTGCCATCTGATTAAATCATTTCATGTGCACAATATTCTTATTGTAACATCTGACAAGACTACTATATTGCACAATGACGTGTGTTGCAGAGCGTGTTGCAGGAATGTTGACACACATCCTGTTGCATTACTGTGTCTCTTGTCATAAATCCATACACTTGTTTATCGTCTCAATTAGCTTTTTTTTTATCCCATATGAAATCTCATATATGAGAATTGCATATAGTCTGATGAGAGCATATACTGTAGGCTTTATTACCTGAGCCTGATTTGTTTCTTTTATTTAAGTTGATCTTTCATCCTCTTTTTTTTTTTATATCAGGGATCTTAGTCATTATGCTAAACAAGTTACAAAAAAGTCGAGGCCAATGATGCACACTGTCATATGTTGGGCACTGTTGCTGCTCAAACACCCCAGCACAGTAACTTTGTTGTATTGATGGCAAATAGGGATTTAACTGCTTTTCCCAAGAGCTCTTCATCAGTAGCTTTAAGGAATGTATTTGCGACTGGTTATAATGCCTCAGCCCAGGTAGAATTCAACAATATTCCCTCTCTTATCTTTACACTGACTCACAGTGGCACCTCCCTCTGTGCATTGAGAAAAGTCCAAGCTGGACTCTAAGATTAACGGTTTGTTGTTGCACAGCAGACAGTGTAGATGTTCTGAGCAGGAGATCCTACCATCCTACACTGGACACCAGAGAAATGCATTTACTTTGCTTTTCACATTTTATCTTGTCTTATTGTCTTATCCGAAGTGACTTATAAATGAGTTTGAGAGTCGAATGATCGTTCTAGGTTCTAAATTGTCCTAGAGTTACACTGGTGGTATGGTCACAGCACTAACATATTTTAGTTTCCATTTCTTAACAGGTTTTGAGCAAGAGCAAATAGCAGATAGATAGATAGATAGATTGATTGATTGATTGATTGATTGATTGATTGATTGACCAGAGATGGTAATTGATTAATGATTGAAGTCATTTTCCAAGAAAAAAAACACCAAACATTTTCTTGTTCCAGCTTCGCAAATGTTAGGATTTGCTGCTTTTCCCTTATATCGCTGTAAATTGTAAAATACAGTGTTTCCCACAGATTAGAAAGCAATTAGTGGCCGGGGGGGGGGGGGCGCCCCGTATGGGCACAGTGGGATCGATGGTGTTTTAAGCCTCTAACGTCACCTTCCAGGTAGCTAACCCTCACCTTAACCCAACTATAACCATTGCTGCGCTGCCTGGAAGGCAACGTTGGGGACTAAAAACACCAAACACCGCACGGTGGGAGGGGCTGTGTGTGTGTGTGTGTGTGTGTGTGTGTGTGTGTGTGTGTGTGTGTGTGTGTGTGTGTGTGTGTGTGTGTGTGTGTGTGTGTGTGTGTGTGTGTGTGTGTGTGTGTGTGTGTGTGTGTGTGTGTGTGTGTGTGTGTGTGTGTGTGTGACACAAGTGACAGAGAGACGGAGGAGAGCAGGGCAAGAAAATGCTGAAGAACGTGTTTTAAATAACGTTAAAAAACACGTTAGTCTATATGTGGGAAACACTGAAGTACATTTACATTTAATTGAGAAAGTAATTGGCAGATTAAATGCAAATATAATGCAAGTAATTGTTTAGTTGCAGCTGTAATGTTTTATTTATAAATTTTTACTCCTAGAGAAACAGAGGACACTTCTTGCTGTCTTCAGGAAAATCCACCAATCCGCCAATATTTGTAATGTAGCGAGGAGTATAACAACTGCTGGAATGGGATGTGAACGCTGAGTGGGAGATTCAATTACATCTTTGAGTTCTTCCAGTAACTCTAATATTGCATGGCTGCTTTATCTGTAACGCTAAATGATGTTGTGTTCACTGACAAAGTGTGATTCTTGTGTTAAACATATTTTCAGCCTCGCCTATGTCTTCGTCTTGCTCAAATTACTGTTGCCATTTCACCAGCGGCATAAAGGTCTACGAGGAAACTCGATTGCGGCTGGTTTAGACCTGCTTTTAAGAGGCGGAGAATTTCCCCCGCAGAATAGAGGCGCGCTCTTACTGACAGTCTTTGTAAATACCACGGAATATATAATTAGGTGCACTTTGCGATTATCCTCCCACCTTTTCGGGTGGAACTCCCACTTTCCCCACGACCCTCCCACGAACGCATATTGAAAGCGCAACTTGTCTCTTCTTGCTCATGTGGCAGACAATCTGCGATTTTACCCAAGTGCGCCCTGTTTGTAAATAGCCCGCATCGGTTACGTCCCTCTTTGCGACCAATTAGCGCCTGGAAACAGGCGCAAACGGCTTGATAAATCTAGCCCTCTGTATTTTGACAGCCAGTAGAAACCAGATGGTTGTCTCTCCAAATGAAACCGGCTGGTTGGCTGGTTGGTTGCCATACAGCTTCAATAAAGCCAAAGACAACCAATTTCAAAAGGCCTGACTCAGCCGAACTATAGAAAACAGTCTGGCCTTTGGCTGGCGAATTCAACAAGATACTGAGATGAGGTCAGAGTGAAAGACTGCACTCATCTGTTGCCGTGTGATAAGAGGGCTTTTTCAAGCAGGCAGCACTATGTTTTCCGTTTTACAACTGGTTGACAGGTTGTCTGAGAGAGAGGATAGTCGAGGGGAAAAGTAGATAACAGATGTTTGAAATGTTTCTGGAACTCTAAATCTCACAAATGTGCACTATTTAAAAAAAAAAAAAAAAAAAAATGATCCAAGTGGTTGGTAAATTAATAGCTATATATTGTTGATTGTTGTTGTTGTATGAGCTTATGAATTAAAAGTTTGCGCGTGATTTACCCATTGTTTTATAATGCTTTTGGCAGCAGAGCCAACCATCTGATTAATTGTTTTTGGCTCATTATTAATGTTACAGAGTAAATTGTTTTCATAATTTCTCACTGATGCCAGGCACGCGTTTACTTTTTAATTAGTTAATTAGTCATTCAGATGTATGAAAGAGCAGACCACACGGTCCAGTGGAGTCTGGGATAGAACCAGTTTTACTAAATGAACATGTTCATGCAGACTACTACTGACTGCTTTGATTTGTCCTCTTTCTCTTTTTTTTTTGTCCCATGTCTTTCTTTCTCAAGACTCAAACTGTTTTTTTTGTCTTAGCAGTTAGTCCTCAATTTTTGAGCAACTCTTTAGGCGGTTATATATATCTCCAACCCAAATTACCAGCTTAGCTTGCTAGAACATTGTGGGTGAGCACAAGAACCACCTTGTTCTTTCCTTTGTCTGTCACTGACATGTGTTTGTTTACCACAACTCTTATCTCATCTCTCTTTAGGAAACTGCCAGCTCAGTGTACCTGGTAATGGAGGTAAGCTCGCTGTGATGTTTGGCTTTGTTTGCTCAGCGCTGTATTGTCTCAGCCGTTGCAGGCAGCTCTGACTGAGCCTGGGCTATAATTAGCCGTGTCCCAGGCATCAGGGGGATGGGGGGGTTAATAGCTGCCAGTCAACATCCAAATGTTGGCAGTTTATTTCTGTGGCTTGATACTATTCCCCTTTTGAAGAGCCACAGGTAGAATAATGTTTGTGAATCTTGTAACTACCACTTTACGAATACTTTGGCCCTTTTTTTGGGTGTTCATCTAGGTAGAAGGAAACATCAGATTGTTCCAGGAATGTTTAACAGTGTTAGTTAGTGTTTTGTTATGGTTTAGTTCTTTTCTCTGACCAGTTTATGGCTTCGAACATATTGATAATTTCAAGGTATGGCAAAAATGAAAAGTTTTCCTGGGGTCCACCTAATCTCCACGATGATTAATATTTTTCAGAAGAGAGTTTTAAAAGGCCCTAAAGGTCCTATAATATTCCAATTCAATAAAAAAACAAATATGATAGTTGCTGGATGAAAACAGTGTTACAGAAGCAGAACGCAGATGTGAAGTAGCTTGAAAGGGGACAGCCAATACATTTCTCGAACTTGTTGGATTCATTATTATCGTCATTGTTTCCTGTGTATCTCTTATCTGTGTGTTAGAAAAGGAAATGACTCGTGAGACAGCCTTTCAGAGCCTCACCTTTCAGAGCACACCTCTTCTTTTCCCGGGTTCATTCATAATTGATGCTAGGAATGAGAGCAAGGGGATAAATCTGTAAACACGTCACTCTTCAGCAAATCACTGCTCTGATCTCTTTTGCTTTCTTGTCTCTTCAGAGGCCGGGTGATGTCAGACACTCAATGCACTATAGTTACAGATCAGCCCTTCATGTAACCTGTGTTTCCTAATATTATTCCTTTTCATCTCCCTTCTCTTTCTTTTTTTTTTTTTTTTTTTTTTTTTTTTTTCTCTCTCTCTCTCTCTCTAATCCCAGTACTGCAATGGGGGCGACCTTGCTGACTACTTACACTGTAAGTGCAACAATTCATCTACTGAAAGCTCCAGGTGCTTCTCAGTAGAAAAATCAATTGAGTTGATGGTGAAATGTCATCTTTGTTGCTTGATGACAAGAAAGTGAGAGTTCTTGCTCTATGAAAAACTGTCTGTCAATGCCTCTCTCTATTGTCTAAAAGCCAAGATCATAAATCATAGCATGCACAATGTCCAACAGTAGAATCATTGCTACAAGCAACCAATAAAAGCATCTAAATCCCAAAATCAACTTCTTAGGAGTCCTATGACCTTTGGATAGGAACTGCCAGTTAAGACATCAAGTAGAAGAATTGGAAGAATTATTTTTCAGCTGTGTTAGACATGCCAAGAAGACTGAAAGAGTGCAAATAAAAGGGAACAACTTTACAGTCAATTATATAATTATATAGGGACATATTTGGGGCTTCTGAAACAGCTTCAGGAACTTTGGAGGACCTAAGGCTTAAAATAGACTTTGACATGCAATGTTATCAAACCACAATGAGAAGTCCCTGCTGTATTAGCCTGTCTACAAACAGTATGTGGGACATAAATCTCATCCTACACAGACAGTACACCACCTTCTGCAAATATGCTTTTGAGTCAACACTATGCTAACAAACTGGGAGCATCATGTCATTAAAATAAATTCTACAATTCTGTCCAGGTTTGCCACATCTCAAAATTGCAGGGCTCTCAATTGCCAGTGCACTCAAGTCGTCTAAGGTGGGCCTTTGTCTGTCAGCCTGGGCAGGGTGGGAAATAAGACATCAGCCTCTAGACGTTTGCATTATAGCTCTAGCTGCTAACTTTGTCTGCCAGGTACCCATAGTCTAAATAGAGGACCTATTCAAGTAATATAGTCTTTGCCTGCCTGGTTAAAAAAAAGTGTTTTTGGATTACTCTCCACTGTGGTCAATGAACAAAACTTTTTTCCTGGCCCATTTACAAAATCTGTTGGAAAGGTAGGTGGAGCCAGAGAGAAATTCAAGACAAGGGAGGGACTCTCACATAGAACCATGCTGTACCACCGTGAGCTGAGGGAGATGATTGGAGGGAAGGAAGAGACGGGGAGCAGGAGGTGGCAGTGGGGTGATGGGAGAGAACAGAGAGGAAAAATACATATTGCAGATATTTTTAAAGGTCAAATGAGATCCTGTTGTGTAATATGATCTGACTCCAAATTAGTTAGGAAAACTAGTCTGATATGCATAGATCAGTAAATCTAGATAGGAAGGGCCATTCAGTCCCTATCTGTCTACTATACCCCCACCTCAGTCAGTAATCATGTTGTACACCCAGCATGCCAAAGTTAACTTGTAGTCATAACCTTGTTTCTCTGCAGCCAAAGGCACCCTGAGTGAGGACACTATTCGGGTTTTCCTGCAGCAGATTGCAGGGGCCATGAGGGTCCTACAGGGCAAAGGCATAATCCACAGGGACCTCAAGCCCCAGAACATTCTGCTCTCCTACCCACCAGGACGCAAGTCACACTCTAACAACACCTGCATCAAGATTGGTAGGTTCGATGGTGTGAGAGTCTGCAGGCATGTTGCTAGATTTGTTAACTATTTGAGATTGTTTGTAAATGTAGCCGTGCTTGGTCTAGCCCAGTAGTATCTATCGGTTAATATGGGCAAACAAGTGTTTAAAGATAGTCAGTCAGAAATAAAAAGAGCAAACACATTTGACCATTTCAGACAGCTTGACCACATTAGGAACTAATAGGAAAGCACTAGAACCCTCTACAGGTGCAAGACACTAATTGAATCTCAAGAAGCAGCACATGGAAATCCCTACGCTGTAATCAAGCTCTTTACAGACAGTTTTATTGCAACAGGACCTAATAATGATTTCCCAAAGGTAATTAATTCCACCAAGATAATAAGACTAAACTGCTTACAGGAAATTGATTAGATTGTATATACAACTTCACATTTTTCCCTCAGCAATGTTGGTAGTCTTCCTCTAAATAAAACACTGAAAGAAAGGGAAAAAAAACTATATTCAAAGATACATGATGTGCGTGTGTCTCATCCGTTTCGAGTTTGGCTGATGTGACCATGAATGATGACATGTTAAATAACAAGTATTTGCCATAATGGAAAGTTTCATGACCAAGTACAGACAGCGAGTGTGTGTTGTTTAGCTGTTTGGAAACTCTGCTAATCCTTAAGCCTATTAATTCTTGTTCCTCTGGAGAGAATGTATTGCCTTGAGGCTCCCAGTCACTGCAGAATGTTATTATCCTCACTATTCTGGGAAAACTCGCACAGACACACTGTTCACACACTCATCGTGCCTACATAGATGGAGTAACTGACACACAAGCACATGCAGGGTGACAAAGGGATTACTGAAATATATTTTGTTGACTTGTTAAATTGGCTGTGTGTTCAAGGATATCAGGTATCATTTGTGGAGTTGGATGTTTTAGAATGCAATAACATGAGTAATACAATGAGCTGCACAGACATTGTTTAGACTATTTTTTTTAATTATCTATGTTTGCTACTGTAGAGAAAACTCAACAGTACAGTACTACTCAGTACTTCACTCCAGTGTGATAATGCTGCATTGTCCTCATACTTGTACTCACAGTGAAGATGGTGACGATCTCCCTCTCAGCCATTATTGGTATTATAATGTATAGTTTTATTGGTTTTCAAAATAGGTTGAGCTATCAGTTGGGAACATGTAGCAGACAAACATTTATTTTTGAGAGCACTATAGATTTTCAGTTTTTCTTTGGGAAGTTCTTTTCTATTCCCCTGCCCCCTTATTTGATCAGTTTGTGAGTCTCAGCATCTGCACATTTTCTCTCCACAGCGGACTTTGGCTTTGCCAGGTACCTTCAGAACAACATGATGGCAGCAACACTCTGTGGCTCCCCTATGTACATGGTAAGCACTCTTTTTCATAGATATGATGGGAAATAATAGCCGGCATACTCAAATGTTTTGCCAACTCAAATCAGATTTGATGACTACTGTTTTTTAAACTCAGACCAAAGGTTGTAAGAAAGAGAAAGTAAATAAATAAGGATGCTTTGATGGTGTCTGAGAAGGTGTCATTTCAAGAAACACCATATTTGTTGATCATCGTTGGTTGAACTTGGATGATGGCTCGATTGCTTCTGAGATCATTGTCCGTGTGAAAAAGCGGAGGTCGGAGCTAGTTCTTTTAATTTTACAGTGTTAGCTGAACATGGTCTCAAAAACATAACATAGCATGGGTAACTTAATCATCTCAACCGTTCGTCAAAGAGTTTCACCAAACTAATCTCAATCATTTTTTTCCTCACCAGGCTCCTGAGGTCATTATGTCCCAAAACTATGATGCCAAGGCTGACTTGTGGAGTATAGGAACCATAGTGTTTCAGTGCCTGACTGGGAAGGCTCCTTTTCAGGTAAACACACTTTTACAATGCATGTTTGTTTGCAATATGACCTGCTTCACACATAGTTACCTACACTGCCATTTAGGGATGAGCCATATCAAAACTCCACTTTTTTTATAAGAACAAATTAACAACAATCATTATGTTATATAAGATTTGCTGTTATCACTGGCTTTTGGATGAGTCATAAGTGTGTCTACAGAAAAGTGAGGTATGTATATGTATTCATCAACAGCCACATTCTCCCTTCCAGTTTTTGTACTGCAGTACTTCCTCTCCACAATGTTCCTCATCTCTCTCTTGACTTTTCTTAAACCATGCCACACACTGTTTGTCTACTGTGTTTTCAGATAGGCTTCAGGCTAAAGATTGTGTAAATGTGCCTTTAGCCTTCATCTCTGTGAAAAACAACTTTTTAAATATTCACAGTTTTGTAATGGTTGTATATGTTGTATCTACCTAATTTTTTGGCCACCTGCTGCTTATCTGTATTCTTTACATATCTATTTGACCGAAATAAGAGTATGTGAACAGTATGCACAGAAGTTTGTGTGCCATTTTGCACAAGAGAATGAACTTAAAGCAAATATTTCAATGTGATTAAAGTGATGGAAAACACTTGCAGTGATTTTAATAGTAACACAATGAAGTGCATTAACACAAAACTATGTTGAATGATCCTTTAAAGTATTTTCATCCTTGTCCAGAAAATGCACCTCAGTCTATTGTCTGTTGAAAGTTTTTCAACAGACTGTCTCCTCTCTCCAGATCATGTGAAAAATGAGCAGGCTCACATAAACCCAGCAATTAGCCATTATCTAAACTGGTCCAACAGCATTTCTGACACTACCCGAGTGGCTTCACTCTTTGCTTCATTCAAACGTGGTATTGTGTCATTACACAAGTGATTAAAGCAGCTGGCTTTAATATGACTAATAAATGTGTATGACTGTGTGTACACACACAAATCTGCAGACATTTACATGTTTTGAACTTTTTCTCTGACCCTGTCATCCCTAGGCTAGCAGTCCCCAGGAACTCCGGCTGTTCTATGAAAAACACAAGACCCTCAGCCCAAAGTAAGGAGTTACAGTGAGATTTTTTATTTTTTATGTGATTAAATTAAAATGTTATGGCAAAAGACAACATACATAGTGACGTTGTTTTTTCTGCATTTGTTTTATAAATTTTGCTTATAAGAAATGAGAAACTTTGCTGTCATACATTTTTAGGATAGAATAACCAATGAAAAGTGAAGCTCTAAACTTTTTAGAAAGGCCCCATTGTCTTTGAAATGTGTCTCTGTTGCTACAGTGCTGTTAAAAAAAACAAGTCATCAACAGAGATTCTGCTAGTTACGACAATGCCAGCTGGGTCATTTTTTTCACAGTTGAACAGCAGTTGATTAAAAAAATTATTAGAAATCACAAGCCCCTAGCAAATCTCCAACAACCCAGTCTATTACAGCATAATGTATGTAAAGGTTTAACATTTCAGTTTATCACAGCTGCTGAATGAAACCACACTAACTAAGAAAGATACCATGTATTCTAAAAAGATGTTAATTCAATTTTCTTTAGAGAATACAGATCGTTTTTTGGCAGTAAACCAAGTATCACTAAAAGTGTTGCTGTATCTGGCGTTTAAGTTTTCTTTTGTGTTATTTAACCTTTTAATTAAGTTTTTTTTTTCCCTGCACAGCAGCACACACTGATGGTTGTATTATTTATTTGCAGCATCCCCAGAGAGACGTCAAGCCATCTGAGGCACCTGCTTCTGGGTCTGCTGCAGCGCAACCACAAGGACCGCATGGACTTTGGTTAGTGAACATTGAGTCCAGTAGAATGAATGAAATAGTTGACTATATGGTGTGGGTGCAGACCTACACTAGTAACCTACTAATATAGCATTTCATAAATACTTAACTCAGGGCTGTAGTACTTGAGTCCGGACTCGAGCCGCTTTTCTGTTGTCTCAGACTTGTCTTGGACTCGTTGGTATGTGGACTCGGACTTGTCTCGGCTCTATAGAGAAACCTGCGAGCAAAAATTGAGAAAACAGCGAAGAAATGGCCAAAACTGCATAGCGCCCCTTTAAAATAGAAGATATACTCACATCACATAGCCTACATTATGAACAGGCAAGTAAGTGGTCTTGAAGAGGATTCTTTTTTTTTTTCTGTCTCGGTCTTGACTGTCTCTCATTTGGACTCGGTCTTGACTTGGACTTGAACCTCTTTGGACTCGGTCTTGACTCGGGCTCGACTAGTCCTGGTCTTAGACTTGTCTTGGACTAGACAAAGGTGGACATGACTACAGCCCTGTGTATGTTTGTATCTATGTACTGTATGTTGCTGAAATGTTGCCACGCTTCACTACCTCCTACTAATTCTAATTCTTCTTGTGTTGTTGGTAGATGAGTTTTTTTGTCATCCTTTCCTGGAGGCTAGCTCATCCATGAAAAAGAGTAAGTAAGAATAAACCATGCACTTCTTAATAGAGCTTGGTTGGATAACCGTCAGTAACACACAGAAGTGCAGGAATACTCAATCTGTATTGTATGATGTATATAGACATCGAAATGCCTTGCACCTATAATGTCTCACACCTTGACTGTAACAAACATTACACAGTTTCTGAAACCATACCACATTTTCTTAAAGCAGTAAGTGCAAAACTTCACATCCCTTCTTTGAAAATAATGCAAGGTTGAAATGATGTCAAGACTGAACTTTTCATCCAAATTATACTTTTATTTAATTGAGGACTAGATGTAGTAGTAGTAGAGCCAGCCACATAGTGATGCGAACATGAGAGAAAAAAGCAATTATTTGTCAGCAAAACACCATAAAAGTATGTGATAATATGTGCCCTGTGGGATTTTCTTGTAAACCGTCAAAGATTCTGTTTCTCACCAAACTGCCTTGTGCGTATCCTTCAGTTTGTCTAAGAAATGTGTTTCATTTTGTTACAGCAACGCCTACTGTGTCCATGACCTGCTTCCCAAGCTCTGCATCAGCCAGCTCTTGCAGCAGCTCTTCCACCTCTCACCTCGCCTCACCACCGGTTCGCGTTCATTATTCCTGTATTATTTCCTCTTTGTTTCTCTGTCTGTACCTAAGTATAGAGGCTGTGTTTTTATGTGTAGTCATAGAAACCAACCAAGTCAACACCTATTTGGCCTTCTTACACAGTTTGCTCTTTCATTATTTCTTTTTGGGCTTTCTTTCTTAGTTTATGTACTAGTTTCTGTCTCCCTGTCTCTGCAGCAGTCTCTTGCTGAGGTTCAGCATTTGCGTGCCAAAGCTCTGGCCTCCCCTACCCAGGAGGCCACTGGTTTTCTCCTCAAAGACTCGTCTGGAGGAGGCGGCAGCAGCAAGAACTCCTCCTCCTGTGACACAGATGACTTTGTCATGGTGCCTGCTCAATTCACCAGTAAGACTTTTTTATTTTCTTCTAAATGGGATGCCTACCTAAATGTCAAATGCAGCTGTGCATCATCCTAGCCTTGGATCCAGCTCTATAGGATTACTGCTGAAGTATTTGAAATCATATTTTATTTATTCTTCATAGACTGGAGCCCTACTGTATCTAGATATCAATTCTTTAATCTCCGTTCTTAATGTTTTGCCTGGTTTTCCAGCAGGTGAGCTGACATGTGAGGGTAAAGTGCTGCAGGACAGCCTGATGAACAGCAGGTAAGATGCAAGGATTTGTTCTTCATAGATCACCTGTATTACACTGCTTTAATGTAGTTGTGGACAGTGTTGCAGAATATAGTAGCATAATTGACTATCCCTACTGAAATTTAAATCAAAGTGAGAGCATATGTTGTATTCCTTATTCAAAATGGCACCTTGATAAAGTTCTGATGACGTGTCTCCTGTGTCCCCTTTATTTCAGCTCTCTTCTGGCTTCTGCTGGTCTGTGTAGCCAAGTCAAAAGTCCTCCACACTCACCTTCCTGCAGTGGGTCTCCAAGTCCTGTCAGGTAACAGCACAGAGATAGATGTTTGGGTGTGATGGTAAGATATGGAAATGGATAGAGGTAGAAGAAGTAGAAGCAGCAGCAGCAGCAATTGCCAAATAAACGGGGAGAGTAGATTAAATTCCATGATATCTGGTAAATTAATGAATTGCTTTAATCGACACAATTTCATGTCGTCCTTGAACACAATGTAAATGCTGTTTTTACCTTAAAGACATTGTACAAGTTTGGCAGCATTTTCATTAAGAGAATATCTCTTTTCAAAAAAATATTTGGTCTCATTCCTGTTAAAAGTGTTAAACATGTCTGTGTACACACACACACACTCATTTCTTGTCTAACTGTTTCCCTCTGCACTCTCTGTTCTTCTCACCATTGTTGGCAGACCCAGTGAGTTCTTGGGAAGTAACTATATTGGTAGCGATGGAAACCATGGTCAGTCATTGCCTATCCCAGTCCCCACCCAGGTCCAGAACTACCACCGCATGGAGCAGAACCTTCATTCTACCAAACAGGATTGCTCACCACGGTCTGTATCCACAAAGACAAACACACATACACATGTGTGGGACATGTGTATGCTTCTGATGTAAATTTGTATTTACATATCTTAAACTGTAAACTTTGTATTATTAGGATGTCGACACCAGTGCGTCGTTGCAGCAGTGGAAGCTTGCTGGGCTTTGCTCGGACCGGGCCTTCACCACCATACGGGCAAGGAGCAGTCACCACCAATCGCAGGCTTTCTCTGGGAGGTGCCAGACCTTTTCAGCTCTCCCCTCAAGGTAGCTCAGAGGCTTTGCTTTGTTTTGTGTACCACTTTCCCAGCATTCTCTAATCTACTTTCTATAAAATTCAACCAAAGAACCTTTCTACCTCAGATATATATATATATATATATATATATATATATATATATATAAATATATATATATATATATATATATATATATATATAATTAATATTTTTTTAGGAAATGCTAAATTGATTTATCAAAAAAATAATACATTTTTCATTATAAAGTTATTAATAGGTGCAGCCCTATAAAGGCGATTGGCTTGTTGCAGATGGTTGTTGCCCAAATAATTAGCTGCAGATAAAGAGGGAAATACAGTTGTGGTGTCAACCTGGTCAGTTTTGAAAGTTGTTGGTTGAGAAACTGAACAAATCTCCTACGTACACAAACCCTCTCCTTCTCACCACCAGTTGCTCTCTACTCGTCTGTGCCTCATGCTGGCACAGTCCCTTATATGTCTGGACATCCAGCTTGGCAGCGGGGGAGTTAGGCAAGCTTTGTCCATCTTTGCTGTCTCTTGGTGGATTTCTTGTTTTTGCTGTCCTGACATTTAATTTTGCAATGCCACCTGCCGTCTAAAAGCGGAAACATTCTGACCTCCTTCTTCTGTCCCACAGCTCCTCAGCACATTGAACCCCGGCCGACTTCTCAGCAACACCCACAGACGACAGCACTGGGCACACGGACAGGACTGGGCACACGGCTCCACAGTGCCCCCTGTTTGTTGGAGTGTGCCAGTGGTGGTGTCCAGCAAAAGATCAGGAAGCAGCACTCAGACCCGGTGGTGGCACCCTCGACCGGCCTGATGACTGTCCGCCCTCTACACTCGTCCCCCAGACTCAGTGAGCTGATGCAGCGTAGCCCCCTCCCCACCATCCTGGGCTCCCCTTCCAGGGTGAGTCAGCTTTGTGTGTGTGTGTGTGTGTGTGTGTGTGTGTGTGTGTGTGTGTGTGTGTGTGTGTGTGTGTGTGTGTGTGTGTGTTTGAGAGAGAGAGAGAGAGAGAGAAACTAATGTGTGTGTTTAATTCTCTGGAGATAAACCGATCAAGAAAAGACTACCAAACAAACCTCTGGTACCACTCCCCTCTCCCTCTTGTCTCTCTCCTCAGGCCATCCCTCCTTTTGAATTCCCCAAGCCTCCGAGCTCTACGAACCTCGTGACCTTCCTGACGCAACAGGGTTTGATCATCGGCTCCCCGTGCAGCAGGACTGTCCCAGCAGAGCCCAGAGACGCAGGACAACAAGCGCTTGCACAGGTCACCCAGCCTGCCCACTGCATCCACAGACTGAATGATGATACCAAGGGCTTTGGAAGGTTAGATTTTTATTTTTGCTGTTAGATTCCCATGCTGGTGATGTGTATCCGGGAGGAATTGCTTATCTACAGATACAGGATAAACAGCAGTGCTTCTGCAGTTTAAAACAAACTACTTTCAAGTAGTTTGTCTCTTCTTTCTTCTTAAACTGTGCATTGCTGGTTTAAAATTTTTGGTTTTTAACATATTTAGCTTTATTTATTTATATATATATATATATATATATATATATAAATAAAATATATATATATATATATATATATATATATATATATATATATATATGTATATGTATATATATATATATATATATGTATATGTATATATATATATATATGTTTTTATGTATTATATGTATTTTTTTTACAATAGATCAATTACATTACATGGTAGAAGCTGGAGATCTGTAGTATTTGGATAGCCCCTTTCATTCATTCTTCTCATATATTGAGAAAAAAGACAGGGATTATATACCTAATTACGTGCATAGAAGGACTTTTAAACATACTGTAGCAAGCAGGGAAGAAGTAAGTAAATGAAGGAAGGAAATAGGCGGCTCTTAAAAACATGTATAATTCAGATCACTTTCTTTCCTTTCATGTTCTCCTCTCTGTGTCCGTGTCTCCTGTCTGTTTGGTGCAGGTCTCAGAGTGCAGGTCGTCTGTCTGACATGCTGCTGATGGCTGCATTTGGACCAGGTGGACCTGTGGGTGATCGAGGCAGCACAGAGAACCTGACCTCTGAAAAAGCCATAGACATAACAGGTAGGAACTCTTGTCCATTCACATTTACAAACATATGTATATAATGTAACATTTCTGTTTTATTTACGTGGCTCATTCCAACGTGTGTCTATAATATATTGCAAAACAATAGAATGTGATACAATGCTATTCCAATTCAATCTTTTAACTCGGTAATTTTACAGGGTGAGCTTCTTTGAAATACATTCTTGCAGTTTTTAGTATTTATTGGAAAATGAAAATGGTCAATGATATACCCAGCTCTACCTTCAATCATTGCTTTGTTCTGCCATCTAGTGCCCCCCGGTGGTGGGGGAGTCCTTGCACCCGGCTCCATCAGCCCAGCACATGTGGTTTTCACCGTGGGCTCTCCTCCCAGTGGCAGCACCCCACCTCATGCATCCAGACAGAGGAAATACTCAGGTAGCACATGCACCTCCTAACACAGCTAAAGTACTTTTCCTCCACATCCCGTCTGCAGCTAGCGGGAATTAAAATTCCACTTGCGCAGCAGCATTAGTATTATGCTCTGCACATCATACAACATAGAGCACTGGCAAGCTATTACTTTCATTTTCCACGATGTGGAAACTTAATTAAATGTCATGGAGGTAAGTATTAAAGGTTGATTTTATTTTATTTTTCATTAAGCCCAACTGTGGAGAGATGTAGACACATTTAGGGTGTAATAACCCATATGACGAACACACAATTTTACAATTGGTAATTGGCACTTAGAGTATTTAGGAAGAGCAAAATGAATGTAGCTGCTGGCAGATGTTGATCATTAACTGGAATACATATCCACTCAATACAGTGGTCAGCAAGAAATGTGAATGCCAAAAACAACAAGCAGTATAGTTGGTAGAAATGTAATCCACACACGGTCATTACAATGTGTTTATAAATTGTTGTCTTGGTAGATTTTGCTGTTTATTGTACAGCAATTAAAATCCATTTGGAATGCAAATGGCATTTGATGAAAAAAGATGTATGTATTAAAATAAAATGAGATACATTTTTTTTTTATCTCTTTTTCTGACTCATGCAGGCTCCTTCACTTCAATCAGCCCCGCTGGCTCCTTCACAAGCCGCTACCCCCAGACAGGAACCTATCTGGATGGCTTTGAGGCTCCTTCCAGTCCTCGCTACAGTTTCACAGATCCTATCACAGCCAACATGGGCGGTCATGTAACCTTCGAGGCTCCTGACCTGCCCGAGGAGACACTGATGGAGGTGAGAAGTGGGTTTTATACACATCTCTGGAAAGTAGGGAAAAATGAGTCATCCCTTAGATCCTGTGTATTCTGTGTATTTATGCAGCAATGACTTCTTATGTTTTGTACATCAATCAGGGGTTCATTCTCACAAACCTTAGGAATGAATAATCCCTCTAGAAAGTGTGGTCAGTGAGAAAAATAGTGAGCATAGTGTAGTTGAAGTCTCTTTAGCTCAAGTCATCATGGCAAAATAGTCTAAGGTGGAGTCTGAAAATGGAATAATGAAATGCATTGAATGACCTGTCTCCTGTTAAAGGACAATTCCGGTGTAAAATGAACCTAGGGCTTAATAACATATGTACTGAGTCGAACGTTCTCTGGGATCTGTTTTTATGCTAATCAAATGCGTCTCAAGCTTTAAACAAGCAACCTGATCGCTGCGTCTTTATAATCTATCTTTTTAATAAACTGTCTGTACACTTACAAAGTTGTCAATGCTTCGGTTTACATGTGGGGACCCTCATTATGCTACCGCGCAAGTGTGGTGCTAATTTGAGCCTTGTTAGTGGTATAAAATAGTGAGTTACCATCTGCTCCGAAAGCTAACGTTAGCAGCTAACCACCGGTTTGCGGTAGCTTGTTTAAAGCTAGAGACACATTTGATTAGCATAAAAACAGATCCCAGAGAACGTTTGACGGTACACGTTATTAACCCCTAGGTTCATTTTGCGCGGAATTGTCCTTTTAATGCTTGGGTTCATTTCACCCAATGCAGACTGAATGTGAAATTTGCCTCTGTTTAAAATTCTGTCACACAGTCATTTGTTTTCCTCTTTCTCTGTCTCTCTTTTCTCTTGTCTCTGTCGGAGTGCAGCAGGAGCATACAGACACTGTGCAAAGCCTGCGTTTCACGTTGGATTTCGCCCGCTGTCTGATGGAGGTGGCTGGAGCCCGTGGGGTCGCGGTGTGCGGGGAGCAGGGGGACATTTCTCATCCCTCCCTCCTTCAGCAGCAGAGCCTGGTAGCAGATCAGATAAGCTCACTGAGCCGAGAGTGGAGGTAAGGCCGTATCAACTACGGCTGCAAGTTTTGTCGATTGCGGTGATACTGTTTATCCAGTTAGGGTAGGAAATAGAAAGTCATTTCAACATGGATATCCTGCCTCTGCACCATGTTTGGTGAAAAATAACCTTGGGGATAGACAGATATTTTTTAATTGGCAAAAAGATCAAGTCAGACTTCAATGTTGCAGTTTTTGGATTTGTAGGGCCTACTCAGGAGTATTGACTGAAATATGTCAAAATGTATTTGTGTGTGTGTGTGTGTGTGTGTGTGTGTGTGTGTGTGTGTGTGTGTGTGTGTGTGTGTGTGTGTGTGTGTGTAGTCATGCAGAACAGCTGGTTCTCTTCCTGAAGACTGCAGAACTCTTGTCCACTGCCTTACACACAGCCATGGAGCGAGTTAAACAGGGCAAACTCTACCCATCGTCTACAGTCAAACAAAGTATGAGATGATATTTTTATTTTGTAAGGGGGAGGGTCTTGTTAAGGCGTCTAATGTGTATATTAAACAGAATGTACAATGAGCGTCTTAGCAGCATATTAAAATCATTTCTGTCCATATACAGTAGTGAGGAGGCTGAATGAGCTGTACAAGTCCAGTGTGGCGTCCTGTCGCTCACTCAGCACCCGTCTGGAGCGCTTCTTTTCCAGGAAGCACCGTCTAATGGACCAAATCACCTCCATCACAGCTGAGCGGCTGCTTTTCAGCCACACTGTGCAGATGGTAAGCCAGGGGGGGAATTAGACAGTTGGTAAGCAGAGAAGGAGATGGGGGTTATTGACCAGCAGGCCACAGTATAATCATTCAGATACTGTATGTGTGGGCATCCAAGAAATAATTAGCCCTAGCGTATGTTACAAACTTAAGTGCATGTATGGCCAGAAAATACACACAGGCTCCAAGAATGTACTCTAAAATTATTGCTTTATGGTCACATGAATATTTTAAAGCCACTTATGTAAGTCACTGGATGCTCATTAGTGTGTTATATAAATGGCTAAAAGGTAATGCCATATGTATATGTTTGTATATTTGCTCAGGAAAGAATAACAAAACAAAATGTAAATGGCCGCATTACTGCTTTTTAACTGAGGTGCATTGCATGTCCCATATTGATATTTTAATCAAGACTAAAATTGAAGTATATGAACTTAAGCATCCTTGTTTTTGTATCAGGTTCAGACTGCTGCGCTGGACGAGATGTTCCACCAGGGGGAAGCATCAGTCTTGCGCTACCATAAAGCTCTCCTGCTGATGGAGGGCCTGTCTCTGCTGCTCACTGAACAGGACGACATCCTCAGTGTTAGCAAATGTAAGAATGTCTGTCAGCTCCTCTCACAAAGAGAAGGGATGTCTCCACTCAGCATCAGCCCCATAGTTTGTTGTGTGGTGTCCCTGCAACTAAACATCTTTTATGATTTATATTTTTAAAACAATTTTCTATTAATAACATTAATTTAGAATGTTTTATCTATAAACTGAAAAAAACTAACCCTGTTGACACCCTCACTGTCTTTTTTTGTGTCTGCAGGTAAGGAGTGCATTGAACGGCGCCTCACAGCTTTGCAATCCGGACTCTGTGTTTGAGAGCCCTACACTGCTTCTTGGACTGTGCATACGATGTCATTTGCACCCTGCACATCACCAGTGAACCAAACCTCATGGTCTTCACTTAGGAATGCTTTAGTTTTCACAAGAAAACCACAAGGCTTTAGTTTTCACTGAACCTCAAGGGTTTGTGCTTTTTAAATGGCTTGCCATTCATCTCAAGTTCGGGACAGTGGTAGTGACTTCCCTGACACTAAACTTGTACCAGTGTTGGACATGAAGCGCTTGTGCTGTGCAAGAATGTCTGCGCTCTAAACTATGTGAGAGGACTTAGCTTCTGGCACTGAAAATGGTAGAACCCCTTCACTAGGCGTAACACCTGCAGGAGCAATTATTGCTAAGTTGTCAGATACCCACATACATTACTTATCTAAACATAAACAGATAGCATTTTATGCTGGACAAATATTCGTGCTATGAATTTGCAATAGGCTTTATAGACAAAATGTTATATTTTACCAAGATCAGTAGCTGGATGGAAAGCACAGTATCTGCTGTACACCTACATATAAAGTAAGGACGTGTTCTGATGAAGATAGGGAACGGCCAAGTATCATTCTCATCAAACGTATATTTGTCTTATACCCCTTGTTTGCTTTCCTGGGTTTATTTTTCTGGTATTTATCTAATTGTTACTTGCTCTGCTGAAGGACAGTTTAAATAGCAATGCTACATAGGGTGGCTAGAAGCGCATACAAGCACTATTACAAAACTGTTGCCACTGCAGGTAACTATGCTGGTTTGGAGAAGAAGAAAAAACCCATAATGTTTAATCATTGACACAATAATGTAATAGGGATTTTGTTTTTTAAATGGGAGCACCAACAGGCAGAAAATGGGTCCAGAAAACACTCATTACCCCACTTCTACATGCCAAATATAGCTTTTAATTCAAGAGAGACTGAAACTGGTCTGTTAACATCTTTGATCACAATCATGTTAAAGATGCTGCAATAACCTGGGATGTATTCCTAAGGTACACAGAAGCTTATGTACTGCTGTTGCTGGTGATTTCTTCACCAATTCCATATTCTGTCTGATTATATGTCGTCAGTCAATCACGTCGGAGTTTAGCAAGTATAATCAAATTTGAGGGCTGACAGGAGAGAAACAGCGCTAATGTTAGCCAAATGTTACCCAAATTTAGGGTCATCCCAGGGTTTAACGTCTGAATGTTTTTGCACTGTTGAAGTACTGTATAGAACGATCTTGGGTGGAACATGCTGAACATAGAAAGAAAGATAAGCATATTTAGAGCTTTCTATTCCATGCTTTTATTACAGTTTTAGTTGTATTACAGTTGCTGTCAAAAGATGTGTGTTAGATGTGAGAATGCTGACAAAGAGATGGTATAAGTTATGAAACCCTAGAAAAAAAAAATTCGCTTTACACTGAAAAATAATTTTGCATTGGTTGTGTTGTGTTCTGTTTCAGAGTAGTCAGTGGGTGGCGATTGTGTTTGATTTTGAAAAGTGACCTAGTGATTTGGAGTGCTAGTTGAAAAATGTGTATTTTACCTGAAATGTTTGTAATATTGATCTTAGCCATATGTCCCAACAGGATACCTTTACTCTCCTAAATTGTGGGTCAATGGAAAGGGTCACCTTCTACTCTGGTTGCTGTCAAAGAGAAGTTTGTGTGCATGCATGTGTGAAGTGATGGTGTTTGATGTTTTAATGGATAGTGGGATTTGTTTGGTACAGAACTAATGAAATTGGTTTGTAACAAGATATGGATGATTTGATTTTTCACTCCAGTTGTGGATGTAGTTCAACAACATCCACTGAAAACCAAGGGTTCCTCTGGTGTAACCAACTGCCAGGACCCAGTACAACTTTTTTTTTTCCTGAGGTGTATTTTCCTCTGCCTTTTTAAGTTAATAAAGATGGTTTAGCCTAGGGTGTTGATGTATGGTCAGTGCTGAAGATAGTTTACACTGAGATTTGTGAAGCCTATAGTAGCACTGTCAGCAGAACAGAATGGAGGAATGGTTTTGTCTGTGAAAAATTCTCTAAATATACATAATGTGTATTTGCTTTGTGGCCTTTTGTCTTTTGTCAGATAACTGTTTCAAACATTTCCATAGGTATTACTCTACCTAGAGCATTCTGCATGTGTAATGTGATGTTTGTTTGTCTGTACATTCCTAATATCAACTCATCCACAGCCTCTCTGTCTCTTACACATGCTGTTCGTTTCCATCAGTATGTAGTCTCAAAGGATAGCAGATAGCAGAAAGCGATGACATCTTACTTTTATAAAACTGATGCTTGTGTCACTTTTTATTGTTCCCTACAATCATTGCTATTGGCCATCCTAACAATGAGTATCTGGGGTAGGAGTCATAAAATAATGTGTACAGCAGTTGAAATAATTAAAGAGTACAGCAGGTTGGTGTAGGAAGTGCGCAGACTGTGCCCTTTGACAAGCTGGTATCCACTCTGCTGAAGTGTCCTTGAGCACAGCTTTAGTGCAACTGTTCTGATCACATAAAGATCAAATGAAGTATGTGTGCACTCCCATAATAGATCTGTCATTGATTTGGATTATTCTTTTTGTTTGCTAAGAACATACCCGAATGTTTTCATTTTGTGTTTTGACTTTACAAATTCTGTATTACCTGTAAATATTGTAAATTAAGTTATTGTTGTTATTGTATATATTACGCTGCAGGCATGGAGAAAACAGTACCATACCATCTATACATTTCCAAAGAATAGGCAGATCTTCCATTTTGTCTCTCACTGTTGCAAAAGCATTTTAATGTTGTCATATCTATGACAGATACACTATCTCAGTGTCCCTGTGTGTGATGTAACCTTTACTGTTTGAGTTGCAACATGAATAAAGTGAAAGGAAAGGCAATTTGTCTTTAGATGACATTAGTTTTCTCTACTGTCCTGACACCTCAGTTATGGAGGTACACATTTTATTATCCCATATGCCTGAGCCTGAACTTACACATCATAAACCTAAACATAATCAGTTTGGCTTTTGAAGAATCCAGATTAGAATTTAACAATCACATTTCTCATTAGTCCCCATAGCTACAGAATAATGTAGGCTGGCATTAAGACAGGTGCAGCTACTGTCCTGCTGCTGACCTAGTAAACTCGCCAATTAACCAATTAAACTTGGGGATTTAACATTAAGTCTAATTAAAGGAGCATGCCAGTGTTTTTGCATAGTTTAGACAATTCATTAAAAGTCACATGTACTCATCGTTACAGCTGGTTATTTCCTAAAACAAACTGTTGTGTGTTTTGTTTATCACATTACACCAAGTGAGTGGTTTCCATTAATTTCATATAACACATTGTATGTTCTACAATAATAAAAGTGGATATTTTTGTGGCCTCCAACACGTGTGGCTATTGGGGAATATCTGAGAATCCCTAGTACTGGGACCGTTCCCCCTTTTGCGACTGGATTGTTTACATTTTTTTTTTCACTTTCTCTTTTAGTTGTGAAACCACTGAAATCATTGACCTAACAAGCTCCACCAATCAAACGGCTATGTTTAAATGCTTCGCCCATGCCGCAGCTAATCCTAACCAAGGAGGCGGGACTTTACGGCAGCTCACTGAGCCTGACAGCTTCATCAACTGTGGGCGGAAAATAGCATCGTTAAATGTTGGTTGTCACGGCAACGTTGTGTGTGAGTGGAGCGCATGTCAAATGAGTGCTAAGGTAATTCATGGTACTTGAGCTGTTTACAAGCTCCAGACTTTAGCAAACTAGTCAGTCGGCTTATGTGGGATAACAATGTAACGTTAGGTTGACCTGTCTTCACTGGAATACAACGGTAAGATAATAAAACAGTTAGCTAATGGTGCTAGTTAGTTAGCTAGATAGTTAACAGTGAGTTTGTGCGGAAACAATTCGTCGCCTGCTTGCTAGCAGATGAGGCTAGAATGGTTCGTTAGCTGAATGAACCAAAGCAATGTCAAGTCATAACCTTCCACCGGTGCGGCATTTGCCACAATGGACTCGGGTTGGGCGCCTCGGAAAGCCCTGCTCCCCTCGGCGTTTACCGGCGAACCATCTGCAGCCGCTGCCTGTCGCCCCGTCAGCGGACACAGGAGTGTGGAGAGCAGCAGAGGCGTCCTTTCACAGCGACATGGACCCCCGCGTCGCATCACTGCAGAGGAATATCCAGTTCCTTCAGCAACAACACAAGGAAACTCTTGAGAAACTCCATGCAGAGATAGAGTCTCTCAGGCGGGATAATAAAGGTGAAGGAACCAGTATGATAGCTAAAAAAAATAAAAAGCCATATTGTTATAGAACGTACGTCGTTTCTAACGTTACCCAACTTAATAAATACTTTAACTGAGGTCAACTGAATATGTAATCATTTGGATTAATAAATGATTCACATGTGTTGACAATTAAATGAGAGACCATTAAAATAGTTTATGCTGCTTTGCTGGGTTAGCCACAAAATGATGCTATACCATGCTCATATCAGAAGCTATAAAGTAAAGAATTAAGGTCAAAACTGTAGTTAGAGAAAATAAAAGAGAGAATTTATAAAAAACAACACACTATATAAAAGTTTAATAAACGCTTAATAATGTGATCTGGTTTGGCCTCTCTCTTTGCAGGAGTTTTATTTTTTTCTTCTTTTTTAATTGAGGAGTAAAACAGCAAAGAATGCTAAATGGTCAATATTCTGTTTCATAGATAGATAGAAACAGTACCGTATTGTTCCAAAAAGAAAATTGCAGTGTTATGGTGTTCATCAATTAATTGGCTACTTTATGGAATCCATAAGGGGTGAACTCCGTAACCTGTTGTGTCCACATCTTTTATGTAATAAATGACAAAGACCTGACTGTCTGTGACTGGTGCTGAAAAGAGAGACATTCAATCCACCGTGGTTGCATAGCAACTACAGGGTTTTGATGGTCTCTCAGTGGGAGGTGGACAGAGATCCAGTGTCACTTTACTGAACAGGTCACATGCTGTTTTCATATAAATGCATCTCACCACCCACCAGGAGACTCCCCAGTCATCTGTCTTCGCGCCATCACAGCAGTCAGGCCCCAATGGAAACATAGGCTGTTTGTCGGGACTGTGTTACAAGAATGTACCTCTTCTGTGCCTCCCTACAGTATGTCGCACACTAAAATTCTCTTAATATGGATGTTGCAGAGTTGCAGTATAAGCTGATAATGGAACCTCCCAAGTCAAGTAGAAAAGGTAAGATGTAATCCTGATTTATTGTTGTTGTTATTTTCGTCCTGCTATTCACAGCCAATGTTCTTTTAGGATTGGCATAATTTAGTAGTGGACAATATTAATACAATCTTCTATCAGGGTATATGTAATTTTGTTTTATGATATTGATACTGAGATAAAACAACAAAAGTCATTAAAGTGACAGTGTGGCAAAATCTCTGAAAGGTGACAAATCTCACAATGTAGATCATCATATTGCCCAACCCTAGTTCAAAGGCATCTATCTTAGTCTCAGGTCCTCTTTCTTCTAGGAATGACACACAGTCGACGAGGCATCAGACCACCCACTCAGGGAAGTGAAGCCCGTACAGGACTCTACCTGGAGGAGCCGCTACAGGACATGCGGCCCGCACAAGACCAAGCAATAAGGTGGATTTCTGTGCAGCCTTCACCTGCCTTACTACCTCAATACTGACATAGTAGATTTTAGGAATGTTTTTTTAGAAGATATTAACACACAAAAATAATTGAAAGACAAAATCATTAGTAACATGGATATGATGAAAAAACAGGTAGCATCATTCATTGTTAATTTCACGCAGCTGGGTAAGTCAGATAAGCTCAGACATTTGTGTCACTCCACTGTAATTCATACTTAAGAAAACACTAACTGGAGTTGTATCATGATCTTACAAATATCTCATCTCACGATATTACTGTTCAGGTGTGGATGAAATTATAGCAAAACACTGATAGGAAATAGGATATGTTGGTTAAGATATGTGAGATGGGACAAATTCAGTAACATTAAGCACATTTTAGGTGAAACATACTATGCAGTACTGAATAATATACTGTAGCACATAAAGCAAGTGAGATGTTAATGTAAAATTATATTAACAATGACATTAATCACACTAAGAAGATGTGAAACAAACACACAGTAATAACTACATGCAGTGGTATACCACAGCTACAGCGTGCAAAGAAGCAAAAGACACGTTCACAAAGTGTGAAGCATATAGTTTTCATGTTAGTCATAGAATTGACTGTTTAACATTTCCAATGTAAAGATGGCCAGTGTGTGTTTAATTCTTTGTCAGTCCTAACCTTGTTGCACCTCTGATTATATAGTAATGGGTGCCTTGTCTTCTTACGTTAACAAAAGGGGCATACGGAAAAAGATACTACATTATTATTTAAATACTTAATCGGGTGTTCCCAGCTCAAAGAGATCTATTTGTTTTAAAAAATGTTTACCTTGGGTCTTAATGTGTGCTTATGCAAAGACCCAACTGGTTTTACTGTAGTGTAGTTAGTCTTGTAAAACAGTCATGCAAAGATATGCCGGTATTACTACATTCAATTTGTTTAACATTGAAATGTTGGACAACTTTCCAGCAACATTTCCTCATGTGACTTGAAGAAATGTCACAATTTTTATTTTTATTTTTTTGGTGCAAAATAGATGTAATTTCTTGTACTGCTGTTTAAGTCACACAATCGACAAATGTCGCCTTAGTGAAATTTTTGTCGTTGGTTGATCAGGTTTACATTGTAAGTTCTTAAACTTCCCAAAGCTCCATGGAGCCCGGGCAGGAAAAGACATATTGCACATCTTGTCTTGTTGTAAAAACCACATACCGATTTCAGTCTCGATACGTACCTGTAGGTGTAGCAACTAGGCATTTACAACCAAAACTAACTGTTTGTATGTTACTCACTGACTGCTGGGGAAAAGCAGTGAAGAGGACGGCGACTTTCTGGGATCTGCCAGACAGGACCATGGCCCAGAGGGGAAGGGGGGCCTCATCACCTCATTACAGCCTCTACGAATTCACAGCAATCCCGCCCATCCACCACGTGCCCCCACACTACAGGAGTGTGAGGTCATCATCCGGCAGCTCTACAATGCTAACAGTTTACAGTCTCAAGAAGTAAGTGCCCACCATTAGACAATATTACTCTAAATACATTTGCTTTACAAAGAATTTGGAAATACAGGATATATTATTATAATTTCTGTGGAAATATTTCATAACTTTACCACTCTGTACCCTAACCCTAACTCTGTGTCATTTAGATTATACGTGTTAAGGCATTGCTGAGAGATATTGTTTTGAGCAAGAAAATCACCCCAGAAAACTACATTCTGACCAAGGCCTACTTGGTTGATGGCACCCGGTAAAGTGATAACAATTTGTATCATTTTTATTGTCACCAATATACAGTATTTCTTGAAAAAACTACCACTGTTGTGATTAGGGTTTCTCTTTTTTGTACTCCTCAGCAAATCTTCAGAAGAAAAGAAATTTCCAAAACTTGGTCTTCAAACATTTCCAGAAAGAATGTATGTAAATCTGTCTCTCCCTGTGCCTCTATGTAAAAGATTGTTGAAACCTCAATAATATTGCATTTACTGTCTCTTGTAACCAATGCAGAGGCTTTTCAGGACGCTATTCATGTCGAAATACTGTGGCGATATTGGTCCTCTCAGTTAAATCTACACACATATCATTTCCCAGGTCTGGACCCTCTCAGTCTGGAGTGGTCCTCCCAGCCCTCAAACAGAGCCTCAGCTCCACCATTGCAGAGAGACAGAGGAGGACCCGTGCTGTGCAGAGAGACCGTTTCAAAAGGACGGTGCATTGACAGAATCAAAACTACCACACGGCTTTTCACAATTTTTCTGAAAAACCTTATTCACAAAAACTGTGTGTACAGGTATGGATATCCATATAAACTATTGATGTCCTATGATTTGATTTTTGATCTTTTTTTTATTGAAAAAAAAAAAAGATCCATAGACTTAAAAGCTTTTAATTGTGCACATGTCTCAAATCTAGCTTCATACTGGGAATGGTAAATGTATTTATTTATTTTTTACCAAACAATGCATTTTAGGACATTTGAAGTTCAACATCTCTAACTTAAAGTGATGGTTCGGAGTAATTCACCCTAGGGTCCTTTGCACCATGACCTCGAGCCAAACACCCCCCCAGAAGCTTTTTTCACCTGGGTCTAACATTGGGAGAGTTAGCGTAGAGTAGCGTTATCAGCTGAATAGCTTAGCGCCTACGTCGATACCAAACGTCTACAAGTAGTACAAATAGGTTATGCTCTCATAAAACGATGGATTGGAAAGTTTGTAAGTACACCAGAAGTTTATGAACACTTGCCTGCTCTCTTCTGCTCTCTGCTGCTGCTGCTGCTACCTGCAGTTAGACGAGTGCTTAGGGCCGTCTACAAATTACTACACCGAAAAGAGTTACAACAAAAATATTTATTAATTCAATGATTAAATAACATAATGTCTCCAAACTTACCTCAATTATTACTTGTCTCCTGCTAGTTATACTACAGCACTTACTTAAAAAAATTTTTTTATGAATACATATTTTTGTTGCATCTCTTTTCGGTGTTGTAATTTGTACTCGTCTTACAGCAGCAACAACAACAGCAGAGAGCAGAAGCCAGCAGGCAAGTGTTATTTACATAAACTTCTGGTGTACTTACAAACTTTCCAATCCATCGTTTTATGAGAGCATAACCTATTTGTACTACTTGTAGACGTTTGGTATCATTTCGGGCATTATTAGTGGGGTAACTTACGAGATACCCCACTCAGGAGTGGGCGCTAAGCTATTCAGCTGATAATGCTACTCTACGCTAACTCTCCCAATGTTAGACCCAGGTGAAAAAAGCTTCTGGGGGGGTGTTTGGCTCGAGGTCATGGTGCAAAGGACCCTAGGGTGAATTACTCCGAACCATCACTTTAACTTAACACTGGCTGCTTATTTCCACCAAACTGAGTTAGATTTGAGTGAGTTTTAGTTTAGTTTTCACTGCACATTTGTTGTATTTCTGCCAAAATTATGGTGGAATTGTTGTATTCCATATAACTGTAAAGAACTAGTCACCTGTTACTTTTAAAACACTTTTATCAGTGCAAACAACCAAAGGTAAGCCCTTTAAAAGCACATGCAATTAATGAGATCGAAGAAACTACCTGGCTAATTTCTCAGGCACTTTTTTGTATTGGTTTGTATTTACATTGTATGGAGCAGTGTCATGTTTGTTAACTGGCCAGTGAACCTACAGTAAAACTAAGTGCAACTATACAAAACTATTAAATTGTCTTGACACAAAATGACTCTGTCCTGTTTTCTTTCCTACTGGTGCCTTTTACTGTTTTTGTTTTTTTTACCAAATAACTTCAGCTTTGGCAATCGGGAAAACATTTATCAATGTAAATGCACCTGGTTTATTTTCATTACATGAATCAAAACTTAGCTTGTAGTTGTGCAACAATGTAGGGCAGGTTATGAACTGCACGCAGCCAGGCGGGGCAGACAATTCCCGGAATTAACCTGAAGTAGCATACTCCCCCTCTAAAACCTTTCAGAGGACACACAATCAAAGGATTTTACTGCAATCTGGTGCATTCATCTTGGCACACAACTTAATATGCATTTCCATTTACCAGAGGCAAATAGAAAGAATAAGATGGAAGTTACTGAATTCGGTTCTTGACAAGGCTCCACAGTAAATCATATCTCAAACTGCATCTCACAATGCCTCCTATGTTCATCTACACTTTGTTAGCAACATCTCGTGCAGTGACTGACTTTACCATTAATCTCCACAACAATAGATTAAGGGATGGCTGTTCCAGCAGTGAACACTCAGAAACTCAGTTCAAAGCTCAACTTCCACATATTGTACAAATCCACTTAATGAAGCATCCACAAGGTGCACCCCCTAGTTTTACTGTGTAGTTTTGCCTATACCTTTCTAATGAAGTTCTTCAACTCTCATGTGCCTTGCACAATTTAGGAACGTTTAATGACACGTGTTTCATTAAGTGGAAAACAAAATGATAAAAAGCTACATTTGCCATTATTCATTTTCCCTCTGAAATATAAAGAATAACTTCTAAAGAAAGTAGTAAAATGGTTTTACATATGCAGAAAAAATCACCATTGCAATTCCTGAGTGGGCATGTGCTTTCTACTGGTGTATAGATACATACCATAAGGCACATTCTTAATACAGCAGTGACAGCCAGGGGGTAATGGTTAGAAAAGCAATCCTGTGCCTGTGGGGCACTGATTTTGCTCCTAGACATTTGTTAAATCAGAGAAGTGAGCAAGATACCCTTATTTCCTTTGGCAGGAATTGCATATGTACCTTTGTATGCATTTGTGCTCAAGGCTACAGTTGGGCTTGACAGCTCTGTGTCTGTCAATTTGTATAACATTTTCATCTCCTTGCAACAGTCAGAAATGGAAAAAAATACTGTATGTTTATGTTTAAATAAAAGACTCTCTTGCATGCACCCACTAGATGGTGGTGTTTCTGGAAAACTCTCAGTGAGCGTCCATTCAGTCAAAGCCTACAAATGTTTGACAGCAGCTTACATGCAGGTATGTCACAACTTACCTTAGCCTCTTTTCCAAAAATGCCATTATGTATATGTCCAAATTATGACCTCCCAAAAAACTATCTTAATGAATGGCTGGTATTAACTTGAGGTAACAAAATCAGAATATATGGCTATGGCTAAGGTTTAAAGTACTTTGTGAAAATACACAACAACAGTTGAAGTTAAGCAGCATGTGTTGTTCTAAATATCCACATTTTTTTTCGTAAACTCCTGAGGAGGAAGAAGCTCTGTTTGTTTTGGTCTTTCCAATTTGTTGCATCACTGCGTCTTTGTGGAAATGTGGGAATTGGCAGGCATTAACTATTAAGACCCAGTGGGTGCGAATCTATTAACATTCAGACAGCACTGCGGTGATGAGGGCTGGTCTGTGCCATCTGCGGCCTCTATGGCATGGTCACAAAAACCTCAATAACCAAAGGAACAGAACTACATCTTCATATATTTTACTTTCATCAATGAGCAGTAGTTGGCCTGCCACATTGGACAGCTTGTCATGCTCAACCGGTGTTTTCTGTCCCATTCTTTGTTTTTTTAAGGCTTCTTTTTAGGCACTACCCCCTCCATTTAAATGATTTCTTTCCCTTTCAACATATTGTGTTGTGGGTTGGGTAGGTTGGGGAGCTCCAAATCGATGTGTCACAGTTCTGTGCAAGATAATACTTATTATGAGATTGAATGGAGGGGAAGTGAAAGAACAGGAAATTAGAATAGCGAGATATGTAAAACTTATGACATTAACTAGCATTAAATACTGTAAGTGTTGACTGAGCAAATATACTGTACCTCCAACATACAGTATGAACTAATACTAATGAAACCACAGTAAGCTACAGATATACAATATAATAGGCTACAAAGAAATACATCATAAATGATATGTCCACATTAGAACATGTGACTTGTTTACAGGACAGCCTGTGTCCTCAGGGAACCAGTCTGAGATGATTGAGTTGTCAGATATGATTGGGTGTAAAACTCTCATCAGTTATAAGCATTATGTCTGCAGTCACTCATTCATCATTATACAGTAATAATAGTGAAATTAAACTGTTTATTAAGTCCAGGGAACACTCTTGAGGACAGATACGTACAGTACAGTTTTGGCATAGGCTACTTATTTTCATTTGTATTAAAAATGCAAATATTGTACTTTGTACACGTTCAGTGGACAGTTATAGTTACTAGGCCTACTTACATTGCATTGTACAGAGAAATAATATAAGACAAGCAATCAAGTTAAAATGAACTACACCCAAATCAACTACAACAGCAAAATGCTAGGCATACTTGCACATGATGCCTTAGTATTAACAATCTAATAATATAACATATTTAATAAAGGACACCCACAGGAGCCTTTTGTCTGCATACTGAGTACTTTTACATTTTACTTTTTTATATTTATTTATTGTGCTGATAATACTGGTGTGTTTTTACTTCAGAACTATTTTACATCAGGACTTTTACTTGTATTTTTACATAGTGGTATTGTTACTTTTATTTCTTCAACCATCACTTATTCTGACTGGGATGTACAGGATATGGATCATGTACAAGATAATTAGAGATTTACCCATTCGTATGTTCATGATAATGTTCGTTATACAATAAGTAAATACGATAAGTTAACGTGTTTGCATATTTTTAGACTGAATTTACACATTGTTTAAAAAAAAAGACTAAAATAATAAAAGCAGCAAAAAACAAAACAAAAAAAACAGCAACAATATAGGGTCATGCTACTGTTACAAATAGGTTGTTGTTTGCCCTGTGATGATGACATCGCTGCTTTATTGTCTGTCATACAAAATGTTCTGTAGCTGTGTCATGGAAAGATGATTGACACTTTGCGGTAGGGGGAGAGGGTGGACTCGTCACCCAACCACCCCCTTTCTTCCTCCCACCTCCCCCTCCAGGCGTGACGTGCAGATAGAAAGCGGGACCTGCCCTCCCGTCGCCATTTTTCGGTCTCGTACTCGCACTTCTAGTGGCTCGGGTGAGGGGGGGGAAGAGCAGAAATAAGGGAAAGTATAACATTTGGAATCGGTAAACCGGGATCCCTCATAAGAAGTCAGGAATGCACGCGAGAGCTACAGCATAACGTACTGCCACCTGAGATGCACGCGCAGGTCGCTGTTGTAAAATAATTGTTGGTGTGAAGACGTGTTGCGGGCCGCCATTTTTTTGCTGTGCTGCCTCAAAAGTCTGCTCCGACTCGAGAAAGGGGATTCAAAAACGCATTTCCATGACGTGTGCCTCACCGTAAGACCAAGAAGATACAAACTATCATTTGGTTTCCGACCCGCTGCTACTGGCGACCTTTTTGCCGACATGAGGATTTATCAGATGAAAAACTGAGGCCACCTTTTCCGTTCTCATTACTGGCACTGACTGGAGGAGATACATTATTAAAAGAGAAGCCCGGTGTTTTCTCGGAAGGCGGAACGAAAAAGGGAAGCTTCATTGATCATTTGTTGCTTCGCTCTCCGTCGATGTTTGTCTGTCGTAAGTTTTTAGTTTTTCTATTTTGGCCGCTCTAACAATCACTCAGCCATTGACTGCTGAACACAGGAACCACATTATGTTCCAAAGTTGGATCAAGCCTGTCGCAGCCTGTCTCTGAAAACGTCAGGTTGTTTTTGTTTAGTTTTTTTTTTCCCTTTTTTTTTTTTTAATTATCAGAGGTCTCCGGAGCCTGCAGCGTTTGTGCAGAAATCACCCGAAAACCTTACAGGACGACGAATGCCCTGCCCTGCATCTTCCAAATCCTCATATTTGCTGTGATTGGCCAATTCCAACCAGCATACACGTTTTAACTTATTGACTAGACTATTGTGTAATCTTTTTCTTTTCTTTATTTGTAACGTTAGACTAATATTAACTTATTTTGAACAGAAATGTCAACTGCTCGGTTTGATTCAGCTGATCGGTCCGCCTGGTATTTTGGACCCGTGTCACGACAAGAGGCACAGAATAGGTTACAAGGACAGAGACATGGCATGTTTCTTGTTCGAGACTCTTCGACCTGCCCTGGCGACTACGTGCTGTCAGTATCCGAAAACTCCAAAGTATCTCACTATATCATCAATTCTTTACCCAGCAAGAGGTTTAAGATAGGTGACCAAGAGTTTGAGCACCTCCCTGCTCTCCTGGAGTTCTACAAAATCCACTACCTGGATACGACCACGCTGATAGAGCCAGCCCCCAGGTAGGAATGTCGCCCAATACCCTTCCACTAACCATGATTGTAAGAAGTATACACCATGATAAAATGCTATACCATTTGGGCCTCGTGGATATGTATTGCCACGAAAGACTGGGTGATCTAGGTTAAGTAGGTTGTCTATTTTTATCAGAACTAACCCACTTTCAGTCAGACTTCAGTGCCCTGCTGATATGTCATGAGGCGTTCTGTTTGCCAAATTTGAAACTGGTGGGAGCACTAGCACTATCGCCACATATCCAGTTTATTGTTTTTAGTAAGGCTTTAGTAAGCCAAGATGCTGGTAAAGTTTGTGGTTTGCACATCTATGTACTTCATTAGCAGTGTTTGCTTACACCGAGTCATTTTGCTGCTTATATCTTTCTGTATGTGGCATTTTGTCATTGGATATTAATACCTTGGATATTCTATTTAAACATTTTTGCCAACTACTTATATACTCTACATCAGTAAACTTTGATGCGTTTCTTGGAGAGGCCCATGTTAATCACTTTTTCAGAAATGTAAAATGTGCACTTTGACCTAAAATCAGCTTTATTGAACAACAATATCTGTGATGCTAGAGGGAAACCTTTTCCTGATTTCACGCGTCCAACCATTTCTGAATTTTCATAATATCCACTTGAGAGTGGGCTTCTTTTAATGGTAACCACAATATAGCTCCTTCCTTTGCCTCATTATTATAATCTCTCAAGGTACCCAAGCACAGTGAGCGGACCCATCCAGCCCATGGGTGGCCCAGAGGAGAACCTGGAGTATGTGCGGACTCTATATGACTTCACTGGCAGCGATGCAGAGGACCTTCCCTTCAAGAAGGGGGAGATCCTTATTATCCTGGAGAAGCCAGAGGAGCAGTGGTGGAGCGCCAAGAGTAAAGAGGGACGTGTCGGGATGATCCCTGTGCCCTATGTGGAAAAATTGGTACGACCATCGCCTCATCCTGGCCAGCCTTCCTATGGATCTCGCAACTCCAACAGCTATGGGATCCCTGAGCCCTCTCACGCCCTCGTCCACGCCTATGCCCAGCCCCAGACACCATCGCCACTGCCCCCTGGCACACCTGGAGCAGTTATCGCCCCTCTACCGTCCCTGCAAAACGGCCCCGCCATGGCAAAGGCCATCCAGAAACGAGTGCCGTGTGCCTACGACAAAACCGCTCTTGCTTTAGAGGTATTGTAAAACATTTCACTTATCTAAAAATGTGTTTTTCAGCATCTCTCAACACCAGGCTAAAAAGCAGTGTTTTGCTGCCCTCTCTGGTTAAAAGATTTCACCTCTGACCTCTGTCATTGGATGTGGTCAGAAGTATGCTGTGTTGAACCAACAGTGATGTTACAGGGTCTTAGAATCCACCTGTACATCACTGTAGCGAGGTGAGAATTCAAACCACTGGAGGCCAGAAAAAAACAAGCTTTTCAGGGGATGTTAAGTTGACAATAGTTCTGTTTGACTGATGAAAGTTTGAAAGCTTTTTTGTTCTTCAAATCATCACATCCTGACTGGGATCTCTAGTAGGAGAAGTTGTTAAATTCCCAGGTCAAACATGTAGGCATTGTTGACAGTACTAAGCAGTATGCTTTGGCTTGGACAAAGTTAACCCATTACAAGAGATAATGGGGCAACATCATTTATTTTTGCTCTAAAACATTTTTTTTATTATTATCTGAGAATGTCTCAAATTTGGACAGTCCTCCAAGAACACATGTCAAAAATGCATTATGACATAGATAAAGGTATATACATTTTCGATGTTACACCTAAAGTAGAATATTTATAGCACTGCACCATTTCTTGTAAGAGCTAACTACATTCTGCTTTGCAATTGTAGGAGTCTGTAGCTAGTAATGAGAAGAGGGGAAAACACAAGTGCTGCCTACAGAGTTACCACAGCAATCATGTTGGTTATATGTGTGAAAGTGCCTTAAGATAGCTTGCGGCTCTTCTGCAATCCTCCTTACATTGAAGGCTATGCTCTTTCATCATGGTCACACCAAAGGGTTCGTAACCCAACAGCAGCCGCCCTAGACCCTACCTGCAGATGTTTATGTCCATTAAGTTGATCTCTGGTCAACTTACACTTGTTACTCTGGGCACTGGCATCATGCTGCATGCTGATTCAGTGGTGGTGGGATGATACTTGTTGATAGCCTCAACTCGGGCTCAGACTGAATCTTCCTGCTAGCCAGCTAGCTGCTAAATGGGCAGCAGCTCTACCAGCAGCACTGTTCGATTGCATTTCTCAGCAGTGCACTCTGACTAATACAAATCAGCATTGACTGTGATTACATTTACATGTTGGAGCATGTAATGTAATGCATAATGTGCACTTCAGGAATATATAGGGCTCTAAAATGCTCCACTCTCATAGCAGACTGAGCTGTAGTGATACCCCTAGGGGAGAGATGAAAAAGAAAGTCCTATCTGCTGCC
The DNA here is from genome assembly GCF_010015445.1 of Perca fluviatilis. Taxonomy (NCBI): domain Eukaryota; kingdom Metazoa; phylum Chordata; class Actinopteri; order Perciformes; family Percidae; genus Perca; species Perca fluviatilis. The sequence continues at coordinate 15,104,495 of NC_053128.1, read as the reverse complement.
ATTCACTGGCATCAGCGTGTCAGTGAATGTAGGAAGTAAACTAGGCTGCTAGAGCTAGATACACGTCGTCACTATGACTCTGAAAGGAGGTGTAAATTTGGAACATGAGTAAACCTAGTGAATGGTATTCATGCTAAAGGTTAGACGGCTCCCTCTAACATTAGTCTTGACTTCTCTACTCTCTTCCCTGTGTTCTTTTTTATACTTGACCATTGATATCAACAATCACCTCAGGAAATGCCTAATACATCATGCTGATGTGACACTGTGACATGAGTTGAATGGCTCAACGAGTCATGTCAGCTGGCCTAGTCAACAGCTGCACCCAGTAGAGATGGAAAGTTGTAATAAACTAAAAGTTACTTAAACCATCTCCACAAAGAGACAGAGTGCTCACAAATGGCAAGCATTTGAGAACTGATACTAACCTATGACTGATTTGGCACTAATGCAATTCTGTTTAATCGTATGGTGTAGCAGTGGTGTATAGAGCAGCTACAGTTGCAGATAGAATTCTGTTTACGGTCAACTAAAGATTAACCTGTGACTGCAGTTTCTTACTGTATGAATGGGTCATACGCAAGTTGAATGTGTCTTTTTATTTATTTTTAACATCTTATTCATTGATTTGGAAATGAAGTCCAAAAACAAAATGCATTACATACTGCACTGTTCATCGTTGTAGCTTCAGTAGAATTGTGTAGAAAGTGTCACCTCGTAAAAAAAAAAGTAGAAGTCCTCTCAAACCTTGTTTTACTCCAAAGCACGCTTAATTCACAAAGAATATTCTGAATACTGTTTGACACCTTGAAGCCCTATTTTGATCAACTCTGATGGCTGCTCCAGTTATTAGTTGTGTTTAACAAGTTAGTGATGTCCCAAGCACTCCTTAGTGTTTTTAGTGGATTTAAGATTTTTTTACGCAATCGCTATTAATCATAGTGAGTAAGTAATCCCAATTAATTTAAAATATTTCTTTCTTAGCCATTACACCCTGGCTAAGCTAGCTACCAAAAAGACCCACTATTTTCCTTTCCATCACTAGAACTGGCGATGCACCGATTGACTGGCTGGTGACCGGAATTAGCCGATTGTCACGTCCTCGGCCATGACCGGCGACCTGCCGCTATATGCATGTAGCAGCGTCGCACTGCCGCTCAATTAGCTGTTTATGAAATGTCATAAAGTCGTAATTATATACAACGCTGCAGAGCCGTCTGCTCTACTGATCTCAGGTGAACAGTCAGTGGCTCTCTCTCTTTCCCCTCGGAGGCTGAAAAACTAGAACTTGAAAACCGCACTCACGTGGGTTCTGTGAAATATGACTGCTACAGTTTATCGGAAAGTAGCATTGGGCACACTGACTTTGATGAATTTACTGTTCATCAGACCCCAGATGAGACAAGAAGCTAACGCTAGCAAACAATGTGGTCCCTCTGCCGCCCCGCTGGCCACTGTAGGAGATGCTGTATAAAAAAAAAAGAGAGAGAGACGCTGTATTCCTCCGACGCGCTGTATTAACGTTACTGTTACGCTTCCCAGGTTAGTGGGGATGCATACCGCTCATAACCAACATTAAAAACGTAGTAATCTTCCCTCAGCGTTTAGTTTTGTTGCTAAACTGTGTATAAAATCATCTGTTTAGGTAACGGCACACTAGGGTACCGTCTATTTGCTGGATTGTTCCGAGGTAACCGTCGGTAGCTAACGTTAACAGATATTGACAGCAACGATAGTGTTCATATTTATGCACAATGACAAATAAAGCAAACTTGCTAAAAAAGGAACTACACGCTGTTTTCAGGTACCGTTACTGTTGTGATTCAAACAGGCCTGTGCGTGTGTTTTGAGAAATAGCTTTAAACTGCAAGGCTATATTTATTTTAGTTTTTGTTAATTATATATAATTTTATTGCCATTACCTGTTTTAGTTTGCTAAATATATCACATTTCTTTAGTTGGATATTGGATGTGAAACGAAGGAAATGGTTCTTCCATAACATTGCACTTTAGGTGTGTGTGTGTGTGTGTGTGTGTGTGTGTGTGTGTGTGTGTGTGTGTGTGTGTGTGTGTGTGTGTGTGTGTGTGTGAGAATTTCCCACACCAAAAGTAATTTATATAGTTCTATTTTATAGCGATCAATTATGTATTCAAAAAATATTCTATGTCAAATTTTCTATTAAAGAAAAGATAGAAAATAAATATTTGTGTGTGCTGTAAAGTGGTTACAAAAAATGAAATCGGAATCGACTAAAATCGGTATCGGCTGGTCAAACTCAATGAAAAATCGGAATCGGCATAGAAAAATTGTAATGGGTGCATCTCTAACTAGAACCTGTTCTTAACATGAAAGCAAAAAATTCCAGCCCGTCAGTGTGCATCTGTGACCAGAGCTGCTGTGAGAGTATTCACATGGTCTCTAGAGTATTGAATGCCTGAAAACGTATATCGCATGTCACTGCCCGATGTGAGTCGAGTGCAGATGTGAGTCGCGCATGCTCACATTTAAACGGTTTACGGCATAACGTGTCATACCCGATGCTAGTCGAGTCAGACCGGCTCTGGTCGAGTGCAGACGTGAGTTGCGCATGCTCAGACTTTAACGGTTTACAGCATCACACGTCATACTGAAATTTGTGAAATCCATAAAATAATAAACTTTTCTCTTTACATACAATAACAGAAGATGGAAATCATTTCAAAAAGGTTTTAGCTATCTATGATTGTTTGATTGCTAACGTTAGCTCAAAACGCCATTCAAGTGACAGCCTTTGTTGTGTTTGATTGCTAACTTGTAGCCAGCAGTGAACGAACTTAGTAGGTCCATTTTTACTGTATTGACATTACAGAAGTCTCTCGTTAGCTACTTGTCACAAAGTGACGCATGCGCAACTCACATCTGCACTCGACTCGCATCAGGCAGTGACATCACAGACCATCAGAATCACGGAACGAATCGGAAAGGACACATTGTGATAAGACCCAATCAGGGAGCTAATGTGGTGTCTGCGTCATCGTTTCCAAAAGTGTCTGTTTCGGCCTGTCTAGGCTGCAATGCAACCCCAGAGTTTTTCAGCTAAAACCCGATCAGCAGCGTTTCAAAATGTCTCCATTTTAGTGGCTCTGAAACGAAGGAGTAGTGTGGACAGGTAAAAGATAGGGTTTTTAAAACGAAATCAACCTCTTAATCAACCCACCAACTGTCAGGCTGCAGGTCTGCTTTTTGGTCTTTCTGTCCAGCAGGAGCGACGTTAGTTCTAATACTACCTTTGCAACTCAAAGATGGGCAGACCTTCCCACAACAATTGGTTGAGATAAATGAATGCTTAAGGTCCCTAAAGACTAGGAAATACAGTATATACTATAGGCATTTGTAGGGGTTTTCTAAATGTGTAAGTACTGGATTTCACTGCAGGTACTATTGCTCCTCTTCTGGGATGCCTATATTTCTCACTTCCCTTCACAGCAACCCTAGCTTAAAACATGAGCATTAAGGAAACCCCTTACTATGTATTAACCTAAATACATTGTCTATCCACAACAATTCTAAATTTTAAATGCACTCATTATTTATTACAAATGTTACGGTATCTTGGCACTTGCCCTTTTAATATTGTGTGTTTTTAAAACTCAGCTTTCCAGAAACATTCTCTATTCTCGTTACTGTACTTAAGCAATAGTGAGTAATCGGTGTGGTAATTGCAAGAATTTACCATTCTAAGGAAGCCACCAGAAACCCTAGGAACCAGTCACTAGAAAGAAACTAGCAGAAACCCTATAATTTCCTGTAGTATTTTTTTTATTTACTGGTGCTTTGCACTGAAGACGCATACCTTACTGCGTCTCATCATGTCTCTTCTATCTGTCTCTGGATCAGAATAGGTCATGGCTTAGAGCAAGAACTTTTAGTTTTGTACTATGACTATTTTGGAGCCGCCTCTAGTTCAAGAAGGACTCAGTTTGTGTCCTTGTTTAAGGGTTTGATATTAAGACTTTGTTTGTTTTATTGCATAGTAGTTTTTTTCTTTTTCTTTTTTTGATTATGCTGTACCTAATTTTATACCGCAAGCTTTTGCGTTGTCACAGTAATTTTGATAATGTAGGATTTCTTGTAATTCTAGTTACAAAAAAATAATTCTAAGTACTAGGTTAACCAGATCTTATTCAACATACTTAAGAATTAAGTCTGCATTCAGGGGCAGCTATTTTTCAACCCTTTTTGAAGTCTTATTGAACCTAAGTGATAGTAATCTAGTTTCACTACATCCTGATTGGTTCAAACAGGCAGATTGAAGATCTTTATAATTCTTTGCCTGACAGATTCCATGGAAGCTTTTTATGACTAAGTAGCATTCTTGTCATTCTCGGATGGCGTAAAGGATTCTTGTTACAGATGATGTCTCGGGCTAGATGTCCTTGAAGCCTCATTCTCAAGTTAAAGCTACAAATGCCCTCACATTCATGTTTTAATCATGTTTTTGACGATGGTGACTTTTCCCTTCTAATCCAGATAAAGAACATATGGCTTTGAACAGATTGGGGTCATATTCAGTGTCATAAACCCAGTGACCGCTCTGTGGTTCTGTCTTCTGTTCAAACCACAGTCTTCTGTCGATGTCTCACAAACATTTATTTAAGTGTGTATTAATAATAAATCAGTTGTACTGGATGTTGTTGAAGTTCATACACACATACAGTGTAGCAACTTTTAAAACTAAGCATTGGCCATGTGCTGAACGTTTTTTTAATTCGGGCTAGTGCTATATTTTTCTGTTTTTCTTTGCATCTTTACAATAGACTCTGGTGCAGCAGTTATCAGCAGCTCGAAGTTTAAATTAACCCTTTTGACTTGACATTTTGTCTGCAGATGGCAGTGTAAAAAAAGTACACATAATCTAATAAAACACATAATCTAACTTCATTGATTATGTCATAGCATGTTTAGGAGTTGCGTGTTGATCTTAAAGTAGAAATTGTGAAATTGGACAGGTGGTTATGTGGAATTGAGATTTTTGGTCATTGTGTTCTAATTTACACCAAAATATTCAAGTGTCCTGGGTTTTCAAGATGTTTTAGTAAGTTGTCGTGTGACAGAAATTACACAGCGATAACCTTGGCTGTTTGAATTGCATGCACATCGTGGTCCCCTAAACAAAAAGTGTATGCACTCATTGCACTGTAATGCATTAAATGTGGCCCTTGGATTTTTTAAAGCCATTATGGTATGAAAAACTCTCCTCTAAAACTACATTTCATTTAGAAAGCAATGAATCAAATGTATTTTAAGTTTGACTACAGTGCATTTTAAAATATTCTGTTTTGCGTTTAATTTATGTAATTTTAAAACTCACTCAGATTTACTGCAAACAAGCCCTCCTCCTGTAACTCAGCCTCCTGTCCTTGTGCCCTCAGGTCGGTGACATCGTCAAGGTTCTACGGATGAACATCAGCGGGCAGTGGGAGGGCGAGGTGAATGGACGGAGGGGTCTCTTCCCGTTCACCCATGTCAAAATCATAGACCCCCAGAATCCAGATGAGAGTGACTGACCCAAGAGCTCGACTGAACCTTCTCGCCAGAATCAACCTGTACCTGAATCTGCTGGCTGTCTCCACCTTTCCCGCCAGTGTCACCACGGTTACGTGCTTGCCTGCTTTGGGGCTGTACCATGATAGCGACCCCTCTGTTGTTGCCAACCGTTGCAAGGCTTTCTGACTGTTTACAGCTTTGGACATTGGATCCAAACTAAAAACCTGACCCCACTTTTCCCAGTTCCCTTTCCTATGACTTGGTTTCAGACTGGGCAGTGTTTTTTTTTTTTTTTTTGCATTTGTGTCCTTTTCATTTCCAGATCACTGGGCATCAGTGTGAGTGTGTATGTGCGTGCGTATGTATAAGTGCGTGTGTGTTCACAATAGATATTAACCACAAAACACACAATGTCTGTTTTTTTCTTTTTCTTTTTTTTTTTATTTGAATTCTCTCAATATTTGTTACGTTTGAAGTCTTGGGGACATAAGAAAGTGTGTGTGTTTGTTTTGTTGATGTGAGTACATTTGTACGAAGTAGGGATCAGTAACATCCCTATGGAGTTGGGAGAGCACTGAGGCAGTGAGGAGCTAATAGTGCGTTCCATTTACCTCGGAAGCCGGAGCTGGGAATGACGTCACACCCGAGTTGAATGCGTTTTTCATTTATCATTTACAAGTTGGATTTTTCATTGTGGGGTTAGCTCTAGCCAGGTTAGCCATTGTTAGCAATACTAGTTGATAACGGTGCATTATGCTGTTTTTGCAGTCAAACAGCATAAAGACATGTCCACAGATAGAAGTTGGACAGGACTGTGTGTACGACTCTTAGTCTAGTGAGACAGAAGTGCTAATAACTGTTGATGCACATGGCATCCATGTTGGGGTTTTGAGCTCTGGGTAGTGTGAGGTTGTCCGAGAGCTTGGAGGGGGGGGGGGTTTCCAACTTTGACCCTGGAAAATCCAACTTCCGAGTACAAATGGAACGCATTATAACCAGCCAGTCCAATGTTATTTCTCCAAACAATCAAGTCACTGTACCTAAACTATCTCTCTCTCTCTCTCTCACTCACACACACACACACACACACACACACACACACACACACACACACACACACACACACACACACACACACACACACACACACACACACACACACGTGTACTGGCCATGAGGTATTCAGGTTGACAGGTTTTTTTATGTGATGTGTGACTGGAGTCAGGAGAAAGCAGGAGAGATGGGTTTGTGGAGGATCTAGGTTGTACTGTGACATTATAGATCCCATGATCCCATCCACTCTTCAAAATTATTTATCTATTAATAAGACATGACACGGCCATATGTCTCTTTTTCTTATTTGTGCCACATGATCAACAGTAGTGTTTTTTTGTTTTTATATTTGTGGCTTGGAGAACATGTATGCTAGAGGGATAACTCTGCATGTCCACTTGGTACCTCTCTTTACTGTCCTAGGACATTGCTTAGAGATTAGCAGGTTTTTAATGCCAACAGCACCAAGCACTAGAAGATATATATTTCAACGTTCTGCATAGGTGTGCCAAGCTTTGAACCGGTTTTCAAAAGTGAAATAGCAACGGCCGTAGCCCTTGCCCTCGCTTCCCACAAGCATTTGACTACAAGGCTAGCTAAAAATGCATTGTCAGTGTGGGCATGAGAACTGAAGGCTTTCCACTGAGGTGAGAAACTAATTTCAGTGGCATAGGTCAGGGGAGGAGGAAGTGTTTCAGCAAGTCCATGAGAATCCCATCAATGCCTTTTTCAGAGAGTAAGCTAAATGCATATTTTAGCGCATGCAATCCCTAATAATCTCACCTAATATTTGATCTCTGCACAACTGTCTCTCTTTATGCAAACAGGCTCTGTCAGAGTAGTGGGAAGCATCTTTGTTCCTACTGTGCTGCAACCAGTTTGACCAGTAGAAGTCAAGGATAAAACAGTTGTGCAAACAGTGCTGACCCCCAGGTTTCTGCTGTAAAAATTGGGGGTGTAATAACCATTTCACCCCGTGTCTCAGCTTTCCGATTAAATCAATGCTCAGCCGTTTACTCAGAGTAATATTGTGCAGTTTTAGTTGTATCCCTATTTTTTATTTTTTTATTTTGTCCGGTTATAGTCGGCTAGTAAATCAAGCATTTCTGTTAAAATGAATAATGTTATTAAAAAAATAAAATAAAAAAAAAAGTACCTACGGTGACATTTACAAAAGGGAAAATGCCTGCTGGTTGCCTCTGTGCATGACCTCTTGGCCAGGGGGATGGTTCTCCCTGGCCAAATGCTGCTTAATGTCATTTATTTCCTTATTAAATAAAGGTTTCTCTTATTTTAATCCCTCCTCATCTGTGCAAACAAACCAGTTTGGGTTATCCTCATCAAACTTGATGAAGTTACTAATTAAGCAATACACTCTGATTATTTCCTTTTCTTGAGGTGAACTTCCTTTTCTCATGCTTCTGAGTTGTTTTGTAATGGCATTAACAGTATTACTGTGCTCTCTTCTCATATTCTAGGAAAACCTGTCTTTTACTTAAGAATTGAAAATTGTGCCTTTTATTTTCTTATACCATTTACATGTGTTAATATTTCCCATGGTTAACACCTGTGCTGGTATTGACCCTTTATGTACAGAACAAGTAAATAAAATTTACGTCTACTTCTTTAATCGCTCCGTCTGGTATCTCTGTCCTCCTGTGCATGTTGTGTTTTTAACAGATGGGTGGGTGTGGAGATGTTTGCAGCCTGGCATCACAGGTTGTGTATCTAGAGCACAGGACAGTTGCTCTTGCTCTAATTTTTGACAGTCCCAGTTTTGATTCTGGCTGCGCCCAGGAGAAAGGAAGCAATTAATGAATTTTAATGAAGTGCTAATAAAAGAAAGTCAGCTGACCTCGAGATGGGGGAATGGAAAACTTTTCAAGGGCATGTCAGATGGGCATGTTCTGTGACGGTTTGTTAAGCACTTTTCAAACCAGGTACAAATAACAGAAGTTTAACCCAATAGGTCCTAAACATGTTAATATGAAGTCCTGGCTGATGTAGCCCCTTGTATAAACGGGGGCTTATGGGAAATGGGGCTTGAGCTAAATGTAAGAGGATTCAAACCATTCACAGTGATGGGGACTTAATTGAAGCATATGCTAGGTTATGCTACTGTTCCCAAGTGTAGAAGCCATGAGCATACATGCGTCTATATTGGCTGTAGAATGCTACCATTTCACACAGATAGCAATGGTTCTACTGCCATAAAACATGTCTGCAACTACTCCCTCACTGAGCAGCCTAGAAATGTTTCCGTATCCATCAGCACCATACTGTATCAAGACCTGGCTTTACTATTGGCTTTTATAACATTGTAAATTAATGAACAATGGACAAAGTATGTAAAGATGGCTGTACGAACAGAAAAAAATGAGGAAAATAAAAACAAACTGATGAAATTTAAGCTTAGTGTAGCTGAGGGTCTCATAACTTCCTTGATCTTCTTCCTAAACGTCTCCTATTTGTTTCAGTCTTAACTGTAGCCAAGAATAACATCCGACATTCTCTACATTAAGGAGAAAAGATCAAGATAGTAGCTTTAACACAAGTGTTTGAACTTGTGTCAATAGTAAGATGTTTTAGGCTCGTTCATTTTTTTAAATTGTGCATTTTACAACTATTCCATGATACTGTGTATTTAGTTCACTTTCTGGCCCCTGGATGCTTTGTGTGCATGTGCCATGTTAAATTGTCATTAAAGCCAATCGATGTATAGCGCAGGACTGTGATAGGCGGTGGCTGTAGTGACAATGACCATAATGAATGAAACTTAGCTGAGTCTGACCTCTCCTCGGGGCACTGTGTGTGCGTTCGTGTGTGTGCATGTGTGTGCGTGCGTGCCGCGCGTGGCATGCATGTGTGCGATTGTCTTTGTGGCACAGTCGATGAAAGCCTTCCTACAGTCCATTACCACCACCACTGCCCACCAAACTATGTGATGGCAGCTGCCCTGCTGTGAATCTTTGCTGTCTAAAAATATGAAAATAAATGATTTACATAAAAAAAGAGGACAACAATTATTTGCCTTAAGTAAACAAACATTTAGACCTGGATGAATAATGTCACTGATTTACATGCAGAACAAATATTAAGTATACATTATTCATTTTAAAAAGTATTTAAAGTTGATATATCAATTTTGCAACAATAAGGCCCCTAAAAAGTATTTAGAACAAATCCTGCTTGGTGCTTGCGACAAAAAAGCCGATATGGGAAGCAGATAGCAAGGGCCAAAAAAATAAATCTGTAGATTCATGACTAAAACAGTGTCTATACACAAAGACAGAAATATGCGTGCTTTTTCGTCAGATGCACGTCGTTTGGTTCTGTTTGACATATCATAATCATTTTGTATGACATCTATAGTAGGACTTTTTTATGATTTATGTTTTATGATATACAATGATGACATTTCTGTGACATACTATACTGACTTTGTTGACATTTTTTATGACATAGTTTCCTATGACTTCTTTTTTAGACATTCTTTACGACCACCTATACGATGACTTTAACTTACAGCAAGGCCATTTCAATGGCATATTATGCTCTGAATTTTTTCGAAATTTTTTATGACATCAATCAATATCAATATCATCAAAAATCTATATTTTTGACATACTATACTATGACTTTTTTATCAATTTTTTCGACATACTATACTATGACATTTTTCGACATACAATGACTTTTTTTAATCACTTTTTCAACATACTTTACCATGAAGTTTTTATCACTTTTTTTTTTACATATTATAGTATGACTTTTTATCACTTTTTTCGACATACTGTGACTTCTCTCGATTTACAATATTATGATTTTATCATGATTTTTGCATAGAGAGTTGTTTGAATGGAGACATTTATAATGTTGATATCTAAGTGTAGCAGAACAAATGCTTTGACAAGGATGGGATTCTAACTCGCGCGCAGAGCACAACGGATCAGCCACCTCATCTGCATTTGTGCTCCTATAAAGTAAAGGTTGGATCCAGGTGACGCCCTGTGTGTTTACATAGACTTACTATACTATGACTTATTTCAACATACTATACTATGACTTTTTCATCACTTTTTTCAACATACTATACTATGACTTTTTAATAATTTTTTTTCAACGTACTATACAATGACTTTATCACTTTTTTCGACATACTATACTATGACTTTTTTATCACTTTATTTGACATACTATACTATGACTTTTTTTTATAAATTTTTTCAACATACTATACTATGACTTTTTTATCACTTTTTTTGGCATACTATGCTATGACTTTTTTCGACATATACTATGACTTGTTTATCACTTTTTTTTACATACTATACTATGACTTTTTTATAAATTTTTTCGACATACTATAATATGACTTTTTTATAAATTTTTTATCTTTTTTTTTTTTTTTTTTTTTTCTAAAATAATTGCCTATGTCATTTTTTCAGGTTTTTCAGAAAACACAAAAAATAAAACGGCCTAAGTCACATGCTTGACATAGGCATTTTTACTAAAGGTGTAGAATCACATGACCTGTTCAACTGAGGATGTAGGGAATTTTACCAGAGGTTGCCTGCACCATGAGGAGATGATTTAGGCAAAGAAATCATTTTTGTTAAAAAATGACTTAGGCAATTATTTTAGGAAGGTGACGGTATGACTTTTTATCAATTTTATCGACATACTATACTATGACATTTTTCGACATACTATACTATGACTTATTTTGACATATACTATTTTTTTATCACTTTTTTTCGACATACTATACTATGACTTTTTTATCACTTTTTTCGACATACTTTACTATGACTTTTTTATCACTTTTTTCGACATACTATCTACATACTAAAACAATAATAAGATGAGGATTTATCTGGGAGAAACTGATAACATTGTTGAATAGAGTGTTGTTTGAATGGAGCCAGTTATAATGTTTACATCTAACTGTAATTTCCCCACTGGGGATCAATAAACAGTATAATTATTATTAACTGTAGCAGAAGAAGTCACTACGCTTCCACAAGGATGGGATTTGAACCCACACATGCAGAGAACAACAGATTAGCAGTTCTTTGTCTTAATCACTCAGCCACCTCATCTGCATGCATGTTTCTATAAAGTAAAGGGGTGGATCCAGGTGACGCCCTGCGTGTTTACATAGACACTATACTATGACTTATTTCAACATACTATACTATGACTTTTTTATCACTTTTTTCGACATACTAGACTATGACTTTTTTGCGACATACTATACTATGACTTATTTCGACATACTATACTATAACTTTTTATTATTTTTTTCGACATACTATACTATGACTTTTTATTATTTTTTTCGACATACTATACTATGACATTTTTCCGACATACTATACTATGACTTTTTTATCACTTTTTTTAACATATTATAGTATGACTTTTTATCACTTTTTCGACATACTGTGAATTCTCTCCATTTACAATAGTATGATTTTATCATGATTTTTTTTCGACATACTATCACCAAAACAATAGTAAGATGAGGATTTATCTGAGAAACTGATAACATTGTCATCTAACTGTAGCAGAACAATACACAACACTTTAACGAGGAAGGGATTCAAACCCACATACAGAGCACAATGGATTAGCAGTCCATCGCCTTAACTACTCTGCCACATGTTTACAAAGACTTAATATACTATGACTTATTTTGACATATTATACTATGACTTTTTTCGACATACTAGACTATGACTTTTTTATCACTTTATTCGACATACTATGCTATGACTTTTTTATCAATATTTTCGACATACTATACTATGACCTTTTTATCAATTTTTTTGACATACTATACTATGACATATTTTCGACATACTATACTATGACTTTTTTGACATACTATATACTATGACTTTTTCGCACATACTGCTATGACTTTTTATCACTTTTTGACACATACTATACTATGACTTTTTTCGCATGCTATACTATGACTTTTTATAAATTTTTTCCAACATACTATACTATGACTTTTTTATCACTTTTTTGGGCATACTATGCTATGACTTTTTTCGACATATTATACTATGACTTATTTCGACATACTATACTATGACTTTTTTATCACTTTTTTCGACATAATATATGCTAAGACGTTTTTATCAATATTTTCGACATACTATACTATGACTTTTTTCGACATACTATACTATGACTTTTTTATAACTTTTTTCAACATACTATACTATGACTTTTTTATCACTTTTTTTGGCATACTATACTATGACTTTTTTTGACATACTATACTATGACTTTTTTATACATTTTTTCGACATACTATAATATGACTTTTTAATAATTTTTTTCAACATACTATAGTATGACTTTTTATCAATTTTATCGACATACTATACTATGACATTTTTCGACATACTATACTATGACTTATTTTGACATACTATACTATGACTTTTTTATCACTTTTTTTGGGCATACTATGCTATGACTTTTTTCGACATATTATACTATGACTTATTTCGACATACTATACTATGACTTTTTAATAATTTTTTTCAACGTACTATACAATGACTTTATCACTTTTTTCGACATACTATACTATGACTTTTTTATCACTTTATTTGACATACTATACTATGACTTTTTTTATAAATTTTTTTCAACATACTATACTATGACTTTTTTATCACTTTTTTGGCATACTATGCTATGACTTTTTTCCACCATATACTATGACTTGTTTATCACTTTTTTTTACATATATATTTTTTTTTTTTTTTTTTTTTTATTTTTATATTTTTTTTTTTATATTTTATAAATTTTTTCAACATACTATAGTATCGCTATCTTCCTAAAATAATTGCCTATGTCATTTTTTCAGGTTTTTCAGAAAACACAAAAATAAACGGCCTAAGTCAAATGCTTGACATAGGCATTTTTACTAAAGGTGTAGAATTACATGACCTGTTCAACTGAGGATGTAGGGAATTTTACCAGAGGTTGCCTGCACCATGAGGAGATGATTTAGGCAAAGAAATCATTTTTGTTAAAAAATGACTTAGGCAATTATTTTAGGAAGGTGACGGTATGACTTTTTATCAATTTTATCGACATACTATACTATGACATTTTTCGACATACTATACTATGACTTATTTTGACATATACTATTTTTTTTATCACTTTTTTCGACATACTATACTATGACTTTTTTATCACTTTTTCGACATACTTTACTATGACTTTTTTATCACTTTTTTTCGACATACTATCTACATACTAAAACAATAATAAGATGAGGATTTATCTGGGAGAAACTGATAACATTGTTGAATAGAGTGTTGTTTGAATGGAGCCAGTTATAATGTTTACATCTAACTGTAATTTCCCCACTGGGGATCAATAAACAGTATAATTATTATTAACTGTAGCAGAAGAAGTCACTACGCTTCCACAAGGATGGGATTTGAACCCACACATGCAGAGAACAACAGATTAGCAGTTCTTTGTCTTAATCACTCAGCCACCTCATCTGCATGCATGTTTCTATAAAGTAAAGGGGTGGATCCAGGTGACGCCCTGCGTGTTTACATAGACACTATACTATGACTTATTTCAACATACTATACTATGACTTTTTTATCACTTTTTTCGACATACTAGACTATGACTTTTTTCGACATACTATACTATGACTTATTTCGACATACTATACTATAACTTTTTTATTATTTTTTCGACATACTATACTATGACTTTTTATTATTTTTTTCGACATACTATACTATGACATTTTTCGACATACTATACTATGACTTTTTTATCACTTTTTTTTAACATATTATAGTATGACTTTTTATCACTTTTTTCGACATACTGTGAATTCTCTCCATTTACAATAGTATGATTTTATCATGATTTTTTTCGACATACTATCACCAAAACAATAGTAAGATGAGGATTTATCTGAGAAACTGATAACATTGTCATCTAACTGTAGCAGAACAATACACAACACTTTAACGAGGAAGGGATTCAAACCCACACATGCAGAGCACAATGGATTAGCAGTCCATCGCCTTAACTACTCTGCCACATGTTTACAAAGACTTAATATACTATGACTTATTTTGACATATTATACTATGACTTTTTTCGACATACTAGACTATGACTTTTTTATCACTTTATTCGACATACTATGCTATGACTTTTTTATCAATATTTTCGACATACTATACTATGACTTTTTATCAATTTTTTCGACATACTATACTATGACATTTTTCGACATACTATACTATGACTTTTTTCGACATACTATACTATGACTTTTTTCGACATACTGCTATGACTTTTTATCACTTTTTTCGACATACTATACTATGACTTTTTTCGACATGCTATACTATGACTTTTTTATAAATTTTTTCAACATACTATACTATGACTTTTTTATCACTTTTTTTTGGCATACTATGCTATGACTTTTTTCGACATATTATACTATGACTTATTTCGACATACTATACTATGACTTTTTTATCACTTTTTTCGACATAATATATGCTAAGACGTTTTTATCAATATTTTCGACATACTATACTATGACTTTTTTCGCATACACATACTATGACTTTTTTATAACTTTTTTCAACATACTATACTATGACTTTTTTATCACTTTTTTTGGGCATACTATACTATGACTTTTTTGACATACACTATACTATGACTTTTTTATACATTTTTTCGCACATACTATAATATGACTTTTTAATAATTTTTTTTCAACATACTATAGTATGACTTTTTATCAATTTTATCGACATACTATACTATGACATTTTTCGACATACTATACTATGACTTATTTTGACATACTATACTATGACTTTTTTATCACTTTTTTTGGCATACTATGCTATGACTTTTTCCGACATATTATACTATGACTTATTTCGACATACTATACTATGACTTTTTATAATAATTTTTTTTCAACGTACACATACAATGACTTTATCACTTTTTTTCGACATACTATACTATGACTTTTTATCACTTTATTTGACATACTATACTATGACTTTTTTTATAAATTTTTTCAACATACTATACTATGACTTTTTTTACACTTTTTTTGGCATACTATGCTATGACTTTTTTCGACATATACTATGACTTGTTTATCACTTTTTTTTACATACTATACTATGACTTTTTTATAAATTTTTTCGACATACTATAATATGACTTTTTTATAAATTTTTTCAACATACTATAGTATCGTCATCTTCCTAAAATAATTGCCTATGTCATTTTTTCAGGTTTTTCAGAAAACACAAAAAATAAAACGGCCTAAGTCACATGCTTGACATAGGCATTTTTACTAAAGGTGTAGAATCACATGACCTGTTCAACTGAGGATGTAGGGAATTTTACCAGAGGTTGCCTGCACCATGAGGGATGATTTAGGCAAAGAAATCATTTTTGTTAAAAATGACTTAGGCAATTATTTTAGGAAGGTGACGGTATGACTTTTTATCAATTTTATCGACATACTATACTATGACATTTTTCGACATACTATACTATGACTTATTTTGACATATATCTATTTTTTATCACTTTTTTTCGACATACTATACTATGACTTTTTTATCACTTTTTTCGACATACTTTACTATGACTTTTTTTATCACTTATTTCGACATACTATCTACATACTAAAACAATAATAAGATGAGGATTTATCTGGGGAGAAACTGATAACATTGTTGAATAGAGTGTTGTTTGAATGGAGCCAGTTATAATGTTTACATCTAACTGTAATTTCCCCACTGGGGATCAATAAACAGTATAATTATTATTAACTGTAGCAGAAGAAGTCACTACGCTTCCACAAGGATGGGATTTGAACCCACACATGCAGAGAACAACAGATTAGCAGTTCTTTGTCTTAATCACTCAGCCACCCTCATCTGCATGCATGTTTCTATATAAAGTAAAGGGGTGGATCCAGGTGACGCCTCGCGTGTTTACATAGACACTATACTTATGACTTATTTCAACATACTATACTATGACTTTTTTATCACTTTTTTCGACATACTAGACTATGACTTTTTTCGACATACTATACTATGACTTATTTCGACATACTATACTATAACTTTTTTATTATTTTTTCGACATACTATACTATGACTTTTTATTATTTTTTTCGACATACTATACTATGACATTTTTCGACATACTATACTATGACTTTTTTATCACTTTTTTTTAACATATTATAGTATGACTTTTTATCACTTTTTTCGACATACTGTGAATTCTCTCCATTTACAATAGTATGATTTTATCATGATTTTTTTCGACATACTATCACCAAAACAATAGTAAGATGAGGATTTATCTGAGAAACTGATAACATTGTCATCTAACTGTAGCAGAACAATACACAACACTTTAACGAGGAAGGGATTCAAACCCACACATGCAGAGCACAATGGATTAGCAGTCCATCGCCTTAACTACTCTGCCACATGTTTACAAAGACTTAATATACTATGACTTATTTTGACATATTATACTATGACTTTTTTCGACATACTAGACTATGACTTTTTTATCACTTTATTCGACATACTATGCTATGACTTTTTTATCAATATTTTCGACATACTATACTATGACTTTTTATCAATTTTTTCGACATACTATACTATGACATTTTTCGACATACTATACTATGACTTTTTTCGACATACTATACTATGACTTTTTTCGACATACTGCTATGACTTTTTATCACTTTTTTCGACATACTATACTATGACTTTTTTCGACATGCTATACTATGACTTTTTTATAAATTTTTTCAACATACTATACTATGACTTTTTTATCACTTTTTTTTGGCATACTATGCTATGACTTTTTTCGACATATTATACTATGACTTATTTCGACATACTATACCATGACTTTTTATCACTTTTTTCGACATAATATATGCTAAGACGTTTTTATCAATATTTTCGACACTATACTATGACTTTTTTTCGACATACTATACTATGACTTTTTTAAATTTTTTTCAACATACTATACTATGACTTTTTTATCACTTTTTTTGGCATACTATACTATGACTTTTTTTGACATACTATACTATGACTTTTTTATACATTTTTTCGACATACTATAATATGACTTTTTAATAATTTTTTTCAACATACTATAGTATGACTTTTTATCAATTTTATCGACATACTATACTATGACATTTTTCGACATACTATACTATGACTTATTTTGACATACTATACTATGACTTTTTTATCACTTTTTTTTGGCATACTATGCTATGACTTTTTTCGACATATTATACTATGACTTATTTCGACATACTATACTATGACTTTTTTATTATTTTTTCGACATACTATACTATGACATTTTTCGACATACTATACTATGACTTATTTCGACATACTATACTATGACTTTTTTATCACTTTTTTTAACATATTATAGTATGACTTTTTATCACTTTTTTCGACATACTGTGACTTCTCTCCATTTACAATAGTATGATTTTATCATGATTTTTTTCGACATACTATCACCAAAACAATAGTAAGATGAGGATTTATCTGAGAAACTGATAACATTGTCATCTAACTGTAGCAGAACAATACACAACACTTTAACGAGGAAGGGATTCAAACCCACACATGCAGAGCACAATGGATTAGCAGTCCATCGCCTTAACTACTCTGCCACATGTTTACAAAGACTTAATATACTATGACTTATTTTGACAAATTATACTATGACTTGTTTATCACTTTTTTTGACATACTATAATATGACTTTTTTATAAATTTTTTCGACATACTATAATATGACTTTTTTATACATTTTTTCAACATACTATACTATGACTTTTTATCAATTTTATCGAAATACTATACTATGACATTTTTCGACATACTATACTATGACTTATTTTGACATATACTATTTTTTATCACTTTTTTCGACATACTAGACTATGACTTTTTATCAATATTTTGGACATACTATACTGTGACTTTTTATCAATTTTTTCGACATACTATACTATGACTTTTTTCAACATACTATACAATGACTTTATCACTTTTTTCAACATACTATGCTATGACTTTTTTCGACATACTATACCATGACTTTTTTATCACTTTTTTCGACATACTATGCTATGACTTTTTTCGACATACTATACTATGACTTTTTTATCACTTTTTTCGACATACTATACTATGACTTTTTTATAAATATTTTCGACATACTATGCTATGACTTTATCACTTTTTTCGACATACTATACTATGACTTTTTTATAAATATTTTCGAAATACTATACTATGACTTTTTATCAAGTTTTTTTAACATACTATACTATGACTTTTTATCAATATTTTCGACATACTATACTATGACTTTTTATCAATTTTTTCAACATACTATACTATGACTTTTTTATCAATATTTTCGACATACTATACTACGACTTTTTTCGACATACTATACTATGACTTTTTTATAAATTTTTTCAACATACTATACTATCACTTTTTTATCACTTTTTTCGACATACTATACTATGACTTTTTATCAATTTTTTCAACAAACTATACTATGACATTTTTCGATATACTATACTATGACTTATTTCGACATACTATACTACGACTTTTTTATCACTTTTTTCGACATAAAAATGCTAAGACGTTTTTATCAATATTTTCGACATACTATACTATGACTTTTTTCGACATACTATACTATGACTTTTTTATAAATTTTTTCAACATACTAGACTATCACTTTTTTATCACTTTTTTCGACATACTAGACTATGACTTTTTTATAAAAGAATTTCGCCATACTATACTAAGACTTTTTCATCACTTTTTTCGACATACTATACTATGGCTGTTTTATCAGTATTTTCCACATACTAGACTATTACTTTTGTATAAATTTTTTCGACATACTATACTATGAATTTTTTTATCACTTTTTTTGACATACTATGCTATGACTTTTTTCGACATACTATACTATGACTTTTTTAGCACTTTTTTCGACATACTATACTATGACTTTTTTCGACATACTATACTATGACTTTTTTATAAATTTTTTCAACATACTATACTATGACTTATTTATCAATATTTTCGACATACTATACTACGACTTTTTTCGACATACTATACTATGACTTTTTTATAAATTTTTTCAACATACTATACTATCACTTTTTTATCACTTTTTTCGACATACTATACTATGACTTTTTTATAAAAAAATTTCCGCATACTATTACTCAAGACTTTTTCATGACTTTTTTTCGACATAATTATGACTCTTTTTCGACATACCTATACTATGACTTTTTTGCGCACTTTTTTTCAACATACTATACTATGACATTTTTCGATATACTTATACTATGACTTATTTCGACATACTATACTACGCACCTTTTTATCACTTTTTTCGACATAAAAATGCTAAGACGTTTTTATCAATATTTTCGACATACTATACTATGACTTTTTTCGACATACTATACTATGACTTTTTTATAAATTTTTTCAACATACTATACTATCACTTTTTTATCACTTTTTTCGACATACTATACTATGACTTTTTTATAAAGAAATTTCACCATACTATACTAAGACTTTTTCATGACTTTTTTCGACATACTATACGATGACTTTTTTCGACATACTATACTATGACTTTTTTAGCACTTTTTTCAACATACTATACTATGACTTTTATCGACATACTATACTATGACTTTTTTATAAATTTTTTCAACATACTATACTATCACTTTTTTACTTCTTTTCGGCCATACTATGCTATGACTTTTCATCAATTTTTTCAACATACTATACTATGACATTTTTCGACATACTATACTATGACTATTTTCGACATAATATACTATGACTTTTTTATAACATTTTTCAACATACTATACTATGACTGTTTTATCAACTTTTTTTGGCATACTATGCTATGACTTTTTTCGACATACTAGACTATGACTTTTTTATCAATATTTTCGACATACTATACTATGACTTTTTTATCAATATTTTCGACATACTATACTATGACTTTTTACCAATTTTTTCAACATACTATACTATGACTTTTTTATCAATATTTTCGACATACTATACTATGACATTTTTCAACATACTATACAATGACTTTATCACTTTTTCGGCATACTATACTATGACTTTTTTAGCACTTTTTTCGACATTATATACTATGACTTTTTTCGACATACTATACTATGACTTTTTTATAAATTTTTTCAACATACTATACTATCACTTTTTTATCACTTTTTTGACATACCATACTATGACTTTTTATAAAAAAGGTTCAGCCTATACTATACTAAGACTTTTTTCTCCCTTTTCGCACATACTATACTGTGCTTTTTTATCAGTATTTTGCCACATACTAGACTATTACTTTTTTATAATTTTTTTCAACATACTATACTATGAATTTTTTTATCACTTTTTTGACATACTATGCTATGACTTTTTTATAAATGTTTTCGACATACTATACTTATGACTTTTTTATCACTTTTTCGAGATACTATACTTTGACTTTTTATTAATTTTTGCGTACTACTATGACTTTTTCAACATACTATATTATGACTTTTTTATCACTTTTTTCTGATACTATATTATCACTTTTTCATCACTTTTTTCAACATACTATACTAGACTTATTTTGACATATTATACTATGACTTTTTATCACTTTTTTGGCACATACTAGACTATGACTTTTTATCAATATTTTCGACATACTATACTATGACTTTTTTATAAATTTTTTCGACATACTATACTATGAAATTTTTCAGCATACTATACTATGACTTATTTCGACATGCTATCTACATACCAAAACAATAATAAGATGATGATTTATCTGGGAGCCAGTTATAATGTTTACATCTAACTGTAGCAGAAGCCCGGCCGCCTCCACAAGGATGGGATTCGAACCCACGCGGCAGAGAGAACAACAGATTAGCAGTTCTTTGTCTTAAGCACTCAGCCACCTCACCTGCATGCATGTTTCTATAAAGTAAAGGGTGGATCCAGGTGATGCCCCGCGGGTTATATAGACACTATACTTATGACTCTTTCCATACTATACTATGATTTTTTTATCACTTTTTTCAACATACTATACTATGACATTTTTCGATCATACTATCCATGACTTATTTCGACATACTATACTACGACTTTTTTATCACTTTTTCCGGACATAAAATGCTAAGACGTTTTATCAATATTTTTCGACATACTATACTATGCAACTTTTTTCGACATACTATACTATGACTTTTTTTATAATTTTTTCCAACATACTATACTATCACTTTTTATCACTTTTTTCGACATACTATACTATGACTTTTTTATAAAGAAATTTCACCATACTATACTAAGACTTTTTCATGACTTTTTTCGACATACTATACGATGACTTTTTTCGACATACTATACTATGACTTTTTTAGCACTTTTTTCAACATACTATACTGTGACTTTTATCGACATACTATACTATGACTTTTTTATAAATTTTTTCAACATACTATACTATCACTTTTTTATCACTTTTTTCGACATACTATGCTATGACTTTTCATCAATTTTTTCAACATACTATACTATGACATTTTTCGACATACTATACTATGACTATTTTCGACATAATATACTATGACTTTTTTATAACATTTTTCAACATACTATACTATGACTGTTTTATCAACTTTTTTTGGCATACTATGCTATGACTTTTTTCGACATATTACCAGACTATGACTTTTTTTATCAATATTTTCGACATACTATACTATGACATTTTTCAACATACTATACAATGACTTTATCACTTTTTCGGCATACTATACTATGACTTTTTTAGCACTTTTTTCGACATTATATACTATGACTTTTTTCGACATACTATACTATGACTTTTTTATAAATTTTTTCAACATACTATACTATCACTTTTTTATCACTTTTTTTGACATACCATACTATGACTTTTTTATAAAAAAGTTTCGCCATACTATACTAAGACTTTTTTTATCACTTTTTTCGACATACTATACTGTGGCTTTTTTATCAGTATTTTGCACATACTAGACTATTACTTTTTTATAATTTTTTTCAACATACTATACTATGAATTTTTTTATCACTTTTTTTGACATACTATGCTATGACTTTTTTATAAATGTTTTCGACATACTATACTATGACTTTTTTATCACTTTTTTCGAGATACTATACTTTGACTTTTTTATCAATATTTTTGGCATACTATGCTATGACTTTTTTCAACATACTATATTATGACTTTTTTATCACTTTTTTTCGACATACTATATTATCACTTTTTCATCACTTTTTTCAACATACTATACTATGACTTATTTTGACATATTATACTATGACTTTTTTATCACTTTTTTCGACATACTAGACTATGACTTTTTATCAATATTTTCGACATACTATACTATGACTTTTTTATAAATTTTTTCGACATACTATACTATGAAATTTTTCAGCATACTATACTATGACTTATTTCGACATGCTATCTACATACCAAAACAATAATAAGATGATGATTTATCTGGGAGCCAGTTATAATGTTTACATCTAACTGTAGCAGAAGAATTCCCTACGCTTCCACAAGGATGGGATTCGAACCCACGCGTGCAGAGAACAACAGATTAGCAGTTCTTTGTCTTAAGCACTCAGCCACCTCACCTGCATGCATGTTTCTATAAAGTAAAGGGTGGATCCAGGTGACGCCCTGCGTGTTTACATAGACACTATACTATGACTTATTTCGACATACTATACTATGACTTTTTTATCACTTTTTTCAACATACTATACTATGACATTTTTCGATATACTATACTATGACTTATTTCGACATACTATACTACGACTTTTTTATCACTTTTTTCGACATAAAAATGCTAAGACGTTTTTATCAATATTTTCGACATACTATACTATGACTTTTTTCGACATACTATACTATGACTTTTTTATAAATTTTTTCAACATACTATACTATCACTTTTTTATCACTTTTTTCGACATACTATACTATGACTTTTTTATAAAGAAATTTCACCATACTATACTAAGACTTTTTCATGACTTTTTTCGACATACTATACGATGACTTTTTTCGACATACTATACTATGACTTTTTTAGCACTTTTTTCAACATACTATACTGTGACTTTTATCGACATACTATACTATGACTTTTTTATAAATTTTTTCAACATACTATACTATCACTTTTTATCACTTTTTTCGACATACTATGCTATGACTTTTCATCACTTTTTTCAACATACTATACTATGACTTATTTCGACATACTATACTATGACTTTTTTATCACTTTTTTCGACATACTATACTATGACTTTTTTTGACATACTATACTATGACTTTTTTATCACTTTTTTCAACATACTAGACTATGACTTTTTTCAACATACTATACTATGACTTTTTTATCATTTTTTCGACATACTATTCTATGACTTTTTATAATTTTTTTCGACATACTATACTATGACTTTTTTATCACTTTTTTAACATATTATAGTATGACTTTTTATCACTTTTTTCTACGTACTGTGACTTCTCTCCATTTACAATAGTATGACTTTATCATGATTCTTTTCGACCTACTATCACTAAAACAATAGTAAGATGAGGATTTATCTGGGAGAAACTGATAACGTCATATTACTGTAGCAGAACAATACACTATGCTTCAACAAGGATGACTTCATCACTTTTTTTGACATACTATACTATGACTTTTTTTGACTTACTATACTATGCCTTTTTTATCACTTTTTTTCAACATACTGTGACTGTGACTACTGTGACTCGATTTACAATAGTATGACTCTATCTTAAAATCCACATCAGATCTTATTTCATACTAGAAGGAAAATTGGGCAAACTTATGTGTCCAAGTGGCCAAAAGAAAAAGAATGTCACAAATGTAAATGACAAAACATAATGAATATATTGACCGTTCTATGAACAATCTGGTCCTGTGTACTGTGTAAAAATGTCCATATTGAGAGGGCAATACTATACATACTATATACTATACTATGACTTTTTTATACATTTTTTCAACATACTATTCTATGACTTTTTTATCACTTTTTTCGACATACTATAATATGACGTTTTATGATTTTTTATGACATACTAAACTCTGACTTTTTATGACATTTTTCATGACATATGACATACTTTACTGACTTTTTTTCGACATACGTATTATTATAAGAAAATAATTAATACATTTTGAGAATGGATCATTACGACTTTTTTCGACATACTATACCACGACTATGTACTTTTTTTTTTTACGGTGATGTTGTTAATAAAAAGTATAGCACACAAAAATGCATTGTTGATGTGATCTAGAATTTTTTTTTAGCATGTCTGCTTCGTGAAGTAGAATAAATGTCCTAGACATGGCTTCTCTCTCTCTCTCTCTCTCTCTCTCTCTCTGTCTCATAAAACATTTACAGCGCAGAAGTTCCTGCCTTCTGCTGGGGAAGCTATGCCAGACTATGATTGTAATTCCACACTAGCTGTCTTTCTTGGCTTTAACAGGCTAGACTGTGACGCTGCTGTGGGACAGTCTCTCATTTGCTCATTGTTCTTTTTTGATTTGATTTGATTTATTTAATTGTATCAAAAATGCCATAAACACGAAAAGACATCTAATACAGTCGAGGATAAAAAAACAATAAAGTCCAGGAATTATTTCCATTGTCCATCTTGTGCCTTTTCTCACCCATATGTTTTTGTTGTGTAATGCTTGTTAATGCTTGCTCATAAAAAATACTCTTTAAAGACCTACTTGGTGTGTTTGTGACATTTAATTGTCAAACTCTCATACAACATTTCCAGGACATTTTAATGTCGCATAATGAATATATACAGTATATAGGATGCATTGACATGAATCTTTGTACAGATATTTTTGGTCCCTACCGGATGAATCCTAATGACATTGGTGATCTATTTAGTTTTCTTCTAGCTCCACCAGCAGGTCAAATTATTCACATATCCAGTGGTATATCTCAACATCTACAAGATGGAATTTCATGGTTCCCAGAAAATGTAACAACTTGTTTCTCTAGCGCCACCATAACGGATGACATTTGTGGTTTTGAGTCAAATACGTTTGCAAGCTGTACCTTGTGTTTAATGGTCATTATCAAATCTTAGCATGCTTACACCCTAAACTAAGCTGGAGAACACAGTAAACATGATACCTGCTAAACATCAGCATGTTAGTATCGTTGCTGTGAGCATCGTAGCACACTGATGCATTTTGCCCAAAGCACCGCTGTGCCCCAATACAGCCTCACAATGAGGCTGTATACTTTTAATGTTGTTTATGGATTTTGATCAAATGTATTCAGCACAGACCATCTCAATAAAAATCAGATGTGTCAGCAGTTAAACCATGTACAATTTTGTAATTTTTTGACTCAGATACTGATTCTCACACAATTTGACATGTCTAATATGTCTCTAAAACGATATATTCTTTCAGTTTGGTGTTGAATAAAAGTAAACTTTTTATGCATTACATTCTGGTCATTTAAATATTATAAGCGATTCCATCTGTTGGCCGTAGATGAGTGGAAAACTTTTTGAAGCTTTTCAAAAAAAACTTTGATACCTCAATATGATACCATAACAGTATTATTACAAGTTTTTTCCAGTATAGACAAACATGCATACTGAACTAGCATATGTGTCAAATCATGAATCCCCAGTGAATGGGACAAAAAATGAAGTGACCCCCACATACAGTACAAGCCCAGTGGAAATACATGAAACAATACACAAATATACACTTTAAACATAAACTGCTGGAGTGGCCCATCAGTCAGTTGCTGGTCCACTCATAATAACAGCAATCCTTCAAGGTTTTAGTGGTTTTATCCTCCATCAATGATGACACTATTTCAGAGGGTCAAAGTTCACCAACAGGAGTAGGAGAAGAGTGGGTACTGGCTCCAATCCGCGGCATGACTGTGGTGGTGAGGATGATGGTAGTAGCCATGTTGTTGGGGGTTGTGTTCAGCTGTGGCGAGTGGATGAGGTGGAGGGTGGACGAGGTTGTGCGCAGCATCAACGTCATTAGAAGGCAGTGGATATCTGGCATACTCTAGAGATCTATAGAAATGTAAGAGTGACATAGAGGTTAAATTTCGTGGACCATTAATTTGCATTTTATCTTTTCTGTACTGTCCAAGAGTCATTGGATATGACCTCATCCTGGGTATCTTAAATCATACCTGTAGGGCTGATATGGCACGGATGCAGGCACCATCTGTTCTTCACAGCTGTAGTCATACTCGTGCAGCTCCAGGGGCTCAGCGTGTAGACTCTCAGATGGGTCCTGCTCCACGGCTGAGAGGTTACCCCCCTTCAATGGCTGCTGTGTGGAAGCATGATCCTTCCCTGCTTCTGCTGGCTGAGAGGGGGAGGGCATCCTCTGCAGGTCTAAAAGGGAAATACAATGTTTAATAGGTCTGGCACATTGACCTAAAGTTTGCATACTACCTGGAATTTTAACTGTTGTGTAGTATGATTTCATACAAGCTGTGTGAGTAAAAACTTGAAAATGACTTAATAATTACAAACTTACCTGGATGACTGTTGCAAAGAGATTTTCTGTCCAGTGCAGCTCTTTTTGCAGGAGGGCTTCTATTTGAACGACACCTATAGAAGAAATTAGAACATTTAATTTGTATTACACTTTTCTGCCCATTCTAATTTCCCCCTGTTGTTTATGTTTATTTTGGCTTAAAACTATAGTAAAAAAAAAAAGAAATGAAAAAGAAAAAAAAACATTTTGGCTATGCAGTAATTACAAATGTGAAGAATACAACAAAAATAATATTTACAATTTTTATTTATTCTTACCTTTTGCTGTGGGAATGGGTGCCTCCCTCCCTGAATCCCTTAGCAAAGGGGTTGTGGTCGATCTTCAATTTGGTGATCTTAAAAAGCAAAAACAAATTGTTTTCAAACTGTTGGTGGTGCAGTTCTAATCAAACCCATCCCATTTGTGTTGGATTAATGTTTGGTAAAACTGCTGTACAGTTTTATTACCTTTGGGTTTTGGTAAGCGGTCACTGCAGTGAATGTCGTCTCTGGGAAGGAGAAGGTCTGAAATGGGCCCCAGCGGACAGTGTAAGGACTGTCTGCCTGGGTGATGTGAAACCTGGGATAGTAGCGATGCATGGAGTGCAGGATGATCTGATGGGTAAGAAGAGCAAAACTGAGTTCAGTAAAAAAAAACATACATAGCATTATATTTTAATCATTTTAACTCTGTATGTAAGATTATGTCTTACATGGCCATGCTGGTCCAAGGTGTTGTTGGTGAGCTTCATCTTGAGAAAAGACAATGACTGCTTCATCCAGTGACATCCTGGGGCCGGGGAGTCTGGGTGCATGTATGTCCGACAAGGCGGCTGAGGCTCTGACTTACCCGCCACCTCCCACTGCTCCTTTTTCCACTACAGAGAAATGGGGGGTGCAAGGTTACCAAAAGTGTATGACCTGAGGACATGTCTGGTTAATTAGAAGTCTTCATGAAGCATGCAATACCTCTTTTTTCATCTCATAATGATGGATGGAATGCAAGAGAGCAGTGATGCATACAACTTTGTTTGCAGAATTTATTAGGCTACAGGGTTATTCTTCACATTGTGTCACAATATACAGAGGGGTTCTTATCTTTCTGATCATGTAAATGATCATAAAATAAAGTAAAGAAAAAACATAAAAAAAACACTTTCTACAAATTCACCACCACCCAGTTGTGGTGGTGAATTTGTAGAAAGTGTTTTTTTATGTTTTTTCAATGGTCTGTTACAGTACTTTTGTGCCTCTTTTTTTCCAAGTCTGTGCTAAAAGCAATATCTGTGACCAAATGGGCCACAGCAGTAGGTGTAAGGAGCCGTTGAATGTATGGATGGCTGACTGCTCCTCATTCACTCATTGTGAATAAGGAGGGATGCTAATTGATTGGGCCTCCAGCCGAGAGTGCACAAACAGGAAGCAATGAAAGGCTTTGATATGCAGCGGGGAATGGCCCAGAGTGGGCAGTCCAGTGCCTGGCTGCATTTTAAATTCTGCAATCTGCTGGATTCAATCCCCAAATGTTGTCAACAACAGTGCATACAGTATTCAGTGTGTGTTGAATTATGAATTTACCTTGTATTTGAAGCTGTCTGCAGGCACCATATCCATCATGATGACGTAATTGGCAAAAGGTTGGAGCCCAGATAGACTGATGCTGCAGTGTGGAAACATTCTCCTGAAACAAGTACACAAAGTCATGATGAGTCATTGAATTGTAAAATATGTGCAGTCACAGTCTCTTTCACAGTAATGTTGCAACATTTGCATAATTATTGTAGGTTGTGTGTGTGATAAATGATACAAAGCAGTGGCCAGTGCTGTTACCTTCCATGCTTTGTTATAATCATCTCTGTTCCAATGCTGTGAAAGGACTTCCAGAGATCAGCGTTCTCTAGGGTCATCCTGATGCAGCCCTGCTGGTATGAGTCAGCTGCTGGAGGGGACCGGGGCATGCTCAGATACGATTTGGATTCTGTGGAGAAAATACACAAAACATACAATATATACAAAACAGGAAAATTCTCACAAAGCATGCAGAACTTGATCATATCATAGGTCAGAATAGTTTTGCACATCCTATTTCAATTCTTAATTCCTCTTCAAATCATTGAAGAAGTGTCTTTTTGTAGTTGAAAGTAAAGTACAGAAAATCAAACACTGCTGTTATACTGCATGGCATTTAGCCCAAAGTGAACGAATCATTACAGCCCAGTGCCACATTGCACTTGCATGCTCATACAGAATAGTTAGATCTAATGAAATCAAACTTACCAGAGATGTGTTGCATGGTACTGTGTCCTCCTGTTATCAACACCTACGCAGAAAGTCTTGAAACAAAGTGCTGCTTTCAGATGATCTAACACTGAAGTCAAATTCACCGGGGGTCTCTACCCTTGAAAAGTTTGAGCCTTGAACCTGATTGGTCACCACAGAAAGGGTGTGGTCTGAACAGCCAAGGGGTGTGTATTTGGAACAGACTGAGGGGGCAGGTAAGAATATTACCTGATGTTGTTCAGTTGCCATTTTATGGGACTGTGTAGATTTTATTCTAAGAATATCTTTATAGAGATGTGAAAGATAATCCCTTTAAATGGGAACATAGACTGTAATATTGGCCTGGTTGTTGTTGTTGTTGTTGTTGTTGTTATGAGTGATCTTGAACAGACTTCTAGGGACTCAAAAACAACAATTGCTTCTATGATTTTGTAGATACCCCCAAATACATACTAATCTACCTAGGACTCAATGGTAAAATAGAAAAATAGAATATCTTTATTATCATTGTGCAAATATGTGTGATGATCCAGCGCCTGGAGGTGAGCACTGTGTTTGTAGGTCTGACATGCATAAAATAGTCTCTCTCTTTCAGTCCAAGTTGAAGGACAGTGAGCTGAATTTCAAAGGGGCATGGGGGGATGGAAGAGCAGACAAACAGGTCCCGTCCTGGCAGCTCTGGTTGTGTATTGAGAACCAATCGGGAGATTGCAGAGGTGATTGGAGTTACGGTGTAGCCTTGACAATGCTGCTAATCCTATGAGGCCATTTGGCCCTACCCCCCTCCTCAGCCCCTCCACCCCATACTACCTCCTGTACCCTGGGAGGAGAGCGGGCTCTCTGATGGAGCCAGCAGTTAGCAGCCCGTTAACATGAAAGACTGATGGGAGGAAGGGAAGAGTAGCAGCTTGGGACTTTAGAATACAATGTGCATAGGCTACAGCTCCTGAATTAATCCTACATGAATTTGATCCTGGACAAGTTCTTCTACATAACTTAATTTAAAATTCTAGTGGAGGTCTCAAAGTTTCCAAAGATACCAAATATGTCAGGCTGATTTTTGGGGAAATGTGTTCATAAAATGATTCACTAAACATTTCCAATTGGTGGAATGGTTCAGCCATATAAAACATGGAATCTTAAGGGTTTGAATGTTTTCATCAGTGTAAACATCATACAGCTTCAATGGAGAATTAGAACAAACTGATACAGAACATACTGTTAGACAGAGTGGAATTATGCAACTGCTACTTAAAGAAAAAAAGGAACAAAAACTAGATGATGGGTTAAAACTCTACCATTCATAAGACAAATGAAAGTATCTGCAAAAAGAGTTATGATTGTTTACTTACTTCAATAAATGAAGAATATGGTATAAAGGTTAACTTAACTAAAATCAAACATTCCAGCTGAATTGTACTGAGCACTCAAACTAATTTGTTTGACCTTAATGCCTCATCGCCCTTTAAGAACTCAAGGAGCTCAGATTTGGGAAGAGATCCAGATCAGCTATGACTTGCTTTTGCCATTTGCTGCACCCTCTGTCAAGAGAAACTAAAACAAACTGGATATCAGGCATCAGAATGACCAGGAAACTGGAAAGAGGTGAATTATGTTTCTCATTCTTTAAATAGTTTTTAGTTTGTTTCACTCACCGTTTTCTATTTACAACCAAATATAGTGCCTATCCTTTTGAATTTTTGGTTCAGATTAGATGGTGTGAGGGTATTTTGTATATTGGGAAAGTTGTGGCTGAGGATGTGTTATATTATTTACCAGATCCACCTCTCCTAATTTTACAGCACACTTAGAAAGAGTGGCTCGAGTGTCTCGTTGCCTTTGTGAGGCTTTCCTGCTCTATCTGCAGGCATGTTGAAACATTTCTCCTCTGCTTAAATCAACTTCAGGCTTGAAGATGGAATTCAGTCTGTTCCAGCCCGCGGCATGTGTCACCTCTGCAAATATGCTACAAAGTCAAATTTGTGTAGAAAAAGACATCACTAACATCTGCTTCTGCTAATGGTATTTCAGCATGATTGGGCAGTGCTGTAATGGGAATGCAAATTAAGTATTGTCAACATTTTGCATTGGACTAAAGGCCATTTGCTTTCACAGTTTTATCCGGTCATTTGCAATGATTAAAATAGTAAAGTGAACTGCAGATCACCAGAAATCAGATATGGGTTAGATGTGAGTAAAATTTCTCCTGCGTTACATTCGTTGTGTGTCACGTTGCTGTAATGCAACAGTGCTGCTGCAGTAAAAATAACTCATGGCACAGGAAATGTTGTGGTTTCAACAGTTTCGAAAAGTCAATCGGAGCTGCAGCTAAAAGATGCAGTGCATGACCAGTGCATGTGGAAGCTCGGAGACGTGGCTCTGTGATCTGTACACCGCTTCAGGTAAAGTGGTATGGTGAGTGGCTGAGTTGTGTGGGATGAATAATCTCAGGTACTTCCCCAAACAAGTCATTTTAAATCCAGGGACAAGGAGGTGTGTGTGTTTGTGTGGGGTGGGCGGAAACAATCTCCTCCAGCATCTCACAAACAGCACCCACAACTGCAGCTAAGATACAGAACTGATAACCGATCTATGCAAAGATAAGAGAGAATCGTGAAGCTGCATTGTGACATCAAAGTTGTTCCAATGATGTTATGTAATAAGGATCACAAAAATAGATCTAGAATGTAGGCCAATATATACTTGATTTTACTTTAGTTTTATGATACAATTAACATATAATACAATTAAAGTATTAATATTTACCATTGTCCCACAACTGTAGAGATGAGGAGAAATGTTTAGAGATCACAATAAAGTTCCACCAAAACTCTTATTTGCCAATACTGCCACCTACTGGATGTTTTCTTTAAAAACTCCAATTGCAGTGAACTAATGATCCATTTACTCATAACTGTATAGATATATTTGGGTCGCTGTCTTGTCTTGTACAACATTGGTAAACTTGTCCTTGTAATCAATTAATACCCAAAATGCAATTCAGCCTTCAGCCTTAACAGTTGTCCATTAACAGTGCCCTGAAAAAGATAAAATCAAACTTTAGGAAGGAAATGTAGCATTTGGTGTTAAAACAGCGCAAGAAGAAGACAAGAGAAAAACAGAATGCAGATATAAAAATGTATAAAATATAGAAATAACAAAAACTAGGCTATGTATATACAGTATTAACCCTAAACCAGTGTGCCCATATGTATGTGCAAAACCTGTAGTGCAGTTTTCTGATCATCCAGATCAAAGAGACATAGTAAATGCAGTATGTTTGTGAGGAAAAATGTATTTATAAAATAAATATAAAATAAAAAATATGTATAGGTGCATTATATACATGTTTATAATATATATATTTCCATTTACGATATAATATATATGATTAGAGAGAGAGCGATAACATGATAATACACAGAAATTGAAAAATAACATTTCAGCCAATACACATTTAATCAAGAAAAATATAAACATATTCAAACAAATTACAGAGGGATTTTAAAAATGCCTGTAATAGGAAGCAGCACTTTCTGCAGACATACCGTAATTCCTCGGTCTGCTGAGCACGCTGACAAATGCAGTTGGGAAAACAAGCTTTTCTGCACCTAATATAATAACGCAAAGTACTCTCTCTGAAGAGGCTTTAACAACACATAATGCTATTTTACAGGAGAAAAATTAATATTAGGAGGAAGGTAATGCAATTGCCAAAAAAGAACTCTCAGGATAAAGACATATTTACATTTATTTAAATTTACTCTTGCACTATTGTTTGAGCATAGAGAGGAGTTTTGTCAGAGGCATGACGAATGAAATTTCTTCCAGCACTAATCATCTGCAAATAACTAACATAGTAATGCTTGAAGTATGCAAATTACACTATTAATTCTCACTTTTGTGATAATATATGATGTGTGGGTTTACTGCAATTGACTTGAAGCTATAGGTCATGTTTCTAAACACAATTGTTTTTTCAATAAAAATTCAAAGACAAATTGACAATATTCAGCTCGATATAATGCTGGCTGAGGAAAATCTCTTGTGATGGTGTTGTATGTATCGATATTACTATATTGTAAGCTGTTGTGTATTCTCATATTTTGTCTTGTGTATTCAAAATGTTAATAACATTCCTAAAACCTACACTGATACATGGAAGATTTTAACATGGAGAAAAATGTGAGTGTGTAAAGTGCTGTAAAGGGCTAATCAAGGGCATCTTAAAACTGTAAGATGTTCATGGAAAGGGAATGACGACTCTTTGACTTTTAGCGTGAAAGGTGTGACAAATTAAAGGGAATTGAAAAGGAATTGATGAAAAGAGACGAGGAGAGGAAAGACAGAAGCTAATGGAACAATTAAATGGAAAAATTAGAGGAGGAAAGGCAAGACAAAGATAAGGGCAAGAGAAAGTGAAGGCAGAGGATGAAAGATGAGGAATAAACCCTAGAGAGAAGGAGAGAACAAACCTTTTGAGACTGGGAGTGGCAGCTCAAGATAAAAAGGTAGACAGAAATCGAAAGGATGTTATTTCATCCTGGAAAAAGACAATGACAAAGAAAAGAGGCCTACAAAGTAAGGATACAGAGTTTAGAGCAAATATGTTTGTTTCAGAAGTTCTAAAGTAGAATATATTTCTCAATAATTAAACGTGAAAGGTCAGACACGCAAGTGGCTGCAGATCTAAGAAAAACTGAAGATGAGGAAGACCCATGGGGACAGACTTTAAGTCAATAAACAGAAGCCCACAGACATATTTAATGAGACAGAGGAGATCAGAGCTGAGACCCCTGCAGATACAGTATGTCTGCTACCTACACTGCACCAGTTGGTAGGGAAACATCTGAAGGAATGTATGAGTGAAACACTGAAAGGGCTTTAACTCGCTTGAACCCAAGTAGTTTATGGTCTATGACATAATCATGGAATATGACTCTAAAATGACTTGGAAAACATTGTGGACTACAACCAAAAGCAGAATACCGATACTATACCTTCACATACAGGTGGTCTAAGCAGATAGAGAGAAGTCTCTAATCAATCATTGGAAAGGGTTAAGTTGAAGCTATTCGAACAATGCATTTTTCAGTTACTGTTTTCACTATGGACTGACTATTAAGTAAAAAAAAAAAACACACTAGTACACACTATTTCTTCCTTAAAGTGAATTAGATTATTAGGATCATGTTTCATCTAACCAGACTCTGCATCGACATCGATTTTTCATCATCCTGCTGGTTCAACAAGTTATGTCAAAATATTATATTTCATCACCAGCAGAGGGGAGCAGAGCGCCAACAAATTCTAAAGGCAAAGATATGTTTGGTACAGTAAGTTTGACATTTCTGCATATTTTCAATGGTTTTAAGAATAAATTCAAATAGCCGTTTCTACACACAATTTTTCAGTATAAGCTAATATTACTATAAAAGCTAAGCCATAATTTCCTTTCACTCATGATGATGATTGCATGCTATGGGCAATTTCGAGTCTGCACAGTAGAATACTTTGCTAATCTATTTCATGAGACAGGAGCGTAAGACAGGGACGAGTAGATCAATCTTGTCTCTAACTTGCAAAAATACATCTATTTGCGACGTTTCTGTGCTAGACCTTTATCAGGCAAATGGTTTGTGACAATAAAAAACATCTTAAATAGGGAGTGGCTGTAAGTCATTAGGACGGCACAAATACCAAACATCAATTTACTGTATGACAATATCTCCCAATATTATACATGAAGCTAAAAAAGTAAAACACTCTGTACACTAACAATCATAAATGGGCCCCAAAATGCTTACATTAGTGTGTAAATCCATATCAAATGAATGTTTAAAGCCCAAAAGGCTAAACTGCATCACATACATCCCCAAATATTGCAGGTTACATTTGTAGATGAACCTGTAGTGATACAGCATAGATAAATACATAGAAACATAAAAAAAAATACATCAAGGCCTCACAAAGTTCCTATGGGCAAACGCTACATCAATGTATGCATAATCACATTTACATCTAACATATCAAGGCTGCATGCATTGAATTAAGTAGGTGCCTGTAAATATTATAATAAGGAGTATGTAACTCACCTGATCAGAAACACCTGCATGTGTTTGGGCTGAGGGAGGACAGTGCAGTAACTAAAGGAAACCCACACAAAAACACCCACATAGAAAGGACCAAATCTAGAATTCAAAGCCAGGAACTTCCTGCTGTGACAACCTGACATTTCCTTGATTTTACATTATTTGAATAAGTCATGAAGAACATAGCTGCTGAAAATTCAGACACATTTACAAGTCAGTGCTGCAGAGCTATTTGCCACCACAACAGGTGGTGCATCTCACAGTTTACGTCCTAACACATCCTCTCAAACATCCCACGACACATAATAAGTTTTGCAGGAAATTGCCCCGGCGGTGAATATTTCAGCTTCAGCGTGGTTCACCTCAGACTGATTGATTGTCTCTGCCTGGCCTACGGGAACCCTGCCATTGATAATGAGTGCAAAGGCATTCAGGTGTCATTTCCGGTTAAAGAAAGGGATCCGTGCCCAGACAACAGTATCTCACATATTTAAATAAATCTACATATTTGTACCATGACCAAACCCACTCCTATCTGACTGAGTGTAGTCATGCTTGCAGAGGGTGTTAGAGAGTTAGATGGTGAGGTTCATAACTCATAAGTATTCCATTTGCATTTATACCTGGATTTGATGTGCTGTACTTGAGGATGATTGGTAGTGTGAGTGTGAAGAATGGACCAGCATGCAGGTGTTTATTTTGCCAGATTAAAACATGTCACAAAAAGGAGAAACATAAACAATTTCATTAGGTTTATCAATTAGGGTCCTATGCTGACAATTAATGAGAAAAAACCTTCACTGTGCACTCCTTCTTTTTCTTCTCAGGCAGGTCAGGGAATTAAAGCCCATCAACAGAAAATGTGTGTGAGCATAAAGACTAAACCCAAGTGAACATCATCACATAAATGTTGATCAGATGAACGAGAGGTATGTCAACCTTCCTATCAGCATACATACCACCACTGGCTCAAGTAATTTACTTATTGGGAGTGGAGAAAATAAGTAAGAGGTTTTACCATCCTTTACAACTTGTAGTGTAGTTTCTACAACTGGGCTGTTGGCGGATTTCTTTGTGATCCAAAAGAGAGCACTCTGGCATCCCGTCTCCTCGCAGCATCTCCCACGGCTCCAACACTGTTCCTTGTCAGGTGTTTAGAGGTCTGTTGATGTGCATTCTGTACATGTGCCAACTTCAGGGGTCCTGCTCCAAGCTCTTTGATGTGTGCGTGAGGACAGGCGAAATGCAAAACGGACAGCCACAACAACAGCTGCTCCTCTCTCCTATGACCACCCCCTCTCGGTCTATGGAGGGCTGTCCTGAAAGCCAAAAGTACATGCACACGCACATGCACACATACACATACACATACACACAGTCACGCACGCATACACATACACACAGTCACATACACACAGTCACGCATGCACGCATGCACACACACACACACACACACACACACACACACACACACACACACACACACACACACACACACACACACACACACACACACACACACACACACACACACACACACAATCATATGCATGTGTCTGCATGGGGTTAGCCAAGCTACCAGCAGTACAAAGAGAGTGTGAGAGTGTCTGATAGAGAGCATGGTTCAGAATTCTTATCACTGCAGAGCACTAACCTCGCCTGTCTGAGGCAAGCTCTCACTCGCTCACTCACACACACACACTCACACACACATGCAGGCACGCACACACACACGCACGCACGCATTCACACACGCACACACACACACACACACACACACAGGCAGGGACTTTGGTTTTTGGCACAGTACTCTCTGCAAGGCTTTTATTATTTTATAATTCCTGATTTAAAGCTTAAATCTGTTTATTACAACTTAATTTTATAGTTTTGAAATTGATTTATATCGGTAACGCTGATCATGTTTGGTGAGATCTGTGAACGTGACAGCATAACTAAAAATAAGTCAGACAGGGGAAGAAATAAGTCAGATTATCAAATTAGGATTTGGAATAGAAACACAGACTGTCTGTTTTAAACATCCATCGCAGTGTTCAGACCAACCTGATACCGACTCTTCCTACTTCAACTTTGACTTTCTGACTTGCGATAGTAGTCCAACAACATAACACCCAGTCATTAAATTATGTGAACAGCATGTGAGCAGAAGCTAAAGATTACACTGATAGGAATAAATATAATGGTTTAGACGACCTGGCTATAACTTGTCTGATCTTGTTGGACCTTAATGTAGCGCTGTCACCCTGTACCCAGGTTACTTTGGTGAGTGTGATGATAGAAATGGTCAAGACTACATATTTCCAATACCTTTTTTTCCTTCCCGATACCAATTCCGATACCTGAACTTGCGTATCGGCCAATACCAGGTACCGATCTGATACCAGCGTGTTAAAAAACACATATATTTTATCATGTTTCAACAGCTGTATACTACTAACCCCGTATGGATGTGATATGATTGCTATTATTGTTGTTAAACTCTTTGTGAAACATGAGCAAACACAAACAATGAATGCCACAGAACTTTCTTTTATCATCCAGTTTGACTCTGTCATAACAGAAAAAGAATAGAAAGAAACTATTTTAAAGTAGATTATATTCGGGGATAAATTACGTGGTATCGGATCGGTGCATAAACTCAAGTACTTGCCGATACTGATACCAGCATTTTAGGCAGAATCAGAGGCTTTTCCGATACTGGTATCGGAACGTATCTAGTCAAACTATTAAAAAAGGCCCAATTTGTAATAAACAGAATTGTCCATTAACAGACCGTATAACAGCTACTGTGGGGAAATATCTTTACTATCTCGCCTGTGGATAATGTACTGCTAAATTGCTTCTATCTCTTTAGAGATGGCATTACATTTTTCGGTTTTGTTCTCTGGCTGCCAGTTCTTCTATTTTCAGTTTGCCTGTGCCGTGTATCTGTCTATTAATCTGTCACTTCCTGTCCATTTGTTTCTCCTCTTACTGTACGCTCTCTTCCTGTTAACCAACCCACTGCAACTTCTCAGCAGCTCCTCCACTCTTGAATATTTTAGTTACAGAGTGATTGATTGGTTGTGCCTGGCCCCATCTGGAGACTAGCAGTGAGAGTGTCATGTGGCAACTATAGGAGAAGCTCTATGAATGATGACACTATTTTAGCATATTCAGTGAAATTGTAGTTTTAAAATGATAACTTTTATCTTCAATAACATTCCATTATTACTAAATTAAACACATTGTTCTGTTGATAGTGTCTTGCCAAACAGGACTTACAGCCTGAAAGTGACCCATCCCTGCTGCATTTGCCTGTGGGTGCAGGTACTCTACTGGTGGCTGCTGAGCCACACAAGTTAATTAATACCACTCGAGTGTGTCAAGAGGAGGGAAGGAAAACTGCTGCTGTTGGCAGAAATGGCGATTGAGTGACTTTTTAAACTTATAAACTTAATTTTACCTCAAAACAGAGTGAAGTTTTTGGGTCTGCATTATTTCGGTATGGATTCATCCGCAGCCTTTGGGTAGAATAAACATCCACAGTAGAACTTGCACCTGCATAGACATGCACATATTGTATTTGTGCCTGTGCATGATTAGGACATTATTTAAGTGTGCAATGTAATTGTATGTAATGTGTCAAATTGTGGTATTGTTGGGTGTTTGCA
This sequence comes from Perca fluviatilis, assembly GCF_010015445.1. NCBI lineage: Eukaryota > Metazoa > Chordata > Actinopteri > Perciformes > Percidae > Perca > Perca fluviatilis. Next base: position 15,064,983 of record NC_053128.1, on the reverse strand, counting down.
AGGGCATAAATTCCACTATTACTGCCCCTTCCCCCCACCGTTACAGTTTCAGTTAGATTTGCTCACTTAAATCTATTTAAACAATATCTTCTTACTGTTCAGCTGTTTAAATCCAGATAAAAGAAAAGAGGAGATGATAAAAATCGGAGTCGCCTTAGATTATTATGTGACTCTCACAGCAATTGTCTTAATGAGCAGCAGTGGGTGGTTTGCGAACTTAATTTGCCCCGGGTTTAACCTTTCAGACTACATACAAACTAGTGCCTGACTCTGTGAGAGGCAGACACTGTGCCTGCAGCCTGAGGAGGCTCTACTCAGTGCAGATAAATAGTGTCAACTCCACTGCACGTTTTTGGGTGAAAACAAAAAACAAAATATTTAATCATGATTAAAATGAAAAAAGAAGTAACTAAACTAGCATTTCTTAAATGTGCTGTAGGTAGGATTGCGAAGAGCCAGGACCAAAAAATGTGAACATTGACAACTTCTTAGGCCCCCCCTTTCTGTTGAAGCCCAAAACGGTCTCCTAGGCTCCTCCCCCCACAAGGGAGAATGAATGCGTGTGGATGAGGAGTGATTGACACGCAGTTAGACACCCCCCCTGGCCCTGATTGGTGCATCTGAACAGGGAGCGGTGGAGCAGCCAGATTTTTTTTTAATTACCTGCTTCATGTAGTTCTACTGGAACATAGGGTCAGTTTCAGCAAATATGACAGAAAGTTAGTTTTATTAGTCTTACCTACTGCACCATTAAATGTTAGAAATTGCAGTAAAGAACAGTGCTCCTTTTTAGTGAAGATGCACATTCAATATTTATCATATCATAAAGTAAGAGGTCTCCAACAAGAAAAAAAAACTAAACGTGATTTTAGGCAAGGTTTGGGGTGTAATACAGCCATTTACAGAGCATTCCCATTTTTTCATTAGACTATCATTAATTTGTTAAGCATATGACAAATTTGATGTGTTATTTTCTTGTATATCACCCCCGGTGTGTGTACCACGACTTGACAGGCCTAACATCCAGTTAACTTTGATCTGTGGGTTAGCAGTATCTGAGCTGCTGAATATTTCTGGTATAAGTGGTAATGCCTTTCTGATTCTCTCTCCTTCAGAAGCATACTGTATAATCCTCTGCCAGCAAATGTGTTCATAGAGCAGATTCAGAGGGAGTGTGTGGTGTGATTGACATGATGTGGTTTGCATTCCTGATGAACATCATTGACCATTACACGAGGAAACATTAAGAACACCAGAGAGACGGAGAGCAGCTCCCAGCTGGTGTCTGCAAGCTGTCATGTTACCTTCATCTGTCTTCAAGGCCGGGCTCCTTTTTAATGACGCTAATTACACACTCGCACCCACACAGCCGCAACACTGAGTACTCAAAATAATCTGTCTCCATACACATTTATTTAGCCAATAAAATCATTCAGATTTTAATTTTTCTACAAAAATATTTTACATTAGAAAACACAGCTTAAAATATACACAGTCCACTTGGTTATGCATAAACTGCAGAACATTTTAACTCAAATATATCAGTCTCTAGGTAAATATAACTTTACAGTAAGAATAAATCCAAGGGACGAGTTGTGATTCTTCACAAGGAGCTAGGAGTGATAAAGTCAAAAAACTACTCAAACTCTATGACCTGATCAAAGAATGTAAAATAAACTAATACTACTTCATCTGAATTTGATACATAAGATACAACTAAACCAAGAGCAGGGAATGCTTCTGAACCAGAGGAGCAAATTATGAAATAGTTACGGAATACGTACATGAGCAGCAGTCCCTCACTTGAGTGTGCAGTTGAGGGAAGGAAACCAGTGCTGACAGTCCATCCACCTACTCATCCATCCATCCTTATGACTTACACAGTCACACTGAATGTTAGGTGAATGGAAAGTGTTGGTGGTGCACACAGCATTGAAAAATGACTTTTATAACTTCAAATCCAAATGTTACTCTGGATAATCTACATACTTAGTTGTAAACTGTTTTAATTAGATCTACTTTTGAAAGAGGAAATGCTCCTGATGAGTTCTATGGATTATCCTTTTTGCAAAGGCACAATACTGTGTAGATATCCAAGTGTCATTTTTCTGTGTGATTAACAGCACAAATTTCTTTCACCTCCACTGTATTGGGTGGAGGCAGAAACTATTACATAAAAATAGAACCATCTACATGGCTAGATACCACTAGAAGTAAGTGTGAACATACTGTATGTTTTTTTGGCAATTTTGAACTAATTTTGAGCTAATTTTGGTGAACCGACCAATGTAACAAAGCTTTTGTTGTAATTTCATAAAATAAGCAACAATGTCTGTGTTGGTACATTGCTCACCTTTGCACCTGCCTTCATCCCAGAATGCCTTTAACTTGTCTGCATGTGAGGCATTACAAATAATGGTGCTCTTGGAATACATTTCTATAACCTTCTATAACGTTTGACCATTCAGTAAACAACTTTGTAGGTTGTGTAGGTTGATGCCCATAAGGATGATTACTTTAGCTAGCAGTGCCCACCAAATGACCAAATAAATAACAGCTAAATTAGCACAAAAGGATACAAAAGGATGTAAGAAGAAGAAAATATTCAAATTTTTGCTTCTGCTGAGTGTCCAGCTGGCCCTCAACCAATCAGCTCAAGAACTTTGTCCCATGCTTTGGCATCATAGCAGTTCAGAGCGGAGGGCCAGCAAGAGCGTCCAGAGAGGTGGCAGCAGCCACAGGGGAGAGGGGGAGGGGCGGGCGCCCAAAGGCGAGGCGGTGTCAGAGGTGCAGGAGCACACCTCGTATCCATTCTCTGCGTGGTCTGGGTGATGGTGCACGTTGACTCTCGTCTCCGTGCTTTTGGGCTCTGTGTCCGGAGAGTCCGACTGCATCTGGGTGCACAGCAGCCAGTCTTTAGCGATGAGGCGGGGGTATCCTGCCTCCACCTCCATGTCGCTGCTCGGCACTCGCCAGTACTCCTTTCCCTTGAAGAAATAGGACGAGCCTTCGAAGAGAGAGCAGAGATTTGGTATTAGAACAGAGTGCAATAGTATGTGCTTTAGTATCCACACAAGGTACATAATTGGCTTTGCTCTGATATGTAATACACAAGCAAGGAGAACACATACAACATCAAGTGCCTTAATATCATGAATCACTAATCCACAGTGCAGAGTGTTTATGCTTAGTACTTCCACATTGTTAACATACCCCACGGTATACCTGTTCAAGATGGGGTGGGAATAATTTGAAACAGGGTGGGATTACAAAAGATACATATGAGTGGGTACAGCCTTACATCCATCGTGGAGAAACATATCATTTCATTCAATACACCAGCAGTGCAATCCTACCAGTTTACCCACAGGTGAGTTTTGGAGAGAAAGACTCCAGATCAGTTCTCAAACTAGCATGAATGATTTCCAGAGCATATCATGAGATTTTGAAATTCTTTTCTCCTTCCAAAAACCATCTTAATGTACCATCTATTTCAGACCCTGCTCTTCAATGTTACATAACCATAAACAAAAAGACATGATATTCATTCTTACTCTGTAGAAAATAGCATGAGAAATGCGGTACTGTTCCCTGTTGAAGTGTTTGTGTAACCTCCAGTCACACTCTTACTGATTTTAGTTTTTTCAGACTCAAATCTGCACTTTGCAGAATGCAATCACATACAAATAAAGCTCTTACTGTATTGACACAAGACTAGCCTGAAGTAAAAAAAAAACTAAAAAAACAACAACCCGATTAGCAGTTGGTGCACTTGCTGTGCAGACTGTAGGCTCCATTCTCTCCGTATGAAAATAATAGTTTAGCTGGCAAACGTCAGTGTTACCACTCACCATGTGTAGTGACAAGCTTATATTCTTTGGTTGATGTTAGGTATTATGGGATGACGATGATTTAACTAGGGACTAAACCAAATTTAAGGTGGCAGATGTATCCTGTATATACTTGGATGTTGTAGCCAAGAACTTTTCTGGTCATAGCTGCAAGATTGAGCACCCACTTTGGAAGAGAATGGATAATTGAGCGCCAGCAGGAGAATGCATAAACATTTCTTAAATTAAGAGTCTTTGGAGAGAAGGTGTATTTTGTTTTGCTGTTTAGAGGAGTTGGTTATCAGAATGTCTGAACTGATTCTGCCTTACTGGTATTATTGCTTTTGTTGCATCAAAATTATACTTATACTTTAATGTGCATTTACACATATGTTCTATTTAAAGAATGAACAAGTAAAACTGGCCTGAATTACATACATAAAAGGGGTTTATGTCGTTTTGGGGGTTCTTTGTGCTGGCACAGAACACAGCAACCTCTTTTGGGCATTCTTGACACCATAATTGCACTGTGCCAGCTGATCGTTACTGACACGCCCCCTACTGCGCCTGTTCTTTCACTTCAGGGTACTTAAGTTAATTAGAGTTTCCAAAATACCAAATGGGCATTGGTGGAACAAAATGGAAAAAAATAAACACTGTGTGCTTGTGATGAAAAAAAGCACTTTGTAGGAACAAAGCCTCCCTCCAATATGTGTTACGTGCCATTATGAAAAACAGGTTCATGCCAAATTTAATATCCTATTTAAATTTATATAAATCGACTTCATGGATTGTTTGAACATGTGCTCATATAGGACAAAAAAACAACAGAATTTGGAATTTGGTTCACCAACTTCTGTTTCCTGAGCTCTCAGAAACTAAATTTCTTAACTGGAAGTCCACCACCTCCCACAAGGCTGCTGACTGAGACAAACAAGAGGAGAGAAGTAAACAGGTGATATTATTGCGGCTCATTCAATTTCTCAACTAGTGATTGAAATGAATAAGAGGTGAGAGATAAACAAGTGAAGGAGCTCTAGCAAAGTGAAGAATGTTACTTCGTTGTTAATGGCTTTGGAGCTGTAACTGTGGAGTAAATATTATTCTGGCTTGAATGCTTTACTCACAAAATCTACAGAAAAGAACTTAATCTTATTCTGTCATAAAGGCATGGGCGTAATTTATGGACCATAGGCATATATTGGTAACGCTTTATAATAACTAATGCATGACTCATGATACTGTAATGCAGGATGTATAATGGATTCCTGTTACTCACCATTAACAAATGATCAATCACTATGACTTAATGTGATTAGTTGACACTTAATAAATCATCAGTTAAAGGTGCAGAAGGTAAGACTTATAAAACTAACTTTTTGTCATATTTGCTAAAACTGACCCTATGTTCGAGTAGAAGGGAGGGGCTTAGGAGACAGTTTTGGGCTTTAGCAGAAAGGGGGGAGGGACTGAGAAGTTGTCAAATTTTTTGGCTAAGCCCTGGATCTTCGCAATCCTACCTGCAGCACCTTTAAGTAATGCCAGTTCAGTTACTTTATACATTAACTGATATGTGACCCAATTAGGTGGATTCCTTATACATAAGTTTATTTTAGTACCACTGGAGAGTAGCACGTTAGAGAAAGATGCACTAACACCAAAATTATGTAGCAGGTGACGAATGAAAGGAGAATGTGCAGACATGTTTAAGCTCCACTGCTTTCAACAACAACAACAACAACAACAACAACAACACAAACACGATACAGAACAATTAAAAAACTCATGTTCTACCCACTATGTTGTAAATGTGTCAAAAATACCATTGGGTCTATTATGGTAGAAATATTAAGCTTTGTTTTATCAGAGAGGCTGAGCAAATGCATGGACCTGAATATTTTTTTTATGTCCAGGCAATCCAAGCTGTTAGAGCAGTAACGCAGTGCACAGCAATATTGTGACTTTATTCTTATTAAATTAGGCTACGCCTTTATGACTCTACAACTTCTCAGAGAACACAGATAAGTGGGATGTGTTTTGAATGTGCAAAACATTATGAAAATGAGCACAAATCTTGCTGAAACACATACAAGCTATTACAGTCCAGGGGTTTATAAATGAATTATATTGATTTATTGTATCATTGATGTGAACAGGTGCCACATGCACATTTAAATAGGTTACTTCCACAAACAAAAAACACAAAAGAGGAGGGAAGACTAAATTGGGCCTACATGTGTGTATACTCAGCGGAGATAACATCAAATGAGAAAACTTGATTTACAGGAGAATAAATATTTGAAAACAATAGGCTACAGGATGCCTGAGAGTCTTATTGCATTATATTTTTATATTTTAAATTGTCACCTGGCGCCTGAATTTTGTGTTTTCCTTTACATAAATAAAGACATTTCCACTATAAACTGGTGCTTAGAAATTCAAAGAGCCTTTACCCCTCAAGTGGGACCCAGTAGAGTCCATTCCCCTGTGCATAATAATGAGAATATACTCAATGTGGGCTGCAGAATGTTAGAATAAAAACAAGGTATGCTCTAGTGCACAGACACACACATTCTTCTACCTCTAAACGTCTCAGGACTCTTTTCTCGCAGTCCTTCCATAACCATAAAAATAAGTCCCCAAATAGTTCTTAAGCCCTTTGCAATGAGTATAAAATAAATACAGTATATTATCCTCACTTTCCAAAAAGGTCCTCATTCTCTAAGTCTAGATCTGAACTTGATCCTCCCAAAGATATAAGTACAAGAGTACACATACTCACAAAGTCACCCTCGTTATCCATCTATCACCATTATTGGAAGTCCAAGCCCACAGGGCTGAATGCCACTTCGCTAAAATGTTTTCTTTCTTTTCCTCAGAGATGAAAAGTCATGGAGCTGTCCAAAGTAGTGAATGGAGTTACTGTAAAATCTCACCAACTGCCCCTGAATCAGCTTGAGAATGCAAATGATCTCCAGATTCTTTGAGTGGAGATTAATCAATGGCTGAACAAATGAAGATACTTAGGGCTACTTCTTTTAATATGGTAACGGTAATATGCATCATAGTCCAAAAATAGGTTGTTCATTGTGCAATCATTTCTCGAGAGGGTGATTAGATTTACTTTATGGCAATATCTGGTCTTGATGGACTGCTCTATTAATACATTACTGAAACATGAGAAATAAAGAATAAGGCTGTTGATACTGTGTATGTTTCTTGTCAACACATCAGATGAATGTATCTACACACCCCAAACCCATTTTTTCATACTAAAGATGTAAATATATATTTTAATATTACATACAAATATTTCTAACAAAGGATCAGTAGTTTCCTAAAACAGCTGGGCACTGACATTTTAAACAAACGTTACGTAACGGGAGTAAATAGTGTATTTATTGGGGACTATTTCAGCTATGGATTAATACACAACACTTAGTAGTTGTGGTAGCAAGACAGTGTTTGTGGGTTTTACTCAAAATAAACGACAGTGCCTATGTTCATGGTAATGAAGGAACATGTCACCCAGTGCAACGGTGTGGCTCATTGATGTGTTTTTAATAGTTTGTGTACAACAATGGAGCTCTTGGCACAAGGAGGAAGCTATAGTACGCTTTGGCTATGTAGCAGAGCTAAAGCCATTACTAGCCATTATAACTGTAAATGTATTTTATTACTAGTCCCTTCCTTCAGACTTAAGAGGTGTATCCTGTCCCCCTAAACACTGTTACTGTAACACATGGTTGTTTTTGTTGGTAAAAGCGTATTTTCTGCAGGTTGTATGTTAAAAAGGGATTTAAATTACCACAGCGAAAGCTTTTGTGATAATGTTGGTTGCGAGTAATTTGTTGTAGAGTAACTTGTTGAGCTCACCACGTCATCGGTGTCTTTGCTTTCTTGATTGTGACTTCATAAGAAATAACTCACTAACCAACCTTTAGCTAAATAATTTCTTTCTTTGTTTTAGTATTTTCTGGAGCTTGTCACCACAAAGTTGCCATTGATTCCAAAATCACTACATGAATCACTTCCTGGATTTATGGTTACGGAGGTTGTAACTTTTACTCTTCTAATGCGACACCACTACAATTATGGAACTCTTGGTGAACTTCATCCGCAGGTTAAAGCTACAGTAATATTCATGCCTGATAAATTTCATTTTCCACTCCCTTTACCTTTTTCTCACCATGACAACAAGGCAAAATTATTCCTGAGTGCCATTCTGATGCCAGCAGCTATGATTTTCATCATTATTACAGCTACATTCATGCCCTTTATGCCTCCTTTTTCCCCTCCACAGCAACCATTCTCTATGGGTTTACTGCCTTTCTCCATCTCTCTGATTTCTCTATTTGTCCTCTGAGTCAAGTCATCTATCTTCCGAACATTTTTTCTTTTTCTTCTCGTCTTTATTATCTTTCTTCATCCTCAGGTGTCCCCGTATCTCCTCGTCTGGATTCCCCTTTTCACATATCCCTCCCAGTTTTTCTGTTCTATTTTCATAACGAGGTGTCACCGTATCTCCTCTTTCCTTCTTGCTGTCATTTCACTCTTTTCTCCCCCTGTCTGTTTTTATGTCTTTTCTCTCTCTATTCACCCTGAGCTGTTGAAACGAATGGAGAACAGGCTTTGATGTGGCTTCAGTTCCCATGGCCCATGGTCTGTCTATGTGCGTTTGTGCATGTAGGTTTCCAAGTTCACCCTTCCAGTATCTGTGGTGATAATAGCCGGGGGTGAAGCCAAGTTGGTGCTGTGCAATTGGCCTCGTCTCACACACGCACACATATACACATCAAAGAGCTTGGAGCAAGACCGAAGACAGAACACAGACCACAGACCACTAAACACCTGACAGGCCCAATGGAAAGGGCTTCCTTGTAAACTGCAGGGGGGTGAAGGACATTCAGGCTTCCATTGAGAGCGGCATAAAATTTCAAGACTCAGTATCTGGTTTTTGGGGGGTATCTTTAAATCCTAAAAATGCCCCCTAACATCATTCAGAGCCTAATGTGCGCACACACGCACACGCTCATGCGCACACACACAGAGTAGCCTAACCGAACGTATAGTATTAGACCATTTCAAACCTCTCATTAACATGCACATGTGATCGGATGACTTTGATGCTTTGATGGAAGCAAGCGGTGTGGCCTTGACACTCATCTGCCACAGTGGAGCTGCTCACTGTGATAACACTGGGCAAGCTCCAAGGTTTGAACATGTCGTGTTCCACTGTGTGAATGTAAAGCAAAGTGTAGTGGCAAAAAAAGACCATGTGTGCCAAGTCAGAATAACAGATAAAAGGTTAAAAAAAATATTTTGACATATGAAAAAAAAGAAAAATGCTCTAATCTGCATACTGCAGCTATGCCAACATGAAATGTGCGTGGATACAATCAGGGAGACTGCCAAAATAAAATAAACTGAAATAAAATAGAAAATAAATAGAACCACTGCGTGAATGATAACCAATCTAACATTGGATTCGATTTTTCCAGGTGAAATGTCTCATATAGTATGAGAGACAGAAGTGGACATTACATTTGAATTCAAACCACTTTTAAGATGTAGTAAGATTATTCTTCATTCAAATGAAACGAGGTGCTGAACTCCATATTCCCACTCAAACATCAATATAATGTAACGTAATGACAATGGCACCACTGCATTGCCATAATAATTGGGTGCATTGAGCTAAACGCTCAATTCATCCTCATGGGACCATGAATGTTCACCCATAGAATCATGCTGCTAACATGGCTAAAAAGACACATACACACAGTGACTGCAACTATTTCAGTGTTTTACTGCTCCTGGGAAGTTTGCTCAGATTTGTAATCTGATTGTAAAACTTCATCCAAGACTTAAAGCTGCATGTTTGCTAACTTACATAATTGTTCCATCCCTGTCTAATATTTCTCTTGTAATTCATTCATCTTTAAGGATTTCCCCTGAGAAGGATATTGCACAGTCTTGCCTTTGGCACCAGCAGATACCAGAGCTACCAGTGGTCTGATGCTTTGGTGGAGTGTTACAACTCTATTTTTCTCTGAGAAATTTAATCATTTATCGCCAGAAGAAACAGACAGTGGTGATTCGTCATTTATATGTTAAATGTCATCAATCAGTATGTCTTTATAAACCATTTTTTATAAAGATAGAAGAGGTCAAAATATGTCACTGGCTTTATTCTACATGCCTTTTCACTCTGGGTGATAGATTCCTCATATGGTTATGGTTTTGATCATTTCTCATCACACATCGATTTGAAGTTCTTTAGGGAAGTGGTCATGTTATTGAAACAGAAAAAAAGACAAAGAGAGACATATGCTCTTGTGGTATTCTATACGGTTTTTGTATCAGTATCTTATGGTTAGCTTTTGTATTTTATTGTAAAGCACTTTGTGACACTTGCTGAATAAAGGTGTTATATAACTCTACTTTTAGCTTACTTACTTTACTTTCAGCACAGGAGACAGCACCGTAGATTGTACTTAATTAAAAGAGGTTGAGATATTGACCACACTTTAGGTAACTTGGTTGCAACAATAAACGTATTGTAACAGGCCATGCGATGTGTCATCCAACCGATCTGACAAGCACTTCACTTGAAGCACATTGATGCCTTAAGCCGCAAAACAAAGCTAACTTCAACCCTCACCTTCAGCCTCAAAAGTTAGTGTGAGATCTTGTGGACAAGGGGTCAAAATTGCATTTCTCTGCAGAGTGACTGGCTTTACTCAACGTGACAGTTTGTAGAGCACAATTGACCTAAAAGTCAACGATTGCCTCTCTTTGAATTTTGTGCATGACCCATTAGGAGAGGGCAGAACCAGGCCACTCTAGAGGGACTGCTTCTTCCAACATGCCAGGAAGTACCTGGAAACTCACTAGGAGGAGCTAGAGGAAGGTTCTGGGGTAAAGTAAAACAGCTGTCGTCTCAATAGGCAGCTAGAAAATTGTGGTTGATGATACGGTTACTCACCATCAGACCACCTCATGGCGTCGTCCAGTTGTGGCGGCAGCCCCTTCCAAAGCGTGCTGTCTTTAGGGTAGCCCAGGTCCATACGTCTCAGGTGGTCATCGTAGCGCCAGTAGTGGTTGTCCTTGAAGAAGTAGGTTTTGTCGTTGTGCAGCCAAACAAAGGCTGCATCCACTCCTTCCAAGGGTAGGCCAAAGTCACTGATTGGTCGAGGGTAGCCCTCCTCCACGTTATTGTCTTTAAATACCCAGTACTTTAGACCTGAAGAGGGTGGACACACAAAATCTACCTAATGATCTATAGCTTTATACATCACACAGAGCAGACAGTGTGTGCACTTGGGATGATACATTTGAAAAGGCAAGAGATCTAAAAGATATGTAAAGGACACACTTGTGAAATAAAAATAAGATTCACACCTATTTTTGTTACACAGCCAACGTAGAAAGTTCTCTGCCAGGAAAGCTGTTACACCTTTTATATCAAATGTGAAACATGCCCTTGATTCTGCACCCATGTTTTTTATTTATTTATTTTAATTTATAACTTATCTGCACTCTCACATCGCAAAAAGTCGCAATTTCCTTCAAAGTCCCAGTAAGAAAGGCGTGAACAGTCCCTTTTCATCTTGCCACTTTATAGTGTGGATGAATCACATTTTATAAGTCTGCAAGTCATCACAAGTTTAAAAAAAAAAATCCTTTAACCTTTTACTTAAAATAAAATCCTGTGATTGCAGATGATCACTGACACTATTGAACTAGACTAACTTTTAGTACATTTACAGACTCATTCCAAGATCTGATACACATTGAAATGTAGATTTTACTCTACCTTTGAAAAAGACTATTTTGTGGTCCCCGGGCCTCTCATACACAGCATCCACACTGTCCAGATTGGGTGGGAGGCCCCTCCAGAAGCGATGGATCTGAGCGGGACGCAGAGACACCAGGTGCTTCTCTCTTGTTAGCCGCCAGAAGAACTTTCCTATGAGAACAGGACAGTTAGAAGGATCAGCACTATTCAGGATTCTGACGACAAATAATAATAGTTGTGGTGTCTGTCCATTATTATTTGTTATTTTTCATGAATTCCCCAAGGGGAAACTTACAACAGTGAAAATGTAAATGAATGGAATGAAGGCTGTTATTGGCACGTTTGTGTAGAAATGTTATAAAAAGCAACTAAATGTATTACTCCAATTAGTAAGGTTGACTAGCTGGGTTGTACGAACTCTGTGACTCAAGAAAGGCCTAAATTAGGGTTAACTTAGGGCTAGACGATTAATCAAAAATGTATCGACATCGGAATTCTGAAGCCGTTATCGACGCATTTTTCCCATGACGATAATTTTGATCATTTATTTCTGTTGATAGGCCTACTTTCTCCTCAAAAACATTCTACCGCGTGTGCAGGGTCAGAAATTAACACTCGCTAGTCACCAAATGCGGAAGCGGGCCGACACGCACGCACAGAATCACTGGTGAACAGACCAGACACCAGCAACTACCTTCTGTTTACTGATAGCTAGCGTTTAACTTTAAGTAAGTGGCGATTTTTGGCAAGCCAGCCTTCTAAAAGAAAGCACAATGAAATTAAATGCTAACCGATCATTAACCGTAGGAAACAGAGTCTCAGTTCACCCGTCCAGGAGGCTCTGACACACTTCCTGCACTCCGTGTCCGTGGACAGCTGTAGGCTTTTGTGCATTATCAGAGTCATGTGTCACGTAGCTCTCCACAAGCAGAAAAAAAGAGGAGCTTAAAACGCAACTTGCTGGTTCAAAGTTCAAAGTCGTTCAAAGTTAATTAGCAGTTAAGAAATAGATTGTATAGCAAAAGACGTTTTTTTTAAACTTTATACAAAAATCTTTTAAAACGCAGTGTCCGTCTTTGAATCACAAAAAAAATTAATTATAGTTCATTTATCGTTATCAAGATAAAATGTGCAATTAATCGTGATTTTGATTTTAGGTCATATCATGCAGCCATAGGTTAACTGCTAATTCATTTAGTATCAATCTTAATCAAAAGGCATTAGTTGTTTCCTTTCTTCTCGGCAGTTTGTCTATTGTGATCTTCACCTTCAGCACAGTTTACCCGTGACATTTCAGAACAGCTTCAAGGCGGGCTGAAAATGAAGGTTCGTAGAGTAATAAACAGCATGCACACCACTTGCTTTGTCTCCACCGAAGATCCATTTAGTCAGTTACCATCCAAATAAATCAATGCAGAGGTGACAAGTATGTGCGTGAATTTTCTTTTTTCTTTGGAAATGAAAATGAAGGTTCACCATATTTTCAAAAAACATAATGCGGTGCGTCAGACACTAATCAAACCATTAACCAAATGGCTAAGTCATGTCTCTCAAGGATTAGTCCGGGTTAAACATGTGTGGCAGGCCATCCCATATGTTACAGGCTGACTAGAACTGCAAGCAAAATCTACATCTTGAAAAATTGAAATTTCAGAAAAAACAACATCCAAAAGGCAAAATGGTTATAACAATCATATATTTTAAAAAGATTAAAAAAAGGTTTAAAAACGGGGGCCCGGACAGCTCAGTGGGTAGAGCAGGCGCCCATATATAGAGGTTTACTCCTCGATGCAGCGGCCCCGGGTTCGACTCAGACCTGCAGCCCTTTGCTGCACGTCATTTCCCCTCTCTCTCCCCTTTCATTTCCTCAGCTGTCCTATCAATAAAGGCCTAAAAATGCCCAAAAAAAAAAAAAAAAAAAAAGGTTTAAAAATAACAGTTAAAGTTCAGCGTACTTTGCTAACACTTCTGCTGCTGAAGGTAAGTGAGTCTGTTTCTTGTTTCTGTTGTCAGCGGGAGGCTGGGGGTCATTCCTCCAAGGGGAAGCATGAAAGCCTGATGTAATTTTTGGACAGCGGTCTCTTGGCAGGGCTCAACTGGCTCAGTTGGGTGTCTGCATCTACCCCCACTCTCTCATCCTCTTTCCTTTTCTCTCTCCTTTTTAAATTTGCTTTTATTTCCGCTCATTTAGCTATTTTCGTTTTATTTTTTCCCACGCAGCTCTGTAGCTTTGCGCCTGTCTCTCTCCCTTTGTGGCTCCGTACCTTTGAAAAAGAAGGCCTCCCCTCGTATCTGTGCCACTGCATCAAAGTGACTGGTGCATCTGTCTGGGGCATCTCGCGCCAGCCTGGGAGAGATGTTAGGAAAGTAGGAGGAGAGAAGATTGTGAAAAGAGGGGAAAAAAAAGAAACTCTTATGTAAAAACTTAGTTTAAAACTAAGTTTATTTGTCAAAAAAAACATTAATACTTGTTATCTTTAAATTACATATGTGTTGATCATTTTCAAGATCTTTCTATGCATCTACATTTTTTTTACGTATTTCTTTTCATCTGCTGAGACTGGGTGCCTGTGCATGAATCAGTAAAACCAGGCGAAACAAGAGAGGAGACGCTGAGGTCCCTCGGTGCGTTTATCCTCGGGGTTTTTAAGTGATTTAAAGCACTGACGTGGCCGGCCTGCCAATGATGAAGCCATTAGCACCACGGGGCTGAGAGTGGGCACCCGCCAGGCCTTATATTTCAAACAAAGGTCTCTATTCATAGCTCTATTAACACTACACCACTGCCCAGTGGTCAGCGTTGGTGCCCTTGTCAGGCCTAATCCAGCTTTTTCACACATCATGACCTGATGGAGTCAGTAGGAAATGATTAATGAAGGCAGGGGAAGTCTGAAAGTCGTGAAAAAAAGATGGTTAAATATCACACCACTGCCTGTTTAGCTTAGACCTCCCTCTTAGTACTGCCTTGATGCTTACTGTTGTTGGTGTGCATGCACACGTGTGTGTTCTCTGAAAGTAATTTGAATTGCACCAATCTTCAGGATGAAGACAAGGATGAAGTGTTTTGTCTTTCATTGGACCACTTGGGGGCTACTTTAAGGTTAGTGGTTGGTGGCTTGTGTGTGTGTGTGTGTGTATGTGTGTGTGTGTGTGTATGTCCATTACAAATACATACATGAACAAAATTAAGCCTAATTATCCTTGATAATCTGAAAAACTACAGGCTGATAGCCGCCCAACTTGGTTTAGGGAATTACTTAATTAGACAGCCAGGCTCCTAAGCTCACTCCCAACCTCTTTGCTAATTTGCTTTGTTGGCACCTCATGACTTCATTTCAAGCACCAAAACACTCATATTAAGTATTCTTGCATGGATTCATCACATTGTTCCGCAGTGGAAGTGGGGGAAGTAAGAAAAGTAAAAGACAATCACAATATAATTATGCTGACGTAGAGGGAACCATCAGAAAAATAAAAATCTCTCCATAATAAGATCCAATAAAAAGACCCTGCAATAAATATCACCTGTGTGAGGTCTATTAAGAGTAAAGCTTTGTTATGGAAATAGCTGAACATCTATCATTGCCCTTACTTTAATATAGCCTGTATGGATGTGTATGCATGCCTAGTCAAAGAATTTATATCAGCCTGAGGAAAACAATGTGAACATTAAAATGTTTATTTGATTTTTGCAGAGTTTTATGAGCATGTCCACATTTGCCAAGACAAGAAGTAGCCCTTGCCTGGATAAGATGTCTGAGTCGACTGTGGAGCAAGCGTCACTTTTGGTGCCAAAATTGTACTGTGCCATCCCATTTTTATTGACACTCCTCTCGGCTGCACTACTCTGGCCATTACAGCCCAGGCAGTGTCATGTTGAATGGGATTCACTGATTGAGTTAAGGCTGGAAAACACCGCTTTCACGAAACAACACAGCAGCTTTGATCGAGGTGCAAAAGTAGGATCTTCGAGATAGATACTGAGGGGTCACTGAAGTGAATTTTTTAATGACGCATAGCACTATACTATGACAGTTGTTTTTTGTTGCATGTGAAAGTATCTTTACATCTTCTACTCACAGGAGAGTGGATCTGTTTTCAGGAAGGTCCAGCAGGACAGGAGGTTCAGCCGTCTGGGAGGGGTTGCCTGGTCGGTTTGTGTGGGACACTGAGTCTCTGACACCTAGGAAGACGTTAAATGTCAACTCAAATGAATGAAACATGTAATAACATTCTTTTGATTGTTGGTTATTTGTTCTACTCCTGCTCTTTTGCAAAGTTACTGTTTTCCATAGTGGCACATAGTGTGTTTAATTCTCCTTTTTGTTTGCTTTCATTTCTTTGTCCACTGACATCACCTCACTCCTCTAAATGCTCATCATTCTCTTCCCTCACATATCTTTCCTATAGTGAATGGTGCAATAAGGTCTCATGCCATAATGAGGTCCATTAACTCCATCCATGTTTGCATTAAATCAATAGCCTTCCTCTTCAGATCTCATCAATTGTGGCTTCCTGCATGAGGAGGCCTCTGTCAGCTGAGCGTTCACCAACAAACAGCTGTTTCCACAACTGCACCGGGAAACATACATAATTACAGCAGAGGCTCTCGAGTCATGGTCAGTGGAGTACAGGAAGATTCTGTGAAAGCAGTAGTGTATGTCTCCACAATGTTTACACACACAAAGACACACACACACACACACACACACACACACACACACACACACACACACACACACACACACACACACACACACACACACACACACACACACACACACACACACACACACACACACACACAAACTTTACAGCACTGATGACATCAAGAAGAGGCAGAAACATCTTTGCAACTCAGTGAACAGCTAATTTAGCCATTATGTAATGTAGCATGAATTTCATGCTCATAATAATTTAATGCTGTGAACAATGATGGAAAAGTATATGTCCAGTAGATAATGACATAAGCTTACTGTAATACAGAAAATTGGAGAACTGTACTTCCAACTACTTTGGAAATACTTGGAAAGGCAGTGACTTCGTTTTATAATTACCGTGGCCACTTTGTTTAATTTCCCGACAGCATCTTCCCCTGTACCAATCAATTACTGGAATACCAATTTTCGCGTGTGTGCACCTTTTGTAACACTCAAGGCAGATTTATTAATGGAATTTCTGATGGAAATGTAACTAATGTAATTAACCCCTTTAACTCTTTCACACACAGAAAGTTGATGACATGTTCCATCGTACCGTAGAGCTGCCAGACGCGGACCTTGTCTTCATAAGGTAGGTCATATTTCAGAGGGTCTCCTACAGGTCCCTGGTAGTACGGTCTCATGATGGACTCTATGGCTGAGGTGTGGACCAGTCCGATGGCGTGACCAAACTCATGGACTGCAACGGCAAACAGATCCATCCCATGAGAGTCTGAAGGAGACAGGAGAGAAAAAACGAGTTTACATAATGGTGAAACATTATCCAAAAAAGCAGAAATAACAATCAAGGGAAAGCAACACACTGTACAAACAGAATGCAAAGGTCAAAGGGTAGGCTGTAAACAGTGCTAGTAAAGCTGCGAGGAACTGTGGCAACTTTAAATGTATGTCACAATAGTTTTAATCTAAACTTTCTTTAAAAATACAGAATACTTACTGGGTGAAAATGGGTGGAAAATGCTCAATCTGACTTTTCTATCAATTCTCCATTGAACAGTATATATTATCTATAACCCTTTCATAATAAACCAACAACCTGAGAATTATCTAGAAACACCTAATCCCAACATGAGTTTAATGAGGACACTGTTCATGAACATAAGTTACTATTGTGATTATAGATGCTATAGGTACAGTGGAATAGAGTAACAACTGTGGTCCTCCCACTAATTTAGAGACATAAGATGGTGATAGTTTTTCTAAATGTGATAACCATTAGAATATTATGGCTTACAGCTATGTGTATGGAACAAGTTGTAGATTTAGGTTATGTGTGAATGGGTTCTGGTAAACCGCTTTAAATCCATGACCAATAGCATGGATCAAATGGTCAAATGTGTTGAATGCATTGTTCAACATACCATGAGTTTGTGTATGAACAGGGCATGAAAGACCCAGTGGCCACATACGCCAATGTGACCAATTTACTCTGGGTCCTAAATTGACCCAGTCAAACCCCTGTTCAGGTATTTTATCCTTTTTCAGCTCATCTGCTTATGGTGCAAGTTAAGAGGCATGACAGACAGCTCCGGAGGCTTTGAGTGCTGTTAGGTATGTGGTGTACTGAGATAACTATGGTAAAACTGCCAGAGTCCCTCAGCTCACAATCAAAACCTGAGTGCGTAGAGACACCTGAAGAGTCTGCAGGCTATTTAAACACTCTTCCCTCTATGTTCAGCAAGAAAACGAAAAGAAAAGGCCTCCCAAACTCTTTGTCTGACACTGCCAAGCAAGACAAAACCTGGGGATTGGAGATTTAGATTTGCAAAAATATGGAGAGCTAGCGTGTCAAGCCAAGCTAGCTTAGAGTTCCCTGGTGGCTAGGCTGAAGTCTGCATTCAGTTAACCTAAGGTTGGCCTCAGCTTGGGACATGCACTTGTGCTTAGTATACCCAACTGGGGTATTTAGGAGGCAAATGCCAACTCTAATCTACACAAGCACATGGTGCAGAGAGGAAAGGTGGACAAAAGGCAGGAAAGAGAGAGAACAGGGGCTCAGAACAGACTATGAACCATGTCATCATATTCACGGTCCATGAGAGGCTAAAAGAAAGAATGTAATGCCTGTGGACAAAGTAGGAGTGGAGAGAATTGGGTGGATGAACCAGATTCATTTAGGAAGGCTAAACGAGATAGAGAGAAAGAGAGGAGTTTTGTGCTCTACAGACTATTGAATTATTTTATATTTAGGGGTTTAGTCTTTGTTCTGCTGGATAAGCAGGTTTCTATCGACCTAAATGCTTTCATTGCATAATGATAAAGATGAGAATTACTTCATTTACTAGACCTCTAGCCTTTTCCTGTCTTCCATTCATCCAGTCCTCAAAAACTACAGTAAAATCACAGAAGGCAATGGCTTTCAACTTAGCGGCCCTTTTAAAGAAGTATGTCTGGCTACCTCAAAAACAGCACACACCTGAGTGGATACCCTGAAGTTTGCCTACAGGGCCAGCACGTGTGTGGACGAATCAGTCACAGTGGCTCTGGAGTAACATTGACAGCCTGGGAACCTATATAAAAAGGTAAATATAAGACCCAACACCTTCCAGACATCCAGGTCTCTTGGACTGCACTAGCTATTTGCAAATCAATTAGTCAATTCTTAGTAACTAAGCTGGTTACAAACAAGTGATTTACTAAATTTTGTTGCACCATTAAAGCTTCAGAAATGTCTTATCGGCTAGGAAACATCTGTAGCACTGTCCAATCAAAAGCACTCATCCCTGTAAACAGGAAGCCGCTGTAGCGTCACAAGCTGTAGCATAGCTTCAAAGAATTACAGATTAAGTGGGTGAACAATTTATTAAACTTAATTGCCAATCCTTTGTAAATGCAAGTTTTATTGTGCTTTATTTATGTATGAATACATGAACACATTTGTTTCATATTCATTAAGTTTTAGATTGAGTGGGAAATATTCAATTATGCCAACCTATCTGGGTCATATATTAGCAAGCTAACGTTAGCTTTTTTCAGTTGGTTTGTTTACCTGCTTAACAGTTACACCTAGTGCAACATTACACAACACAAGTCTGTTAAAAGACATTAGGCTTTAATTTCCTAGAAAGTACAATTTTCCTTTGGGACCACTAAAACTCAATCAACAAGAAGGCTCATCCAACGGGATGAGGATTCATGCAACAGCTGAGGACATACAGCTGGCCAATGTGGTGTGGCCAACAGCCAACATCCAGTCCACCATTATGCAAAACATTGCTCCCACAGGATGAGACCAGACCAGACAAATAATTGAGTAACCAGAGATCATTGCTAACAACTTCCTCACTCTCCAAAATATCTACCACTTGGAATAATTGGAGCCAAAACAGCGAGGCACGAGAACAGCTTCTCGCCCTGAGCAGTGCTCCTCACCAATAAATCTGCTTTCCCTCGAACTTGTAAACAGAATGGACAACAGCACCGTAATATACAAAAGCAGCTGCTGTCTATGTGGTTAAAAAAAAAAAACATTGTCCTTAATCAATGACTAAACAAATACTTAAAGTTGCATTTTACACTACACTTTGGTTGGGAATCATTTTTGACTTGGTGTGCTCAAGGTTTCTTTCATTTTTTTGAACAAAGAATGTTTTCTTGGGGAGTTTTCCTTACCAACAATGGAGGGCCAGAGTTGGTGGTGCTGCTTTTGACTGTATATCTCCTTAACACAATATATATAGTATAAAGGTTTAAGTTATTGCTAGTTGTATTGTTGTTTATTGTTATCATAACTATGTTTGTAAAATGAAATCTACTATGGGCACAATTTGAAACCTATCAAGGCTTTCAATGGCAATACCATCTTGCCACTCAGTCCTGGCTTAGCGTACTTATCAGTATACAAGAAAGTTAATAAGAAATTGACAAAAAGCAAACTGAATAATGGGCCTGGAACAACCTTGTGTAGCACATAATCAGTTTATGTTTGTGTTTATGGTTGTCTCATACTTCTTCAGCTCTGTCAAAATTGAGTTAAAAACTCTGTTACTTTAATTAGAAGTAATGGCACAAAACAATCAGCTGTATTTGGGTTTAAGCACAAATGTTCCAGGCCACAAGAGTAAAATCCCTTCCTTATATCTCCTGCATGCTCAGTGCACCCTAACAGAGCTCTGTGTTCACATGTTTATCCACTGGAGGTACATGAACACAGCTCAGTCTTATATTGTGCAAACTCACTGATACTGCAAGTCTGTCCACTGGCACAGTTGTTCAAATTTAACAAGAGTGACCACAAGCAACCTAATGGCTGTGTTGCCTCATTTTCCATCCAAACTTAGTAGTCATTAAACTCGTGAAAACACAGACACATTTGTGGAAAGATATATATGTACCCTTTACAGAAGATGAGAGAACTAGACTGATCAGTTCATGTCATATTTACTTCATTTTGGAGGAAAGGCAATCCAAAAATAAGTAAGTTGCAGTTTGTTTATTGTCTCTGGATTCTGATCCTGTTGCTATTTTCTGTGTCGGTACTGTTTTGTGGTATTATCTGCAGTTTTTTCCGGTTTTCTATTTTGTGTTGTACATGAATAATTTGTTATTGTCTGCTCTCTTACAGCCAGCATTAGTGTGCAAATGTGGCAAAGGCAAGATGTGACGTTACATAAATGATAGGTTTAAAGAAAAAACTTTAAATTACACTTTCAGTGATGCTTAATATTAGTAACATGTAACAACATGATGTAGCCTAAATAGTCTTAATTATACCATTCTCCCCATTTATCAGTGACATGACAGTGCCATGTTCCTTGTTCTTTTAGAGGCTGTAACTGCACTTTCCTACATAACTCTCCCTATTCGCCTCTACCACAGGGACAGAGAAAGACAGTTTTTCTTTTTCTAACATGTCTATGGTCACCTTTATTGTTCCTTATAGATTTCACAACATAACTTTCAAATGTTACAATTACATACTTAAGAAACCAGAAATCCTGCACATTGTTGGTCACTTGCACACTTATTTTGTAACCAAGTTTTGGTAGGTAGACATTTATGATGTAAGATTTAAGATTCAAAGTGAATACTGTCTAACGCACACTTGGGGGAAAAGTGACTGGGGTCACCTTGTTTGTATGTCATATTATCTGATAAGAAGTTTATACGAATGATAATATAGTAGCATTAAACTATCCAATTTGTGTTTATTCTCTCTCACAGAGGAGCACATCCAGAAAGAGACAAAAAACAGTACACACAAGGATGCATGCACTCTACAGTAGCGCACACAGAAAAAAAGGAATGTCATGAAAAATTCACCTGCCTAATGACGCTTTTGTTTTAGTCAGGGTAATCAGTTTGCAAAAGCAGATTGCTGGCAGAGCGCTAATTAATAGAAGCAATCTGTTGCCTGTCAAAGCAAAAACAGCACTTCCAAACCACCACATTTGACCTCACAGAGATTCCACCATCTCGCGACTCCTAATGGACGTCGGAATTATCAATCACACAGTGGGGGTGAACTGGTCCGCTAAATATGGTGCTTAATATTCCACTATTCAGCATCATCATACACATTAGGAGATGGCCTTGGCGTACCCAGATTTAGGGTCCCGCTGAGAACAATGCACTAGGACATGGGGGAAGGGAATTAGCAAAGGCAATTACTCAGCTACGGATTTGTGTGATAAGGTTCATTTTTCTAAAGACGATAACATAGCTCTACAATCTGCTGAAGCACCAGCATTCACTATTTACCCTCTGGGCTGACCTAACAAGTTTACATCTTCTCAAGGGATTAGCATGCGTTTGAAAAAAAGTTGCTAAGAACAACAATTTATGAATCTGATAGCTTTGTGGGAGCAGAGCTGAGAGCAGGACTTAATGTCTGCTGTACTTACAGGCAGAACGACACGTAGAAGCAGTGATACTGACATCAGCTATGCCTTAGAGACAAGTTGATGATGCTGGGGGAGGATTTTGTGAGATAGCAGCAAGGTAAGGCTGGCAGAGTGTGACTTGAAGAAATTAAGAGTTATTCAATTAACTTTTTCCCCTATGCCTCAGTGCGCCAGTCTGGTAGCCTCAGAGTGGGAAAGAAGGCAAACTCAAGGGCTTAACAAAGCATTATAATCCAGAGGTGAGATGAACACTCCAACACCACAGAGGACGAGAGAATTCTACCAGGTCTGTGGCTATCTTTGGGGAGCTGATTAAAGAGAGTTGAGAAGTTTTTTTTTGTCTTCAGAAGATTTAACGGTTCAAAAATAGCAGTCTGTGCTTCTTTTACAGATGGAAAAGTTTGATGCACTGGATGTGAATTCCACCCTGAGAAAGAATTTGTATTTATTACATACAAAAGTACAATGTAGTGAAACTCAATCTCTGCATTTAACATGCATCTTTAGTAGGAGTAGTGGGCAGCCACATAGCACCTGGGGAGCAACTTGGGGTTCAGTGTCTTTGCTCAAGAAAACTTTGACACGGGGACAGAAGGATCCGAAGATGCTCCACCTCTTCCTGAGCCACAGCCGCATGGGATTCATTACAGTGGAAGAAAGAAGCATCCTTGAAAACACAAGCATCCAACCAGATTCAGAGAATCTACCCATATTTTATCATCATTCTTCAGTCTCCTTGAATAATTTATGGCTGGCAAAATCAATCTTATCTTTAAAATTAGCACTTAAGACCGTATTTTCTAGACATAGTTATGCTTGAGCTCTCTACAGCAAGGATTAACAAAGCCAAATCATCAACTATCAGCCTATGGGAAAGCGCAGCAGCACAAATATTAGACTTAATGACCTCAGCCCCACAAGAACTAGAGGAGAGTGATTAGGCAAGGTGTGGTTTCTGTTTGTTTGTTTTGTTTCCCTCGAGACTGCAGAGGGTGGGGGGTGGGAGAGGTTTTTGGTTCTTGTTCAATTTGTGTTTCTCTGTTCTGTGCACCATCTGATATTACCTGTCACACATTGTGGAATTTGTTTTGTATGTCTGAAGGTGCTATAAAAAGTTGATCACAAAAAAAACCCATTAAGGTCAATAACTTTGTTATTCATACAGCTTCTTTTTTTTATTTTTTATTTAAAGCAATTTTACTGGCTTATTCAGTAATCTTCACTGCAGTTTAGTGTTATAACCTGTGAATAACTATTTTGAAAATCACTGTGATGGAGGCAGACTGTTATGGCACAGTGAGAAATAAATTACAGTCTCTGACCGCTCCCTCCTTCACTGCCGTGCTCCCATTAACCAAACCTACATCTATGCAGCTGTTCCTGCTCCCGCATCGCCCCATACACATATCCAAGCACACACTGAGGCTACACTACAGCATCCTCTGCTTGTCCTGCCACTGCTGCGGCCTGGTGGGAGGTCTAATTGGAGCAGATTGAGCTGCTGTCCGGTAACATATGGCTCACAGCCCTGACAGCGCAAAAAACAAAAGAGGAAGACCCACACAGTTCTTGGCTCCATCGCAGACTCACCAGCTGGGACACATGGACACACACACGGACATACACACAGACGTTCTCTCAGGGTTTGATCTAAAACATGAGGTCAAAAATACACCATGGGGCTCTGGGTCTCTCTATAGACCATTCTTTTGGACAATATTTAAACAGAAAAAACCATGTTAACCTGGCATGAAGTTACTCTATGAAACAAAATGTTAAACCAGTTTCACAATCCAGATCTGTGATATTTTAGATTTAGCTTTTGAATTCAAAGTTGTTTTCTACAACAAAAGTTATTCCATCAACGTAAAGGTTGTCTGATCCCAATTCCCCTGGTTGAATCCACAATTATTTTTGGCTAACAGCTAGCTGAGAGATGTGATTTATTTAATTTTGTTAGGAAGAAAGATAATGCTTAATCAAATTCATCCTTCAGCTCTGTGATATCAGACAAGCGACTGAACTTTTGGTCTCACAAAATATCAGCCCTTTTTTTTTTGCAGAGTTGATCTTTTTCTCCTGCTCTGTGACAAGCAAATAAGTGTATGCACACTAAACGACAAATTAAATAGGTGAAAAAGATCAGAGCTACTGATATTATATATTACATATTTATGACATCCAAATACAATTGCAGGATTTCCCGGAATTCACCCATGGGAATGGCCCACATATGTCAACTTTCTCAGAATGCAGCAATCTCAAATTAAGTACGGGTGCATGAATTGTAACTGAGCTTTGTTTCTTACAGTGTCTTGCACAAGATAATTCACACATAACCCTGAAAATCACAGTGTACAGGCCTACTCATTCCTACGTCAATGTGTCTGTGTGGCAAAGTCACTCATATTGTGCAGCTGCTTCATAAGATACTACCTGCTTATAGATATCTCTCTGTTTTGCTTCTAGCCAGGTATTCATGTCAGGTTTTTTTCATGAATTCATCTTTCATCCAGGAATTACTCTATTTGGGATGTCTGAGGGTGAGGTGAGAAAGAGGTAGAAATAGGAATAAGCTACCAAGTCGTGCAATTCTGTTACTACTGAAGGGGAAAAAGGCTTCACTTGGAAACAGAGGAAAAGTAATGGCAAACCCTGCGTATCACAAACTTTTGGCACTCCTTTATTTCTTGGCTTTGGGGACTTTTCAGCTGATGGTGGTACACACAGCATGGCGGTAACAATTACTCTTTGCCTGCTTAGATACTGTTTGCAATAAGTATAGAAACAAAGGCAAAGTACCGACATCAATTACTCACAAACAGCAGAAATAATTAGAAAATTCCATCAATTTATTCATAAATTTTTAATTCCTCTGTCATGGAGTTGACATACTTCATACAAAAAAAAAGAAAGGTTGTGAAAGTCCAGGATGTCTTACCCAAAATTAAGTCAAATTCCCTCACACCAACCACAAAACCACAATGTTTTCAGCTTGATGATATCTCAAACAGACACTGTGGATGGAGGTATATTTATTTTGCCTTAGCACCTTTCAACAAGATTTGTAACTATTTGAAACAATCGGAAAATTGCGCTCACTTCACGCAGCAATTGGCCAGGTGTGCGCAGGTAAGATTTGAACTTCTTTATATTTTTTGTGTGTGTGTCATCTTTCCCATTTGTACATACTGAACCTTGCAATGCCTCCTTTTAACTGCAGCTGGATTCCACTGACAGGTGATAATAAAACATTTTTACTATGAGATAAAACCAATAAGCTATGTTATCAGCCTATGTGTGTCACTTCAAAGTTACATAAACTGTATGCCAGTATCCAATTTACTTCACTTTTTCCACTAGCTTGGTGCTAAATTAACTCACTCAGGATTACACCCTCAGGACACTCATCTAGCAAATTTCTTTATAACACAGCCTGATATCATTTTGCTCCACAGTGCTGCATGTTATTTCTTTTCCTTATCCTGGGATTAATGGACCAAGTTATACTGCAGCAGCTCCTGCTTGAAGCAGAAGGGTACAATCTATTTGAGATAACATTATCAAAACATGTGTTGTTGCTTACTCACATGTGTTAATTGCACATAATCTATAATCATTGTGACTTTGCCACATTGGGATATTGAAGCCTTTATTGTAGTGTAATTAAAATAAAACAGTTACTATGTCAAACAGGTTTAGACTTGTTCGACCTAGTAATCCAACGATTTGAATTGGGATTGTTGTGTCATACTTATATGAACTTTCATGCTTCACTTGTTTTTTCTTAGTTTGGAAACTTGTGAGAGAGGTTTTCGCCAAATATTTCTCACGTCATCTCTTCCTCTCTTCTTATCACATTTCCCTCTCCCCCTCGCTGCCCATCCATCTTTCAAAAAGAAGGGATGAATGGAGGTACTGAGCAGAGGAGAGAGGAAGGGCATTTTAAGTTCAGTCATCCAGATGAAAGGAAGACTAAAGAAAGCGAGTCAGAGAAAAGGAGAGTTAATGATTTATGCTGTCATTCGTGTGACCGCGCAGAGACAGCCTCTGCCTGACGATGCATTCAGTGCGACTAGATCACTCCATCCGCTCATTTCATCCGGATGAGAGGACTTATAATGCTCCCCTGCCCTTTCCTGCTTGCCACCTCCCTCCCCCTCCTTAAAAAAAGTAGCAAAGGACAGCGGGGAGAAATGAGGATGATGATGAGTGACAAGACCGCCAAAGTTTAGAGAGCGTGACAATGTGGTCGCATTTTTAAAAAATGGTCCTGCTGTGCCACCAATAATTTCATTTGCACCAGAGTGAACACACACACACACACACACACACACACACACACACACACACACACACACACACACACACACACACACACACACACACACACACACACACACACAAAAGGTTTCACAGAAAATTCACAATTATTCATAAGATAACAAGGACACAGAGAGTGCAAAGAGGAGGCGGGTGAATGATGATGTCTGCAGGGAGGACAGATATTGTATTGTGAGCGAGTGAACGTGTGAAAGACTGAATGGGTGGAGGTTATTTTATACAGCCAAAACACCAAAGCACTGGGTTGTGTTTTCCTGGGCTGTCAAAGAACAACGGATATTTCTAATATTAGCTCGTCTGTTTTTGATTGGCAGAGCTGATTGAATTCCATTTAGAGCCGCTGTCATTCTGTCCTCATTTCAAACTCGCGGATCTCCCTCAGCGGGTAATCAAGCTCTTTCAAAACTGTTTGATGAAAGTAATTTGGCCAGATCATTCTGGATAACACTGCATAAAGCAATCAATTAGCCCACAGAGCTCAAAGCAAAAACACACCAAATGAATATGTTTCACTGGAATTGGCCAGCGTTGGCAGCCTGTGTTGATACAACAGATAATAATTGACCTAGCTCAGGTTAATAAGCCATCTTGATATTGACTTAAGCATCGGTTCACCAAAATCAAAACATCAAAAAACTAAAACACGATATCGAGCCATGCAAATAATTTAGATTTAGTTTTACTGAAACTTTTGCCTTGACCTCACTACAATAGGATAATAGAATTCTCTGCAACTGCAACTAATACATATTCATGAATCTTTCAATCCTTTTTTTAATCAATCATTTCAATCACCACTGAAATGCTAAATAAATATGATATGCTATAACAAGCTTTGAGAGCCCATGATGAAGTCTATACATTTCTTGTTATGTCAGAGCAACAGTCCAAAACCCCAAAATATTTACTTAACAAAATGTCTCAGAGAAAAGCAGCAAATCCTCATATTTGAGAAACTGGAATGCAATGCAATGTTGGTCATTTTTGGTTCAAGAGCTTAAGCAAAGTTATTATATGCTGATTATTCATTTTCTGTTCACGAACTAATTAGGCAGCATTACTAAACAGAAACCTTTGAAAAACAATGTCCCAGTCGTGTCATCATGAATCCCACTGCTTTCCTTGGCAAGACACGCCCTGTGTAGCATTGAAGAGCTAGGATTGGCCAGGCGTCCGTGCTCGCATGCTCAGGTCCTATCCCCTGACCAATGGGGCTATCCTGACTCTAGTATTGCTTTGCCAGACCTTCCTTCACAGTGCTGCTGAGGAAGGTCTGGCTAGTCCACATAGCATTCCAGGATGGGAGAAAAACGTGCTTTGGTTTATTGGCATTTATTTAAACCAATCAAATTCATCATGGGCGGCACTAAGCGCCCGACAGAGCCATGGTTCTGCTGCAAAATAGCCTCAGGAAGGAACTTGTTTTGGTGGAACGTGTGTACGTTCAAAAGTTGTTTTAGTCGTGCAACAGAAAACTCAGATTGGACAGATAGTCTAGCTAGCTGTCTGGATTTACCCTCCAGAGATATGAGGTGCAGAACCATAGTCCTCAGAAATTTACCAAAGTTTAATATTCCAAAACAAAGAAAGCTGAAGGTAACGGATATCCGGGCGAAAAGAGCGTGATCCGGTGGAATTTCCAGCAGCACCGGAGCAATCCTGGAAGTGGAACGTTGTGAATATAGACTATCTCAACAAAGTAGTGGGATTCATATGAAGTGTCCCGGTCACGCATGGTAGTGCACAGATCTCTCTGCCAACAATCTTCATTATTTTGTAGACATTTTAGGATGTTGGCATGTACACAGACAATGCAATGAGTTGATTGGCGAAGAAGTAGAAAGCAATTAAGAACTGTACTACAGTATCATCTACAACAGTGATTCCCAACCAGGGGTACCCCAGGGGGTCTTCTGCAGTTGCCAGGGGGTATGTGGAAAGATCAACCAATTTACTCAACTAAAATTAACTTTGCATTATTCATTAAGTAATGGCATACATAAGCAAAGCTTGCATACAATGGGTCGAAACGTTGCAGCACAATAAACGTATGGGAGTATTAGCAGAATGTGGGCATTTCATTCTTTTCAGTTTTTTACTTTGCAGTTTTTGTGCCCTGCAACTCACCGGTGGGGATGTGCACACTACCACTACTGCTCTACCAAATTAGGGTTAACCATTAAACCGTTAAAAGACAGTAAGATTTTTGACCAATTAATATCAGTTAAAAACAATATTATAAAACCAAAAATAAAAAAAAAACACAGCGAAGAGCTACGTGACACATGCAACTATATCAATGAGGACTTGAGGGTTAAATTGGTTGTCCTACACACAGAGTATGCCAGGCAGACACACGGCTGACAACCTCGCAGGTGGATTCGGTGGAGACAGGCTCAGACAAATGCTGCGGACCGCTGTGGACTTGTGTCCATCGTGCAAGCAGTTGCAGGAAAAGTGGCTGCTTTTGTCGATGGAAAATCGTGGCTGCATGATCGGTACAAGTCCGCAGCTGTCCACAGAACGCTAAAAGTATGTCTGAGCCACCCGGATGGGTGAAAAGGGACTCCATTGTCGGTTAACAATTAACGATCTGTTAACGAGGGTCGGCTATCGGTCAGAAAAAAGGTTCTAAATTAGCATTCCTGCACCAAAAATATGTTACACCTTTGTACTAAAACATAGACACTGTGGTTTAATATAGCAGATTGCAACAGTTCCTCACCTGGAGATCTGAAGGTCCAGGCCTCATCATCATCAAAGTGTGTATCCCCAGCTGTGAACCTCTCTCCGGGGAAAAATGCGTGCGCCACGGTGCCCCCTGGCCCATCAAAGGGATATCCATCATTGTGGTCGGCCTTAGTGAAGTCGATTTGAATGTCTGCATCACTGCCGGCCACCTCATGGAAGTTTAGTGGTGCGATGTCACTCCAGACCTTCAGGGCGTAGTACATCAGGGCTCGAACAGTGTCCCTGCCCAGTAAGGCCGAGTCCTTAGGGAAGGTCCTCACTCTGAGAGAGGACAGAGAAAGGAGGGACTATGTTACATACAAGAAGGAGAGGAAAAAGAGGAGGTGAAGAGGAGAAGAAGGGCATAGGGGAATTGGAGGCTGATGAAGAATGTGGACTGGAGACTTGACAGAAGAACAAAGTTAAAGTGGAGACAAGAGAGGAGAGCTGGGCAAGTGAGAGGAGAAAATAATGATGATGGACAAGAAACAAGAAGAGAAGAAAAGGAAAATTAAAGGAAGATAGGGTAAGAGAGGTCAAATCCATGGGAGGAGACAAGATGAGGAGTATGTCAAGTGTAAGAGTGACACATCAGAGGTGAACATGAAGACGGGGAAAGGATGAAAAAGGTAAGTGTGGGAAAGAAGGCGCTGAGCACCGGAGACTGAATGAAGCGGAAAAAGAAAGCAGGATACATTAGATACAGGCAAGAGAAGAGCAGGGTGGAGCGATAGCTTGAAATTATATAAAAGCACTAAAGCATAAAAGGTCAACTACACAATGTTTACCACTGAGACAGACCTGCACCAAAACAAAAATGTCTGTTTGCGTATCTTTTGTGATTCCATCGTTTTTTGTATTTCACGGTTAGGTGCTCACACGTACTGGTAATAAATTGAGAATACAATGTGCATCTGAAAAGATTATGGCATCAGCCTTCAGGAACAACTTGTCAGTTTTTCCTTTTCCTTCCTTATTTAAATTCTCTTCCTTCCTCTCATCACACTTAACATCTCTCAAGCTATTTCTTTCTGTCAGCGACAGTAGAAACAGGAAAAAGTATAAACAGAAAACCACTTAGACGTCAAGCTATGTATGTCTACCCTGTTGTCTTCTGAATCTCAACTCCTCCATTCTCTCGTTGTCTCTCATCCCCTTACTTTTCTCTCCGTTCTCCAGTCTTTGCCACTTCCTACTTTTCTGTTTCTACACGGTGCACTAGCCTTCTTTCTCCCCACAAAAGCACTTTGTGTAAATACACAAAGAGATTCAGCCGTTGCAGGCTGCTCTAGGACATTTAATCATTCTCTTGAGCCAACCAGCTAGAAATTGGTTAAAAATGAACAAAGTGGTGTGTTGATGGCTATTCCTTTATTAATTCAAAAAGCAAAAGCTAACAAGACAGTGTCCCATCATTTAAACTTGTTCATCTGTGATTGCTGCGATACAAAAAAACAAAACACTGAAGGTACTTTATTGTACAGAAAATCATCCAATTACTTTCTTCCATCAACATCCTATTCAATGTTTATACTACCACAGGTGTTTAAGGTTATTCTGGTAGCACATCACGCTCAGATGCGCTCCAGGTCTTAGACAGCTGGATTTTATTGACAATTTTGACCTATTTTTCTTGCATCAAATGAGGCAAACATGTACCTTAGTCAAAAAAGGAGCAAAAACATGGATATTGATTAACATATTGATTGTCATAGACAGCCCTGAGGACTAGTTTAATACTAAAGGGCAAGATGTCCCACATATATCGACATCATTCTACATGTACAAACAGAAGTTCTTCCTCTCCGAGTCTGAAAGGAGAACATACTTGAAGACTGAAATAAAAAAGGACAAATTGGTGTAAGATAACCTCGGAAGAACACCAATTCTTGCATGTAGCTGCACCAAAACAAAAATGGCCATCTGTCAAACCATTTGTGTTTCTGATTCATGCTGCAATTTGTATGAAACATGCAATAAAATGGCAAATCTAGGTAAAATGGTGAATGGGAGTAATTTCCGGTGAGAAAAGAGGACTGTAAACTATGTAGAGAGAGTTGAACGTGAGTTCAGTTGAGCACTGACTTTTCAGAATCTGTGGATAAACCCACTTATAAATGAATTGTCTGTTATTCATGGTATAACACACTAGTTTTCTATTTGGCTGGTGTTTTAATCCATTCTTTAAAAAATAAATTACGGAGCACAGTTGAAGATTAATTAATCTTATTCATTAAGGAAAAATGACCAAAAAAAAGAGTGCTCTGATGCTAGAATCAGTGAATGTTTTTTCGCTGGGGGCATAACGGAAAAGGTTTGAGAAAATGAGTTTTAAAGTTATAACTCTTACGATTTTCATTAAATCGAAGGGTCCACAGGACACAATGCATGTCCTAAAATTGCATGAAGTAAGGTAACCAATCCCTGCTGTTGTATGGAAACTACTCACTGTGCAGCATGAAATCAGATCAGCGGTTGCTTATGGCATGATGGAAAAAGGCAGAATAATGACTGACTTTTTTTATTTAAACAATGTGAGTTTGTTTGCTGCACATATACACCCCGTGTTCTTCTGTTGTACTTCTGACAAAGTCGCTGTTTAAGGATTTCATTTTACTATAGGCTGACATCTTAAGGATTTTAACTTTAAACTCAAAATCACAGTGTTATAGCTTGCCAACATCTCCCCTTCATGGTGCCTATGCAAATCCCACTCCACAACAATAATACAACAAAAAACTCATTATGTTTGATCAATTTAGACAAGCGCTATAGGACATGTCAAACTCAAGACTCTGTGTCAATCATGATAAACATTTGGGTCACAAATAGGTTCAGAAGTTCTGTCACTACAAACAATCTTGTTAATAAAAAGCCCTTTGTCATTCCTATTCTTTCTTTTATTAAAGCTGGCATTTTGAGAGCCAAATTCCTGTCAAACAAATCACTTGTTTGACACTTGTTTCAATTCATACACAAATCTTTTATGATTAGGGACTTTTTCTGAGGGCTGGTGACTCATACCTCTGACTGAAGCCTCTCCCCCCACAGTTTTCTCTTGCTCTTTCGCCAGCCTAGCTTCTCTGGTCATGGTGTAGGTACACCAGCGGTTCAAAAGGGTTGTTTTATTCTTTCCAAGGTTCATTTATCTTTCCTGATTAATGCTGAGCTCTTTTATCAGGCATGGTTAAAAAAATGTATGCAATATAACCAATAACATAATTTTCAAGGGATACTGGGCTGCTTATTATTAACATTATCGTCTACTGGGCATTTCCCAGTATGATTCAGACTCATTTAATCTGTTAACGACGTGTATAAAGACCACCAAGTCTGAAGTGCGCTCAGCTTAGTGAAATAGGAAGACAGAAAGATTGTTTGCCCAGTACTCTGATCACTGGGACTGGCTCTGCAAAAATGTGCCCACCCTGACAGCTCATCACAGAGGTTTGAAAGTAAATGATTGCACTCCAAAAACAACTCACTTATGTATAAGCTGTAATTCAAGTGAACAAGTTGAGGCTGAATGGCTGCGTGTTTGTCAATGTGTATATTCCAAATGTGTGTGGATCGGATCAACCTTGGTTACCTTTAAACAACTTAAGATCATATGGTTAATCCTTTTATTAATTTCACCAACTATATTATTTCAGATGAGAAAAACTAAATTTGAGAAGGAACTGCCTGATGTAGGTAAGAAGAACATAATGAGGAGAGAGAAGGAAAGAGAGGCCGATACTGTAACATAAGGGAGAGTAAGAAAAAGAGGGAGTGAAAAGCAGACACAGTTGCTCTCCTATGGCAGAAATATTTCTGACAACTCCCCATGGCTTCATCTCCCACAATCCTAACTTTAGTCAGAATCAGAATGCCGAGTTCCTAAGTTTCAGCGTTTCTCCAGGCTACTACACTCAGAGGGATCAGTGATCACACAGACACATTTCCATCTCTGACAGAGTATGTGATGTCTCCTGTTCCTTACTTGCAAAAAAATGTACCTCATTACAAAAGCTCTTTAAAAATGGCTTATGTTACAGACTTGTAAGGCAGTACAGGGTGTGAGTATGAGAGAGAGAACGAGAGAGATTGCATTTAAATTCAGTGTTTAAAAAAATTAAACTTGGTAGAAGCCCTTTCCTCCATAGTTATATCCACTTAGGGACTGTTCATTTTTTATTTGAGAGGCTACCGGAGGAGTTTTGCTATCTTTAGTCAAAACAGACTTGACCCTCCCTTCGCCAGCAATAAATGTTTCTATGACCCTCCCCAATGTTTGGGAAAAAAAGGCATGACCCTCAATTTATTGATACCTTCTGTACTGGTTTACACTTGAACAATGACTACGTTTACAAGCTGTCAATTTTCGGGTTATGGTCGGGTTAAGGTCACTATTCGGGTTTCTGAAACATTCGGAATAACCCGTTTACATGCGTGAGCAGAGAGAGTTACTCCTGTATACATGGCATTTGTAATCAAATGGCAATATCCCGACGTAAACGGCGACGCACGGTTAGCGTCTGGACGTAGCCTACGGACAACCTTAAAGGCACAATAACTTTTCGGTCACCTTCTTATAAATCTCACTATCTCGGTACTTTCTGCCGTCAACAAAAGACATTATATTCATGGTTTTCACCACACTAATAAAGAAATTGGTTTCCTCCTCGCTCCAAAAGTGTCGGTGCTGTGCGCGTCTCGCCCCATGTTTACCTCTACTTCTTGTTTACTTCCGGTATACTGCGCGCAGGTTTTCTGCATTGACATATATATATATAACTATATTATTATAGTATATAATTATTATTATAACTATGTTTTCTGGCGCATACAAAGTATCCTCTACTCAAAAGACCAAGATTCCTGCCGAATAGAACATCGCGAGAACACAAATCAATGTTCCTTTTGATGGAGATATGCCGATACGCGTTTACATGACCAAAATGTCGGGTTAGAAAAGGGGTAACCCAGGTAGCATATTCGGGTTTTTAAAAACCGGAATATGAACATATTCGGATTTTTGCCGGTGTTTACATGGCCGTGCGTGACCGGGTTATTGCTAATATTCCAGTTTTGAACGGGTTATTGGCTGCATGTAAACGTAGTCATTGAGACCATTCAACAAAGCACACTGGGTAATAACCCATATTGACAGCTAGCCCGCCCAATCAAAAATTCAAAGTTAAGTGTGTTGGTGTGCAAAGCGCTGCAACAATCACAACAACTGGAAACATTATACATTGTTTGTCTGCTATTTCATTACTAAATTCACTTCTGAGACTTTTTTTATGCAAGAAATCAACTATGTAGAGCTCAAATATGGGCCGTTTTGCGAAAATTCATGGCTAATTGCAAATTTTGTCCGACTGTGTCGGAGTTCAGAAGCTCCACAGTCTGACATGACAGCCGGCGGGTGTCTGCCGGGGTCGCTGGCTTGCCGCCCGGCCTGTCCACCTTCACAGACCCGCTGTGAGCTGGCAGGAGCTCTATAGATAGGATTGGAGATGAGAAGTTTAACTGACACATAACCGCGATCAGTGCTCACACGCTACGCTTAGCACCAACTGCAATGTTTACTTTTAAATGAATGTAGGCTACTGGCGCATGTGGATGCTCAGTATTTTCCGTGGGTGCTCTAGGTCGAGGCAAAGTGAAACCTTTGAGCTAGTCAGCTTAATTATATTCCAGCTCCATGTCAGTGACGATACTTTGGCAACAGGTGGCACAGTTAGCTATATGGTTGCATTCTCAAAGAAAGCAACTCCAAACTCGTGTTGCTGTCATGTTGCGATTTTTGTTGGGTCAGACCCACCTGCTAGCAACAGGGGGCCGAGACTGAGAGCTACATGGAAAAGTATGCACCAAACAAGCCACTTTGAAATGTTGCTGTCCTTTACTGCCTTAGCTTTGATTGAGGTCCAATTGTAGTGTCTTTAGAGTTGTAATACACATTGTCAACTGTAATCAAAACCTAAATTAAATAACTTTTTCCAACAACACTGCAGAAAACGATATGGTATTTGCTTTTAAGCCCTGAGTGCTAGGGAAGTTTGTATGTAGGCTGAGAGATGAATCCCATGCAGGGCAGCAAACAGCCCAAATGCACTTACTGCTGGTTTATGCTCATTTATAACTGTGAGTGCTTCTTTCAAATGGATTAAAATGGCTGGACAGTGAGAGGACACTGCCATTGGAAGTAGAACTGTAAAACTATACAAGTAGGGAGGACAAAACTGGGATTTTGAAAGTGAAGGGGTGGAGGAGGCATGTCCCATGGGTCCCCAGTGAAAAATCAAACCTGTCGGCAGACAAGAACATTTATTGGTATTGGACGATTCTGCAAAAGCCTAGATCACGTTCAATGTTACTTTTTTAAACAATTCTTACTTTCTGCAATACCTGTGCATGGCAGCTATGATGGGGTTAAGGTTAGAGAAAGATTGTGGTTATGGAAAAATAAACTGTGGTTAAGGTATAAGTAGGATTTGGTAACTGAAACACTTTGTTACGGTTAAGAAACAAAATGAACATTAATTGCATATCTACATATATGCCCATCCACCATCCCAACCTCCAAACCCTTACTTTCTACCTCACTACATACAGTATAGGGAACACTACTTCTTGTGCTGACACTAACGATCAGATGTACGCTTTTGCGCACACTTCAGGCGTATTTGTTTTGAAACGTGCGCGTAAAAGCATGGCGAGGATTGTACAAACAGGCCACAAGCGCGTTTCCTCGCATATGCCTCTTGGTGAAATGGCAGCAGTAATCCGACCAAGACAAAGACATAGGCCAAGGATACGAGCTGAAAAGATTTTTGCCACAAGGATCACACTTTTTCAGTTGAGTGAACACAAAATCATTCAGCGTTACAGATTAAGCAGCCATGCAATACTACAGTTACTGGAAGAAATCAAAATGCCATCGAATCTCCGACTCAGCGTTCACATTCCATTCCAGCAGTTGTTAAACTCCTCGCTACATTACAAATATTGGCATCATTTCAAACAGTCATAGCATCAGCAGTGGGAATATCGCAGACTGCCCTCAGCCGTATCATAGCACCAGTACTTAACGCTTTGCTACAGCACACTAGTCAATACATATGTTTCCCCACCACTAATGCCGAAATAACACACATCAAGCAGGATTTCTTTGCCATCGGCCATTCAATTGCTCTTTTAAATGCGCGCAATTTACGGTATAGTGGGCGGAAAAAGGCATTGATTACCCGATGAACTGCAGGTAAGGTAAATACGACGTAAGATGATGTATCACAGCGTGCACTTTCTGCGGGTTGGCCATGGCGCTGATAACGCTACTTTCGCAAATGTACGTACATCTGGCCTTGAATGTTGGCATTGGATGTAAACTGTGAGGTCGTCCAATATGGATGTAATATGTATGGATACTGGGAAATTACGACCTTGCATTGATATGTCCATGAATCACACAAACCTGCACAATTTCCATGGCTGGAGACGTTTTTCGTACTCTACAATGGAGATATATTAATAAGCATGTTTGTATTTCCCATGAACTCAGCAGTACACTTTGCTGGATATTTTCCAGGTTTTGCAATTCCAAGGTTTTCAGTCCTGTTCGAATAGGGCTACATTCACTGTAGTTCAAACTGTATTTCAGGCAACAAAAGGTTCCTGATTTCAGCTTTCAATGCAATTTAACTCAAGGTTTCAGGTCACCACTTCACTTGAATGAAAGAAACAGAGTGTGGGGTTTGGGGGTGAGCAAGAAACAGGTCTGCAACCCATCTTGCTTCCTCTGCCACGGATTAGGAAAAAGTGATTTAACAGACTTTGAAATTAGTTGGACAGACAGACAGCTGATGAGGTGGACTTCACTTTCTCAACTTATTTAATTTCATGGCACAATTTCCACCGTCATTTGACAAATGAGTAAGGCTTACGTGTCGGTGAATGTGTGTGTGCCTGCGTGCATGCTACACGTGAATGAGCTTAAGCTGACATGGAAAGACACAAACAGTTGCATGCACGCACACACAATCTCCTATTAGATTTCACCTGTTTGACTTCTAATTTCTGTGTACTTCTTATAGGCCTTTCCACATGCAGAGTGATGATTCAGATGAAGAGAGGCAGAGGGGAAGGAAATGAGGGTTGTATGAAGGGAGAGAAAAGGATGAAGAAAACTCAATGCCTCTTTTGCTGTCCCCCGCCTTCAGCCTCTCAGCAGGCTCTTACCTCCTGTGGCTCTGCTGCTCCACAGAGACATGAGCTGACATCAAAAGTGATGCGAAAATATACATACACACAAATATTATTCACCTCCTGTGCTCCGCTACCCTCCGTAGACATAAGCTGATTACCCCGAAAATTGAAAGCTCATATGCAGACGGTGATTCATATGCTCATATGCATTTGTAGATGCACACATGTAGCGGCACAAACACTCAAACACACTCACAAACATGAAAATATTTTGCTGACAAAAACACAGACTCATGCTGCGTATACCAAGAACTCCTCACACTTTTCTTCACTTCTCACACGCACGCACGCACACACGCGCGCGCACACACACACACACACACACACACACACACACACACACACACACACACACACACACACACACACACACACACACACACACACACACACACACACACACACACACACACACACACACACACACACATTATGTAATTCAGGCTGAAGATGAAAGACATAAAATTAATAGGCTCTGCATGAGTCTACCATCTCTCCACAAATCATTCTCTCCCCTTTCCTTGTTATTTGACTATCATAGTCACCAACTCTGAGATGGCCATGGAATTCTGAAGAAAAATATAATGGGCCCATAATAAGATAACACTCAATAACAGTTATAGTTATTCTTAAGGTTCCACCAACCAATTTCACAGGTTGGTGGCCTCAAATGGCAGCAGAGAGATACATGCTGAGGACTTCAATATCCTAGTCAATTGTCAATAAACTCTTCTGGGTGGCAGAACTGCTTTGTGATAGAGACACAATGATGTATTTGTGATTGGCCAATAATAGAGGTGCCTCTCATATATACTGGTATGAGGGAAACTCAAGGTGCAAGCTAACCTGACTAATAGGATCTATTATTCATCATAGCTAATTCAAATCCAGTCCAGCAGTGATGTGATTACCTGAGTTTGTTCAAACTGCGTGTAAAGAAGGACATATTTTAGAGAATGAAATAATCTCAAATACTATATAACATGTCAGGCAATAAATACCAACAATTCCTGTTTCTTGTACGATTCCTGCGCCTGCTTTTTCTGTCATGAACAATGTAATTCCAAGTTTATTATCTATTCATGACAGATTGTGCACGTTTGTCTATCCTTCTTATTTTTCTATATCGTCGATTTCACCATTTCACATAATTTGGATGACAGTTTACGTTCTGATCCTTGCATGTTATGTCCATTTTGCACTAAAGCTTATAAAGAGAGTACTTTTAATTTGTCAAGTAGTTAATTCACACGAGTATACAAAAGAGGCTGTACCATGTGGTTATTTCATATAAACTATTTAAATATTAAATTACAAGAAAACATATACTATTACGTGATATATGTCGTTGAGAGCTATCGAGATATGAAATGACCCACATCAGAATGGAAGACCTTGGCCATATTGGCCAGCCCTATGATGAAATGCGTCTAAGACGAGTTAAAATATAGAAGAATGCATACATTTGGGGACGCTATTGTACCCTCTCAAAGTTATAAACAACAGTGGATAGTTGAATTTCTGTAAACGTTTTCAAGATCTCCACATGCATGCCAGAATGCCATATTATGTGGAAATCAAATTAATTCAGCTTGCTATTCTTAGTTTGGAAATGGTGAAGGAATGGGTCAAAGTGAATTACCTGATGAAGGCTCAACAAGACATACAGTATCAAAGTAGTTCATATACTGTAGGTGCCAAAGGAACAAGAGAATGAAAAAACATCTGTCATGCTGTGGTATGCCTGGCCATTACTGCTAGCAGCTTTATATTATTACTACTTATAGTCCCAGAGCTACTTCTAGGGCAATAACTACCTGTGCTTTGGATACAGCTGTGGCATTTCTTAACACTCACTAACAACTATGAGCTATGGCTATAATTAGTACTTTGATGGACCCCTGCTGCTGAGTTATGACCATGGCTACACCTAATATTCTCATTACCGACCGCCTTCAACTTTGAATATGGCTCTACTGTTTTTAAATAACCCTCACTGGGTTCGGAGTGCTTGGCTACACCATGCAGGTCTCACAAAACAATGGCTTTGAGCTTTAGGGTATGTTAATATAATAATAATAATAGTATACACTCCAAAAAATGTTAAGAGTATGATGCCACTGTGGACTTAGATCTATGACAGAGTTTCATGGTAATTAAGTGTGTGTTGATGTTCTTAAAGTGCTCATTCTTGTACTCCATTAATTGACTTCACTGAAATATGACAAGTCTATTTTTTCAATCCAGCATTTAGTCAGTAAAACCCACCCAATGTATCAGACTAAATAAATGCAGAAAGAAAAGATGCAATCTTTCTCTTCATGCTTCCTTCTTGTTTACTTTCTTTCCTCTTTGTTATCCTCATCCCCATCTTTTCTCTCCTCCATTCAGCGCGCTACACCTATCCGTTTGAGTTATCCGCCGGGCTGCTAATGACTGCCAGGCTGTCTGCTGTGATAATGGGCTAACAATATGAGATAATGAGCTAACAGTGGGCTGTTACACAACTGGGCCGTAACATACTTGGCCGTGCAGTGTGCTGTATGGGTGTGTGTGTAAGACAAAGAGAAAAAGAGGCAAGCAGAAGTTAAACTGGGGATTAAGGGCTCAACCCTGGCACATGACTCCCAGACATTATTACAAAAATAATTTACTTATGTTTCTATTGCAGAAAAACACATTGCTTGAATCCAAGTCCAAGTAAGCATAGACCCTTGTCTTTTTTCCCCTCCCCTCTTTAAAATAACCTACACCCACCACTTACTCCGCACATTTTCAGAACATAAATAGGATTGATGTGTGTGAACAAGTAGAGGAGAGTGTGAAGCGCCAGTCAGATATACATTGTCCATCGTGCCGAGCTGAGCTAAATCTAGAAGGAGTGGGTGAGTCTTTGCTTCTTATGTAAGTTAATAGGATAGTCTAAATCAACAGTCTATACATAATGGTGCAGGCCTTTGCTAGATCAAGGACTCATAACGAGTCACATTTTAAATGCTGCAAGAACTATAAGTCGCTTTCTGTAACTACCCAATACAAGTATTTACAGTAAATTCTTGAATACAACTATGGAGCAGTAAAGGACCTTGCCCTCTTACACCTGCACATGGTTGCACTTTACTACTTCTTGCAGAGCTTTATATTTATTTTATATTATATTTTATATAGTCAGAGCAGTGATGCAAATACAATTACTTTAACATTTTTTGTTAAGGTTAATAAAAAAAAATCTGCTTTGCTGTTGCCCACAGCCAGTCATACTGACTCTGTTTGTGAAACAAACCACATTTCATCCAAAACATTGTGGCCTGTGTACAGACTCAAAAGAAACATCCAGTGCAGAGCCGCGTGACAAGAGTAAGATCAGAACTCAACTTAACTAAGTTACTCTTGCAATGTTTGCAACCTGATTATGTTAACATGGTGACAGTTACCTTGTTACCTAATTTATGTCAACTTTGTATACCATTCACTGATCATACTCTCACTTATGAACAAATTTAAATGTTATAAAACCCCAGTAACATAAATCCTAATGAACTAATTTGGGATCTGGGACATGTAGTGCTTTTTATGTGTCCTCCTTTCCTTATTTTATCCTAACATCATGTTATCCTTTTAAAGGTCCCATGGCATGAAAAATTCACTTTATGAGGTTTTTCAACATTAATATGCGTTCCCACAGTCTGCCTATGGTCCCCCAGTTGCTAGAAATGGTGATAGGTATAAACCGAGCCCTGGGTATCCTGCTCTGCCTTTGAGAAAATGAAAGCTCAGATGGGCGAATCTGGAATCCGCTCCTTATGAGGTCATAAGGAGCAAGGTTACCTCCCCTTTCTCTGCTTTGCCCGCCCAGAGAATTTGGCCCACCCATGAGAGAGAGACATCATGGCTTAAATTAAAGCTACAGACACAGAAATGGCACATCCTAAGGAAAGCTCATTGTGGGACTGGCTCTAGTGGCTGTAATTCTGCACCAAGGCTGAATTTCGGGAAAGAGACTTCAGATACAGTATTAGGGGACCACTAGGGTCTATATAAAAGTATCCAAAGAGCACCATGTCATAGGACCTTTAAGTAAATGTTTTAACTTTTTAAAAAACAACTTTTTCTGACTTAAAAGAAAAATTAACTCCATACATTTGATTAATAAAACATCAATAAACCATTTTATGTATATAGATGCCTTTCCCAGCTGTGCAATGAAACAATTAAAATGAATGTATTAATGCTATATGCTGCGTTGCAGCTATATAAATAGTTGTACCTTTCTTTATTCCGACTGATGTGGTGGATAAGAATACTAACATTTAAAGGAACACGGCGACTTATTGGGAATTTAACTTATTCACC
Organism: Perca fluviatilis; assembly: GCF_010015445.1. Taxonomy (NCBI): domain Eukaryota; kingdom Metazoa; phylum Chordata; class Actinopteri; order Perciformes; family Percidae; genus Perca; species Perca fluviatilis. The sequence continues at coordinate 15,023,108 of NC_053128.1, read as the reverse complement.
GTAACCCCCAGAGTTAGACAAGTCGATACATACCCTTCTCATCTCCTTGCGTGCTGTAAAGCTGTCTGACGGCTCCAGCAGCATCAGCCCATCACAGAACAGGCAGGCGAATGGTTCCAGTAATCCTACTGCTCCGAATAAGTGACAAAATAACGCCAACATGTTCCTATTTACATGTTGTGATTTGTAGAGTCACAGCGTGTACAAAAAAACAACGTAACATGAGAAACAGCTATCTTCTAACCATAAACAAACCGGGAACTATATTCTCAGGCGGAAGAATATAGTACTTGGGCGGAGTGATATGCTTGCAGCAAGCCTGTCTGAGAATATAGTTCCTGGTTTGTTTACGGTTAGAAGACGGCTGTGTCTCATGTTACGTTGTTTTGTACACGCCTGTGAAACTACACATGCTCAACGTTCAAACAGGACTATGTTGGCGTTATTTTGTCACTGAGTCACCCGAACTAGTAGGCTAGTTGGAACCAGTTACCTGCAGGATCTGTGCTGGGCTAAGCTAATGCTGGAGCCGTCAGACAGCGTTACAGCACGCACGGAGATGAGAAGGGTATGTATCGACTTGTCTTACTCTGGGGGTTACGGTGAATAAGCTAAATTCCCAATAAGTCGGCGTGTTCCTTTAATATGGCTGTCAGATTGCATCTGGCTCATTAGCTGTTTTGCACATTATCTTTATTCTGTCAGCCCTGTTCACCCATATAATCTAATAAAGCAGAAATACCATGAAATATTAGATGATAAAAATAATTTTCCAACCCAAGCTGTGAGGGAAATCACTATGCAAGTGCTCCAACATCAGTTGAAAAAGACGGCAGCAGAAAGCACGACAAGAGTATTACAGTGGCGGCCAATCTATGCAGAATATCAATGCTTTTGTTGTGGCGCTTTACTGAAAATCTGCAACATATGGAAATCTCTCTGGATCTGAAGCCAGCACATAGTCCACAACTGTTCCAGAACACTGTTTGACAAATCTGAGTGCTGTGAAGACAAAGGTGCTTCACTGGACTGAAGACAAACCTGTCTTATTTCAGAGTGGAGTGAGCTGACGGGAGCATGGTGTATGATTGGCAGCAGTACAAAGAAGACAAAGAAAGTTAAAGCCCACCAGGACGGAGGCGATGCATAGGCTCGTGTGTGTATGCAATATATACTGTATGTATGTGTGTTGGCTCTTCTGATTTCTAAAATGATGGACATATTCATATTCTACAAACCAGCTTATGGCAGCTCATTGTTGAATCAGTCCTGATAGCTTTTGTGAATCAGCCGGACCAACCATGTTTAATTGGCTCCCCCTCTGCTGTCTAACGCTATGTGCTGTGGTTTCTCAGGTGGTCACAAATCCATTTTATTCTATCATGGAAAAAACTACAAAACAGCTCTCTCTAAAACAAATTCTTTCCTTTGGGGAGTCATACATATGACTTTCTTCTTTCACCACCTGTAGGTTTGAAAGGTGGCTCTAAAAAGTTGGCATCATGCTCTTTGTGAAGGCTTTTGTCAGCTCAGATTAACAGCAGTTGAAATTGATTCAAACAGTGAGCCAGAGTCATGGCAAAAAGCCCTTTTAAACAGTTTTTCTAATCCACAGTAACCTGCAAAACGCACTTGTGCAGCATTAACCACTTATATGTTGTAGATGTTTCATGTTTAGAGTGTTTCAAACAATACTCTCTTTTCCAATAGATTACTAAATGCATTGCTTCTGCCTGCTTCTGAGCTTTTGAGAAATGTGCAGGTGATGATGTGACAAGGTAGTAGAGCAATTAGCTGCATTGTGTAGAGGCTAGAAGGTTATGAACATACTGTAGGATTAACACCAGAGAATTGATTATGTTGCTGACACACACACACACACACACACACACGCACGCACACACACACGCACGCAAGCACGCATGAAAAGGGACCTTTGGTTTTTGACACAGCATTCTCTGCCAGAAGATATACTCTATATATAATTAATTTAAATCAATCTTAATGTTGTGTTAATGTTCATATGACTGTTTATTGTGTTATTTGATTTAAAAACAAACATTTACATTACATTTTCAGTGGAATATTCCTTTAATAACAATAGAACTGCATGGACTTAGACTGGATCTAATTAATGTATATATAAATCTTTTCAGGAACTTCCTATACCTTGTTGCAATAATAAGGGAATTTTGGCGAATAGCAATTTTTAATCACTTAAAACAACATTCTATTTATTAGTTTAATGAGGCATCCGAGTCTTTGTACATCCTCTGAGAGGACAGACGTGTTTGTTGTTTATTAAAGGTCTCTTTAATCAGCTTGCCACTTTCACAAAATGCTTTTCCTATGAGGCAGAATTGATCTGGAGAGCAAAAGATTTCCGGCTTGAGGAAGAGTCCTCTGATATAATTTCTCAAAGGATGCAGAGTTTGAGGAGGGGCTGTGGGATTTCTGATTTATTGCTGACTGCTGTACTGGACTGAATCTGTACAGAACTGCATTAGGTTCAGATAAACAGATCGGATATGAAACAAATAAATTATCCTCAAACACAAATAATACTAAACAAACTCAAGTGGATGATTTTCCTTTACATAATCAACTTTGGAGTAGGACTACCCAAATAATATAACCATGATCTATTTTCAATGGACATGTATTTTCACCTTATCCTTCCATTATAGATATCAGTGGTAAATAGTGTAACCTCCTGCCTATTATTCAGCCCATTTTTTTATCTGTAAAATACTGTAATATAGTGATATCAACATAGTGTCTACTAGACCTTATATTTCATATTTCCTACCTCCAGGACAGATGCCTCTTATTCCATTTGTTCTGAGGAGTCGGGCTTCGTTTCCTGCGGCCCACTGTCATCTCTGCCTCAGACACATCTGGCAGAGAACATCTGGGTGTTGTCATTAGGCCCAGTGTGGCTTGGTCTAAAGAGGAGAGGAGGCTAAAGTTGGATAGTTTTCTTGATTGGATTGCATTATATCATTCACTCCTCTTTATATTTTTTTCCTCCATCCAGCCAAAGTACCAACCGTCCCACATGATTCCCCCAGACAAACATAGCCACATACCTAAGACTCCGGTCTCCTTCAGCCCTCCGTACTTCTGCATGGCTTTGATGGCCTTGGTCAGGGCCTCCTTGGTCTGAAGCTGACCAGTCACTGGGTCAGGGGGCGGGAGGTAGCCAAACTTACTCAGCCAGTCCTGGAAGGGAAACCACAGACACAGAGTTCAAGAGTCATCCCAGGCATTCCAAGATCTCCAAGTATCCCAAAGCTGCTGAGAAGGTCTGATACTGGTCCATTCAGTTCCTGAGGTGTTATTTAACAGTCTGTCATGTGTACCTGTTGCTGACAGTAAAGACAGGAAACAGAGCAAGATGGACGACATGCAATGCGTTGCGATTACATGTTATGCATTTTAGACTTGAGGCCATGAGGAAGCCCACATCTGTAGTCGTTCTTTTTATACCTCATGCTCTTGCTCTTTTTGTCTTTCTCCTTTGTTGTTATGCTAAGAGCTACATATGGGAATGGACATTGTAAGTCTCTATTTGCAAGACATGTAGTGTTGCTGATGGAGCTGAACAGTTTCATCAACAACACAGACAATCAAGGGCAAGATACAGACATTATTAAAATTTATTTAATTAGAATTTTATACAAATGGCATACACCAAATATGTTTTTCATGTGTATGGCATCATATCAAAGAATAGTATGGCTCAGTAGTTTCACAATATATACAGTGCCTTGCAAAAGTATTCGGCCCCCTTGAACGTTTCGACCTTTTGCCACATTTCAGGCCTCAAACATAAAGATATAAAACTGTAATTTTTTGTGAAGAATCAACAACAAGTGGGTCCCAATTATGAAGTGGAACGAAATTCATTGGCTATTTCAAACTTTTTTAACAAATAAAAAACTGAAAAAGTGGGCGTGCAAAATTATTCAGCCCCTTTACTTTCAGTGCAGCAAACTCTCTCTCAGAAGTTCAGTGAGGATCTCTGAATGATCCAATGTTGACCTAAATGACTAATGATGATAAATAGAATCCAGCTGTGTGTAATCAAGTCTCCGTATAAATGCACCTGCTCTGTGATAGTCTCAGAGGTCCGTGTAAAGCGCGCAGAGAGCATCATGAAGAACAAGGAACACACCAGGCAGGTCCGAGATACTGTTGTGGAGAAGTTTAAAGCCGGATTGGATACAAAAAGATTTCCCAAGCTTTAAACATCCCAAGGAGCACTGTGCAAGCGATAATATTGAAATGGAAGGAGTATCAGACCACTACACATATCTACGACCCGGCCGGTCCCTCTAAACTTTCAGCTCATACAATGAGAAGACTGATCAGAGATGCAGCCAAGAGGCCCATGATCACTCTGGATGAACTGCAGAGATCTACAGCTGAGGTGGGAGACTCTGTCCATAGGACAACAATCAGTCGTATACTGCACAAATCTGGCCTTTATGGAAGAGTGGCAAGAAGAAAGCCATTTCTTAAAGATATCCATAAAAAGTGTTGTTTAAAGTTTGCCAAAAGCCACCTGGGAGACACACCAAACATGTGGAAGAAGGTGCTGTGGTCAGATGAAACCAAAAACCGAACTTTTTGGCAACAATGCAAAACGTTATGTTTGGCGTAAAAGCAACACAGCTCATCACCCTGAACACACCATCCCCACTGTCAAACATGGTGGTGGCAGCATCATGGTTTGGGCCTGCTTTTCTTCAGCAGGGACAGGGAAGATGGTTAAAATTGATGGGAAGATGGATGGAGCCAAATACAGGACCATTCTGGAAGAAAACCTGATGGAGTCTGCAAAAGACTTGAGACTGGGATGGAGATTTGTCTTCCAACAAGACAATGATCCAAAACATAAAGCAAAATCTACAATGGAATGGTTCACAAATAAACATATCCAGGTGTTAGAATGGCCAAGTCAAAGTCCAGACCTGAATCCAATCTAGAATCTGTGGAAAGAACTGAAAACTGCTGTTCACAAACGCTCTCCATCCAACCTCACTGAGCTCGAGCTGTTTTGCAAGGAGGAATGGGCAAAAATGTCAGTCTCTCGATGTGCAAAACTGATAGAGACATACCCCAAGCGACGTACAGCTGTAATCGCAGCAAAAGGTGGCGCTACAAAGTATTAACTTAAGGGGGCTGAATAATTTTGCACGCCCAATATTTCAGTTTTTTATTTGTTTAAAAGGTTTGAAATATCCAATAAATTTCGTTCCACTTCATGATTGTGTCCCACTTGTTGTTGATTCTTCACAAAAAATTACAGTTTTATATCTTTATGTTTGAGGCCTGAAATGTGACAAAAGGTCGAAAAGTTCAAGGGGGCCGAATACTTTCGCAAGGCACTGTATATATATATATATATATGTACACATACATGTATTTGTAAGATCTGACTGATAGATGAATGCTCTTCTCTCTCTTGCCTTGTATCCAGTAAGATTTTTCTTATGTTTCTCTTCCCCTCATCTGTCTCCACCCAACTAAAGCCGCCTCCTCCTTCCTCATGAATTGGCAGCCAATAAGGTGGTGACGCAGAGCGATAGCAAGACATCCCTTCTGTATTGACAACGCAAAAAACCCATTAACCGAATGATTTAGCTCCAGTGAAGCTCTCTGTTGGCTGATATTTGCCTCCTCATCCTTGGCTTTGCCATCCCTGCAGAGGCTTGGGAAAAGTTTGCAGGGGCATTTAATTGACCCTTAGTACCATCGGGCAGGATGGGAAAAAAACGATTTTCTTAAAGAGTTTCAAACTGTGTTGCCTGGGTCGAGTGGGAGAGGTCAAAGAATTTAAAAGAAAGCAGGGAAGTTAAATTGATTCTATCAACAAAGAACATAAATGATGACAAGGTTTTCCAAAGGTTAGCCAGTGAAGATTTCCATTTCAGTAGTAACATTGTATTCACCAACATTACTAAAGAAGTCAGATAGGGCAAGAAACATGGGGCAGTCAGATAATTGCATAGGTTTCAAATCAATCCCAACTTATTTTGAAGAATAATGGTAATGGTTGTTATACAAATGAGTTGTTGCAACATCCATCACAGTTAACAGACTGTCTCTGTTTCCCAAATCCATACTGCACATTAATTCTAAGCAGGTTTGAATATATAGTGTTGGAAAAGTAATCAAATTAAGTATTCTCCAACCAGACAGTATGTTGACAAAATATGATTGATTTTGAGTGTGCGGTTGATGGACACTTCCTTCACAACGCCACAATACAGCAATACAAAGAACATGGAGGAGCTGCTCTGTAGCTAAACAATAACTGAGTGGTTGTGATAGAGCTCCAGAGAACCAAAAAAATAAGTATTATATCTTAAGAAAACATTTTGCTGTTTTATTTTCTAAAGTTGCAGTCTAACATTGCACATTGTATCATTTCCTGTTAGTATAAAATGGTAAAGTACATCACCCTGCTAACCTGTGCCCTATCAGGGTGGATTGTACACTGGCCAATTCTAGTTTCTGCAGTTCTATTATGTATTCCATCCTGCCTGCACAATGGAGTCCTAGTTGTGTTGCTTGTGTAGGGAGGCCTCTGTGGATGAGTAATGTTAGCATAATAAGCACATGTGGGTATAGCATGCTAACCTGCTAACATACAGTATCTGGCCATTTCAGTATGGATACTGTGGTCATTTACATTGTGAATAAAAAAATGTACTCAATTCATATATTAATACATCCCATTCCAATGCAATTATTGTGCAACTGTGCACAAAATGTTTGTTGCATGAGCTCCCATTCACATTATTACCTGCTGGTCATGGGTCCAAACTGCCAAACAGGAAGTGAAAGCATCCAATGGGCTTTATAGTAGAGGGAACTCAGACTGTACCATTTTTCTTTGGTATACAAACTGCTAAAATAGAATACTATAGTATGATGATCAGTATGTAATACAATATTGTCAGATAAATTTGGGACATGCCATGTGACTTCAGTTCCTGGTTCAACTTAGACCTACCGTACTTGCCGTAATTGTGTTTGTGTGAGTGTGTAACAAGGGATTATAACATTCATTTTGGGTGTGCTCAGTTTAGGTTTTACCTCGAAATGAAATGGTCTAGATAGACGTTTGGCTTGTTTACAAGGTGTCTGACTGCTTATGTTTCTTGCCCCATCAGACTTTGTTGAAGCCATATCGCCGCAATCATGGATCTTAATGATTACTTGGGTGAGAATGATGCTATATAACAGATAACAAAATATGGTTGTGTCTGTGACAATCAGACCCAAGTTTCCAGAAAGTGCAAATTTAACAAAGTTCTTAGATCTCTCTGCCCTGTCTACACAACCGCAACTCCCTGTTTTCACTCTCATAAACTCGCTAGACAAACTTTTTTGTGGAACCAGCAACTAATTTATACCCTGACATCATAACTTTTAAAAGACTGCACACAAGTATTCTAAGTTCAAACTGAAAAAATTAAATAAAACACAATAAACTTAAGCTTATAAACTTTAGCAACAATTCACTCTCACAGACAATAGACAGTGACAGCTCAAAGATACGATTCCGATTGTAAGAAGAACGTGAATGATATACATGCATCTCAAATTTAATAAACCAAACAATACTTTTCTCCTACGGTCTTCACCCTTAAAATAAAAAGAGAAATAAATGAGTGCAGAGTGGCAGAAAAACACAAAATCTAGTTTGTACAACATGCATCCTCTCCAAGTCTCTGATTAACAATAAGAGGTCAAACACAGATGGCTGAAACTTCTTTTATCACTCATTAAGATACACACACACACACACACACACACACACACACACACACACACACACACACACACACATATATATATATATACAAAATGCACAATGCACAAAAATTATGTGTATCACGTACTGCCTCCCAAATGAGGACCCTTTTTTAAAGCCTTTGATGCTATGGTTTGACTCAACAATTGCAGCAATGTCGTGAATGCTGTGTTATGATCTGCATAAAATAACAAGTGTGGCCTTTTTTACTTTCTTGTGCCAGAGTTCTAAAGCAGAACTAAAAGAACATGGCACGGTGGTAAAGTTCAACCACCGCTTCAAGCTCTTTCTTTATGATAATTTATTCAGGAAGCTAAGAGTAAGTTGAAGAAACATAGAGGAGAGCAGACAAATAAAAGTTTCCTGTCCTTAAAATAATCAAGACTTTAAGGTAATCTACCATAGAGAAAACCATCTCTATAAATGTGATGTCTTCCTTGTTTTGAGTCACCCATTTTTAAATCTAGCTTTTAGGTTGGTGGACAAATGCACCATAATAATAAAGAAATCAGTTGAGCAAAGAAACCTTATTGATGACACAGATTAATGCACATTAAAGTGCAGAACAAACTTGAACCATGCCTTTCAGTTTGTAATTCAAATCTAACCGATTTTGGAACAACTTATGACTTGATAAGCAGCAATATGACCGCCTTATAACCACTTTCTGCAAGTAAAGGAGAGCTCAGTTCAGTGCTGGGATTTGCCTATAATCAGCAAGCTCAGAAAATAATCAAAGAGATCAAAATACAGTGATCTAAAGTCTTAAATGTCTTAAATGAAAGGCTTTAAAACACTATGGCTGCACATAAAATAAGTTATTTGGCATCCATTTCTAAAGAAAGTAATACATATAGAAAGATTTGTAAAACTAACATACATTAAAAACTTGTAGAATTAAAGAGATGGATTGCAAAATGATCAATAAACGCTACATGAAGTTTTGGGTTTAATAAGCACATTATCCCAACTTTAAATCCTCTCTTACAATCTGGTCAAATATAAAATATAAATGCATTATCCAATCACCACCCATCGTTTGTACAGTCTGTCCTTCCTGCATAGAAATAAACAGAGTAAACAAACTACATTTTCTCCTCTCTCTCTCTCTCTCTCTCTCTCTCTCTCTCTGTGTTTTCTTTCTGCAGTGAAGTCAGAGCACTGGCTCAGCTGCAGTCCAGCTGCCCTGAAGCTGGTATTCAATGACTTCAGCAGGGCAAATTCTTTCTGATGTGGGGGCTTGACCCTGTGTCCCAACTCAGGCCCAGGGGGTCCTTACCACTTAGCCTACTTGCTGCTCAAATGACCTGTGCAGTCTTGGTGTATTAACATTCAGTTTTGATTGGCGTGGTCAAGCAATAACAAATTAAAATAATGAAAAATGTTCCAGTAGAATTAAGTGGAACTTGGGCTTATCTCCAATCATTTATCAAAAATTACTATGTGTCAGATTAAAGACAATGTTGCTAAGACATGATCTAGGTGGGAGGTGGAGCACGGGGTGGGGCTGAGCACTGGACAGGGTTAATTCTTCTTCCACTTGCACCCGACTCAGTTTAATACAACTGAAGGTGGCTCACAGAGTGCACCTAAGCAAAGCGAGACTGGCCGAAATATACCTAGATTCCGAATCGAATTGTGACTGCTGTAGTAGTTACAACCTCATCTCTCTCACATGTTTTGGTCCTGTCCAAGGCTTGCGTCTTTTTTGGTCTTCAATATTCAATGTGCTTTCAACAGTCATGAATACTAGAGTGCAGCCCTGTCCATTGCTGGCCATTTTTGGAGTGCCGACTGAGCCTCTCCCTATTAATTCAAGTAAGACTGACATAGTTGCTTTTGCCACACTTTTAGCGAGACGGCGAATACTCCTGGCTTGAAAATCGTCAACACCCACCCCCTTTCTCCTCCTGGCTAAAAGACATGAGCTCATTTCTAAACCTAGAGAATATCTAGTTAGCTCTCAGAGGGGTAAGTAACTGATTCCTAAAAAAGTGGCAGCCTTTTATTTCGTACTTTTAACAGTCTAGCTGTTCTCCCTCCTGAATAAGTTGGCTTATTGACAAAGTCCAGTATTGCTGTGTGTGTGTGTGTGTGTTAACTCTACAACGACCGTGGAATATATCCTGAGCCTGACCTAGATCATTGCTTAATTCTTGCTCTTATTTTTGTACTTTATTTTATTTTGACATTTATTTACTTTTTTCAGTTGTTTAGTATTGCTATTCTTGCCAAATATGTTTTTGCTTAATTTTTGTCTTTTATCTACTTATTTTTTACTATTTGTGTACTCATGGGGTGAGTTGTTGGGCATTTGGCAAGGGTGTGGTTGGATCGGTGGGAATATGGGGAGGGAATCTTTTTTAAATATGGTGATTTGTACAGACTTTAAACTTGTACCAATGTTGTTGCACCATTAAAAATTATACATATACATATATATACATATATATACACATATATATATATATATACACATATATATATATATACACATATATACACATATACATACATACATACACATATACATACATACATACACATATATATATATATACATACACATATATATATATATATATATATATATATATATATACATACACATATATATATATATATATATATATATATATATATATAACATATATATACATACATACATATATATATATATATATATATATATATATATATATATATATATATATATATATATATATATATATATATATATATATATATATATATATATATATATATATATATATAGGGGAACTGCTGAGAGGAAGTCACATGCCATTTTGGCTGACGACTGAATCCGACACAGCGATACTATAGGTGGAAGAATCAAAATATCCATGCACTCACTGTGTCTGCTGATGTGTTACAGTTATATCTGATGTTCCAAATGTAAAGGTGGGTTCACCCAATATTGTCCCTACATAAAGTATCACTGTAAATACCTTTTAAAAATGCTTTTACAGTTATTTTAACCAAACTTTCATTTGCAAGTAATATTTTATATTATGTCACAAATTCTACTCTACTCTTTTACAGTCATGTTTGTGAAAAATGTCATTAGTCCCTCCAGTGCTCTGCAAAATGACCCGAATACCCGTGTTTTCTTTCCTCTTTTAGACGTATCATTTGAATACTGGCAGCTGTGCAGCATTTAATCAATCTGAGCAACACTTTTCATCACTGTCAATAAACTGACATTTATCATTCGCTGTATACTTCGTGGGAGACAGGGAAGCGCTGATGCACTTCACTGTGGTACAATTAGACAGCCTCCTAAATCAAACTTGCCTGTTGATGTACCACCAACTGCAACAACAGTCAATTTTCCTCAGCATAACCCTGGCAGATTCAGCTCTCTGTCTCATTGCATCCTTTCTAACAAATCTGTTGATAACCCTCTTTCCCATTGTTCTGGACACCTCTAATCCCTTGGTTGAGCGACAAAAATGGTCAGCTGTCAGAGATTTAACTCTTCATCCTGAGGTAGCTATCCCTTCTTTGATATCTGTGGTTGTATAAAGCAATGTTGGAAATAAGTAAGCAGGGGCCTATTTCATCAAATGTTCAACATCATTTTGTCCCCTGTTAACTTAGACATGGTTCACTAGAACAAATGCAAAACTTGTGAGCCATGTATGAGTGAGAGCCCAGTACAGCTCACAACTCTATCTGCAATTTCCATGCAACAATAACATTGGAAACGTGACATTGACACTATTTGGGATCAATGCTTGCAAGACAACTTTTTGGCAAGTTTGGCAGGAATGTGTATTGAGTAACCTGCATGTGTCTTCATATGCATCCTCATGTGCATACGAGAACACAAAAAAACAGGGAGTGCAGTCTTAAAAACATTGCTCCTTAGTACTACTAGTGGTCAAAAACTCCACATGGTACTGTTAATTAAAATATGGTTTGAAGCCCAAAAAGCCCATGATAGTTGAACTATCAACTAATACACCTTTCAAACACTTTTTGTCAAATTAACTAACTACACAAGACATAGACAAACATAATACACATAAAGACAGGAATAAATCCCTCCCTTTTCCCTTCCTGGGTTACAAGAAAATGGTTTTACTGCAATGTCTACAGTATATGCATATACATACATATATCTGCACCTACATATAAATATGTACATATATAAATACATACTGTACATATCCAGGCATTTCATTTACTTAGTATGTACTGCCTTGGCTGGATGTTGCCTCTTGTCCTGAATAAATAATGTCAAACCATAAAAGTAACCAATCACTTTGAGATAACATGGGAGGGTTCTTCCATTGAAATTCAGTCAATTTTTTTTTTCCTGCTGTCAGACCTGTGAGGCAGCTTTCAAATGTGTTGCAGTTGATATGAAGACAATTTTTGTTTTGTTTTTCCAGGCTTGCCACAAAATTAAATAACTCCAAAATGAAAGACAAACGTTAACAAATGTTCAAAAATCAGTTTGAAGGCCGGGTGTAACACTTTGTGTATACATTGCATATTGTGATATTACATTCTATTCATATTGCACACACCAATCTCTTCCAGTGATTTGTGACACTAAATTATTTTTGAAACAATGTGTGGAGAGACATTCTTTACTACAGCATACAATACTTCAAGACAAAACTCTACAAACCGATGTTGCAAATGTGGGTATAAAGCATAAAGATAGTTGATCACATATTTTTACTCTCCCAGTACTCATTACCACACAATTGTGTACTGGCCCAAGAGCTCATTCATACACATTGCACAAGCACATATTCAAATCTTTTATTTATATTCACAATAAAACAATAATTCAAAGAGGACATAGCACATGCTAACACACATTTTGATTTTCACTTTCTCACAAATGCACACATAATTGAGCTGTTGAGTGTATACGGTTTGACTTACTCCCAGTCTGGGCTGCAGTATCTGGAAGTGAAGGATAATTTATCTCTGTAATCCTGATCCCTGGTTCCTGTAATACTTTAATATAGTATTACAGTATGGTCTGAAATAGAAAAGAAGCTACAAATACATACAAATATTGTGAGTGTAAGAAGACGGCTAGAAAGAGAGTATAGGCCCTACAAATAGTCCTTAAAGAGCTTGTTAGCGATGGGAGGCAACGTTGTCTGACAAACAACATTATCCAGATTTCCCCTAATTAAATAATATTTCAAATTAATTGTATCTCAATAGCAATTTGTAGCTGTGGATACAGCAGAGTGAGTGAACTGCTCACCGCCTTTCAGCAACAAAGCTGCTAGTCCAAGCCAAGGATGAAATAGATTTGAGGTAGAAAGCCAAGCTTCATGCGTGTGAGACAGTGATTAATGTGGCCGCAGATTTGAAGCGTTGCTGAATTGCAGATGCATCAGTGTAGCGTTTGAAACAAGAGGGATGAGACGGAGAGGCAGTGTGTGAGTTTGAGGAAGGTTTGCTTCCAGGTGTGTTGTTTATAAAGACATTTTATAAACATTTTTATATTTTAATTTGTCTTTATTCCCATTTTACATCCCCCACCAAAGCCAGCTGTAAAGAATCTTAACACTTAATCACATTAAGTTAAAAGTCCAACTGAAATCACATTTAGTCATCCCTTTTTGCAGTCAAAAATATTGTCTATGTGTTTTTAAAGGTATGATTTTTTTGTTATTAAAGGTCCAGTGTGTAACGTGTTTAGCTGTAACGTGTTGCTGTGTTGCCCGTTCACAAACTTGTCCTTTTTCATGAATATTTACCACCACCATCAATTCCAAGAATTCCTTTTGGCTTGAAATTTTACATTTGCATTCACATGAACTGGGAGAGACGCTCCATAGTCATGCGCCATCTTGAAATGCGTTAGCCAGTAAGGGACATACAGGACATACTGCTCCGCCTTTGCGTTTTCGCTGTCAGATGATAAACTCACAGGTGCTGCTGATGCTGCTAATGGGTATCGTAGCTTCCCGGCCCTGGCAAGTTTGAAGAAGGAAACAGAGGACCACACGTATTCAAAATCCAAATTTCAGGCAGTCTTCTTCGCCCAGAAAAAGAAAAAGGATATTGAAAAGAGCAAGAGACTGGCTTTTTGAAGCATGAAGGCTACCATAGCTGTAATACGTACTTTGAACTGCGTGGTGCGAGAGAGTTGATTGTGATATACTATGATCTCAACGCTAGATGGGAGAAATTCCTACACATTGAACCTTTAAAAAGGAAGAATAAAAGGTCTTTGGGGAAATATCGGAAATGGTCCTCTTCGTCTCAGCCGGCTGGAACGGCGTATCAATATCTATGTTCGATTGATTAGCTTTGGTACAGAATGCTCGCAGGGGAACAAGAGAAAAAGTAAACAAATAATACTAAATTACAAGCAATAGTGCAACAGTGGGTTGTTAGCAATGGTATTGAACAGTATGGAGCACAAGTGATAATTTTAAATATGTTTACATGCTTTTTAATATAGCTGAGCAGCTAATAAGCTATCTAGCCTGCAAACGGACGTTAGCAGTGCACGTTTACCAACAGAAAAGTAGACGCTGAAGAAGAAATGTAGCCATTTTTCTCTCAGGCAGGTGTTTTAGTGTGCACAGTGATCTTTATGAAAAGAACCTGGTAATGCCTGTGTGGATGCAAGTGTAAAATGTACAAGGCATTTTCACACTTGCACCAGCTCCTGCAAATATTCAGCCATGTCTCAATTGTTGATTTGAACAATGAGTTTCCTGTTTCAGTGTTGGCTCTGGTAGACTTGCAGGTCAAAGGTCACTGTTCTTTAACTTTGACCTGCAAGTAGAAACAACTGCATCTTGTGTTTGAAATCGGAGGAGTCATTATTCTAACACTGTACATCACCCATTTTGTACAATATTACACTTTCAGACTAGAAACTCCAGTATCAGACTCATGCATTATATTCATTATTTATCTAGGTTGGACCTGTTATATCACATCTTTTTCTGGTCCTTAAATGTCCGTCAGCTTAAACAGACACACACAGACAGACACACACACGCACACACACACACACACACACACACACACACACACACACACACACACACACACACACACACACACAACACACACACACACACACACACACAAATGATTTCTGTGACTATGTATCACCATGGCAACATCTCTCAAAAGCAGAATCGCGTAGCCTCTGTCTAACAATACCACCCTGTTTAGCCCTGATGAACAGCTGCTGAGCCCCTTCATCTTCAGCCTCACTGACAGGAAATGAGTCGCTGGGAGACATTTAACCTCGCAACCTTCCTGACTCTTAAAGGGTCACGAAGTAGCGCAGTCCATTATAGTGTTTTCATCGCCCCTTCCTACCTCAAGGATGAGGTCAGACCTGTGGCCGACCTCACGGACCTTTGACATGTTATGAAGCTGCACTAGAGTAGAAGCAAGTTTTGAAAGGTTAAATTAATTGGAAAAGCGAGGGCTGTGGCATTATGGGTTTTGAGATTCCATCAATTGAATCCATGAATTAATGACAATTAAGGACGGAGCTTTCCCTTGCCTCTTGGGTGCTCTTTGCTGACAACAGAACATGAAGACTTTTGCTTTTGCTCATGGAGGTAAGAGGGTGAGCCGTTCAGGGCAGAAAAAGTTACATTTCATGCACATGGTAGTAAGACTTATTGTGATTTTGACCATTATTATACATACACTACAAATCAAAAGTTTGGAATCAACTATCTTTCTTTCAATCTCCATGTACATAACATTACCCTTTTTTGCAAACCCTTAATACAAAATAACATCTAGCCTATTTTTAAAGAGGAGTTTCTACAACCTATAAGCATGAAAGACCATTCCAAAATATAGAGTTACCCTCTCAGCCATCTGACTGTACCCAAACCCAAGTTTATTCCACCTAAGTACCTAAACAGTTGACAGTTGACTGCAATATTGGCCTGAATATAAAATGATATTTTTCCTGGAAACTGAAAACACTGGGGGTTGTATTACATCCGAGACTTTTGTGTCTTTTTAACAACTTTTTATATGTTCCCCTTTCTCTCTCTGAATGCAGTGAGCATTGGTCCCTGCATTGCAGTGTGAGCCTGTTACATTAACGGAGTGTTGCATTATGGGTTTGTAGACCTTCACGCTTCCAGGTTGGCTAGTTTATTTCATTTCTGTATATTGTGTGTTTTTAAGAGTTAGTCAGCCCCAAAAGTGTTACCACAACATGTTTTGCTGCCATGGAGGAAATACATTTCAGTGCAAACCTGTCAAAAGCATATCCCAATATTTTTACTGCAGAAATTGACTGGGAAGCAAACCATCAGTCAAGCAGCCAGGGACTACTGTAGTTATGAAATATCATGATGAGTAGCTCAAAAAGAGTCTGAAAAGTGGACCAGGGAAAGATTTGCCAGTATGTATGAGAATGTGGCTTATCATTGGACTAATAGTATTTCTGGGAAAATGTCTCAGCAGACTGCATTTTAGAATAACAGTTTTTTTCCTTAAAAAAAGGGGGTATCTCATAATTGTATAATATTCAAGCAAATATGGATGTTAGTTTCTGCTTTTGTATATCACCGGAAGTATCATTTTTCTTTTGTACCTAGGTATATGGTAGCATTTTTGCTTGATAAATAAACAGCTTTGACAACACAGAGAGCAGATATATTGTTCGTAAAAGTTCTGTTTAAACAAGCCTTGATGCAAATATATAAGCCAATAAACACATATCACACGGATGTAAATGTCTCCCATCAATAAATCTTCTGCTTCTTTTGTTGCTCTCCACCGAGGAAATTTCTCTCAACCAAATTCTTTTTCAGAAAATCCTTGGGTGCAATGATGCTATCATTATTCAAAGCAGTTGTAGCAGCTTCCTGTTTTATATCACCAGCTTATTCAGAGAGAGATGGTTTACCCAAAGTATTACACTGGGATGATGTAGGAGCCGAGGAATGAAACCTTGCTTAAGTGTGTCTGACTGAGAAGCTCCTGAAACCATTCCAATGGCACATCCTGAGCGTAAACACAATTCACTGAAGAAGTGAAGGATTTAGTCTCATTTGTGCAAACAGATGAGCTTTAAGAGGGAGAATATATGGGGATAGAAAGAGAGGGGAATTGGGGGTGACATGCAGCCTAAATGACACGTTTAATCTAACAGGAAATTGAGGCTGGATTGCCGAGCGAGAACTAATGTCTAGAAATCATTCATCCACTCTGATGCATTTCCTTCACCTCCCTTTCACTGCTTTAAACATGACCTATCTCTCTTCTTCTTTATATGTTTCCATGCATGTGTGTATTCAGGGTTAACAGCTTACACTCAGTTTTCTAAATTGGCCTGGAATTACTGTATTAGACTTGGAAAATGGTTTAGGGACATCCACTGTTTGAATTACGATAAGTATGGATTAGTCATTTGTGTTAATGAATACAAAGAATTGAATTTCATTAGCATTACAAAATGCCAAAGTTGTGGATTGTTTCTATTCAGAACATAACCTTTATAACACAGTAGAAAAGCAGTAAACCACAGAAGTATGTGTAACAAAGGACCTAATGTTTAAAAGCTGCTGCTGCTGCTACACTCGGGTCAACAGGCAACACCACTGAAATTGAATCAGAGTCGGTCGTGTAGGAGATCATTGACCAAGTTTGTGAGTGTTGTTTAGTGACCATGAGCATAACCTCAACTTGAAAAAGGGCAAACAAGAATGCTCCACTCTAAAACTGAAAAGTTATGTAGCAACTCAAAATAAATTCAACATATAGAGAAAAGTCTGAATTTAGCTCTCAACTGTCTTTGATTTCCACAGCAGGAGCAGCAACATGTTTCACCCCTCCAAGCCTCATTGAGTATGTTTACTTGCACACCAATATTCCACTATTATTCTGAATATGACAATATTGCAAATTTGATACAGGTCATGTACACAACATATTCCGGTTGGATATTCTGAATAAGGCCTTTTTCCGAATATAGCATTTTCCGATTAAGACGTGGGATATTCCGGTATTATTCAGGTTTTAGAGTCATTCTTTGGACATGTATACAGCACATTCGTAATTTGCGTCTCAATCAGGGTTTTTACCACAGTTTACGGCTTATGGTCAGCTCCGTGCGTTGCTATGGTTGCTGTACACAAATCAACCAGCCAACAGTTTGCAAGGCTGTAGACCTGATAAGAAGGAGAAACACAGCTACTTTTAAACATTATCAAAGACTTTGATATCAACAGGTTTTTGGATATGCGCAAACATCGCTATGCTGACCTTTTCAAGAAGCTGGATGAAGGAATGATAGAGGGATGCTGTGTTTGCACAGTCCAACATGTCCACCACCGCTGGTAAACTTTGAAAAAATCTTATTTTGCACGGGTACATGTAAACGGGAATATTAGTGGAATATTCACTTTCATTAGCCATGTAAACAGCTTAGTTGGAATATCGTCTTTTTCGGAATAAGGGCAAAACCCAGAATATTATGTGCATGTAAACGTAGTCATTGTTACCCCACAGTACAAGTAGGAGTAGTAGTGCATTGCCAGACCTATCTCCAATGTGCTGCGGAGGAAGGTCTGGCTAATCCACACAACGTTCCTGGATAGGAGAATAAATGGTCAGGGGTTGTTTGCATCTCTTTAAACCAATCAGAATCATCTTGGGCGGCGCTAAGCTCTGGACGCAGCGAGCGTGGTGCTGCAAAATGGTCTTGGGAAGGAACTTGTTTAGGTGGAACATTTGCAAAGAAAACGCCACATACAATATTAAATTAAGTTAACTATTAAATACAGTAACATGAGCCATATAAATTAGCTGGATACATGGTTAAACGTAATTTGCTCTTACCAGTGTATCGTCGTGTGTGTTTTGTCCATAGCAATCGGCCCAAAACAGTTCAGCCCCAGTTAGAGATTAAAAGCCGTAAACATATTCTATTTAAATCATTCCCAGAACGAACCAAGCAGGCCTGCTTTGTTGCACTATTAAAAATGTCCTAAAAACATTTTAAGCCTGTAACGTTGCTCAGAGGTTAATGTTGCTTGATGCAACCAGAGTTTAAAGTTATCTCAAAGAAAGCAGAAAGTGAGGGACATCCACCAGACCTATCCCGTAAATGAACCGTCTTAAATTCAGATTAATGTTGTAGTGACCCATTAGGTTTCAGAAAAACAATAAAAATAAAAATAATTCTGCATAAACACATTCCAGACAAGTTATTCACAAGACAATTCATGCGTGATACAGTAATCCTCTTCAGTTGTGTGTTGCTACAGTAGAACTCTACTCTTAATGTTACTTTTTATTATCTGAAACTCTAGTCTGAGTAATGTGTTTGATCTCCACAGATACAGCTTTGGCTAGTGGTGTAGTCATACCGTATATGTATGGGCCTATGGACCAGGATGGGCCTTGGGGGGCCGGGGGGGATCTGGGTGTTTATAATGTTTACCATTTTTGTAGATTGTAATGAATGGAATGACAGGTGCCTCGATATGTTGATAGGTGCCTTGACCAAGTGAATATTTAACATAAGAGATGCCGTGAAATGTTCCTGTCTGTTACAATAACAGTTGATCCTACACAGTCTACGACAGCCTGTAGACTGCTCACAGTTGTTGTCAACTAGATAGTTTTGGCAGACAGCAGCAGACTTGCATTTGTGCTTCCGTTATTGAATTTGTACACTGCCTATTGCTTCAATTATTTATTGAAAATATGTCATGATTTTGAGTAATGAACTCGCTAATGGAAAACTATGACTTCATTCTGCAATGTGAAATCAAGAGAATCTATCATCATCATTTGACTAATATGAAAAGGTAGTTTGTTTGACGGTTGAAGAGTTGTCAATTAATGACTTTTGTTTGTTGTAAAAAGTAAACTGGCAATCAGACAAAACTGTATTTTATTTTGTTTATATTGTTTTCTCCACATTTTTCTCTTCACTTTCTATAACCAGAAGCATATTTTGAGCTGTCCTCATCGGAGTAGGACTTCTTTAAAGGGATACTTCACCGATTTAGCATTCAGCTTTGTATCAGTAGAAACCCGATAGTATTTCTGAATGACCGTGCTTCCCTCCCTCATGTCCCCCTGAGATGAGAGATCTCTGCATTTGGGGCCGGGAAAAAAATCTTCCAATGACGTAAAATGACGATTTTTGAAGCTTCGCTAAACAGGCTCTCGGTTTTCAGCAGAAAACATTTACAACAATTATGTGCATTCAAACTACCGGACGTGTGTACCACCGGGATACATCGGTACAGATCGGAGAATATGGAGGAAACGTTATTACAGACGGAATACTCGGCACACTACGTGAGCTTCGCCTGCACGGAGACCAGCGGTGTCGCTCAATGCCGCTAGCCGGCTAGGGGACATCCTCATCGGCTAGGTGGAAAGCTAACGCTAGCTGTCCACCTGTCCCATCCATCCTGCTTGCAAGTGTCTGCTCATTAAACAACAAGCTGGACTACATCCTCCTTCAACGAAACTCCCAACGTAAGTTCAGAGACTGCTGTGTTTTTGTTTTTGTGAAAACATGCCTGAACAACAGTGTACCGGCACCGGGACTATCCAGCTACCAGGCTGCTCTCGTCGGCCCGTGGAGGTGGGCTGTGTTAAACAGACTGGTGTAGAAATAAAATCCAACTAGCTACTGCTAACTGCTGGCGGAGCTTGTGACTGTAAAATGCCGACCATTCGACATTCCACGCTAATTCACGGCTGTGTTTATACTCTGTGTTTAGCTACACCAATGCTAGTATGCGTTAGCTGAACTTTACGGATCCTGCTTGCAAGTGTCCGCTCATTTAGACCACAAACTGGACTACATCCAACTTCAACGAAACTCCCAACGTGAGTTCAGAGACTGCTGTGTTTTTGTTGTTGTGGAAACATGCCTGAATAGTGTACTGGACTGTCCAGCTACCAGGCCTGCTAGCCCTCTGAGCTAGAGATGCTCTGTCGCCGGGTAAGGTGGGCTGTGTTAACACCGAGTGGTGCAGAAATGTGGTGATTTGTATCCATTTAACTGCTAACTGCTGGTGGAGTTTGTGACTGTTAAATGCCGACCATTCTACATTTCACGCTAATTCACGGCTGTGTTTATGCTCGGTGTTTATTAGTATGTGTTAGCTGAACTTTACGGAGTCTATAAAGTGTGTGTACTAAATGTAGCCTGTTTTTATATATTTTAAATGTGTAACACCACTTGAGTCACGATGAAACGTTGTTTTGTGTATATGGTTGAAATGACAATAAAACACGCTTGAGTTGAGATGAATGCCTCGGTCTGTCTGTCAAGCGGTAGGCGTGGCTTGGGAGTGGACTCAAAGCAACGAAGCAGGTGCATTCTGGGATTTGGTGTTTTTCATCCATATAAGACCAAAACACATTTTCTGGCTTTTCTCGGCCTAGAAGGCACCAATTAAAAAAAATTCACATTTCTACTACATAAGTGACCCAATTTAAAGATATATTCAGCTTTCCAGCGGTGAAATATTCCTTTAACTGTAATGAGCAGTGAAAATTGATCATCAGTAATCAATTTTGCGTTGCAACAGGAAACACAACTTTTGGATGCGTGGGAGTATAGAAATCTGGCTGAATCCGGTTTTACCGCTCACTTCATTTAATAATCTGGATATTATTCAGTGAAAATAAAAACGAAACAATAAGCCTTTTCTTACTAAATGGATCTACATCCACATTTCCTTTCATACCTCAAATTATCCGGGCATGTTGACATATTTACAATATTTCCTGTGGACCCACAATACACTTAGCACATGGCAGGGCCTCTGCTGCTTACAGTAACAAATATTTGACAAAGCCTCTGCAATAAGTGGGCGTCAGAAAGAATACAGTATATAAGCCCTTATATGGCTTTATGAGTGGACAGCAAATAACAAATAATCCCCAACACAGTAGAACACGTTTTATGCTTTTTAGTGACCAGTTAGCTTTGGTGAGATTAAAGGAGGGGGGCTATGTGCCTCCCTATGTGGCTATCTGCCACATGGCGAGTAAATGTTTGTACCAAAATAGTTCTATTTTTCAGTCTTCATTTTGGCGAAGGTGCAGCTACTTTCTTCTTTTCCTCTGCTGTCTGCATGTCGGAGCTTCACGGGGGCGGGCCGACAAACGCACACAAACACTGGCGCACACACCAGACGCCTGCCACCACGTCACTTCTGTTTACCTCAGGCTACTTAATTAGCTAGTAAGTGGCGATTTTTGGCAGCCAGCCTTCCAAAAGATAGAACAATGAAATTAAATGTTAACTGATCATTAACCATTGACCGACAAGCAGGAAACCGAGTCTCCGTCCGGGAGGCTCTGACACATTTTCCCCACTCCGTGTCTGCGGACAGCTGTAGGCTTGTAACCGGTTAATGTTCTGTGCATTGTCGGACACGTGCAGCCACTTTCCTGAAACCGCTTGCGAGACTGACAAGTCCACAGCAGCCTGCGGCGTTTATGTCTGAGCCTGTCTCCACCGCCTCCACCTGCAGGTTGTCAACTGTGTGGTTTGGAAAGAAAGGGAGAAAACATTCCAGAGTAACACGGCGGATATCACTCATATAACTTTTTTTTTACGACGACGACGTAGTTAAGACGGCAGGCGTGTGTTGCTAGGCGGCCGCCTTAACTGCAAAGTGCTGCGGGAAACCATGATATAATAGATTTTACAGTCTCAATCCAAACAGGAAATCCACTGCTGCTTTGGCTGACAAGGACACAAGAAGACGTGGACATTTGTAGAGTAGTCTTTATTTTTAATTAGAAGAGTTACAATTTGACTACTTTCCTCAGATTGCAGGCAGTGAACAGGGCAGACAGGCAGCAGAGAAAAGGGATGGCTGACAATAAAAGTAATCATTTAGCCCACTATGTTGCAAGCGGATGGCATACACGCATCCCTGCTGAAACACTCAATCACTTTACTTCAGGAAGTATTTTTTTTACTCCTGCAGATCCAATGAGCATATATAGTAATGGGACACATGTCTGACTTGTTGAAAGAATACAGTACATTTTGATGGACGTGCTTATTCCGACACCCAGTTTCCATCCAGTTAAAGGTGTGAATGTCAGTTCCGAGATACTTGGGAGGAAAATCTGTCCTAATTTGCATGTTTGTGTTTGTGAGAGCGTGACAACAGGGATTAGGATGCAACTGTAAGTGAATCATCTAATCCCTGGTTTAGGAACAGCTGGTTGTACAGAGAGCTGAACTACTGTCTGTTCATTGGAGGCAGCCAGCAGGAAGGTGGAGAGACAGAAATGTTAGGAGGAGGAGGTAGAGAGAGAAAAGAGACGAGAATACAAAGACACAGAGAGAGGGGGTAGAGAGAGAAAGAAACAGAGTGGGAGACAAAAGAAGAGAGAGAGAGAGAGAGAGAGAGAGAGAGAGAGAGAGAGAGAGAGAGA
The DNA here is from genome assembly GCF_010015445.1 of Perca fluviatilis. Lineage (NCBI taxonomy): Eukaryota > Metazoa > Chordata > Actinopteri > Perciformes > Percidae > Perca > Perca fluviatilis. Next base: position 14,999,851 of record NC_053128.1, on the reverse strand, counting down.
GAGGAAAAACAGTTAATGCTAAAAGGAAAAAAGAAATGCAGAAATGCAGAAAAACCAGAAACAGAGTGCCGATTGAGAGAGAAAGAAGAAAAGAAGGAAGGGGAAGACAGAATGGAGAAAGAGACCAGAAATAAATCAGTTATTGGGAGAAATGAGCTTGAAGCAGGACATTGCAGAATATATTTACATGCACTGCAATACGCTAGGGCCTCGTTAACCAAACCGTTTTATGAGTAAACTGTATGCTACTCACATTGCCACACCAAACCTCATTCATCAGTTTCTTCTTGTGTTTGACAGTGTGTTTGTTTAGAAGCACTCCTGCCCAGAGAACACAACACAACAGAAACCCCTGTCTCCTCAAGACGTACGCAAAACACACATTAATCTAGAAGTAAATCAGCATACTTGTTAGATTAGATGTCCACTAATAAAAAGACACACCCACATACTATTTGCAGTGATGCAAACAATGACTGGCCCTTCTGCTTCTGACGATATGATAGTTTTTTTTGGGGATGACTTTTTTCTTTTTTCAGGGACTGCAGGAACCTCTGCTGAGACTGGTAATTAGTCCCTTGTTTGCCATTAGCAGAATTTGCCTCATCTGTGCCAGCAGCAACTCACCTCCAATTTTTGAGAGGCCGTGGCAAGATGCACCAGTGGCATCCCTGTGCACATATCATTGTTGCATTTTTTACTCCTTTGGCAAATCCAGCAAAGCCTTGAGAGTGCACAAAAGGCAGACACACATATTCAACCCTGCAAATACATATACATTCATGAAAAGACGTATATAGTATCGCAATATTTTTCGTGGCAATACTGTATCGATACACAGACGCCAAGTATCGATCTATTATTATTTATGCGTTGGTCAGTTTTGTCTGCTTGACAATCCCATTTTGCAGTAATAAAATTGAAGTGACATGAACAACAAACGTTTATCTTTTTAGATAAAACAGATGTTGACAAAGAAAAATCTGAAGTTGGAAAAAAGGTAATACATTGCAATATATCGCAGAATATCGCAATATGTTTAAAATCGCAATAATATCGTATCGTGACATAAGTATCGTGATGATATTGTATCGTGAGGCCTCTGATGATTCCCACCCCTACTATCCAACCTGTTATATGTCAGGTTATAAATCATCTCAAAATAGAAGTATGGGTGGATGGATGGAGATTTCTGGGTATGAACGAAGGAGTGAGGGATGATATAAGGAAAGAAAGGGGAAAAGAGAAATGGGACTTTAAAAAGTCAGCCAGAGATTAAAGATAAACAAACTGATGGAGCCAAATAGGACTGGAGCTTAAATTAACAGACATAAGTTTCAGTGTCTCCAGTGAGGAAAAAAAGACCCCAAACCTTCTTTGAAGTTCTTCTATCTGTGGCATGGCACTCAGCCAAAGCCAACTGACACAAGGATTGAATAAAGCTACCCAGTGTCCCCTGATAGTGAGGATTATGGAGAAAATACACATACACAAGCATACACACACCTGACAGATTTGAACTATCCCAGAGTCAATCTTTAATTTGTTCTTTTGTGGTCTCTGTGTGTACCAAAGCTATCCATTTGGCACAAAGTTCCAACATTTGATATCATTTTTATGTGAACCAACATGTCCATCATTATTGTTTTAGGATTATATTCGCTCCAGTCACAGTTTAGGCAGGGTTTGAAGAGGCTTTGGGCAGAGACGAGCAGGGTTAAAATCCTGAATGCTCTTTTTAATTGCATCATCTCATCATTTTTGAAAAATCTCAAACTAAATCACAACCAAAGGTCATTCACCATTCCATAATAGTTTTGCTGTCAAAAACCCAGTTAATCGATATGACATGTAGATGTTTTTCATCTCTGTGGCCTTTATGGCTATGGAAAAACATCAAATCCACTTTACGAAAACCTGGGACAGTTTGCATCGTAAAATGGTATTATATTGTTCTACTTACGTGTATGCTGACTTTAATAAATAAAAATAAAAATAAAAGGGTGCCTGGATAGCTCAGTTGGTAGAGGTTTACTCCTCGATGCAGTGGGCCTGGGTTTGACTCTGACCTGCGGCCCTTTGCTTCATGTCATTCCCCCTCTCTCACCCCTTTCATTTCTTCAGCTGTCCTGTCAATAAAGGCCTAAAAATGCCCCCAAAAAAATAAAAATAAATAATCTGTAGCTCAGCTGTAGGAGGGAATACATGAATGTGTATTTATAGATTGTTCTTGTATGCAGTTCATAAAGCCCACACCAAAGCCATGAAACAGCTGCCATGTGTCACTAAAAAAGACAATGTCTCTCTAGGGTCAGCTGAGGAATGTCTCCAGTATCAAACATGCAAAGATTGCAGGAAAGATTGCAAACACACCACACACATACATGTAGATGTGTGTGATCATCTTTATATGTGTTTGACTCCTTATTTAAACTAAAACACTAAAAGAGCATGGTCCTATTCAGCAAGAATTACCCCAGTCCAGACTGCAATTGACACAATCATATCAACTGCAATACACACAGTCATGAGTAGCACTTGAAATTTAGCAGACTGTTAGTCGTTCATTACATTCACTTGATGGGAAGTTGAGTAGCAATACTGGATTAAAAGAACGTGGGCCTAATTGCCAGTGATAGTTGAATGAAGACATATCTTATCTCTGCCACCCACTCAATCTCTCTTGGTCTTCCCTCACCCTCCCATCTAATTATCTTCATTTCACTTGAACCTTTAGAGAAACTAGATCATGAACACATAACGGTCTTGAAGTTGACTCCACAGATGACAAGCAATTGTGCTCATCCATTCCCCTTTCCTTTTTGTCATCATCCACACCACTATGACTTGTTAAGAAATGACAAATGAGACAAACTATGACATCACCAGTGAGGCAGCGACGCACACACGCAATCATGCATACATACATTTTAAAGAGACACACAAGAAGAAAGTGACACACATGCACACACAACCACATTTATTATAATTCTGCCAATTTCTGCAAGCAATTTCAGAGTAGCTTTGTTGTTGCTTGTGGGTTTTCTTGATGGTACTATTAAAGCAGTCTATTGGCAGTTCAGTTGGCAGGGCTATGGATTATTTTAGGCTTCAGCATGCGAGTCAGCGCAAAAACCAGAAACCACTGTAATTACAAGATCTGGTCGGCCCTTTGAATAGCAATGGTAACCAAAACCTTGATCTAGTCGAAGACAAGAAGAGGCGGGGCTCCTGGGGTTAAAATAGAACTGTCCACATGGAGTTGATTTGAGGTTTTCTATATGGGGAGCCCTGGAATGGGTCTGCCTAAGTAATGAAGTCAGTTCAAGCCATTGGAAAAAGACTATCGCGTGCAGCTCTGTTGTGGCAAACAGCACTCACTTGCCCACAATATTAATCCATCACTTCTGTAAAATCAAACATTTATAGGGCTAGATCTACTGTGTCTGCGTCTGCAAATGAGCATACTAGATATGATACATACAAATGAACAAATAAGATGCAACCTAGAGTCTTTGAGTCACAGCAGCATTGTTCAAAAAATCTGTTCAATCATTGTACTATTAAACACAAAGTAACACAGCAGAGATACTATAATTCACTTGTTTCTTTGTATATTACTCTGAAATGCACATGCAATACACAAAGATATTTTAGACTGGTCTGTAGTGTTAAGTCAGTCTTGACTTCGCTCTTAGATTAGTCTAAAGCAATTTAAGACAGTTTCAGAAAAATAAATTGATTTTAAAGCTAAACGTTTTGCCACTAACCCCCCAGGCTAACTCAGAACTAAGACCCATGTTTCTTAAAGTACTGAGCCTTGCCACATTAAGCAGCCTCAGCATCTCAGTTCACTCAGTTTTTTGTATTGTTAAACTGAATTTTCCGAGTAAAATGTCCTTGTAACTGTTGAATTCTTCCAGAACGTTTTCTGCTGGAGTGAAGGGAGCTTAGCGGTTTGATGTGGTTGCACGGTCAGCCGTGTTTTATAGGAAAAAATCTTAATTTATCCAGAATATAAAGCACATTAGTCCTACTGGTCAAAAACTAGACAGCTTTGTGCAATGAATGAATTTGGACATATATCTGAAGTGTGACTAACTATTAGGTAGATCTAAGCAAATTCCTCAGAAACTTGCAACTCCCTGGAGAGCTGTCACACTTGCTGCGATCACAGATTGGATGCGAGCGGATTGAAGGACTGGTTGGTTTCCACAGTATCTCCCTCTTCCTGAGAAGCTGTGAATGTGCTATATATTACATGCTGAACTGTCTCCTGTGTTCACTGTCAATCATCACACAATGATATATTCTACTCTACTGTGCAGTCATCTCCCACTCCATGAAAAAAAAGTGTCCATGTGCTTGGCCTGGATATAAGCCCCATGATACAGCGCTACGGACAGAAAGGTCACAGAGCTTGATGGAAGAGGGAGAAAGGAGGAGCTAAAAGTATCCAAATGATCCAACATGATACTGCAAGGAAGACAAATACAAGTTTACTAACTTTTGTGCTCTTCTACTTATCTGCAGTTATGTCACAGGCTGCTGACGACAATTACTTCATATTATTACACAACTTGGTTAAATACTCGATTCAGATTGGTCATTCGCAAAATTCCGCATTTCTTTATAACAGACCATTATAACAGACCATTATAACAGACCATTATAACAGACCGTTGCCATAGACTCTGGCGTACAATTTTGAAATCAACAAAAATTGTTATCAATATTTGTGCTCACACAGCTAAAGAGCAGATCACAAAGGGAGAGAGATGGTGGAGGAAACAGGGATCACTGACAGCGCTAATGGCAACAGTGGTTATCTCACTCATTCCACCGGATAGCCGTGTAAGAAGCAGGATAAAGTAGAGCGAGACGGTCATTATAGCAAATGAACCCCTTCAGGCTGATTCAAGACCTGCATCACCCTGTCGGGGTTCTAATTCGCAATCATGACCGCTTCGCTTCACATTATCCCTTACATATCTCACAGGCCTATAACATCCAAAAGTGAACTCTCTCCCTAAATCACTACGCTGGCACATTCAAGAAACAGTAGTCCCAATGATATATTCTCTTTCTTTTCATTTCATACGTTTCCTTTCTTGGCCCCGTCTGGTTGGTTTTCTATTTCAATTCCTCCATCGTACTTTCCCTAGACCATCCATGCATTTTTTCTTTTCTTTGAGAACCCTCCACCCCTGGGTCTCTGGATGTAGTCAGAAGAGCCCATGATGTGCTGGTAGAAGAAAGCCTAATATCTGGATTGGAAGAAGAAAATGAAAGAAAGGAGACTGAAAGAGTGGAGAGAATATGATACTGGTGAAATGCGCACTCATGAGAGGCAAAGAGCGAGCTAATGAGGGGTGGTGGTACTGGTGCCGGGCAGGCTAGTTGCAGGAGAACTCTGTATTATGAGGCCGAGTAGGAAGGGAGAGTAATGGCGTTTTTCCATTACGTGGTACCTGCTCGACTCACTTCGACTCTACTCGCCTTTTTGGGTTTTCCATTATGAAAAAAAAGTCCCTGTACCTCCCAACAGGTACTTTTTTTAGTATCACCTCCGTCGAGGTTCCAAGCGAGCTGAGGCGATACCAAAAGGTGACGTATAAACTTGCAGACTACTGATTGGTCATAGAGAATCGTCACTAATCACTGGGTCATCATTGCTAGCGACAGACGGTGGTGTCCTGAACAAACCCGCCATTTTAAAATAGTTTAGCCAGCAGTGTTTTATTTGCTGCCTCCAGCTTCTTTTGAAACAAAATTTGTCTTCTGGCTGCGGCAACAACAACACACCTTTGACGTTCTATGTGTGTCGCGTTAGGTCACAGCAGTTTCCAGCGGCGGCGCTATGACGACCAGCCGCGCTCGCCTCACACATGAAGCAGTACTTAATCTCCAATGGAAAAAGGAGGACGGGGCAACGCGGCCGAGTCGAGCCGAGTAGAGCTGCTACTAGCAGTGGGTAAGTGCCGGAAGTGGGACTGATAGTGAAAGTATGCGGAGCAGGGTGGCATCTACCAGGCATTTTTTTTCTTTTCTATTCAGCGGACACAAGACCAGATGGTGTTCTCATTGACGAAAGTATAAAGCAAAATGAGAATCAGAAGCAGACTGGCAGGGTGTGGTTGTCCTATCAGGCATACGCCGCACACTATTGTTACAATAACAAAAATTTTCCTCTGTGAAAAAGATTAAATGCTACACAGACATTCTGTAAGGTCAGTTTCTACAGGATTAAATAGTATTTTAGATACTTTTATCAGCAGCCGATCAGGTCACCTTACTCTATCTTATGACAGCTGCTAAAGCAAGTAAAGCACAGCTTCCAAATAGTCCCCTAAGCAGCTCAGTCGTTCTGTACTAACGCAGAAAACAGCCATCATGATATGATGAGCGGAAAACATAGTGCAGATGACATTGTAGCTGTTATGTAGGACTGCTGAAATTGCTAATTGTTGCTCTGCAGTAATATACTGGGCTAGATAACAGCAAAACTAGAATCTGGATGCCTCAGAGCTGTGCTTAAGTTTGTGGTCCAGCTAATTACGGTCGCAGTGTACAGTACTTACAAGGAGAGACAGATGCATGCAGCGCTCAAGCTCGACTAAAAGCCAAGTGATGCAGCACAGTGGCTCTGAAGTGTAATGGGACTGGGGAGCAGCAGAGCTGGAGATTAGGACACAGATCTGTGGGTAGACGGTTGCTGACCAAGTACCAAATGTATAGCATTTATGAACACAACTGGGCTGAAGTGGGAGAACCCAATCAAACCCTCAACAACCAATTATCCACCTGCTCTCAACAGGAGAAGTCTTATTTAAAAGTCAGTCAGGCAGTCGTAGGGGAGGAGTGCGTTTGTGGACGAGTGCTAATCTGTCCATCTGTCTGTCCCACTCCCTTGGTCATCCTAAACCCCTTTTACACCTAATAAACAACCAGAGAAAAAATCTGTCTGCCTTTGTCAATAAAAACAGTTATCCCACTCAGGTGTACGATCCCATTCGCTCCTTTTTAAAACATCATCGTTGGTTCAGGGAAATGGGCTTTTTTGTTATTTTCTGATATTTTATGGACAGAACAACTCAATCCTTTAAGAAAATAATCAACATATTAATCACTGATAATAAGTGTTAGTATCTGCCCTACATTAAATTCCACTATTTTGACTGCAAAGACTGGTAATTTGTCGCTTGAAATTTACAGTACATGAGGTGACCAACCCCGATTTGCAGGTCAAGCGACCTAAATTTGTTTGAAAAGTGAAAGCTCTTAAGAATAAACTCAGATCAAAAATTAGTTATTGGCAATCTTGAATCTTGAAAATAAATCCTCTAAACATGCATTAAGCAACACTTTGGATATGAACACCAAAGTTGACTGTTTTCCAAATATGTGTTTGTTTGTGCTTCAAATCTCATTGAGAATACGGATTCAGCACCCTGCAGCTTTAAGCCACTTTTCATTGATTTGGTTTGTAGGTTCATAAAAAAAAACTGAGAAGCTGCTCCCAGCACAGGAGCACATACAAACCAGTTTTGCAGCATGGAATTATGGAGGACAGAAGTAAACACATGGCTGATGAGCAGAGTTGAGTACCTCATATAATAAACACAGATATTGTTCTCAGTGCAAACCAGGAACAAAACAGCAGTGGACTTAAACTGAATGTTTAGTGAGACAAAGACCTCCAGTGATGCCCACATTGCTCTGTTTCTGATGGATGGGTAAGAAGCCACATGTTTGCTCACACACTCAAACACAGCTTGATAAGGGATAACAGGCAGCTTTAAGGATTGCCTAACCAAACACCAGCTAATTCACATCCAACCACCCAACATGTTGGATCTTCAGTGAGAAAAACAAGGCTAAAGCAGCTACTTTTAACAACAGAAAAATGTAACAATGACCAACAATACAAGAATTATTTCTTTAGAAAAGTCATCTGCTGCATAGCCCATCTGCTTGCCAAAGGACATGTCCTGTCACCTTCTTATGCACCTGTCTAACCATTTCCTGATGAAATTTTTAGTTGACTCAGATCACCTTTGGACGATTATTGTCTGCAGCTAAGAGTATCTAAGAGCAAGGAAATTAATGGTTGTCTTGTGGCAGCACACATACGCAGTGAGTTAGTGGAGATGGTTCAGCAATAGAAATACCTCAGCACTGTCTTTGATAATAGGGTTCATCCTTTAGCTTGTCTACTGAAAAAGAACAGACTGGGGCTGGGCGATATGGAGATAATCAAATATCACGATATTTTTGACCAAATACCTCGATATCAATACCTTAACGATATTGTAGTGTTGACTATTGGTGCTTTCACAAAATATTTATACAATGACATTTTTGATAAATAATCATCAGTAATGTGGATATAATGACTGTAGTAAGTCTGGTAAGTTCAGAAAATGACATAACTTTACCGTAATGCAGTCTTTAAAACCAGGAAAAGACAACACTTATGCTATATTATGATATCTAATCTAAGACAATATCTAGTCTCATATCACGATACCAATATAATATCGATATATTGCCCAGCTCTAGAACAGACAGAGAGAGGCACTGAAGAGACAGATGTTGGATGGGCAGCAGTATAGCATGAATCCATCCATGAAAATGAGAAATGCATGTTGATGTTAGAGCCATTAAAGCAAACAATTAATTAGGACGTTACTAATTAGCAGATACTTGTTTTATCTGCAGGTGCTCTGTTCATTAAACCCCAAAAACAAAGCTAAAGTATATTGTGGGTCTAACATATTGATGAAAATATATTTTATATTAGCTTTAATTTGCTCATTGGGCGTGTTAAACATAATAAAGCATACATTCACGAAACAAATTAGGTGAATATTCATTAAAATAGACTTGCTCCCTTTTTTTGACAATAGCTTCTAAAATAAACTACTCACGATTAACAGATTACACTCTTTAGCCTGTATGTTAACATTTTGTCACTCAAACAGTCAAAAATTGGTTCAGCATAATCTGCTGTTCCATTACATCTCATTGTAAACAACTCTATTTTAAACCCAGTAGGCTAACTGTTCAAACTTGGCCTCAGATGACATATTGGAGCATGAAGAGGAAATAACCAATAACGACTTATGGCTTGGTCTGTCACTGTCCTGGAAGTGAGCCCTGTTTGCTATTCATCAGTGCAGGATATATACTATGTCAGCATGCTGTGGAGGAGGTCGATTTTCCGCCGAGGCAAATACATTTACATTTATTTATTGCAAGCCATTACAGGGATTTGCTTTGGAGAACAGGATCCTATTTATTTATTTCCCATCACATCCAAATTGCAACGCCAAGCTTGCCACCGTCCATTGGACTGCTGCGACGTGTTGAAATTCAGATCAAGTAGAGGACAAAAAAATTGCCTCCGACATCCAAAAGTAGGGTAAACTGTCCTTTCTAGGAGAGGGTCTGGTAAAAAAAACAAAAAAACCACAACCCACCACTATACTGTATGTGGAGTGGTGGTATCAAGTGCGAAAAACTTCCTAAAAATGGTCATAGGCTAAGTAGCAAAACTTCCCACCCCCATGTAGAAAAGATAGAACACTTACCACCCCAGAGTCCAGCTGCTCGGTAGTCTGAGACGGAGCCGCTCCGGTCAGAGGTAAAAGCCACAATATCGGCACCAACAGCAGCATCTCCGGTGAAGTATTCCTCATCCACTTGTGAAGAACCAGAGAAACCATGATGCCCTATGACAGGCTGATCCTGCAGGGCTCAGACACCGACCCCGACAGCAGCATCCACGGGATAAATCACACGCCGACACTCCTGTAAAATGTGCCCGCACACATCTACCTCACTGTTGAGCGCAAACACATGAAGCACATTAAAAACGGTGGCGATATATGGACGGTTAGGATTTACAAGTTTGTTTTTCCACCAAACGGCACTTGTAACTGCCCCCTACGTGGTGGTTATCAGATGAAAAATATTCTTGTCCTATATCAAGTCCGTCAGAGGTGATGTCCCTGTAGCGAGCTCCCCTCCTGCGCGTGCAGTCTCGAGCACTGGAAAATGAAAGCAGCTGCGTGCGGTTTTGTCCCGAGCGGCGGCAGAGACCGCGCTTTGACGCACACACAGTGAGTGCATGAGTATTTGGCTCGGAGGTTTCAAGGAAAGGAAGGCGGGGAGGAGCGGAGTTGAGCGCCTTTTGAACCCACTTGGTGTCTCCGAATTCGTGATGCGCCTCGTGCGCAATTCGAGAGTCTGGGTTGAGACCAAAAAGACAATATTTTATCTGTGTTGCTCTATCATCGTTGTATGATAAATGTGTTGAGTGGGTTTGACATGCCTTGGAGTGAATCCAGTTTTGAACTGAACTAAGCTTGAATTGTATTTGATCTATTCCCAACATGGAGCACAGCAAAAAGAGGAGGACAGGAGTAAAAACTAATTTAGAATCTATTTCTAAAACGAAGAAACTTTTTGCTTATGCTGCAGGCTAGTTGTTTGTTCTGTGCATATCTAACCAGGCTCACCTTTCTGATCATTATAATCACCTCTGAATTTCCAGTGGTTCTGGTGCCAGTGGGGTCAAAAGATGTGAGTCAATACCCATTGCCAGATTGCAGCCTTTAGGTGCCCTGAGGCAAAGATGAGATATGGCCTCTATTGACACCCCAAAACCCAAAATATGCACTTAGTGAGTAAAATATGAATTATAAGGGTATTAACAATGTTTTTTTAGCCATGCTAGCTCTCAGTTGGTATAGGTCAATTTTGGTCCACACTGAAATATCTCTGCTACTGTTGAATGGATTGTGGATTATGGAATTGTGCACACATCCCCAGGATGAACTGTAATAACATTGGTGATCCTCTGACTTTTCATCTAGCACCAGCATCAGCGCAATACTGTGTATGTTTGCATGTTATGTATGCTCACTAACATTTAGCTCTAAGCCCCCTTTGTAATTAAGTGCAGCATTGACCACACACACAGTAAACTTGGGACTTTGCATCCACAGTACTGGGACAGTTGTCTGTTTTGAGTTGTTGGCATGATTGAATTTCAAATTTTTTTTTATTCTGAACTCCCTCTTGTCATTGTCTTGTCTAAAACGTAAAATGCAATAGTGACTAGCTGATAAATGTATAGACAATGCCATGACAACACCTGAAGTAAATATGCATGATCTTTATGATTGCTAAGAAGGCCTAGTTTCATTTTCATGCAATTATAGTACATCTTGTTTATTCTAATTTGGGGTACTTTCTGAGTTAAACTCAGAAAGTACCCCAGAGTTTAATTGTCTTTGTTATATTCATGATGATGCAACATAGAAAGAGAAGATAGAGTGTCGAAAAGCATCATGCTAAAGCTGAGAAATCTCAAACAATGCTTGAAGAACTCAGTTCAGCTGTATCAAACATAGATTAAAGAAAATCTACCCATGAGAGACATTTAACACCTAAGATGCTGGACCTGAAAGAGCAGGAAAAGCATGTCACGAAAAATGAAGCATCTCTAGTGCAAACCGTACAGGAGGCAATGTCACTCTCAACTTCCAGTTTCAAAACCCTCTGTGTTCTCTGGTGACGCACTGAAGTTCACAGAATGGAGCACAAGCTTCAAGGCTCTCATAGAGAGACAATGCTCAAATCGTGCAGATATGTTCTTTTACTTACATTGGTGGAGAGGCAAAGTCTGCTCTTGAAGGCAGCTTCTACAGGAAGGATGCTGAGGCTTATTTACAAGCATGGGAGAAGCTGAATGCCAGATACGGTCACTCCTTTGTGGTCCAACGTGCCTTTAGAGAGAACTTTAAAGGTGCTCTAAGCGATGTTGGGTGACGGCACTTCTTGTTGATGTTCAAAGTATTTTCAAACAAAACGAGGCTAACTCGCCCCTCCTCATCCCGTCCCCTCTCCCTCTTGTCGGTTATTGGCTGGAACACTTGTTATGTTTCGTGGTGCAGGTTGGTACAGTTCGTTTTTGTTGGCGTTTGTGGAGCCTGGGCTGTCTACAGAGACCGCGTTTTTTTGTTCAGGGGACAGGTAGCTCGCGGATAGTGAGGAGATGTTTGCTGTATGTGACAAAAAATGTTGTAGCCTAAAAAACGCGTGACATCGCTTAGAGCACCTTTACAGGTGGCCAAAAATTGGTGGAAATAAGTATATGAAGCTAAGAAAGTTCAGTGATTTCCTACAAACTTGTAGCAACGCTATGCTTCATGTCAAGGGTCTTCAGGTACTGAAGTACTGACTGCGCAAAAAAATCTGAAGATGCTAGATTGTAAGAACAAAGCCATGTGCGCCATATGCAAGAGGCACCAAGCACCATCCAACTCTATTGCACGAAGATCATCCCTCAGCAGAAAAGTCTTCACACAGTGTCCTGCAAGTTGAAGAAAACGCATCCTCACTATCATGCTGTGTGAAGGAGGTGAAGGTGGGAGCACATCAATGATTGTGCCAGTATGGCTCTCATCATCTAAAGGTGTAGACACATATAGCCGACGGCCGACCGTTGACAGGAAACCCCGTCGATATGATCAGTCGCGTCCCCGAGGTCCAAAGAACTGCCACAGAACAGACCAAAAAGACGAGAGGAGACGAGACGTAATACATCTCTATAACAGCAGGCGGCGCTAATCTGTAATGTTGCCCAAGAAATGAAAACTGGCAGCTGATTGGACGAACGCGTCACATGGGTTTGTTTTCTCCGGAAATTCAAAGCCAGACTGTCATGGCAGCCGTTCAGAATACGATCTCATACTGTACTAAAATATGTTTCTGAAAACATTTTAAGCGAGAAATAGGCCATGCACTTGCTGAATCTGTCTTCATTTCAGCTCAACAAAGGTCAGTTTAAAAGATTTTCGTCAGATTTTGAGAGACTCTAGTCACCTCATTCCGCTTGCCATTTCCGGGTGAGTCCCGACTGCCCTGCCGGCGACCGAACATGTCAGGTCGGCCAAAATGAACGCCAACAGCCCCTCAGACGGACGACGGCACGGGACACACCGAACAGATTTGAGTCACTAACCTCGCCAGAACAAAAATATATAGTTTTCATACAGACTTTTGTATACATTATATATTCTAGTGTATTATCATAATTTGTTTAACATGTGCAAATACATTTTTTTTACCTCAACCTCAAACCAGATAAAGACTTGTGCACCCCCTGTGATCTTTGCCGCCCCCCTGAGGGGTGCCCGGACCCCAGGTTGGGAACCACTGGTCTACAGTATACGGACAACGTTCCACTTCCGGGATTGCTCCGCCGGATCACGCTCTTTTCCCCCGGATATCCGTTACCTTCTGCTTTCTTTGTGTTGTAATTTTAAACTCCGGTGGATTTATCAGGACTGTGATTAACTGCTCCTCAGATCTCTGCAGGGTAAATCCAGACAGCTAGCTAGACCAGTGGTTCCCAACCTTTTTTCCTTGGCGCCCACCCTACTTATGTCTAAGAAAAGCTTCCCTCCCGGAATACTATGTGGACTAGCCAGACCCTCCCCTCAGCGCTCTGGAGGAAGGTCTGGCAAAGCGAGACTATGGAGCCAGTAAAACCGAAGGTTTCCACTATGATGCCATTAGAACTGACCTAGATGTGACTGGTCTGTGTCATTGTATTTCAGCAAGGGAACCAGGAAAAAAAGAGCATATCACAGGAAGACATTCAATTCCTGCAAGTCTTAAAAGGAAGAAACCCTGAGATGTCTCTTACTTTCAAAGCACGTCCTCACTTCCCAGACAAAAAGACGCTAGTCTTAGTCCGGCTGAAACACCTTAGAAAAAAGGTTAGGAAAAAGAGGTACACCTCAGCAAGCCATCCACTGTTGAAAAACCCACTCAGAAGTTACTTCTTTTGTAGAGCAGCTAAAGCAAAAAAAAGTCTTTCAACTCTGTTCAGTCACTAACTCATTTAACCTTTTCCTAGTAAAGGAAGTTGAGTTTAACTCATGTATGGGGGAAACAGTGTTCTCAATTGTTATTATAACACGCAACTGTGTGTTGAGGTAATTTTGTTGTTGTTTGGTACACTGTTGATTAACCATATCGCTAAGGTTTCCAGATGTTCTTTGAGTGACCTTTAACTGTTTTTGGCCAATAACTCCCACATTGTACATTTAAAATCCTTGCATGAACGGTGCACATAGTCCTGAATATAGCTGAATGTTGTGATATAGGCCATGCCCATTTCTGCCCCGCTGAGGCTCTGTGCAAAATGTGTTGCCTATTGGCCACTAGGTGCCGCTTTTGTTGATCTTGCGTCATCAGTCCAATATGCATAAATTGTTGCATGTATGTGTCTAAGGAACCTCATGATTAAAAACCTCTGTGCTGCTCTCAACCTGTGACATGCATGGCCTGCATGGCCTGCTGGGTATGACGTGTGCAGGGATTGGACCCAGTTAATACCTGCTTGCAGGTTTCGTTATTATTATTTGTTTCTATACATAATTAACAGAGCTTTCTTATGTGATCAGGGGCCTATTGCACAAAAGTAGAATAAAGAAATCCAGGATAAATGAAAAAGCGCAGCTTGACTTAGTGTGATCCACTCATCGCGGCTCAATCGGTTGCACGTTTGCCGAGCCAGGATGAGAAGGTGAAGCTATGTCAAGCCAGGTGTAGATAGCTGGGATAAGTGCACGTTCATGGATTTCTTAAATAGACCACGGTATCGATCACAGATTTACTGATGCAGAAATGGAAAAGACGTGTGCAGCATATGTTTCACCCGTTGAGCAGCAGCTTCTAATGGAAATTTAAGAGGAGGTGAAACATATAATATGCAAAAAGGGAAATACGGCTGTTATCAAACGGAAAAAAAAGCCGGACAGACAATAGCGGACTGACTGAATACGTATGGATTTAAAAAAATCTACTTAGACACTCCACGTTTTAATTGCTTTAATATGCTTGTTTTATGTGTTGGTTTTATTGCTGTATCTGTTTGTATGTGCTAAATGTGCTGGTTTTAGTGTAAAGTGTCTTTGAGTAGCCTGTAAAGCACTATATAAATAAAAAAAATAATAACTCTTGTTCCTGGGAAATTTATAAGGACTAGGCTTAATTTCAAAGCTTATTCATAATGCGAGAATGTTTTACAACCATATGCACAGATCTCCATAAGCTATGTCTAATTCTAAATATCTTTCTACAATTAATGTTCATACAGAACAAGCATGACTGGACAAAAACTAGAAAAAGAAGTGACTTCAATACACACTGTAAGCATATCTGTAAAACAATGTAGCCTGTTATTATTCATGTTTTTTTTTCTCACTCCCAAGCTCCAAGATGACAAGTGACAGCACCAAAATAAAATGATTAAGAAGCTTTGTGGCGTTCCAACACATTCTCACTCCCATTTGGTAAAAAAGGAGGTTTGATAAGGTGCCATTGTCGTCGTTATTGATGCTAAAAGTCCGCTTTTAGAGTCCGCTGCACCGTGTTAATCTTAGCCTGCCTGTTAGCCTGCTCTGGACCAGGCTAGCTGCAAAGAATAAATCGCCATGGTTACTTGGCTGGGCTTAATTCAACCTGCTTTTGTGCAACCAAGTCAAAGCTAAATTCATCCAGGATAACCTGAATATCCCGGCTTAATCCCTTATCCTGGTTTTGTGCAATACCCCTCCGGTGTGTTTTTACCAATTGTCTAACAAGGTTTATATTTTTCTGGTCCAAGCTGAGACAGGGTCATAAGAGTAAATGAGAGAAGGCAAGGTGAGAATTGCAAGGGATGAAGAAAGTGGGAGTAAGTAATTTCTTAGTCTGAATACTCTCAGTGCAGCCTCCAGTCAACTAACTGTTTTTGGTTGCTCTTTCACTGCATTACCAGAGTTAAATCTCAAATTAGATCAGTACAAAAGGTCATTGAATTTTCTATCCAAATCGCATTTAATCAATATCATATATACATCCTTCTTTTTTATATTTGTGCCTTTTAGGGACATGGAGAAATACTACTGCTACTACTGCTACTGTAATAATAATAATAATAATAATAATAATAATAATAATAATAATAATAATATAATAATACAGGCTTTCAATTTAAATGTGGACAATGAGCATTCAAATAGTTAAATTACACCCAATTAAATACAGTGAAGTAGATAAAACTGCATATGTCTCTGAAATGCAGAAGAGGTTTTATTCTGTACTCCTCATTACACTTCTATTTTCTTCATATTTGAGAAAACATCAGAGTAAAGCACAAAACAATTTGCTGAACTGCAGATATAATTAGTACATGAAACAGTGGTATCATCCCACTGCTTTCTTCTTCTGAAAAAGGACTAATGCAACAATTTATTTCTTTGGTGTTGCATAATATTAAAATCCACCAGGTAATGAGGGAAAATACTGTAACGACTAACAATCATAAGAGCTACATGCCCCTGTAACATATTAACCATTTAATGGACTGACTGATGGTTGATGGTGGATTAACTTATCTGAATAAAAATGTAAACTGAATGACTGTTGTTTTAAATTCACCATTATCTTGTTCTTGGTAACAGACACACATGCACAACTACACACACATACACACACACACACACACACACACACACACACACACACACACACACACACACACACACACAATTCCATTCAGATCCATTACAGCATTTCATCGCTGGTACAGAGGAGAAAGACATAAAAAAATATGTATTCTCTTCAGCAGCATAAAGTTATGCCGTCTTTGTGCTAAAGGCTTAAAACTTCTCAACTTTACCGCCCCCAGTCCCAGTTAGACTTGTAGTATAGCAATAGCATTATGATAATTGTAGCATCTGAATATTGTAACTCACAGCGTGGCTGCTGGCAGAAAGAAAAAAGCTCCAGTCATTAAGTTTTACATTAACAGAAGGTTAAAACATCAATTTACTGATCTCAGTCTGCTGTGCACATTTTACTTGAAGTGCTTCATGATCTTCAGACTATTTCCCAGCTCATTTTCTTTGGTCAGTAGCATTATAGGAAAACCCATTGCCCAGTGTGGACAGGGACTGAATTGAGATTGTTGGCTGCCATTGTAACACATGCATTTTAATATTTATTGTAGCATTTTTTGCCACATTGGCTGCAGACCTCTTGCACTGCTGAGGTTAAAACTCAAAAGATCTACCTGCTTTTGTCTTTTATGTTATTCTGTGTGTTTAAGCTAATCATGAATACATGAAAACACCTGTGGAATATGAATTCAGCCTCTGAACAGGGATGATTAAACTAGATTAAAACCTAGTATATTGCATGTGATGTGCACTTTTATTATAGGTGCAGGAGTAAGGTGGAAAGTTACTATCAAAATACATTCCCATCACCTCCATAAATACAGAAAAGACACTCTCTAGGCTCTCATACTGTAGCGTTTGAATCACCAATCCCTAACTATTTATGCGAGGATAAACATACGGTATGCAAAAGCAATATATATATATATATATAATTACATTACCATAGGTAAGAATCAACATGGCATGACATCTCTCTATATTACTATAAATCCCCTAATTATGTTGGAAATCATGTCTGACCAACCAAATCATTTGGCAGAGTGACTCAAAAATTGGCATCTGTCTACATTCCCGTCCATATGCTCTCCATTTTATAAAAACAGATTAAATTTCACATTTTCGTTCTTCTTTATTTTCTTTCTGAGCAGGTTCTGCTGCTCTATTCATGTCCAGTCTGGTGTAGCAGTCACTAAAGTTACTGTCCTTTTTCTGACTTCTAAAATATCAGTTTGTAGTGTTTGACATAGAGTTTTAGTTCCCCTTGGGATACACATGCATATAGTATGCAAACCTTAGTAAACCCTATTTCGCCTGCCAGTGTGCATGAGCTGTACTGTAAATTATGTTTTCAATAACATTATTAAGTTTAGAGGACATGTCAATATCACTCTGGAGAGTAAAATCAATGACGGTAATGGATGAGTTGTAATTAATCAATGTTACACTGTGTATGTGCGTTTGTCACTGCCCCCAATGCATCTCTTTCCACTTCCACATCTCTCTCTTCTTCCTCCACTCAAAGTTTGTCTCGCCCAATCCTTCTGTCACAGACTCACAGACTTTGATGTACAGTTTTAGTAAGTCCACAGCACCTTGGGGCTGCCCCACCATAAAATCTATAGTGGAAGCGCATTAGGGCTCTCCCACAGGCCTTTATTCACACTTTCTGTGAGTAGGCTTTGCTTGAGAACATGATGCATAATTCATATGGTTGTGTCTTTTAAAATGGGGATGAAAGAAGAAGCCCAGAAGTGTCCAAAAACAAATAAACACAAAGAAAACAGAGAGTCGGTTCAGGTCATTTGACAGTGCTTATGTTGTTTGTCGAGTCTGTCCTCCCCCAAAAACTGTCCTTCCCCAAAAAAACGTCATCTCCAGAAAAACGACCCCATAGGTCGTTTGTACAAGCAGCAATTACGATCCATATTTACGTATTATTGTTAGGCAGCGCCCTCTAGTGGCCGTAGTAGTTATGATGGGATCAAAGCAGGAAGTCATGTTACTTGGTTTTAAGGCCCAGAAAGTCTATTAAGGGTGGATGGGAGCAGCGATGGATGGGTCAAACAAACACAGGACCTTTACCCAGGAGATGGGTGTTCATATCCCGTTGAAAATAAAAGAAACCAGTCAATTTGACTTCAAGTAGTAAACGGAACTTACTCACATCCGCCATCATGTATGTACACACTGAAGTGAAGTAACGTGACAATGTACTGATTTTAAGCCAAACCACAATCTTTTTCTAAACTTATCCAAGTAGTTTTTGTTCCTAAACCTAAGCAAACTGAAACCATTTCACAACATTAACGAAAACATTAGCGAAAACATTAACGAAAGTGTTAAAGAAAACGCTTCTCTGGGTTGTATTTCCTTCCACTGCTAGGGCCGCTAATTTGTAAAATGCTCCTATGGGTCGTATTAGAAAGTAGGAACAATCAACCTCTGTGGGTATGGTTTGGAAGACTTGTTGTGTTTGTCCTATGTGATGACATTTTTAGCCACTTGGGATGGCAATGTTCGGTCAGTCTGTCAGTCCACCACTTTGGTCCAGACTGAAATATCTCAACAACTATTAGATGGATTGTAGAAGTGATTGTGGCGACTGTGTTTACAGTGACATCATGTGTATACCCTCTAAACTGATCCCTTCTCACGAGCACTTCACTATAAGTTACACCAGCAGCTGTGGAAGGCACTCCTTTTTAAGGGGGAGGATATAAATAGGCAACCTGTGGGACATTATTGCCTTGGTAAAGCTTTTGCCTCCATGGAAAAAACACACCATGCAAGTTCATGTGCGTGGCCAAAATGATAGCCGACAAGTTGTTTACATTTATATGATGTTTCCCCTTTCTCCTGCATGTCATCTTTAATTCCTTAAGTCAAGACCAGTACACTCTCACTGTCTGAGGGTTTAATAATAATAATAATAATTATAATAATACATTTTATTTGTGGAGCACTTTTCATTGAAAAATCAATCCCAAAGTGCTACAGGAGTTTAAGAACAGGGTAAAAACAGAAGCAAACCAAAGAAATAAAGATAAACAAATAAAAAGCTTCCTTAAAAATAAAGGTTTTTCGGCCCTTCTTGAATGAGTCAGTGGTTTGTGGAGCCCTTAGGTGGTCTGGGAGGTTTAATAGCTTACTTCCACTTCCTACCGGTTGTCATGAGGCCCATGAGGCTTTTTCATGCTTTTGAGTATCTGTATCTCAGTAGTGTAAAATAGTGAAGCAAATTTACTGAAGTAAAGTTTTGATGTATACTTCTATTTAGCTAGAATATGTTTTTTGTGACAATTTGTATTTTTACCACACCTACTCATTTATAACTCATAACTCATTTTAAAGTCCCCTTTCTCCAGTCAAAGTAATTTAAAATATCAGTTTTGGCTGTGACCATGTGTTCACTGTCACCTGTCACTTGCTATGAGATCAGCCAGGATGTCAAAGGAAGTTGATGATACGGGACACAACAAAGCTCAGTATATCACTTTAGTCTTGCTTAACCACCATCTTTCCTCCTTTGTATATGCTTGGTACATCTCTATAATTTATTAATTAATTGAATAAAAAAAACATTATGAAATAAATGATCATAAGAATAAATTGTGTAAAAAAAATAACAATGAAGTTTACGGTATATTGGACACTTTGTGCTTCCATACATATGCAATCCTCCTGTTTGACCTTGTTCTCTGCACTAATCCTGTTTTCTACTCGGTGTGTGACTGCAGAGAATAGCAGTTATTTTTCTACTGGGAGGATTGTTTTCAAAAAAGATTTGAGAATGACAGTAGATTTGACTATATTCAAAAGTAGATTTAAACAGTCATAATGCCATTTCATTTTAATATAATTTTGACTGTGTTGATAAGAAAACATATTTGTTGTTTAATTAATGCATCTGGCAGAATTTCATGCAGATATAGACTATTAGAAAGACAACAACAAGGGTCTGGCGGTAACATTCATTAACCAAAATTCACATCCTCTTCAATTTCACTAAGATGTGCTCAAAACCTGTTATGTAACTCTTGTTGTCAGCAGTCATAAAAATCGCTCTATTCAGACATTAAAAAGCAGACAATACATAAAAATGATTTATCTATCTGTCTGTCTGTATTTGTGTCATATGTGGGGAAACGTATAGACAGTAACACTAATTTCCCATCACCCCGCCCCACGCCCCCACCCCCCAGCCACCGCCACCACCACCACCGTCTTTTTTCCACATTTAAAGCTAAACTCATCAATCATACGTTAGCCAGATACCATTGTGTGTTGGATCCTGTGAGAGCTTCAACTCCAAATGTGATAATATGGATTCATGAGTGACCTAAAAATCATGTGGTATAGCTCGACAAAACAGAAGTTCACAATAGTGAGCGGGTTGTTCCCTCAATCATCCTTCCTTTAATTAATGACCAAATTAATCCAATTAGGGCTCCAAAGTGGATTTATAGCGTCATCATGAATCATTTATTACAGGTTACATTTGATGTGAAAGAACAGAGGAGGTTTCAGTTGTACAACTGTGATAGTCATGATTAATTTATGGTTCCCTCTGCTTGATTTCATACAAGATGCAAGACACTGCTCAGTGTTTGCTGCTGAGAGGTTCTGCATGTGTGAAACGCATATTGATCTCGACATGTATTTGTGATTAGTGACAATAGTGTGATTAGACTCTTGATTAAATCTGGAAAAGCCTAGCTGCAGCACAGCATAATGAAATCTGATATCCTGGCTGAGAAAGGGCTGCATGCAGACAAGCAACATTACTGCTGTTAAAAAAGATGAATGTCCAGAGAATCTACCGCCTCCTAGATATTGGATAGTGAAATGAGAGAGGCCACGAGGTTGCCCATGCAATAGATATGCACCTTTCTTCCGTCCTTGTTAATCAGACTGGAGAGTAATCCCGATGGTTCTTCCTGCCCAGAGGCTCTGTGAGAGTTGTGTCCTAGATTGGAAGTGGTTCTCTGAAACTGTGCCTGGGGCTCACATGCCCAGAGGTAATCGTTTTCTCCTCAGCCTCCATGTCCTTCCAGCTGCACACAATGGCAGTAAACACTAGTTGATATCTTTCTACAAGTGGATATATGTGTTTGTCTTTGGGTCAGGACATGGCTCTAATTTTTTAAATACTAAGTATAAAGTGCTACTCTATACTACCAATGCATACGTTTAGCATTGCTTTCCTCTCTGCCTATAAAGTATGTGTGGGCCTATAGGGTGGTATAATTGGCTTCATTTCTCCAATGTTAATAAGTATCAACACAGGAAGGGCTAGTTAATATCGCCTGCTCTCCTGCAGTGCAATGGTGCTGTGACCCTGACAGATAATAAAGAGCTGCACCATAGGGGATGCAGCCAAGTAATGCATCATGAAAGCAATGTTCAAGTCATTCTGCTGCCCTCTGTTGTTCTGTCTCCTGCTGAAACAGGGTATTCACCATTATAGGTTTGATTTGAAATGAGCACAGCTCAGAAAAATGTTCAAGTGGGAAGATAAGGTGCTGATTATGCACCAGACTCTCTTCAGTAATTAATAAAAACTGGTTGTATTGCCAATATTATTTAAAAAATTAGATTTTCAATGTGATTTTTATATTATTCATTTTTTTATAATTAGTATTACATTATTAATTTCCAGATTTGATAAATGAAACCAAAATATAATGAGCCCAGATATAAGCTAGTCTATAAAAGTCGTTGAAAGTACAGAGGTGTTAATGCTGCTAAACATGTAGAGGATATTGCAGCCTCACGGACTGCAACTGTTTAATTTATTTCATGTGAATGAGGAATTTGTCGTTGTTACATTAACATGCACATCTTGTATCAAAAGACTTTTTTCTAAGTACAGTTTCATTAAGTATTGCGTTTGCAGTCGTGGCCTAAAGGTTAAAGAAGGGAGCTTGGGACCAGGAGGTTGCCAGTTCAATCCCCAGCCCAACAGGATAAAATCTGGGTGGGGAGAGTGAAAGAGCAGTGCTTGTCCCTCCCTCATTACCACCACTGAGGTGCCATTGAGCAAGGCCCTTAACCTTAACCCCAACTGCTCCAGTGGAGCTGCTCAGTGGCTAGCAGATCAGACTGTGGTTATGAATGTGTAATTGTGTGAATGTGACAGTTTGTCGTTGCAAATTAGAATTTGTTCTCAATCAACTTACCTGGATGAATAAAGGTTAAATAAAAAAAAGTAGAAAGCATCTTTTGCATGAAAAAGCAGTCTAATTGTAGACAACTATTATTACATAGAGATTTTTTAAACAGGCCTAGCTGTTCTTGAAAAACACTTCTAATTGTTAATCATGGTAGTTTGATATATGGGTATTTACACCAAAGTTACAGACAGAATAAGACCATGGAGGCATGTAAAGGATGTTTGATAGAACCAACTATCAAAATTAAAGCTTCCTGTGAGCCCTTTGAAACAGTCAGAGCCCTGGGTGTGCAGATGTCATTACTTGGCGTTCCTGCCAAGTAATGACATCATCTCTCACAATACTGTGTTTCCTTCCTGAACAATTTAATCAATCCCTTAACAGAGTGTAACATGTAAAACAATATTCAACAACTATGGAAACACATCTTTTTAATTTAACATCTCAGCCACGCGTTGACCTTTCATTTAAAAATGTTAAGGTTTGAGGTCTCCTTTAATAGCATTAGCATTCTGGCCCCAGTATAAGATAGCAAACACCGACTTTTAAGAAGCAATCTCTCTCTCAGTCTCTCTCTTTCTTTCTGTATGGATGGTTGTTGTTTTTATGTACATTTGTGTGGCTGTATTTGTCTTTTGTGCCCATACATCAAATTGAATGTGAATTAAAAAGCGTATTCAAAAGAGCAAACCCATCACATTGTTCTGCTCTGAGAAAAAAGTATTTTCAGCATCGCAGAGTGACCTTCATATTAAGAAGAACTACAAATATCATTTCAATTTAGTTAAAAAATTAGTGTTCTTTCCAAAACTTTTGCCTGCTGCCAGTAAGCCGCTCTCTGATGATACAGAGCTCACTCACAAGGTTTGCCTTTAGACATTTCAGGTCCCTCTGCACAGCAATAATTGCTGACTAAAAACAGCTTATGCGCAGTCCTTAAATCAGTGAGCAAAGGAGAAAAAAAAAAGCGCTAACACATCATCATGAGGTGCTCCACAACTAATAGGTCATAGTGAACCATTAATCTTCTTTGATCAGACAAAACAGCATATGGGCCGATTACATGCTGTAAAATTCATCCATGTTTTACTCCCAAAGGCCTGAATTTGAGGAGCAGTAAAAATAGTGCATTATGCATTTTGACTATAGCTCATGAAGGCAAGGCAAGGCAAGGCAAGGCAAGGCAAGGCAAGGCAAGGCAAGGCAAGGCAGCTTTATTTGTATAGCACATTTCAGCAACAGGGCAATTCAAACAATTCCCAGAACGGGCTGGTCCCACCGGTCTTACTTTTTAATTCTCTTCATATGCTTATATAGATTGTCATACAGTTTCAACAATGCAAGTTCAGTATAATAAATGAACAATCATTTAAAGAAAGGCAACATCAAAAAGAAAGGTCTTCAGCCTTGATTTAAAAGAACTGAGAGTTACGGCTGACCTGCAGTTTTCTGGGAGTTTGTTCCAGATATGTGGAGCATAAAAACTGCTTCTCCCTGTTTAGTTCTGACTCTGGGGACATAAAGCAGACCTGTCCCAGACAACCTGAGAGGTCTGGGTGGTTCATAGTGTAGTAGGAGATCAGAAATGTGGAACATAGGAGATACCTGCTAATTAGGCCCCTTAGCCATAATGTTTTACTGGTCTTACTTTATGTAAAGCACTTTGGATACCTGCTGGTTAGTGTAAAGTGCCATATAAATAAATGTTGATTGATTGTTGATCATTTATTTTCACAGATCATATTGTGCTTCAATTGACCCGTCAGCTAATCAAGTATGAGCTTGCTGAAAATGCACAGACAAGTGAAGTAGTGAGTAGAGAGGATTGTTAGAGGCCCCACTTGAACTCTACGGAGGGAGGGTAACAGAGAGGACTTTTCTATTTCATTCCTGCCTTCGTCTTAAATGAAGCTGTTCAGGATTAGCAGATGAAGCCTAACTCGCCCATACAATGACATTATCAGAAAATCCACACTCTAAAAATCACTGGGTTAACTTAACCCAGATTGATTTGACCCAGTGTGTGTTTTATTTTAATATAACTAAAAGATTTACAGAAAAACTAAAATATGGTTATTTTGACCCAGTGTTAGATACAACACGCTCAATTGTTTACTGTATAACATGATGTGCTTATGGTATTCAAAACTACAAAGAATTGACATATTAACAATCCATAATAAATAGCGACATGAAGACATATGACAAAGAGTTAGTCTGGATCAACGGAAGTGCATATCCAGGATAAAGCCTGACATCAGGCGTGTCAGGCTTTGCCCTTCACCTTCTGCTCTCTGTGTGTTGTCGTTCTCAAAATCCCTTCACAACGGGAAACAACAGACTTAGAGCTAGGAAGCTACATGGCAAGTTTTGAAGAAAATTTGGATCCTGCGACAAAACAGGCCTGCTTGGTTCTTTCAGGGAATGATTGTAAAGATTTAAAAACAATATGTTTAGGGCATTTACTATCTAACTGGGACGTTTTAAAAAGGATTGGCAGGGACTGCTGTGGATGAAGTACACACGGCGATACACTGGTAAGAGAAAATTACGTTTAACCATGTATCCAGCTAATTTAAATAGCTAGTGTTACTGTACTGTATGAACAGTTAACTTCATTTAAAGCTCCATTGTGTAATTTTTTGAGTTGATTCTTAGTTTTAGTCATATTTAGTCATTCACATATATTTTTTTGTAAGTCAAGTTTTAGTCGACTAAAAGTCTCGTCATTTTAGTCTAGTTTTAGTTAAAAGAGAACTCAAGGTATCTAAGTCAAGTTTTAGTCGACTAAAAGTCTTGTCATTTTAGTCTAGTTTTAGTCAAAAGAGAACTCAATATATCTTAGTCAATTTTTAGTCAAGTCTTTTTTTAAATAACAAATTATTTCTGAGATTATTTCTGATAACCATTTCAGTCAAATAGTTATATAAAAATAAATTATATAAAGTTATATAAATATCGAGCCTCTTCCTTATTTCACCAGTAAATTCCTGTTAAACGACAAAAACAACCACTGAATGGGAAAATGGTATTTTACAATAACATTGAACGTAGCACGAGGCTGGCGAGGTGAGTTTGAAATGAACATATGTGTTGTTTTTCAGACAGACTGTCATACGTCCCCTTGTTGGAATCCTCTCCAGTGAAATACAGACAAACTTTACACCGTTTAGCTGTCAGCATTTAACCGTGTTTACTCCAGCTGCTAGCTAACGGTAGGCTACGTTACCTGCTGCCAAGTGTAGTATTAACTAGCGTACCGTGCAGCGATGTTTCGGTTGCCTCTAACGTCTGTTTAGGAGCATCAGAGAGAAGCGCAGTCATTTAAGTGGCACCGAAATCCACGTTGCTATTTGGGCCGGTAGATAACGGTCGTTGAGGCACCGGTCGGTGCCGTATTAGCACCGGGTCTCGGTACCCAACCCTAGTAACAGCTGAATATTCTATCATGATGAAAAAGTAGAGACGATTGTAGACGAAAATGAAGAGAGATTTTATCTTAGTTTTTATTTTATGCAAAAGATTTTAGTCTCGTCTTTTTTCGTCAACAATAATGCATGTTAATTTAGTCTTAGTCAGCGTTTTTGGACATTGGCGCAGTCTCGTCATCGTCTCGTCTTAGTCATGGAAAAAAAGGTTGTTGACGAACATATTTAGTCTTGTCTCGTCTGACGAAATTAACACTACTTCTCACTCATTGAAATTAAAGGCAATAATGTTTATGTAACATGCACGCTATGCCCAGGAAAAAAGACTTTATCCTCGTCTGCCTGTATATAGTGTTTTTATTCTTCAATCAGTTAATATAAACATCTTTGAAGTTAAAGATGTTATAGAACGTAATAGCGTTATAGAACATAAAAAATAACGTCACAGTTACTTTGCTGACTAATTACTTTTAAAATGTGGTAACTGAGTTACTAACTCAATTACTTTTTGGGAGAAGTAATTTGTAACTGTAACTAATTACTTTTTAAAGTAAGATGACCAACACTGGTTGTCATATACAATTTCACCACTAGATGGGAGAAATTCTTACACAATGTAGCTTTAATACTGTAGGTGTCGTTTTCTTTTGCGGGATGCAAATATTCCAGCAAAACAAGTTTCTTCCCGAGCTTTTGCAGAGCCACCGTTGCTGCGTCCAGAACATAGCGCCGCCCAACATGATGGTGATTGGTTTAAAGAAATGCAAACAACCCAGAGCGTTTTTTTCTCCTAATTCTAGAATGTATCTGTGGTGTAGCCAGACCTTACTCCACAGCGCTGTGGAGATAGGTCTGGCAATGCAAGACTAAAAAGGGTTGAAAGGAGCCATACAATATATTTAGTTTGGGTAAACAAGCCAAGAGTAATGTAAAAAACATATAGTGATTTTTGGTGAGTAAGAGCCATTGTATGACTCTGTGTGGTCATGTCAATGTAATTACCATTGACTGGTCTGTTTTTAAGTTCCTTCTGCTTTAGTATCTCCAACAGCTCATGGTTCACATGGAGGACAGAGACAAAGCAGTGGTTTCAGCCATGTTACTTTTGCAAAAACATTTCAAGCTATATGATGGCAGCCCTGGCATTTTGTAGGCCAAGACTCTGATGTGCTCTGAGGTGGTGGAGAATACTGCAACTGATGTCCAAAACCAGTGGTTCTCTTATGCTACAGCCGTACAGGCTGCACATAAAACAATCGGTTGGCCACCTCTGTCTGCATCCTTGCCTAATGTTCCAAGATCGCTTCTGTCCAGTAGGTCCTGATTCTCCTCTGAAGCTCCCACTCTATCCACTGTGCACTGCATCTGCATCACCCTTTGAGTCCCCAGAGGGTGAAGCAGCCTCTTAGGGGTCCTCAGTAGGTTAGACTTATGTTGATTGGTATAGGAATGGTTACCAGGTTGTGTTTTGGGACCAGCACAATGACTTCTTGTGCCCTGGAGCAACTGAGATATAAGTGTTTTAAGTAATGGTGAAACCATTATCCATCTGGACCAGTTCCAACAGGCTATTCACAATAAGTGTGTAGAATGGCCAAAAAGCCAGTGAAGCATGGGGTTTATTTCCCATGTTTTCATCTGTAGCAAGAAATACCTAGATTTGCACCCTTCTCCCATATTTTGCCAGGAGCTGCAGAGATAGCATCTCGATGTAGTAGTTCCTGAATGTAAATGGAGAAGACAGGTGGCTTTAGGGTGGCTGAAGAGAAAAGGTTAAAGTGCCAACACAATAATTAGGCCAATTTGGAAAGTGTTGGAAGGTCTGACAGGCCAATCAACCACCACCATTAGAGACTTTATCAGCTGGCAGGAGTAAAACATTACATCAAACAAATCAAATCAACACGGAACAAAATTATAATAAAACACCCTTAAATCTTAATACATACAGTAATAAGAATGCTGTTTCATGTATGAACAATGATGCAGGGTACTATGAATTGGAGCTGTACGCATGTACTGACCCTGAACCTACATGAATAACAACAACTACAAATGAAAGGCAACTAGTTACTCATATGGCAATTATGTAAAAGTTTCAGCTGGTTCTGCAGATAACAAGGTTTGAGTGATTGTTGAGGGTAGATGTCGAAGAGTAGTCTTGAGCAGATGTAGAATGTAGAAAAGATGGGATTTTATTACTTTCCCCAATTAAGGCCCACAGGCAAAATCGTGAAATAAAAATTAACAAAAAAATTCAGGAAATAGAAAAAAATATATACTTTCAAGAAAATAAAATAAATTTACTTGGGAGTCAAAACAATAAAATATACAACTGTTCACTAATTGGACCTTAAATCAAGTCACCACACTGAGGACATCCAGCAGACTTACGTCCTACTCCCTCAGGTTTTCCTCAAGCTCTGTCTCTCGAACAAATACTACTGCTAGGCTATATAGCCTGAAGCCCCGCCCCTCAAATTGGAACATACCAACACAACACAATGCAGGGGTGGCTCAGGTGAATAGACTGTAACGGCTCCATACAGCCAACATTATATATCTAAGATGCTAGACAGTTACAGCATATAATTTATATAATTGACAGTCCAATTAGCCACAGCCACAAGACATCTTGTTGGCTGTAAAATGTAATACCTAAAATGCCGGTTAACTTCCTGTTACCCCGCAGGTCCTAGACCCATTTAAACCCAAGGATCGCAGCAAACTTTCCCTTAGAACAAATCATGTTACCCTCCACTAGCTTTTAAACTCAACAAACAACACTAGTTAACAAAGACATAAGAGTTGCATGTTTATTATAACTGGTGATGTTTGTGACAATCTGTATGGTTTTAAACAATACACAATGATGTATAGATGAATGTAGTTATAGCAAATCACCGCAGTATTAGATGTTAAATATGTGCACAAAACTACGGAATTACTGTGGGGAATTTGATGAATGGCTAGTTTAACAGAGGATTCGAAACCAGTATAGGTAACAGAACATATTGACACGTCAAACAAACATACAGGCAACCTCTTCACTCAGTCTTCAGTCGCAGTGATGATGAAATGCCTTAGAGACTGTAAGAAGAATACATGCCTACACATTGAGAGTCCGCATACAATTACACGCGTTGAGTTGAGATATTAATTGGGTGTAAACGTCAGGAATAGAGATGACATTAAATGATTATCGCAGATAAAGCTTCTGGAAAGATTTACTATTTCTAATTACATATTCTAATTGTGTTATTTTTACACTTTAAAGTTCATTATGCTATGTGGTACGCCACCAAAGGTGGCATATACACAAGCAAGTTCACTCTCCTAAAGGTGTTAAAACACACTCCAGACTCTTTATGTCATTTCAGAAGTGTATCTTGAAATTATATTATGGTCAATTACAGCTGTGAAGATACAGATAGAACATTTCAATGAGTAGCTATGAGTTCAGTCTGTACTGAACGGATCTCATTCAATATCTCTGAATGAAAAAAGAGAGTTTTAGATCTGACATACAAGATACATAAGACCTTAAAGATGCCATATTTCTTCTTGCATAATCATATAAAGTACACATTTCTGACAATGGGTTTGATCTGCTCAGCCGTGCTTTCATCTGCACATTAAAGCAAGTAGAATAAGATTCATCTAATGCCTTTATTAATAACCGGCCCTTTCTCCTGATTATGTATTCATAGGACACAGTTCAGATGAATATGCTCTGCTTTGAGCTTTCAAAATTTCCCATTTCCCCCTGTGATTTGTCTGTTAAATTAACATTAATGGAATCATCAGAGTGCAAGTAAACAAACTTCACTGCATTTCCCTGCTGCTCGAGAGGACATGGTGCAATTTTTGGTTCTTCTCCTGTTTACCCGTCAGAGTCCAGATTGTTGTCAAACGACAATATTTGGAAGATTATTATTTATTAATTTTTTAGACTGACCTTCCATCAACTCTCATTGAATTTGGTTAAAGAAAGTAAAAAAAATAAATAAAAACTATTTGCACTCCAGTCATCGTCTTTCCTTCAAGAATAATGTTTGTTAGACTGTGTGTGTGTTTTGTGAACAAAAAAATATATCAATATGAGATTTCAGTCAATCACAGCAGGAGACTATTTTCCCTAGTAAAGAATTCTGCAACAAAACCACTATATCACTACCATTCATTTCAGAATTGTTGTTGTTATTGCTAACATGTAAATTATTTTGTGTTTTGATCTGCACGGAACCTAATTTTAAAAAATTCAAGCAGTGACAATATTGGCAGCAATATATTTCCAACAAATACACAACAGATCGTGTGTGTAATTACTTATTGCACCACGATTTCACCCTTATGTTATACATATGAAATGGTTGGTTTAACACCATCTCAAAACGCCCTGCACAGGGTTAACACTTCCAAAAGTGTCTTGCAAGAAGAGCAGCACAAATGAGGATGGATTTACTACTCTGGGGGAATCAGTTGTTCACTGTATTGGTCGTTTTGTCATTACATTAAAGCTATAGAGTGTAGTTTCTGTCGCCCCCATGAGGAATTCTAAGTAATGACAAAAAAACTGTCGCTGCATTCACATGATACAAGCCTTCGGTGATCGCGCACCACCCCCACCCCTCACAGCACAGTTGGTAGTAGCTCAAGGAGGACATGGAAGATTAAAAAACATGATGGATTCTTTAGAAGAGGTAATTATTTTGTAATTTTTATGTCCTCTTGGTCTCCAAAGCTGAGCGCTGCTGTTGTCCTTTCTCAGCGGTGACGTAAAACGCATCACTTGAGCTGCTGCGCGCAGAAGTCACCGGATGGCACCATTTTGTAAACATAGCCGTAATGAGAAATACAGAGAGTGTTGTGTGGAGCTGATAGGCTTAATTAGCTTTGTATCAATTCATTTGACAATGGCTTGAATGTAACAGACGTTCAATGATATGATATAGTTGCGCACTATAGCTTTAAGACATCCAATCTTTAAAGAGACTCTGCAAATTAACGTGTATTGGATCTGTAATTTCCTAATTCAAAGCAACTGAGTTGATAGAAACAACTTTAAAATGGCAAAAACTTCTGTTAACTCAACTCTAAAAGCTACAAGCAACTATGTCTTTCAACCGCTCCGCACGCAAAGTTTGTTGTTACAGCTGACTGCCCTCTCTATACCTCGGTGATTGAGTTTAACTCAAAACATTACTGAACTTGGGGTTCAGATTTCAACAATACGGCAACTGAAAGGGGATTAGTTTTTTCGCAGTCGAGTACAGCCAGCCTAGCAAGCACTTCTTTAAATAAGGTGGTTTTCAGTTTGAGAGGCTATTGTCCCACCCATTGATCCTACAGCCAGCAGAGGTAAAATATTGCCCTTCTTTCTGTGGCACCAGCAGATGACCTCATGATCAGGTTTGTGGCTAGACTTTGTCCATGTTGTCTGCCTCTGTGTTTGATCTATTACTTGAAAATCCAATTCTGTATATTTCAGTCCTCTATTGCTCTCAAGACCATGTTGGAAGCCAGTAGTTTTGATAAAAAGCCACAAGTTTCCTTCAGATAAAGCTTCTGTGTCTGTCTTTAGAGATGGTAAGAAAACTCCACATTTTTCACCTCCAAACTAATTGTCTTCCAAACCACTATATAGGTAATTTGTTCCTATATGTAATACGACCTATAGCAACATTTGATAAATTTGCGCCCCAAGCGGTGGAAGGAAATGTGACACATAGGAGCGTTTTCTGTCCTCATATCTAAAGGTAATGGTCGCGATTTTAAACACGTTGTTAACATTGTAAAACTGCTTATTTACGTTTAGAAAAGAGTTGTGGTTTGGGTAGTCTATATCCTTGACGTTCCACTTCTGGGATTGCTCCCGTGCCGCAAATTCCGACGGATGCATGGATTTTTGCCGATGTCCGTTTCCTTCCGCTTTCTTTGTCTTGGAATTTTAAACTCCGGTGGATTTTAGGGACTATGGTTGACTACTCCTCAGATCTCTGCAGGGTAAGTTAAGACAGCTAGCTAGACTATCTGTCCAATCTGAGTTTTCTCTCGTACGACTATTTTACAGCAGCTCCTCGCGGAGCTTAGCCCTGCCCATGACGATTGTGATTGGTTTAAAGAAATGGTAATAAACCAGAGCACTTTTTTGACCCAACCAAATGCTGTGTTGACTAGCCAGATCCTCCTCCGCTCCGCAGCGTGTGGATGGTCTGGCAAAGCGAGACTACGGTTTGGGTTAAAATCAGTATATTTGTTACGTTACCTCCCTTCTGATTACGCACGTGTCAGCCGCTCTGTTTGTTCTGTAAAGTTAAAAAAAAAAAAAATCACAATTTACTTTTATTTTCAAATGGGACACGAACACCAGTCTCCAGGGGGAAAATCATGTTTGTTTAACAGGATTTTCTTAATTCTGTCTTGGATTCTGGATCATTCATTGTCCCAGTACTTTGGGTCTCTGAAATATCGCCATATTTGTTGCTGTTCTTTGAGCATCCCTGTAGTGGGAAATGTCACAGTCATTTAAAACAGACCAGCACCCATTATTCTGCTGTGGCCGTTCACCTCTCGTTTACAGTCCCTATTGTAATATTTAATTTCTAACCATAATTCAATTTTTATTAGTCAGTCCTTGCAAAGCATTCATTATCAATAATTAGAGCTGCTTCAATGATTGAAACCTCTGGCACACAGTCGTGTGGCTGTGCCTCAAACTGTTCATGGGCTGGCTCCTCTTTTTTTATGCAAAAGAAATCAACATATTTAAATGATGTCACTGAACTGTGGTTGATTCAATCTGTTATAAACATCAACCTTAAACCTATCGATCAAACACTATGAAGACAGACTGTGTGTGTCTTGATGCTGATGAAGGAGGGAAGTAAAATAAATTTTCTATGCAGGTGCATTTGGCATAGAAAATTGTATATAACATATTTTGTAGGAAATTCTGTAGGGACGTTTCACACAAAGTGCACACATTTGAAATGGCATTTTGCTGGATGCTATTAACTGCACAACATATTTATTTATGTACTGTGGAAACCTCATCAGGAATTGGTGAATTAAATTTGGAAATATCATGGTTGACTAACATGAAAGGTGGAGATTGGGACAGGGGACTTTCACTCTGAGGATGGATACACAGAGGGTCAGTTGTTTGGGTCATTGCATGGTTGTCTTAGGTCTAGACAGAAAGCCGCGTTAAGTTATTGACCAGGGGGATTGGCTGGCAGACCTTTTCAACCTTTTGCAATCAGACTCTGTGCTTGAGGATGCTGTCACGGGTACAAAGAGAAATATATATTTAATTGCAGCCTATAAAGGACTGTCTCACTGAGTTTGGCCCATCAGTAAGTTCTGTGCAGCTTATAAATAGCATTTGAAGCTCTAAATATTGAGCCCTGTTATCTGTCTGGTGTTTTTTAAAGGGCTATATATTTTCTGTAATCTGTAAAAATCATTGAAATTGGAACATTTACTTACATAGATAAAGCCCTTTTCAATATTTTGTGTATGTAACTACAATGTTAGTCTCTTTTCATTGATTTTTAAAGCCACCTCTACATTGCATTCGCACACAATCCTTAAAAAGTCAGTCAATTACATTTGCTAGCTGCACCCAGCAATAAAAAAAAATGAATAGAAAATACATAATTTAAAACGAAACAACTTTTCGAATTTACTCATGACTTTGAAGTTGGCCGAAACTATACTAACATAATTGGAAATGTATAAAGAGAAACGTGAAATGAGAAAATAGAAATGTTTTGTGAGGCAACACTGAAAGCGCAAAAGTACAAAGAGAATTTTAAAAATTTAAAATTTATTGTAGAAAAATATCTAGCCACATTGTCCTCTCAGGTGCTTCATAATTTATAGTACAGTGCAACATGTTTAAAACATTTTCCTCTGCATTACTTCCTCTATAGCCGGTTTGTAGAAGTGTCAAGTGTAGAAATGGGCTTGTGTTCACTTCCTCTCGATTTTGTGCTGGATATAAGTATTACAGTATACATTTACAAAACCAGTTTTAGTTGGAGAGCTACTTAAAAGAGAATAACGTGCTTCTGGGCATTTCAGTTAATATTGTGCATGTGTGTGACGTTGTGTGAATGTAGCCAATGTACTGCCTGTGCTTCTTTGTGTCCAAACATTTGTGTTAGTGCATGTGTGTGCATTTACTCATAATTGTTACAAAAGAAATAATTAGTTCCAGCAGATTTCTGTATGTCATTCTCCATGAGTTAACCACAGATATTATCTTAAATAATTGCCTAGGACCATTTTTGTTCACAATGTTATTATATTGTATTATTGTCTATGTGTATAGTATGACAAATGTATAAAATCCCTCTCAACACAAGGCAATTGTTTCATAATTTATAACAGACTGACTGAGGTCCCATTTGACCATTACTTTCCAAGAAAAGTGTTAAAGGGGAACTATGCAGTTTTTTTTAGCTTAATTTACCTTAACTGAACAGCTTCGGAGTCATTGGAATTGAGTTGAATGGTGGTCCTCTCGCTTCCCCCTAGCGCCTGTGTGCGGAAAAACTACCTTCGCAACTTTCGGCCAGGCCCGCCACCGGCCTCAGCGTCAGGAAGTATTGTGTGATATATCAGGTCTCGCGATGTAACGAATTGCTTCATGGCACTGCACACATACAGGAACCGTCTATCTATAAGAACAAGGTAGCGATGGAGTTGTTCACACTATCGTCATGGCTGAGCCAGCAAAAAGAAGAAGAAAGCTAGGAAAGCATTGACGGAGGAACAGAGAAAGAGGAAACGGCAGACTGACCGAGCGAGGAGTCAGACACAAGTAAACATAGGAGCTGCCAAATATCTATTCCGAAGCTGTAGGGGGAGCTCTATAGAGAAACCTGCAAGCAAAAAGTGAAATGGCCAAAACTTCATAGCGCCCCTTTAAAACTCTCAATCCTTAGCGAATGCCTAATTTTCCAATATTTAAGGGAAGGCTGTTTTCCTTCTCATTTCTTCACTCACTTAGGCAGGACTCCTTGACTATGACAGATGTCCCCTTACTCCAGTGGGTCTTGTTACATTGGCATCAATTCTTTGAAAGATCAATTGCAATTTTGTGAGAACGCCTTTTATTCGATTGCTCAGATGGACCGGTGGGAATGGGAGATTCTTATAATTACAGAAAGTAAAATAAGTGAGCAAGTTATGTTTATTATGTTAACTGATTTAATATGGATTCCCCTTGAGATTAGCTTCGAGTAGTTTAGTTGAAGTAATGAGCAAACATCATGAAGATGCTGAGCCGACTGAGTGTGCGGCTGATGTTGCCGTGACGCCAGCTGACATTCTCTCATGGTTAGCCAATAGCAGAATGATGTGGAGCTTCCGGGAGAGGAAGGGAGTTTGTTTCTGTTTGCTGATGTGGTGGAAATGCTGATTGAGATGCATGATATATTCATGCAAGCTGGAGGATGTTTGCTAGGATGCTGCTCAACACAAAACAACAAATCACTGACTGCTGTCAATTAAACAGAGTGCCTTCATTTAGCGAGAGTGTGTTTGCGCTGCACTATTTAGAGTAGCACTGTGCACGCTTATTTGTAAATGCGTCCTCATTCCCAGAACCGTCGCATGGGTTCTGCCAACTGTGCGAATGCACAGGGCCATGCGCCTGCCTGGTTTGTAATAATTTATTTTTTTTTGTCTCATTTTTTTTTTGCATTCAATATTTTGTTATGCCTGTTCTTGACTCGATGTGTTCTAAGATGAAATTCCGGTTTGTCAAAACAAACAAAAGTATTTTTTTTTTCATTTGTGATGTTACGCCGTTACCATGGTTACGTTAGTGCGCCCTGCGAGTGTGCGAGCGAGGAGGAAGGAGACGGGAGAAACAATGTCAGCTACATGAGAGCGCGACCAATGTCGCAAACACTGGACTACAAAAACTTTACTGCTGAGTTTGCGGGCAAGAAGGCAAGGAAAGTGACTTTTTATTTTGGCACGTATTTCAGCAACATGGACAGAGGGCGTACGTCCACATTTAACACATGCACAGCACACACAGCAAGGCACAGGAGAACATGCACATAGACACACACACGCAGGATATGACTATATAGCTGTCTGAATAACAGCAGTCCCCGTGCGGGTTCACAGTGATTCTTATGCGTGCATCACGATTTATGTCAATGAGCAAGGCCTCGCATGTTAAGTTCACACAAGGCTTCGCACCCCTCCTGCGACGGCTCTGCTCATTCAAATATACATATGAAGCCTCTGCCATAGTAATTTCCAAATTGAAAAAAGTGCTGAGAATGGGAGAGTTAAAAATAAAAAATTAAAATGACTTCTATCTTATTCACATGACTGAGTACAAAAATAAAAAATATACAATAGAATGTAGGTAGGCAGGCCAGTCTAGTACCCGCACTCTTTTACTACGAAGCCACACTTTTGTAATGTCCCTGAAAAAGACATTGCTTGAATGGCAGCATATGTTGCTCCAAAACCTGTATGTGTCTTTCAGCATTAATGGTGCCTTCACAGATGTGCAAGTTACCCATGCCATGGGCACTAACACACCCCCATACATCACAGATGCTGGCTTTTGACTTTTGTGCTGATAACAATCTGGATGGTCCTTTTCCTCTTTTGGCCCGGAGGACATAATGTCCATGATTTCCAAAAACAATTAGAAATGTGGACTCATGACACCACTTTGCTTCAGTCCATCTCAGTCCAATATTACTTAAGCAATTGCTCGATACAAGCCGTGGTGTTAAGCTAAGGGGCCAATGCCCTCTTATAAAACGACCATCAAGTACGGCAATATAAAAGTTAGTGTCACATTCTAATTTTTATGAATAAAGAATCATGTTCATCATGTTGCTATGCAGCTAGCATAGGCTATTTCCCTTGCTTAATGCTAAATGGTTAGTTCGGATTCCCCAAAGTCACACAATAACACAAACTAACTAACCGATTGAGGCAGCGATAGACCAGCAACTGCTGTGGTTTGTGAGGTAAAATTACTGTTTTTGTCAATGGATTCTGGTACCTCTGAAGACAGCATACAGTAGATAACAGCTTCAGTTCCTTATTGGAAAGGGCTGTCTGACGGCATGTAAAGGGTTGAAAGTATTCTAAATAAAGCATCAACTAGCTCTTCCGTTGCATTAATCAAAGGATACTTTGTCGATTGTAAACCAGCTCTGTGCCATGGCAGTGTGCAGATGAACGGCTTCCCTCCGTGGCACCAGCTATCAGTTTGTTAGGGTTGTTAGGGTTTATCGAAATTATACTTATTGAGCAAAGGCATTAGATATCGTAGCCATGGTATATAGTTATCATATCATGGCTATGAACCAATTGGATTGCTTGATCTACCCATTTTATAAAATGTAATGATACTGTGAGTTGGCCAACAATCTTTATGTGCATGGGGGACACAATTTCAGGATTTTCTTAACCATTTGGGGGGCAGTGCACCATACTGTAAAACAACATTGACATATCATCACCTTTTAAAGTTGATATGGCAAACAGGTGTTTATTTACACATACATCATACAGTGGGCTTATAAGAGTTCATTTGCTGGAAAGTGCTGCCTGCTGCAGCAAAGACTATGCTGATGAGAGAAGGAGTTAACCAAAACAGTTAAACAGCTGGCCGTAAAAACAATGAGCTGAAAGATAATAAAATTGTCCATATAACTGTGGGGAAGTGCAGAATTGGGCAATAATTCTTTCTGGATTTGTCACTACAAGTGACTCACATTATTCATAATTTCATCCATTGTTAATTTTAAAATATTTATCAGAGCAGCTTTAAGTTTTAAATTTGTATATCTCTTACCAAAGAAGAATCAGTGAAAACCTACACACAGTTACTAAAACAGATGGACACCACCCTAGTCATATATCTACTTAACCATACAGCCTTTGGCATCTTTACACTGCAGTTTGTAAGCAGGTGAAATCTCCAGCTTTGAAGTTGCTGGAGAACAGTGGGTGAAGGGACGTGATCAGAGCTCAGTTATCAGAGTAATAGGAAGCAGGGAGAGTCAGTGTATTGCCAGCAGAACCAAAGCCAGAGAGGAGGATAAAGGCAGCTAAATTCCCCATAGCCTGTGGGCAAAAGAGTATACAGTAATGTAGAACACTTCATTCCAAGAGGAAAGCACAGATCTAAAGATGGTCTATATGTCATGAGTGTCTTAAAAAAAGGAATGGCATGAAGCGTGTGTGATACATGTAACTTAAACTATAGTGTATGTAACCATTATATCTTAGAGGACTAGATGTTCCCGTGTTTTTATAGGTGCACACACTGTATATACATGCAACTGTATGTGGCAGCATCTCTTGCGTGCACTTTCATGCCATGTAGATTCAACTGATTGCTGCTAACATCTGACTTCCATGAATGTAGTGTAGAGTAAATTCTGAGATTGCTCAAGTTGTCCTCCACTGGATCATTGTACCCTCATGTGAGCATGAAGCAGTCATCTACTCATGCTAGATGGAGATAAAGACCAAAAGCCATCCTCTGCATTGAGGCCAGCAGTGAAGCAAAACGGCCAACTGATGCTGAATAATCTGGGCAGAGAGATGAGACAGAGGTATGGATACATCTCGGACAGTATTTGAAACACTAGCAATCAAATTAGCATCTGAATAAAAGTCGGAGAAGCTTTTTGTGCAACAATTTTCTAACCCATGATCTTTTTTTTCTCACGATTCATTCAGACTAAACACAGCACTCTATTAGCTTGTGGTAGATTCATTTCAGTCATCATATCCACCCATAGATGAATTCCAAGTCACGTAGTTACTAAGATAAAATACATTTATACCTCCGATACAATCTCAAGGACCACCCAAGGCGAAGGAAGAATAACACATATTCACTGAAGCATCTATTGAAAGGTGATGACTCTTTTCCTATTTTCTCTCCAGTGGATTCAATGTAAGTACTGACAAAACCTACGAGATGACGAGTGGTGGAAGCACCGGCCCATCGCATCTATTATTCAGAAGAGCATGTGTGAGCAGCTGTTTCCAGGCTCATTAGACAGAGATCACACCCAGACTCATGCTACAATGATTGATGTGCTCTCACCCTTACATGTTTTCTGTGAGGATCTAGCAATAGCTTGGTAAGGGATAACAGAGACAGAGAATCAGTGATTATGATTGGTTTACGATGCAGCCAGTTAAATGTCATGCTACATGAAGCAGACTACTGCTACATGTCTGGAAAATTGCTGTTTCGTAGGATTTATAGCAAATAAAAGTTAAGCAGTACAATGTTGGATACTGTTTAAATATTTTTCCTACAAAAATTACTAAAATACATGAGGCTGTACTTCCTACTGAAGGATAGATGTGGAGAAGATATACATGGTGGGGACATTTTCTGGAAGCTGTCTTTGTGAATCCTAAAGTGGGAAAGACATCTGAGCTTCACTGCGCCATTCCCCTTTGTGTCGTCCCCTGATGCAAGAGTTAGCAGATGAGTAATAGAGGGGAAAGCCCCCTCCCCCCCAAACCAGTCAATCCCATAATGCCCTGCCCTGCCACTCGCTTGGATCTAGTTGCTAATTAAGGGAGTGCTTTGGCAGGGTTAACAAGTTCATCCACAGGACACATAAATCAAATTAGTTTTGTTTTTAGCTAAAGAATCATCACAGCAACTGTAAAGCGATCAAGTAAATGCTTTCAGATCAGTGCAAGGTTGCTTGCATACGTGCGTGGGCCTTATAGTGTGTTTGTGCATTATGCTCAGTTGTGCTTTATTGTGTTTCTTCTAAGCGTGTCCTGTGCGGGACATGGGTATTGTGCTTTAGTGTGTTTCTGTTGGTGCACATTTGGGCATCCTAGTGGTCCTCGTTCTGCTCAGTTGCACAAGGGCTTGGCCCATTAACTAGATTATTTGGGGAGAACGGATGAAGATGGGAGGATGGGTGATGGTTGAAGGGGCAGCGTGGAGTAGAAGAAGTATGATAAACAGAGAAAGTAAGAAAAGAGTGGATAGGGACTAGAAATAAATGGGAGAGAGTAGACAATGATGGGACTTCACAGGAGTGTGTGGGGAAGAGTAATAGCTCCCCTTTCGTCTATTGCTAACTTAAGGCCTCAGAGGTGTCTGTGGGAAAATGTTTATCAGAGTCTGTGCAGCTTAGGCAATTTCATGGAGCTGAAGAAGATGATGGTAATCCACTTAAATTGAAAAATGGGAATGCCTATGTATCCTCGTTCATACTCGTATTAATCTGTTGTTACATTCATGCAGCCAGATAGTTTATATGATTAGCAGGGTGGGAATTATAACTTGCTCAGTGCTGCAATGCTAAAATACCCTCTTCTGCCATGGAGATGTAGGTATGTTCATGATGTGGTTTGGGGAAAAACATTGCTCATAGCAGGTGTTTAACTGTACCTCAGTCATGTCGGTTATAAATAAATCAACAGATTTTGCAGGCCCACTTGTGTTTAATGGAACAGTTAAATGGAGTGTCATCGGGAGAGGACAGAAGATGAACTCTGGTTGTAAATTAGGTGTTCATGTTTTTCTCTTTGTCCTGCATCTGTACATGTCTGTGTGGACTCTGATTGGCCAACCTGCACAGGAAAAACGATTATAGCTGTAGCAACTATGAGTTATGGATGCCTCAAATGGATATTTGAAGAAAACGTAGCGCCGTAAAACATCTAAAACGGCACAACTGTAAATGTTCCTGCCCACGGAGCTGTCAAAAAAAAGTCCCTTCTTTCTTGTTCTCCAGGTTCAGTTCAGGGTTAATGAAAATGGAGGTACTTTATGGCTGCTGAAGGCACTGAATCTGTATCCAATCGTTAAGCTGTAGAGGTAGTAATGGTTGGTTTGTTTCTATTTGAGCTTCTAGCAGGTGTGTGTGTGTGTGTGTGTGTGTGTGTGTGTGTGTGTGTGTGTGTGTGTGTGTGTGTGTGTGTGTGTGTGTGTGTGTGTGTGTGAGGCTGTAATAAATCATCACTCTTGCAAATGTTTTTACACAGCTCGGTCCTAAAGAATAATTACGATTTAGAAGTGTGTCTGATCACTAGTGACATGTTTATATCACTCACTAGAACAGGCAAGGATAAGTTGTTCTCTCACCACCCTTGCTGTAGGACTGGATTCTGATGAATGTGCAGGATTCTGTCTATCTCGGTACATTGATACACAGCAGGTCCCCAAGTAGGCTACAGAGAAACGTGAAAGGAAAACAACATGGACAAAAAGTCCTTATTGGCATTATAACATTAAAAAGAAGGAAAAGCCCCTATCGACATAATTTCTCTGTGCCTTTTAAAAGTGTACAAACGACTGTAGAATAAAATACATCTGTTTTATGATGTGATCACATTATGGTTACGTTTGGTTATGTTTAGGCAGAGACTTGGTTAGGTTTAGGAGAAAACTATGGTTTGTGTTAAAATAAGTACTTTGTTAGGAAATATGGTTATGAAACATGGAACAATCATGGTCATGGTTAAAAGAAACCCACGTTGATTGATGGAACAGTGGTCACTAGTGACCAGACAGCTCAAACTAAGACAAAACTCAATCCCTGAAAAACTTTTTTTCAATTTATTCAGAGGTACTGAGGTGTTGCGCACAAATCATCAGTCTTTTGACATGGTCATCATGGTCTTTTCACAACCATGAGACCAATTACTCACTCAAATGTGGGAACGGTATTTTAGCTTGCCCCACTCTGTTTCACTGACTCAATAATTCATCCTTAGAACAGATTTACCTGCAATGGGGTGTATTTATACAATAACTATATAAATATAGCACAGCGGTCAAGAGGTCAATACAACTGTCAAAACAAAAAAGCACACTACTTAGCCCTCTAGAAGACACAGAGGGGTCAGTGTCATGGCTCTGTTATTGCTTTGCTATCTTTTGTCACTTGCGCCTTATTTGGGTAAGACATTGTGTATTCCTAGCCCTTCTTCGTCAAAACCAGATTAAATGCAGATTTCTCCTGCCAAGGGAAACCCAGCAGGGCCATCATGCCTGTCAGTCACAATGAAGCTCAGACAGGTTGCGACCTCACTCTTTGTTGAGTGTGGAGAGGCTGGCGTGTAATATCACTACAAGCAGGGGACCTTTGCTGCTCTGCTGTGGCTGGCAGAGAAAGAAGGGTGATCATGCAGAGGAGGAAATTCACAGCAAAGAAAACGGCAGTGTATCACAACGTATTATCATACGAAAAACATATGCACAACAATTTGTATGATATCTTACGAAATTACACTGAGCGTTCACATGATAGTTAAGTTCAGCCAACCGGTCACGTGACAGTTAAGGCCCTGACACACCAACCCGATTATCGGCCGTCGGACAGTCTGGCGAGTTCGGTGACTCAAGTCTGTTCGGTGTGTTCTGTGCCGTCGTCCGTTGGAGGGGCCGTTGGCCTTCATTTGGGCCGATTTGACATGTTGAATCGGAAGGCGGGCAGTCAGACTCAATGGCCAATCTGATTGGTGGAGCGCTAACCCGGAAATGACGAACAGGATGAGCCTGACTAACGCCTCTCAAAATCTGACGAAAATCTTTTAAACTGACCTTTGTCGATCTGAAATGAAGACAGATTCAGCAACTGCATGGCCTCTGTCTCGCTTAAAATGTTCAGAAACACGTTTTGGTGAACTATCTTCGTAAAATATGAGATCGTATTCCGAACAAGCCCCCATTATGCTCTGTTGTAAAAATCGTCCAATCAGCTGCCGATTTACAGTTATACATTAGAGCGGCCTGCTGTTATGGAGACGTATAACGTCTCACGCACACGCAGAACGTACGCTCAAGTCGGCGTCGCTTCGGTGTGTTTCGAGGCACTTTTTTGACCAACTCGGGGATGCAGTCAGTCCGACAACCTTTTCTGCCGAAGGTCAGCCGTCGGGTTGGTCAGTTCAGCAGCCGTGACAGTTAAGTTTAGCT
Organism: Perca fluviatilis; assembly: GCF_010015445.1. Classification (NCBI taxonomy): domain Eukaryota; kingdom Metazoa; phylum Chordata; class Actinopteri; order Perciformes; family Percidae; genus Perca; species Perca fluviatilis. Next base: position 14,956,758 of record NC_053128.1, on the reverse strand, counting down.
GACAAATGTTTAGGCATCAAAACGACTATTTAGGTCAGAAAAAGTGTGTGGTTTGGGTTTAAACAATGGTCCCCTTAAAGGAACACGCCGACTTATTGGGAATTTAGCTTATTCACCGTAACCCCCAGAGTTAGACAAGTCGATACATACCCTTCTCATCTCGGTGCGTGCTGTAAAGCTGTCTGACGTCTTCAGCGGCATCAGCCCATCACAGAACAGGCAGGTGAATGGTTCCAGTAATCCTACTGCTCCGAATAAGTGACAAAATAACACCAACATGTTCCTATTTACATGTTGTGATTTGTAGAGTCACAGCGTGTACAAAAAACAACGTAACATGAGACACAGCCATCTTCTAACTGTAAACAAAACGGGAACTATATTCTCAGGCGGAAGAATATAGTACTTGGGCGGAGTGATATGCTCTCAGCAAGCCTGTCTGAGAATATAGTTCCTGGTTTGTTTACAGATAGAAGATGGCTGTGTCTCATGTTACGTTGTTTTTTGTACACGCTGTGACTCTACAAATCACAACATGCAAATAGGAAAATGTTGGTGTTATTTTTCACTTTTCACAAGTCGAACCCGGTAGGCTAGTTGGAACCAGTTACTTGCAGGATCTGTGCTAGGCTAAGCTAATGCTGGAGCCGTCAGACAGCGTTACAGCACGCACAGAGATGAGAAGGGTATGTATCGACTTGTCTTACTCTGGGGGTTACGGTGAATAAGCTAAATTCCCAATAAGTCGGCGTGTTCCTTTAAGTAGTACTCCTGGGGCACATTTCCTGGGTGAAAGTCTTGGGTTTTACCCTTAATTTCCTCCAGGACACAAACTCTGGTCCCCTGCTGTCCCAAAGCTATGTGCTTTGGGACCCACCCATCCACCTGTTTATCTGTGTTTTAAGCCCCCAATATCTCCTTCCAGGCAGCGCTGCCTGGAAGGCACTAGGATTAGGCAATGGTTATGGTTATGGTTATGGTTAGGGTTAACGTTAGGGTTAGGTGCCTTGAAGTCAACGGTCGCAGCGCTGCCTGGAACGAGACGTTGGGGGCTTAAAACACCATCGAGCCATCCACCCCGACCTCTTCCATATGCCATTTCTGTGGTTTTACAGCGGCAGGCAATGTGGATTACATACAAATTGTGCATTACTTTTCCTAGCTATTTGTACAAATGGTTCATGAGAACAGCTTGACTTACAGTATTTAAGATGCAAGTCACAGGAACACAGAGTAAAAATGCCACCAATTAAGAGCTATTTGTCTCCTGCCAGTCAACAAGTATAAACAGAGTTGGACCCACTGTGGAGGGAAACCCCTTTCTGTCTGTCTTTGATGCTGATTTTCTTGTAACCGTTGCTCGGCAGAAGGCACTTATCTCTTTTGCAACTCCCATAAGTACGTTTTGTGATGTCCCACTGGTATGAATGTTCTAATGCAAGTGTAATTTTAATTGTTTTTAATGTGCGAATGTGTCTTTTTTCTTACCTATAGCTTACTACAAATACTGTAGTTTCCCTTAGGGAATAATAAAGTTAATCAAACTCACTTTTAATGTTGCATGTTGAGGTTCCTACATAGTCAAGAGTCGAGAAACTGCAGTTTCCATGCAGTGCTAAATGTATTCCATCCAAACCCTTCTAAGAAAAATACAAAACAAAATCTGCAGGCTTCAGGCTTGGTCAGCCATTCAGCCTCACTCATTAGAGGTATTATCCAATTACAGTGGAGCTGTCTGCATTTCTAATGGAACAGTCATTCAGGAGCCATTGTTTGGAGAGCATTGGCCACGTTCCAGAGTTTGGAGCCTGAGATGATGAACGTAAAGTATTTTATGTTTTAGGGGAACATTGGCTGCTTTAGTCTGCATGGGGTCCAGAGAAGCAGGACTGTGTCTCTATGAGAACAGACAAAGACTGTGACAGACACCAGGAGAGAAAAGACAGGATAGACAGGGGTAAAAGAGGAACACCACCACCAACACCGCTGCTGTTGTCCACTGACTCAGGCAGAAGCTCCAGTGCCCCCCTGTCACAGTCCAATTGGCCTATCAGAATTCCTCCATGCACCGTGGAACATCCAGCTGAGACCTAGAGGAAAAAATCTCTTCTAAACAAACACTACAGCCATCCAGTGCACATACAGTACAATAGCCGGTTAGACTGAAATGATCATTCTCTCTCTGTGTATGACTAAGCCCCTGTGTACAATCTGTGATTTTCTTATTTTTCTCTGTCTGTCTCCCTTCTTTCACTACTCTCTATCTTTCCCAATCTATTTTTCCTTTCTAAAGGGAAATACTCATTATGACAAACAACCAAAAATTGTGGGAAAAAGAAATACAGGGGAACAATTTGAGACAGAAATAGATAGATGGGAAAACAAAGAGAGAGATGGAAGGCAAACACAAAGGACAAGATAAGAATGTGATTGTGATTAAGACAAATACTCAATATGAGAGCTGTGGCAACGTCACATGAATGCGATGATATGAATGGCTAAGTTATACACTTCGTGTGTACAGAGTGCACAAGCTGGTAAGTGGTTTTAAAAGCACCAGGGATGATGTGTCCTCACTGTGTGGCTCCACTAAGAGGAGTGAAACAATTGAAGCATGCACTTGAAGGCACTCAGATATTTTTCAACTGCAGAACACTTCAGAGAATGACCAGGAACACAAATAAATGTTAAAATATGGTCATTTTTACACGAGTACAATTCTGTACTGTGTGTGTGTGTGTGTGTGTGTGTGTGTGTGTGTGTGTGTGTGTGTGTGTGTGTGTGTGTGTGTGTGTGTGTGTGTGTGTTCATTACCCTCAGATTGTAACAATGATTAACCTTTGCCTCTTTTACATCTGTTTTCTACCTACCTTTAGGATTTACAGTTTAGGCACACAAATTGCAAAAAATGGCAACAATAAAATAAGTGAACATCATAACAATCAAACGAAAAGGTCAAGGCCTGACCGTAAATCAAATGGCCACCCAATTACCATGTATGACCCCTTATGTAATTTTCCTCCCGGTCATAAATTCATCATTCATCAAAAGCAATTAAAGAGAGATACAACAGTGTGTTCAGTTAGTGTGCAGCAACTATAAGTACTGTAATCATGGGTGACATCAGTCTGATAAAAAAAGCAGAATACAGTTGTGGCAGAGGTGTTCAATCCACAGACAGGTAGGGTAGGTGTGGGTCCTTGAGGTGCCTTTGAGCAAGGCACTTAACTGAACTGCTACAGTAGTGTGGCCCAGTAAGACAGTTGTTGAATCGGACAGTTTTCAGGTGTGAATATGGAGAATTACCAAATTTTAGATACAATTGCTAGGCAGATCTTTTAAACTTTCAAAAGAGCCAGGCTACCAGCCTCTATCAGCTTTCAGTCCTACTGCTAAACTAAGCTAACCATGTGTTGGCTCCAGCCTCATACTTAACGCACAAATATTAAGTGTTTTGGATCTTCTCATCTCACTCTCAGCAAAAAAAATGGAATAAGCATATTATCCAAAATGTGGAACCATTCAACCATAACCAAAAACCAAGCCTTAAAGGTACAGTTCACCCCACAATCAATCTAGCTTGTTTTGATATGAGTTGATCGGAGGTGGTCGTCTGCCATAGAGGTGTCTGCCTTCTATCGAATATAATGAAACTAGATGGCACTCGGCTTGTGGTGTTCAAAGCGCCACAAAAAAAAACATTTGAAAAACTCAACAGCAACGTCTCTTTCTACAAATCATAACCCGATTACGCAAGATAATCCACAGACCTGGTTGTGAGCAGTTTTTATGTAGGAACTATTTTCTTTCTCCTGAAATACGCCCACCAACTGTATCACTGCGCAGAAGAAAGCATAATCATGGACGAGAGGCTTGTGGTCCGATATTGCTAGCTTGTGGAGATGAATTTATAGCTTACAGATACTGCTAGCTCACCTAGATTCTCAGCCGAGGAGGACGCCATTAATGTTTACATCTCACGTTGTTACGAGCACGACTATCTCGCCTATCGGAATTTTTTTTTTTTTGATTTGACCTTAAAGTCATTGGTCAACCTTCTGAGGACCTCTTTTGACCCCAATGGGAGGTGAGTATTCTCCATATTTTCATTGTGTGAGCAGGTCCCCACAATATAGCACACACACACTCACACACACACACACACACACAGCTAATGAAACACCAGACAGCATGTATGTATAACATTGATTTAAAGCATGGTTGTACATATGATTATGCCTAGGAAACCACTCAAAAGTGAAATGTTATCTAATATGTTTGCTATACTAAAACTACTATGAGGTCAGTAAAAATCCCCAATCACTTATTTCATTACTTATGTCACTTAGTAGTCATTGAATGATAACCTCTCTAACCTTCAGAGGCTAGACTGTCCATTTAAAAAGAAATGTGGACAGAAATGCTTGCAGATATTATCAAAAAGTGCACAAGAAAGAAGCTCCCCACATAGTTTGGCTGTATGGTCATGGACAGCCAACTCTGTCATCAGACCTTATTAAAACCAGGTGAAAGGCTGTGGAGAGGAAGCTGGTGCTGAAAGTTAATGTGGTGAAGGGCTATAAAAATAAATCTTGACTTTACAGCTATATTCTGGGTTTTAACTTATGTCAAATTCTAGGTGGCATTTAAAAGTTTGCCAGCTGGTACAGATATCCTGCAGTACTTAACATAACACTGGCCTTTCCCCCTTCTCCTTTTCACATCTGGAATAGTGGCAGAAAGAGCTAAAAGTCACACAATCTTCACATATGCTTAGAAGGGGCTCATTGTGAGAAAGCTTCCGCACTCCACTCGATTTGAATCAAAGTAATCTTTTCCTCAGTGGCAGGGGACAATTACGCATTGAGAAAGCCTTACTACACAGCTTTATCAAAGGCAGCAAAGTTGTAGAGGCAGAGAAAATGCAATAATAATCAAATAAAACTCTTTTCACACACACAGGAACGGCCAGGATAATGGCAGAATATTTGACCCATGTGTCATATCGTATCAAGGCAAGATATTCACAGATGGAAGTCAGAACTGCCAAACAATTAAGCTATTTGTGATCTCATAAACTTTGGGATTATTGGAGGATTTCAATCCAAGATGGATAGACATCCTTTATCAAGCAAGCTTTGATTTTCACAGTGAATGATGTGGAGAAATCTCTTCCCCTTTGTTGTGCCACTGTAAAGTACCCGTTAGGGGCTGTACATGGACAAAGAATATGAGCTGGCAAATGAAGCAGTTTACTGGATTTGAAAATTATCTTGCCTTGAGCTTTTTCCACACAGTGTTAAGCTTCCATTTACTCATTCACACACAGAAATAACTAAGGAAGTCTCAAGACAATTAGCAGAGGAAAAGGTACCGAGGGTCAGTCTTTACCTAAAATAGCACTAGTGTATAGATCAATTATGGTCTGATCTATACAGTGTCTCCCTGAAACAGCTGTACAACACACTCAAGTTTGAAGCGCTAAAGGTTATTGTTGGAACATAAACTTTTTGTTCTCCATTCTAATATTTCCATAGGAGTCTGAAGGCTGGAGTGCTTGTGTGAAGTGCTTCACAAGCATGCGCGTTTACCCAAATACATTTACCCAAGTTTACCTACGACATCACTGAGATTTTAGTCCCCACATGAAAATAATGATGGTGAGTGGAATTTTGTTTACTGGTTTGATGCTCTAAACAGTGAAAACAACATTTATAAAAAGAAAAACATTTTTTTTAAATTAATCCAGACACAATGTCTATATTGTCAACTATTTTCAGTGGAACTATTTCTACTGAATATAAATAGTCCCTTAAACAGGCACATATCTCAAAACTATCTGCATGGTTAGATACCGAATAAGTGGGAAAAATGTTTGTCTGTGACAAACAACTCTTGGAATTATTTCATTGCAGAGTGAAAGGCCAAAACATCCTTCTGAAAAAAACTAAAGAAATGGTCTAAAATGTCACTTTCATGTTGTCACAAGCAGCAAGGCTTCATGGCATCTTTACACTGAGTGTTGTTATATCTGTGGTTTATCCTCTATTTTGCCACCATACAATTTGACCACTTCAAATCTGCAGGAAGAAATCTAAGAGGTGTACAACTGTGTGGTCACTAGTCACAGGACTTTGTGTTTGTTGTAAAACAGATTGTGGCTTAAATGAAACATACTGTTGTGTGTTAGTGGATGTAGAAGGTTGTTGAATGTTTTTCTAAGCCAACTACTATCTGTGGTGTACATAATTTCCTTATTTCTTTTCTGTCTTCCCCTACATTTACCTTAGGGCAGTCCTGTACAGTACAGTATCTAGATTGTATTCCCTGCTGAACACACAAAGGTCTCAGTCGAGAGCAGCCACAAGTAGCAATTTCCTTTTGATCATTGTCTCTGTATTGCAATATCTGCAAGAGCCTGCGAACAATAAATCAGTCACAAACTTAATTAGATGAAATTGATTAAACTGGTTCTTCACCTTTTCAAATGCAACCCACGATAAAAAAAAAAAGCTACTTCTGCCATTTTATCATATTTGAAACTATGGACATTTTCCACAAGGACGTGACTCCACAATAAATTTGTTACAAACCAGAAACACAAAGGGAAGGCAGTGAAACAGCAGCTGAGACACATGGGGAGAAGAATAAAAAACAGCTTCACATGTAAAACTGGTGAGGCGCTGAAGAGAAAGACAGCTGGGGAGAGGGAATGAGAGGGGAAACAACAGCAGAGAAAAATGAAAGTAACAAAAGAAAACAACCCTTAATAGAGGGATACAATATAGCCCTTTGGCAACGACACAATTACCCAATATGGCGAAGAATGTCATTATCACTTGAGAGAAAATAAGGAATCCTTCTTAAACAGGATGCAAGATTATGTACCGTATGAATTATTTACCCTACTTAAAATTCTCTGCACCAAAGCATATGTCAGCCTTGCAGCTGATGAGCTGTTTTCTCAGTCAGGTATGAAACCGATACTTCTGCTTAAAGGTGAGCCTCTTGAGTTCTCTCTCAAAATGCTGCCCAAGACAAGATATACTCATAACAGAGCTGCTGAGGCTTCAGATGCAATTATTTTAAGATAAACACAATAGAGGAAACATCTAAGCAAAATGAATAGAGAAGACACATAGGTTATTGTTTTTTGCCATATTACACAGTTTTCCCTAGTTTTGGGACATCTAATGATTTCTGATAACTGCAAAGTCTCTGAGTGTGAGTATCCCACATTTCTAATTTGTACAGTAAAAATAACTGGCTGCTGGTAATATTCCAGTGACACGCTTCTGTTTTACGTTTTGTGCACGGTATATTCAACACTTAACAATTCTAAAATATAAAGCTAGTAATGACAGCTGCACAGGTGATTTTCTTGAAATCCAATACTTGGCATAGAAAATACTTTCTAATACTAAGAATTACTGATTGTTGAAAATACAAAAAAAAGTACACAAAGAAACAACTTTGAATGTAATTTGTTACTTCCACCCTTACTAATATGAGACTGTTGTTCACTGAAAATAGACAATTAAGTTAGTACTATAATTGATAAATATGGAAGAGGTTCTAAATCCTGCAAAAACAGGTGGATCATTTCCACCAACATTCATCTTCTCTGTTTTGCTTTGACATAAACCTCTCTAACTGATCACTCTGATCCCAATAAAGAACTGCTCTGAAAAGCAGAAGAGAAAGAAAAACAGAAAAAAACAGCATAATCTTCACTCCAGTGTGAATCAGTCTGTGCCTGGCATGCATGCATGTGGCTTCCCAGTCACATACAAACAAACACAGAGACAAGCTTCTCTAACCGTGAAATTACTGTGTGGGTGGCTGCAGAGGTGATAGTCTGTCACAGGTCCTGGATATGTGGCTTCACAACAGAAAGCATTCAATTCATACAGTTAAAAAATACTGAAATACTAGTTAGGCGCTGCTTTCATCCAAAAAAAAAAACTTTTTGCCAGAAGTTGGCATGTTGTAAACAATCAGCTACTCTGAGGACAAACCCTTCACTTTGGCAGCATCAATGGCATACTGACAAGTTCAAGTTCTTTATTTATCATGCACAACAATTACAGCAGTTGGCAATGAAAATCTTAAGTCTCAGGCTACATCCAACAATGCTAATTAAATATGTATTAAAAAAAAGAAAAGAAAAAGAAGATCATGCAAGTAAAAACTAAGTGAGATCATAAACATAAAATAGTGCAAGTTAAAATAAGGGATAAAAGATCACGTACATAAATCAAAGTAATTTAAATGAGACAGTAATTGCAAGTGCTACTGCCATACCAGGTGGTGATGCAGCTGGTCGGGATACTCTCAATGTTGTACCTGTAGATGTTGCAGAGTACCCTGGAGTCCATGTTGAACCTCCTCAGCCTGCGGAGGAAGAGCCGCTGGCTTGCAGTCTTGGTGCTGATGTCTGTGTGGTGAGTCCAGGTCAGGTCCTCACTCATGGGAACCCTGAGGAAGCTGAAGCAGCTGTTACTTCCTGTCAAAATCAGCTCCTTAGTTCTGCTGATGTTGAGATAAAGGTTGTTGTCCTGTCAGGGCTCTGACCTCCTCTCTGTAGGCCATCTGGTCACTGTCTGGGACCATGACGGTTGTGTTGTCAGCAAGCGTGAGATGGTGTTGGAGCAGTGGGTGGCCACGCAGTCGTGCGTGAACAGGTAGTACAGGAGAGGACTGAGCATGCAGCCCTGTGGAGCGCTGGTGTTGGGGGTCAGGGAGGAGGATGTGGTGGAGCCAATCCGCACTGCCTGGGGTCTGCCCGTCAGGAAGCTCAGCATCCCATCACGGAGTCTGGTGTTGAGTCCCAGTTCTCTGAGCTTGAGAGTTCACAATTATGTTGAATGCTAAACTAGAGTCTATGAACAGCATTCTCATGTATGTGTTCCTCTGCTCCAGGTGGGAGAGGGCAGTGTGGAGGGCGAGGGAGAGAGCATCTTCCATGGGTCACAAATTTGAGTTTTAGCACTCTAATTTTGGTTTTTGGAGAGAGTTGTTCATGTTTACTAATATTTTTTGACTGTCTTAGACCATAGAAATAACATGGATGAATTTTGAACATGGGCGTAGTTCCCCGTTTAATAAATTTATAAAGAGGGAGTACAACCCCACAAAGAAAAACAAAAGAGGACTGCACAGATAGGGATGATTGGTGTTATTCTGAGCTAAAGGAAATGGAAAGCTACCTGTATGTGGACACTGGCAATATAATCAGAGCTGAGTGAAAGCCTTGAGAGCAGCATCGAGTTAAACGAGTGGAAAGGTGCAAACACGCGTGTGTGTGTACGCGTGCGCACACGCACTCAACCGTGTACAGTATATACACTCATGCTGTGGCCCATAGCCAGAAGAGAATAAGCTCCAAATTCCATCTGGTACAGTGAAAGCTGATCCTGTTTTCACTGAGCGGGTGCTGCAGGCCTGCTGGGGCCAAACGCAGACTCTCTATTCACACTCTGTTGACCTCCATCAGCTGGAGCACTAGCGCTTTTCTGACTATGACCTGCGCCACAGGCTTTCTGCATTCAGAACTGCACTACCTTTTTAGACCAGATGCACTTTTCGCTGTGTTGAATGTGTTATTCTTCAAAGGAATTTCACTCATTATTCTGCTGTAAATGCAGTTCTTACATACTCGACCTGCACCAGGTAAGTTTTCCTCACTGTAGTCAAGCATTGCATCACACATTTTTTAGCTATAAAGTGTAAAAGCAATAAGTTTAGTCGGGCAGCATGGCATTTCATTTACAAGCCTTGGGCAGACAGTGTATTGTTCGTGATTTTGAAGCGTAATGGCTCCACCAGCACCTAAACTGACCTAAATGACATTTGCAGGTAGGTTTATATGCTGTTTAATGTGCTGCAGCTAAGCAGCTAATTAGCTTTCTAGCCTGTAAATTGAAATTAGCAGTGCACTTTTCCTTGGGGAACGTTTGGTTCTTCCTTCATCAAGCTAAGGTGCAGGATAAGACATGTTCGTGTTTGTAAGTTAGATAAGAAGGAGACTTAAGCAGGAAAGCTAATGTGGGTTGTTCAAAGTCTGTGGCTCTTTTGTGTAGCAGGCAGCTGTCTGGCTTTAAGTCATTGTGATCATATGCCTATGATAGAATGCTGATGGTACTGCTTTATTTAAGATTTGATTGGCTGTATGGAAACACGTCTTCATCTACATAGACAGTGAACTAACAAATTAATGAAAATATAGGGGGCACCATTATGGTATGAAAGAGAAATGTCTTCCTTTATGTTTTTTTTTTCTCAAAACACAGGACATGTGATTTACATAGTCTGCTGTAGCAGACAAAAAAAAGTGATTTTCGTTACCTGGAGGGACAATATGAACACCTTCCATCCTAATTATTTGCAACAACAAACTAGTTAAATGTTAAATGTACAGAAAGACCTTTCTGTGACAGTCTCAACAAAATGGACATTATAAGCACCAGTAATATGATATTAGTGGCAGAGCTGATGTATAAATCATAAATCCATTATTATTTGCTGGATCCTATTTCTATTTCCTGCTGCAATGGTCCTTGCAGAGCCCATTAGTATTAGGGCCCAAGCAAAGTGAAATATGGTAATGGTTGATTTCTGGCTCCATCACAGCCAGGAGGGTTGTACTACTGTAGCCCATCCAAAATTCCACAAACAAATATGAGTTTGGGGTCATTAATTTATTGTGGCCTGCCTTGCCCCAGCTCTAGTCAGTAGAAAACACTCCTACCTGTCACACTGCCCAACCACACACATACAGTACAGCGAGGGTGCTTCAAATTGACACCACTTTCTGTCTCCCTACAACAATATTTCACACAGAGCCTAGTAACAGAAAGGCTGCCGGCCAAAACAACCTCATTAATGCCAGAAAATATACACAAAATTGTGAATGTTTGTCCTTTATTCCAAGGTTATAGGCCTCTTCAGCCAAAATGGAATGGGCACATTTATGCAGGGAGTGTCATCAAAATCATCAAAACTAGCTACACATACACCACCACCTGCCAATACAATGATGTGTGTGAGGTAAGCAAGAGTTTCATGCCAAGCTGGGGTAAAGCCATCACCCACTTTATAGATGAAAGGTAAATTAGTTCTCTTTTCTCATATTTGCTCTGAAGGATATTAGTATTTCATGTATATTTTTTGAAAAAGGTTCTATATGCTTTAGCTATTTCTTAAATTGTTCAAACTATCAAAACCACATAGTAAGATGTGATTTTCTTGAGGGTGAGCCTAGCAATTTGACTCATTTTAGTATGTCGCACTCAAACCATTCATTTCCAAAGAAAACTGGATGAATGCAACAAAAGGATACTCTCAAAGTGGAAAGTTGCAAGGCATTCAACAACTTGGAGCCTCAGAAATTAATTTTCAAACTTGACAGGGAGCACATGCCAGAAGATGTAAGATTCAGCTGATTTACAATACTACAGCCAGATTCAGTCCAATTCAATCCAAGAGCCAATCTGTTGGGGGCAGATGAATTTTCCCAATTTATTCCAGACAAAATGCCACGGTTCAGCTTGTGGGAAAATGGAGAGCGTGAGCGTTAGCACCAATATATCTGAAGAAGAAGTCTGTGATGGAGATCAACAGATTGTCCGAATTATCTTACCTGACAAACACCCACTACAACTGGGAATGAGATCACAAAGTTAATTTTTATTTCCATTTTTCTTTCAATACCTCTTACAAGTGAATGGTCAATAACAGGAACACTAAACAGCAATCTTACGTCCTAACTGTATGTGTAAGTGGTATACAGATAATTGATAAATGGATGGATATTATTTCACTTTTCAAATTTGCTTAAATTGAGCAGGGAGACATTCATGTCCTCTCTCTGGGGATTAGTTAAGTTTCAGGATAAAATACCCAGGTTTAGAAAAAGAAAGCATCCCTCAACAAAAGGGAAGGCCTTCTGAGTTGATGTCCATCTCACTCAGCACAAAGCTGTCTGGTTAATAGTTTTTCACTTTAGCTTGACAAATAAACAGCACACAAAAAGCAGCCAAAGCTCTTACCATAACAATAACCCATTTTTATTCCTCACTTTTTCCTTCTTTAAATCAACATTGTGACTGTATTCCTTCTTCAATCCATTCAGTCTTCTTGTAATTTGATTCGATTTTCAATTCAATGACAAAATGCCAAAACATAAATGCGTGTACATTCATAGGAATGCTTCTGCAAAACCAAGCAACCAAAGATGAAAATAGGCCTTTTACAAAAAAGACAGACATGTCACCGTAGGAAAAAGAACAGGTGTAAATAATAAAATTAATATATGATTTCCATTTAACTGCTTCAGGGTCCTGGTATTTTGCATGTCGGCTCACTGTCACACTGTGATGGCTAATTGGGACACTTGAATATAACAGCCAATGAGAACCATGGAGAGTCAACCCCCAGCCGCTCCGCTGCCCTGCTGTGAAGCAGAAACGCTTTATGTCAGATAACGTCCATAATAATTGGACTTTGGGTTCGAATTTTTGACAGTTTTCAGTGGTTATGAGGAGCAATATGAGAGAGAAATTAGGTAATCATTTATCATTGTTTAGGTACATTAAACCAAAAAGCTTTTTCCTCGCCATAGGGCGCAATGATGAAGATAACATTAACGTGAGATAACTTCTATAATCGTTGGATTTCGATTTAGTTTTTTTGACAGCCTTAAATGTTTATGACAAGATATGACCATGATAAATCTGGTGATGATTGATCGTTGTTTAGATAGATTAAACCACGTCAAGCTTTTTAACGTTAAGCGTTTTAGAATGTCCCTGTCGTAACCTTTGTTGGTCATTTCCTTCGCGAGCTCCTGATAAATGATGGTGTTTCTTAGATTTTTGCTATCTAAAATATAATAATAACTTAAACTTCTTCTTCTTCTTCGTTTTATTGCGGGTTGCAACCATAAAATGACCTAAAACTTAATCGCAATTCATTATTTATTTGGCAAATAACGTTTCCATCAGCATTTATCGCATAAGCCGTATATCGATCAAGAGAAAATCCGATGAGACCGAACGTATTTTCTTTGAGAATGAATACTGATATTCATGAAATTCAGTCAGATTTTACTGTTTCCATAAGGCATTTTTCATTCGATATCACTTAATTCGGATAAAAACGTGTGGATGGAAACATAGCTAGTGTTGACTGTTGACACTAGAGCTGCTGCTGGAGTGAGCAGGAAGACACTGACATGTGGAAAGACAGGGCAGGTAGGGAAACAAATGGCCTGTGAATGAACAAAGAAGAAGACAAGTTTTAAAAGAACATATAAGAAAATACAAGAGCCTGAACTATACATAAGACCTTTTATGATACATTTTGTTTAAACTTGTCAACATGGGTTTCCTTAGCCAAGTTGCATTAGTTGCATAAACCAACGGAAGGTAAAAAACAAACAACAAAACAAAGAAATATGTTTTATCGCTTTTAGGGATCATTTTGGAATGCACTTCAATTCAATTATTTAGTTTTAACTCAACCTTGACAAGACTGAGGTTTTTTTCCTTCCAGAGAAGGGCTCTCCTACCCAGGACCTGACTATAACAATTGACAACTCTGTGGTAGTCCCCACCCAGACTGCTAGAAACCTGGGTGTGACAATTGACGACCAACTCTCCTTCACTGCCAACATTGCTGCAACTACCCGATCGTGTAGATACATGCTGCATAACATCAGAAGGATACGTCACCTTCTAACGCAGAAGGCGGCTCAGGTTCTGGTTCAGGCTCTAGTGATCTCACGTCTAGACTACTGCAACTCCCTCCTGGCTGGCCTGACTGCATGTGCCATCCGACCCCTGCAGCTCATTCAGAATGCAGCAGCTCGACTTGTCTTCAACCTCCCCAAGTTCTCTCACACTACACCGCTCTCTGCACTGGTTACCAATTGCTGCTTCAAGACACTAGTACTTGCATACAGGGCCACTAACGGATCATCCCCAGCTTACATCCAGGACATGGTTAAACCCTATACCCCAACCCAGAGGTTAAAAAAATAAAAAACCCTCCCACTCCGCTCTGCATCAGCCAACCTGCTTGCTGCCCCCTCACAACGAGGGACAACTAATCCAACAAAATCCCGACTGTTTTTGTGGTCCTGGCTCCTAAATGGTGGAATGAGCTCCCTATTGACATCAGGGTGGTTGACAGCCTGCGCATCTTCCGACGAAGGCTAAAAACACTTCTTCCGATAGCACCTCGGATTAAAAAAAAAAAAAAAGAAGTGTACATATATATATATATATTCAGCCTGCGCATCTTCCGACGAAGGCTAAAAACACATGTCTTCCGATAGCACCTCGGATTAAAAAAGAAAAAAGAAGTGTACATATATATATATATATATATATATATATATATATATATATATATATATATTCTTGAAGCTGAACTTTCATATGGCTCTTTGTAGTTTTACTTATTTAAAGCTAATGTACGTGAACTTACTACTTGTTGTCTGGAGTTTGCACTTCAAGGTTGAAAGCACTTAATTGGAAGTCGCTTTGGATAAAAGCGTCAGCTAAATGACATGTAATGTAACGTAATATAATATTGCACTTGTTGTGATACTGCCAGAAAAAACAGAGAGAAAGATCGAGGCCTAGGCTGATCTGAGCTGATATTAAAATATTTTTAAATCTGCCCAGCAGAGTGAAAGAAAGGGCCACACTCATTTAACCTTTACTAATAGGGAAGGAGAAGAAATGACAGGCTGAGAGACACCGAGGATGATCAATGAATATAGAATAGTGGAAGAAAGAGAACAGTCAAAGGAAGTCTGAAGGAGGAACGAGCAGGAGACATAAAAAAAGACAGCCTCCCCATTCTATCTTCATAATTCCAGGCTACTTCACATACTTTAAGTGTTTTAAAACCCGGTAGGTAAATGATGCCATGTGTAGTATTTACTTAAAGGGTCATCAGCATGGCACCATAAAGTAAGCATAATTAGAGCTACAGTAACTGACAAATTAACACTAAACACTGAAATATGCCTACAAATGATGTAAGAAACACCCCAGGCTGTGCAGAAATGCTTTCAAAGATGGATTCAGAGTTACATAAAAGCTAACTGATGCTTTCACAGTCTGACTTAGTCAATTCAAATTGGAATTTCCAAAGTCCTATCTAAAAGGAAATGTCCTCTTTGTGTTGGCCAGGACTATGTCCATTGCTGTCCTGTTGCAGTATGGTATTTATTGGTAGCCACATAAGTTCATTTTCCAGTTTCTTTTCCACCAAGCACTTTGTGTGGTTTAGGGATTAATAGGCCAACCATAAACTGCAACATCCCCGGTTTAAGTCCAGCTGGGGACATTTGTTGCATTTCTCTCCACTGACACTTTCTAATTAAGGAATAAAATGCCCCCCAAAAACAACAATTTAAAAAGCCACGAAGCACACACACAATGTTGTTTGTGTTGATGATGTGTCAGCCCTAGAGAACTTTGTCAGACGTTACGTTTCAGGCACCACCAAGAAAAAATACTGGCTAACCATTTAAAATTCCTACTTGAAGTGCCTATAACTCAAACTGGTGTAAATAAAGTATTAAGGCAGTACTGCTGGACTACTTACTGATTTTAATCACGTCTGCCGCTCTCCATTTGATATTACTGTTCTCTGTAAAACCGAGACAATTAGGTCTGACAAAAGATCCCTGAGGATAAATGATCTGCTAAAAGAACATTATATGCCCCATTATATGTATCTGAGCTAATAACTACCATGATGAACCAAGGCTCCTATTCATTGTCCTATTAATGCTCCTCTTGCCATCCTATCCTTGTGACTGTGAGAAAATCTTACGCTTCTCTTGACAAAACTGAAAGTATTTGACAGATTTGTTACTCCTAATTCTATGAACAGCTGTGCTCCATCCCACTGTGAGACCTTGTAGACATACTGTAATGTCACAGATGAAACCCCTTTCAGCGCATTAGTAAAGCACATAAAAAAAAGGATTGAGCCACTTGGCTCTGACTTACTGGTATTAGCAGCTCACTCTCTGCTGGCAATGTTACAAAAAGACAAACCCTAAGACCTCAGTATTACCTCCATGAATTTCTTCATCTTACCTTTATTGTCCTTTCACAAAATATGACTCCCAAAAAATACATAAATTAGCTACATACTCTAACCTGGGTTCTCCTATGAGAAATTGAAATTTTAAATATCTCAATTACACCAAAAACAATGGAACCAAAATGTGTTCATGCCAAACTGTCCCAACACTGACCACATATACACTCAAATTACAAATATCAATTACATTCCTGCTTTGTCAAACCATTTAATTCAATTTCACACTAATAACCTTAAAGGTCCAATATGTAATATTTGTACTGTAATAAATCCAAAAATGACACCAATGCCTCATCAGATATTAAGGAAACATGTTAAACTGAAATACTATCTTTTCTGACAACAATGCTAATGTCAGTATTTTTTCTTTTTGAAATTTACATTCCGTGACGGAATTTATGTTTATGTTTTGATCTTGGTGTTGTTATCAACGGCCCAGTTTGACAGCCAGGCCAGGTTGCCAGATATACCTGGAAAAACGTAAACCCAGCGCGCTACAGCTGTAACGGTAGTACAGCCATGAAAGCAGCACACAAACGAACAGGATCAACGGAGATAGATTCTACCCGACCTAAAAAAAAGAAAACAGCATGTTTCTAACAGTTGCGTGACCAGAGACGTAACAACCCCCTGGTAAATATTGGAGATGTATTTGAAAGATGGAGACAGCTTAGATCGCAAAAGGACGCAGAATTGGCTTATTTCCTCCTGAACAGGTAAGCATAGCTTCAAGCTAATTTATCACAGCCACTAGGGACAGGCATTTTATGTCATTTCAACATTTGTGTACTCACATTGAATTATATAGCTAGAGTACCCGAGTTGGTTACTCACAAAAACAATTGAGACATAGCCAGTAAAGTGATCCCGACTGGTCCTGGCTAACGCCGCCATGCTAACCCTGTTAACTGCTAACGTTACCGGGAGGACCAGGCAAGCAGCCCATGGCTGTTTACAACGTGTAGCTAGTTCAGCGGCTGGAGCCGACAACGGTGAGTTATTTTAAGCCACGAGAGGGGGGCTGTAAATCGGGAAGAGAGGACTGTGAGTTTGCAGTGTGTTTAGCGATTGTTGCCGTAATTCTAAGCCAATGAAGTGTGTTCCGTCGGTAAGGTAGTGGTATTTTTAGCGTTTCGTATTGTAATTCTAAGCCGAGGAAGTGTGCCTGACTGGCGTGTGGAGAGGACGGTGAGGTTGTTGTGTTTTTAGCGGTTCATACTGTAATTTTAAGCCAAAAAAGTGTGTGTCAGTTGGTTACAGAGCTCCGCGTGAGCACGGGCTTTTATGACTGTCAATATAGCCAGCATCTAATGTTAGCTACTCCGCTCGTTGATATATATAAAAGACGCCGCTGTGCTGTGGAGCAATGTCTGGCTATGTGAGACTAGCATCTAACGTTAGCTACTCTGCTGTGCTGTGAAGTAATGTCTGGCTATGTGAGAAAAGCGTCTAGCAACATTGCTGTGAATGCTGCGGTCTCAGCCTGGCAACCCCCATGAACTTCGAGTCTGGGCAGGAGGGGGCGGGGGAAACGACTCTCCAGTTTTTTTAATTGGTAGTGCAGTGTTGGGGACCAAGAAGCTGGTTAAACAGTGATTTGGCTCAGATTGAGTTGACTGCAGAGACACAGAGGAGGCAGGACAAAGGATCTTGGCCTACATGTGAATTCCAAAGCCAGTTTCACGAAACTCCTAAAAAGCCGCCACTTCGCAAAATGGAGAAAGTGCATCCAACACGAGGACGGCAAGGCAGACTAGTGGTGAGACAAAGAACTGCTTCACACCTGTGACCAGGTTGCAGTTTTCCCATTGGTCGTCGGGTCCTTGAATGCACCACCCCGCCACTAGGAGGCGGAGGGAGGATAAAAGCTGTCGGCACTGTGTGTTTCTTCGCTTTTCCACCGTGACTCACGTCGCTACAGGAAGCACTCTACTCCGGACTAGCTAGCTAGCAAACTAGCGCACATCACGCTGGTCGAAGTTTCGAGCTGGTACAAACTTTATATCGGCCTGATATACAAAGGTGATCCGAGGGAATACTGGCCGAAGTATTCCTTCATCTGCAGCGGGCTTAATCAGCCTGGATTCAAGAAAAGGACTACGTTCTGTTTCTTGTTTGGTCGACTGGATCTCACCGTCCGTCTACGCCGCCGATCGTTAAACGGATCGTACAGAGACTTAACTGACAAACAACGCATAAAGTAAGGAGGCTTTTACACAGTTCTGGGCAGATATTAGAACTAGTGCGTTTGGTTTGTTACTAATGAGCAAAGGGTTCGCTACCGCTGTTGCCATTAATGTGATCTGATTGTAATCATGTATGGGCCATATCTGGTTATTAATCTGTTCTGTGAATATATAACTGATCATTATATTGTTTGATTCTGGTTGTGTTAAAGTAGCTGGGTTAAAACCGTAATTGCTATCTGCTAACTACTTTCAGGGGGTTTTAGTTACTGTCCGGAGATAATCGCGATGAATTCGCTGTTTTAAGCCACTGAGCTGGCCGTTATCAATATCTTAAGATCAGAAGTGCCTCTTTTCTTAACTCTCCTTCTCTTTCTTCCTTTACTAACACACACACACACACACACACAGACACAGGCTAGCCGCGCAATTACCAAGCTAACGCTGTAGCTTCACACGTGGGATCTTGATTTTGATTGTTTGTCGATTTGATAAAGTTATTAATAACCATATTCATAACTTTATTAATATTGATAAAACATCTTTGATAATTTGCCAATGATCAAATCTGTACCCTACGAGAATCCTACAGCAGAAACTATTTTAACCGCTATCAGCCAGTATTACATACAATATTACATATTGCCTTTAAGTATTGTAGATTCTATAAATGGCCTAAACTCTAGGACAAGAAAATAAAAATCCTGCTCTTTGCAGATAATGTTTTTTCTTTTGCAGCCTTAAGATGGTTTACAGGAAAGTATGATAATCTTTGAAAAGATAGCCTGACTTACTGGATTTAGACTGTGGTTATGGCTCACCATTGGCCAGCTTTTTGGCCAGCATTCTCCTCCTTTTGCAAGAGGAACGTCGTTGCATCCGGGGCTTAGCGCTGCCCAAGACACCGATTGACCGAACTGGTTTGATTGTTTCTAAAATGTGAGGATTTTTCTGCATTGAGTGCTTTTACTTTAAATACTTTAAGTAGATTTTCCTGATGATACTTACATACTTTTACTTAAGTAATATTTTCAACGCAGGACTTTTACTAACAGAGTAGTTTCTAGTAGTATTTATCTAGTACTAGAGTCTAGTATTAGTACTTTTACTTAAGTAAAGGATCTGAATACTTCTTCCACCACGTTTAGCTTTTTCTAATGAAAAAAGAAATGGTATAGGTTATCCAACACAACTTTAGCGAGACGTATTTTAAGGAATTTAAACCACGAAATACATACCTGTGGATAGAGAGATAGCCTGTAGAATACTGGCATTATATGAAAAGGGTCCAGCTCTATCAGTAATCTGCAATCTCCATTTTCAAATCAACACTGAAAGGAAATATTTACAATTTTATTTTAAAGGTTTCCAGGTTTCGTAATCTTTATCATTTTCTTTTGGCTGCTCCCATTAGGGGTCGCTGCAGCGGAACATCTGTTTTCTATCTAGTTGGTAAGCCAGGCCTCGATGATCCCGTACCGAAATCTGTATAATGATCCGTATATGTGGTATGGCAAAGGTTTTATGCCGGATGTCCTTCCCGACGTAATCCTCCCCATTTAAAGGGAGGAAACCGGAGCAGTGGAGGAAACTCACGCAAACACGGGCTGCAACATGCAACACACAGAATGGCCTTGCCCTTATTTAACTGTATTTTCTTATGAAGGTTCTCGGACCATTGCATATGGTACTAATTGATAGGGAAGATCGACATTCTTTTCAATTGGGACGCTTTCAGTTAATGCATTACAATTAATTGCTGGTGTAACCTTTAGAGTCGGTGCAAAACATGGCAGTTGTGAATCACAGGCAAGCTCTAATGTGAATGCATGTACAGCCCAGCATCCCTTCTCATATCAACAGAGTTTGAGACAAGTTCAGTGACAGAACTCCAGCCTACTGCTGCTGAGCAGGAAATCAAAGATTGGGGATTGATGCATCCTTCACCGATTCGGTTCAACAACCAAACTGCTGTTGCACTGCTGTGGATGAAGCTACTATGAGACACATGCAGCAGTGAAGAAGCGCATTGAAAAGAAGACTGGACCTCTCCTTGAACTCATGTAGGTAGTGATGAATTCAAGGTATAACAACAGAAGTTGCATCATATGGAGAGCATCATCATGCTCGTGAATAGTTATGCCCACATATTCATAGCCAAGTGCCTTGAGTACATAATGGAGCCAGAAGCTATTTTCATTGTGAGTCATTTCGGTCAACATAACATGAGTCATCACCTACAAATGTTCCTTGAGTCATTATTTTAAAATGTGATCCCTTTGATTCAATGTACTTTGTAGGTCCTTACATAAATCAAGTTTTAAAAAATAAGAAAGGGACAGAATGAATCAGAAGACCCAAAAGAAAGTCTGTTCTGATGAGCTGGCCATTTGAAAATAGGCACGTTCACTCCAGAGATGATAGAAATGTGAAGAAGCACATCTCCATCAATCAATCAATCAAGCAATCAATCACTGAATTACTTCAACAAACAATTTTTATTTGTCTTCACGTATCGTGAAGCAAAATAAGAAAGAAAAAAAGAGTCACCTGGTTGAATGGCACCGGCACTCCAGGATCCAGCCAAGTCTCGGTGAAAGGACACCACAGCTCCCGACATCCCACTGGAAACCTACGCAGGCACAGAGGCCACCCAGTTCACTTTCCAATGCCTGCACCACATGCCTGCAAGACATTTAACATTACTTACAAAGGAGTCGTACATATAAAGGTGCCAATAATAAAGTACAAATGATTAAAAAAAGGACCAAAAAAAGGACCAAATAAATAAAAGGTGCAAAAAGAAGATAACTGGTCAAATAAAAGGACAAAAGCACAGTCCAGGGGGTAACGGTAATTGCAGTGGATATGAGGGATAAGGAATTATTGCACATCATTTTAAGGGTAAGATAGTTGTAGTGGGTATGGAGAGAGAGATCCATACACTGTTGGAAATGTATAGAGAGAGAGACTGTAGAGGGTTAGGAGCTTTTTAGCAAAGGTAACAGCATTGCATTTGTAGAAATATATTGGGTTTAGAATAAGAATGTCCTGTAGCCTGGGATGGCCTCGCTGTCTCCTCCTGTCTGGCATGTGTAAGATAAGACGGGTTCAAATTTAGTGGAGCAAAAGTGCTCCTCATTTGTTTAATAAACAATTGGAACATAATGCACCTAATGAAATCTCTTAAAGGAACAGACAATCTCTAGCGCGCAACTTCCCTATCTTCTCAGAGACAGAAAGTCTGAGTGATATCCAACCAATTGGCGGCCCACACGCAATGGCGGAAGGAGGAACCTGAAGATGAATAAAAGAATAGGGAAAAGGAAGGTCCGGGGTCAGACCCGGAAAGACTTTGTTGGTGGTTAGGGAGAGAAAGTCTCGAAGGAGCGGCTGATCCATATGCATATGAAAGATCTGTTTGCAATATCATTTTACTAAAGATTGTTATAGTTTAACTGAACGAATCCTGAGTATTCATTTCTTGGTCTGCCTTTCAACAAACACAATAAGTAAAGGGGAAACTTTGAGAAGTGACCGGTGGTTCTTAAAAGACTCTGGCTTTTTGAGCCAGAGTAGAATCGGTCGCTTTTTTTCCTACACATTCCATCCACCACTTTGGTCCAGACTGAAATATCTCGACTCAAGTACTATTTGACGGATTGCAATAGGATTTTGAACCAGAAGATAAATGATGTGGGTAATCTCCTGACTTTTCCTGTAGCGCCACCATGAGGTTGGCATTTTTGATTTTGAGTGAAATGTCTCAACTATCAGATGGACTGTCATGACATTCGTTTCAGACATCCTTTCCCCCCCTCAAAATGAATTTCAATAACTTGTAGCTGGTGGGAATCCCTTCTCCTTCCATATAGCACCATAATCCAGTCAAATGTATTATTTGACTGGTACTTTGGTTTATAACACAACACTTGCAAAACCAATGCCATTCCCATGAGCCTAACATACTAAACTAAAAAGAAAATCTGAACATGACAAACATTATAGGTGCTTAACATCAACATGTTAAAGGTTAAAGAAGTGAGCTTGTGACCGAGAGGTTGTCGGTTCAACCCCCAGATCGACAGGATAAAATCTGGGTGGGGAAAGTGTCCCTCCCTCATTACCACCACTGAGGTGCCCTTAAGCAAGGCCCTTAACCCCACCTGCTCCAGTGGAGCTGCTCAGTGGCCAGCAGATCAGACTTACCTCGATAAATAAAGGTTAAATAAAAAAAATTTAAATTAAAATGCAGATTCACAGTAGCCACTGGAGTTAGGCATGTAACTGTTAGGGTTAAGGTTAGATTAAACCTCCAGGAAATAAACGCAATGTGCTCACATGTGACAAAAATGTGTGTCTGAAATTTAATGAGAATACATTCTCACTGTAATGACTGAAACTGTCCCAGTTCATCTTCAGACAAGGGGAGATGTTCTCTATATTTATCTCCTCGCTCTCCATCCTCTATTCTCATCATCACCGTCATCACCCTGTTTCTGCAAAGACATAGGATCAAGCTAGGTAAGAGCAATAAAAGAAGAGAGACAGAAAGTGGAATAAGGAAAACAAAGAAAAGATATGAGGAAAAGAGACACATTGAAGAGGAAATAAGCAGAATAGGCATAGAAGGCATAAGAGAGAGACATAAGAACATAAGAAGAAGAACAAGACATAAAAACAAAGCTACACAACACAAGATTAAGTGTCCAGAAAAAACCCGCAGGAGAGATAAGGGGATGATACTACCTTAGGTTGAGGGAGAAACAATGAAAAAATAGGGAGGGAGAGTCAAGGTGTAAATTAGGAGTGACATCTTGAAAGTCTGTCCCAAAAACAGACAGAGAAGTATCCTTGCTGTCAAGATAAGGAGGTTAAGAAGTCTTGGAGATGGAAGAGGGTGGGAAGAGAGGACAAAAGACACAAGAGCAAAAATATCGGGGAAGGAGCAGAGTTCAGAGGAGATGATAATAATAATACAAGACAGAGGCTCTGTGAGAAAGACATAAGATAGAGAAAGGTGCACTATTCATAGCAGGATAAATGAACCAGAAAGCAATAGAGGGCGTGGGGGTAGATCATCAGCCAGTCAGGGTGTCGGGCAGCGAGTGTGATAAGGACACATGGCAGCAAAAAGTTGGTCATGATAGATAGAAAGAAAAAAAAGAGACAAAGAGGCAAAGCTGCCAGAATCCACAGCTCATTGTCATGGTAAACAATCTGCTTGGGGTCACCTTATTCAGCATGGCCATGGCTGTGTCCCTTAGTAACTTTGGATTCTGCTCTCTTTTGCTTCAAACATTGCACATTGTATGTGGCCAAAAAAGATAGAAAGAATTCCTACACACATGTGTGCGTTGAAACCCAAAACATGGTGAGGAGAGTCACTTAATATAACCTGAGTGGACTTTTTTTTTTAGACAGCATGGCGGTGTACACATTGATTCCTCTGTGAGCCTCTGACCTACAGTCAGGGGCGGTTCTACATTGAATAATGCCCCGGGCGAGACCCCCTTCGATCACCCAAATAATAGGATACAATATACATGAAATAATAATAGGAGAGAATATAAGAACAAATAATTTAAAATATATACAAGTTGGGAATAAAACTTTACAACTGTTTAACTAGTATTGATAAAGCTGTACCCGTCCTTGCGCTCCCCTGAATAGGTATAGCAACTCCTACTCCTTAAAAGTACTAACGCCATGTAATGAGTAAGCAAGAATCAGGGAGAGTTGACAAATTAAATACTTCAACAAAGTGCCATTTATTAATACAATAAAACTATATACTCCTAATGAATCATAAAACAAGCTCTCTCTCTCTCTCTCTCTCTCTCTCTCTCTCTCTATATATATATATATATATATATATATATATATATATATATATATAATCATTTCAAGAGGCCCTGTGCTATAATTTGAAGAGGTCTATCATGAGTTTTTATCTGCCAATGCAGATAGAAAAGCTCCAATTCTCGTTAAGAAAGTTTGCATGATGTGCAACGTTTATCCATGCTACTAATGCAATCATACAGTAAAGCATGCCTACTTTTTTTATTGTTGTAGTGTTATCATCAACAGTTTGTCCTTCACTCAGTTTTATCAAGTTTTTTTCAAAGTGTTTTAAGGGGAGTTGTGCTTACCGCAGGTTCTACTCTCACTCCCTCATCTCTGTCCCTCTCCTCCGGAGTCTCCTCCTCACTGCATATGCCACTGCTGCCGACACCACCACGGGTCTTGCTACTGCCACGAAGGTCCTGCTCCTACCGAAAACATGTCTTTTCGCTTTTTTCTTTTATTTGAGCTGCTTGGGTAACTTTGTTTCATTTTCGCGTTTAGACAATTGACATAAAAGAAAGGTTTAGACTTGTTTAATCACTTTGTGTTCATCTTTCGCGCCGCGGCGCACTGTTACGGACTAGTCCATTTCATTGTGAAAGTAGGGGGTGTTGACCTCTCTCAGCAAGCAGGGCGCCTGCAGCTGCTGGGGGCGCTGGTCTGCCAATTCCCCACACAGTGAAATGATCGATAACAGAAAAACGCTTCTTTAAGTTCTCGTGCCACCCCCCATGTGACATGAAAAAATGCCGCCCAGGCGGTTGCCCGGTTCGCCCGTACCAAAAACTGCCACTGCCTACAGTTAAACATAACACCCGTCTCTGCATAGGTTAGGTCCTATTACAGTCTATCTGAAATCACAGTCAGCCCTTATTGTGGTAAAAAAATAATATGATTTCATATATACTATACCACTGGCATTTGCATTGGCTGAATTTAAGTTGCTTCAACTTTCCACTCTCCTGACAAAGTTACATTAGTCTCCAGCGGCTTAATTAAGGCAGAGGGACAGCGAGGTGCACTGTGGAGGTGCACTAGCTCACTAATTATTGTCTCATTTGTGGTCTGATAAACAGTGAATTCATCAATTTCAGTGCGCATATCGCTATTTTCCAAGCTACTGTAGCTGTCATATTTAGCGGTGACAGACCTTCCTTTCTACCACTGTGGATTTAGGATTATACCAATAAACTACCGAAACGTAGGCTTGTTATAGGGAGTTCTGCAAAAATCTGTTCTGTTCTGGTGTGTGTGTGTGTGTGTGTGTGTGTGTGTGTGTGTGTGTGTGTGTGTGCTTCAACTAGTAACTAGCATGCACAAGGGCCCATTATAATAGCAGGCACTGGAGTCCATCAAAACTGTCTTATGCCACTGGTTGTGTAGCAGGCTGCTGTCTGACTTTGACTGTCTGCTTGACAGAACACTGCTTTATGCAAAAATACAGTGCAATTCTAAAAGATGTAGTAAGTTATCATACATACTATATAGTCATGAACATAAATGAACACAGACAGATTCTGTTTCCATTAGGCTACTAAGTATGCTATCTTTCTCTCTCATGCACACACAATATCTGCCAAGAGCAGAAAAAATCCACAGAGAGCAAAATTGGTGATGTCTTGCCAAGCACTGTCATCTCCATTTTAAAACTGCTTAATTAGCTGGGTTTGACAGGCTCTGTTAATATGTAGCGGCTAAATGACTTGCATCTAAGGATTATCCACTGACCCTATAATCAATCAAGGTGGCATAATGGTAGCCAACTCTGAACGCTTATATTTTTTATCAAAAGAATGAGCTGAAGCAATAATAATTTCTATGTTGGATTTCACCACATGGGGTGCGGCGTTTTTAAAGTATCTTTCAAATACAGAACAAAAATGATAGGTTCAATCTTTAATGTTTGAATTCAGTATTCACAGTCTACTAATAACATTAATGGTGGCTATCTTCCATTTAGTTTTAATAATCCCAGTTCATTTCAACTTGACTTGATGAAATAAAAATAACCTGCACCAATGTCTAGTGGAAGACCATTGCCTTTATAGAAATAATTTGATATTTGGGAAAGACAGAATATTTTAACAAAGGTTTTCCAAATGTTGTACTGTTTATGCACTTAGGTGTAATGTAATGTTTGATACCTCCATACTTTTCTGATTTCTGTGTGTGTAAACACCTTCTTTGCAATCTGTCAAACAACTTATGAAACAACCCACTGAAAGTGTATTTTTAGAGGTGAAAATGTTTTATGGTCCACAGGAGCTGACATACATTGCTTTGTATCCATTTGGCTACATTCATCATATTTGTCCCATACTACAACAAAGAAAGAGATTTAGATGGCTGTAAATAAGCGTCAGCAGCATCAGTGTGGGGTAGTGTTTAGTACTTGCCTGGTATTAATGGTGACATTCAGCCATTTACAAGTTATGTCTCAGAGTAAGTCGTTTCAAAAAAGCATCATTCCACTCTCAGGCAATGATCTGACCTATCGTTGAATTAAAAAGGCTGTCAAAGCTATGTAGCAAAAGAAAATCCCATGTTTAACTCTGCAGTTTATATACGTATGGAGTCCAGTGACAACTTGTACAGAACCTTTGAGAAAGTAGTTCAATGAACTCCAGAGACACAGAGCGATGATGATGATTGGCCATCTAGCCTTTGGAAAAGACCTTTACCAGAAGAGGTGGTGAAAAGGTGGCACAGGGAGTGATTGAACGAGTGTTTATCTCCCTGTGAACATAGTGATGTAGTAGATTACAGTACAGCAAATGCATCTGTCATTTAGGACTCAACCTCTTCTCAGCTCCATATAACAGGCTGATCTGGATCACTGGATGAGAGGTTTATGGCCGGGCCCACCTGAGCAAGTGATAAAGCTGACCACCCGTGTAGTTGACTAATAGCCAAAGTGACCTTGGTTGAATCCTAATGGGAAAATGAGGGAGCGAATGAGAAGAGACAGGGAATGCCTCGCATTGCCAGACCTTCCTCCTGGGCTGCGGAGGAGGGGCTGGCTAGTCCACACAGCAATCCTGGATGGGAGAAATACATGCTCTCTTTTACTGGCATTTCTTTAAAGTAATCACAATCGTCTTGGGCGGTACAAAGCGCTGAGCAGATCCCTGGTTCCGCTGCAAAATAGCCTCGGAAAGGAACTTGTTTTGGTGGAACAAGTGTATGTCCAAATGCTGCTTTAGTCGTTTAGTTGAGTAGTTAACAGAAAACTCAGATTTGACAGATAGTCTAGCTAGCTGTCTGGATTTACAGTTAACCATAGTCCTCATAAATCGACCGCAGTTTAAAATTACAACACAAAGAAAGCGGAAGGTAACGGGACATTAGAAAATGGACATCCTAAAAGAGTGACATCCGGCGGAATTTCCGGCAGAACGAGAGCAATCCCGGAAGTGGAACGTCATGGATATAGACTAGAGCAAGGTAAACAACGTTATTCACAAACAGCTTCTACTGGAATTGTGTAAGATGTAAAGAGGAGAGAATTTTTTCTTTGGTCCTATGTGTGTGTTTGTCCATGAGTTTGAATGTGCTGGCCCATGGGTCTCTAATGCTGTTCATTAGCTGGCTGAGTTGTGTCAAGATGTTAAATCAGGCTGCCAATGCTTTGAGCCTTTGGTGAAACACTGCTTGTGCAGAGATGGTATTCTTCCCAAAGGACGGGGCCTCGCTGTCTGTAACAGAGCACGGCACACACAGAGCCCAGTCAATTAAACAGCAACACTGTTCACATCAGAGCTAAACCACAGGAAATACTAGGACACAAGGCGCCACATGCCCCCTGTACAGTACGAGCAGGCCACATGGATCTCAGGAGTAGGTACACCTAGAGCCAAACAATGCACACACAGATTTGTATAATTACACTGGTACAAACAGACTATGGATTATTATACCTCCTTTGGCTCAGATGATTGGTTTGACAACCCCAACAATCACAGGACTTTCACCAGAGTTCCAGTCCCATGTGAAAGCATAAGTCAATGTCACTTTTTGAAATTTGAAATTTTGAAATGAGTTTTACGGACCTTAGTCCGTGATGCAACGAAGTCCATAACGTTATACTACTTCCTCAATTTAGTAGTTTTACAGGACTTATTTTTTAAGCCAATCCGTGATGTTTTACTAACCATAAGTATTTTTACTTACTTACTTAACTAGTTCAGTTTCACAACGTTAACTACTTATTTAAAACTGCACCCGTTACGTTAAATAGAACGGTTACATGACTAAATATTCCACTGCAGTCACGTTTTAAAAGGCCACTTTGCGGTAGTAAATAGATTGGTCATAAATGTCGTTGTGAGAGTCATTGACAATTGACCTAATCTTTTGTTTAAGTATGAGGATGTGTTGCCTGCGACTAATGTAAGCTGCATGACAACATGTTAACCCCCAGTAATTACATTACTACACTATATCAAATATATACTGAATAAGATCTGATAAGATTGAATGTGTTTACTTTCAGGATTTGACTCTTTGCTCTATTCCTGATCCAGGTCCATTATACCATATTACTGTCCATCTCCCAGAACTCAAAAATATTGGCACATCACACAATGTAAGCCAATCTTCTTTTGGAAATTCTTAGACAAAAAAAAAACAAAACATGTAAAGTCGAATATGTCACATGATTTTTCTCTCCAAAGGTGCGCTAGGTGCTGCCACAGCTGGCCAGAAGGTATATAGAGATCAGAGTTATGACTTCAAGTAAACAATGTAATCTCTCATTGAGCATTTCTCAGTCTTTGGGGAATTGAAGTGTGTTCCAGGGGTTTACTTTCAGACACTGTCTGTCTTCCTTGTTTTGATCAGCAATGACAATAAACCCATGATTGTTTGGGGCTCATGGGAAGAGATGTTCATTAACAGAAATATTGAAAAAACATATATAATTTATTTATTAAATTGCCATATAAAAACATATATAGTGAAGCACACAACATTTTGCTGCTGAGTAAGGTCCATAGCTTTATTTTTAGTTACAAATGGGTTTCAGTTCAGCTCTACTGTTTTATTCAGTAGTATTGCTGTTAAATATCTTTCATCGGTGGCAGCACTGGGTGCACTACTGCTGTACAACACTCTAGTCGCAGGGGCGGAAAATAGCCTGCCCAAACTTTGTTTTGCATTGACTTTCATATGGTCTACTTGTCTACCATCTGGTTAGTATACTGGTGAGTATTTTCAAAACTCTTTACTAACCACTGAATAGTTGAAAAATTATTCTTGGAGATCTGCATCCAGGACACATAGTATGGTGGTTCTGGTTTAGGCTACTTATGAGCCTATAATGGGATTTGTAAACTGTATGACCCCCCAGCTGTGGGCTGAACTGCTGGGAGTAAAAATGTCCAATATTTGATCAGAAGACATGGACAGATATTGCAAGTATAGTTATGTGTCTATTTTGATTGATTTATGTAAAGATTTTACAAATGCATGTGCATCTAAAGTATGTTTTTATATACAATTTTCATTTAAACATACAACACAATAATGCCAAAAATACATTTCCAATCTGGTCTTTTGTGAGAGCTAGGTAAATGCAGCACTTATTGGTGTGCTAGCAATGTCCAATTACAATACAACACAAGACAACAACCATATTACATCATCTCAATCAAATCAACCGTATTCAATGCACTGTGTCTGCATACAAAGAGCATTTAAACAAAGGAAACAAACACATATGCACATAAACAACCAATTCCTTTTTAAATGTCTCCTCTCATCCAGTTCTTTCCACAGGGCACCTAAATGTATTTGCATTTCATTTGCATTTGAATTACATCCCCATCTCTTTGGTGAAAACCATTTAGGAAAGTAAAATGTACACTATTGCTTTGAGGTTTACTTCTTATAAAACATGAGAAAATATATATACAGTATCTAGACTCTAATCCCTATTTTTTCATTACACCTGTTTCAGCACCATAGCAACAGTGGTCCAGTCTATCTCATCTGCTGGTATGCTTCTCAGTGCATTGTCGACAAAAATAAACCAACACCTAGAGGTGGACTTGCCTTGTATTTCATATAAGGTGTATTTACAATAATGAAGGCACAGAGATAAAATCCTGTGATAATGGTCAAGTCAAGCCAAGTCAACCTATGTCCTGAAAATGATAGTAATCTGGGGTTATTCAGAACAAATGAATGTTTCAATCCTTGGATGGCTCATTTCCCTTAGGCTTTTTATATCTTGGCTTCCACGATGTCCTGTGGGAGGAATCATTTTTCACCAATCACACACTGAGTGTTGTGCAGAGAACTAATCCCAGTCCAATTTATTCCATTTAGGTCAGAGAAGCAAGTAAAGAGAGAGAGAAATATTCTGTCTGCATTTAGAAACGAATAAACTAATTAAAGGGCTGCAGAGGCTGTGGCCGGGAATTAGTGCACCAAACAGCCTCCCGTAACCTCGTTTCTTGCAGGCCATTGCTCATGTCATTTATATTTTTTGTTCAATTTCATTACCACAGAAAAGCCCAAACACAAGAGAAAGAATGAATGAGTGAGTAAAAAGAAAGTAATAAAACTGTAATGTAAAACAGGCATGGACATTTTTTAAAGTTTTTTTCTGCTCTCTGGCGGGCTTTTATTAGCTTGTGATACACTCATAAAAATCTAATTCTTAATGCTGTGGATAGTAAAGCATCCAGATACAGAAAACAGATGAGGAAAAAGAAACTTGTGATTTATCAAACATATCCCCATATTGTTGGGTTACAATGCATTTCACTTTTCCCCTCTCATTCATGCTATATTTTACACATTTTATTTAACAATTTTGTTTTTGTAACACTCCTGCTAGAGATGTTTGCATGGTTGTAAGTGTGGTAAGAGGAAAAGAAACCACAGGGTCTGATATAGCTGCTGTAAGAGGTTCTGCTTTTTAACTTTGATCTGCAAGTGTCTGTACTGCAACAGTCTTCCCAACCCATTTCTAATCTTAGAGTAGAATTGGGGCTTTGGCCTTGATGCAATTCTTTATGGAGGTATATGTATGTGCATGGTTGTGGGAAAACTTGTGCTGCTATTCCCGTTGGAAAAATAGAGGAGACTGGGCATGTAATAGAGATGGAAGAGGCACATACAGAAAGCAAAAAGTGTATAATACGATTGTAAAGTCAGAGGAAAGGATGATATAGTAAAACTAGGTCACAAAGGAAGGGAGGGAACACATGTTAGATGACAAGAGGACAGCTGCTTCCTAGGACATTGACACACCGCAAAAAGTACACAAGGGAAAGACAAATGAGTTCCTGCTCTCTGCAACATTAAGCAATCTCCAAAGGCAGTCAGAGACATCCGATAATAAACAAATAGAAATAAAGCTCTCTCGTGAATATTAGTCCAACTTTAATCTGTTTCCTAGCCAGCTGGGAATATGACTAACATATCGTTCATGGAATCTCTTGACAGATTTTGCTAAATTTCTAAAACTGCCGTTTAGAATGACACATTTTCTGATCTAATGCCTCTACAGTTTAGTTTTGGTTAGTTTTAGGCAAAAAACTAACAGCCGTCTCCCAAGTTGGACATTCGTTGACCCATCTAACCACTATGAGCTTCTCACTTTATGGGCTTCAGCGGCGGCGCCAGGGAGGGGCTAGGGGGTGCTGTAGCTACCCCTAGGTTTGCCATAGCACCCTCTTAGCACCCCCAAGAAATTGCTGTGGTTGATTTATAAATAAATAAAAAATCGTTAATATGTAAATAGTATAATTTATATTTGAAAAATGAATAAATACATTAATAAAACAAACAGATTATTTTTAGGCTAAAAAACACAGGTGATCGTATTCGGCCAAAGGGTGCAGCACACATTGAACTTTTGACCTTACTTCCGCAGTAACGTTTCACACAGAAGAAGAAGAGCTCAATATTTGGAGCCGTTAGGATTAGAGAAGTGACTCTAACACTAGCAATGGATAGTTTTTTTACTCCCTCAATGTCAAGGTGTGGAGACTTTATCAA
This sequence comes from Perca fluviatilis, assembly GCF_010015445.1. Classification (NCBI taxonomy): domain Eukaryota; kingdom Metazoa; phylum Chordata; class Actinopteri; order Perciformes; family Percidae; genus Perca; species Perca fluviatilis. Next base: position 14,924,590 of record NC_053128.1, on the reverse strand, counting down.
AACCTATAGGCCTAAATGAGACTGAGAGATATGGTGAACTTGTCACCAACCGGGATGAAGAAAAGCAGCCGGAGGAAGGTGATCTGACCACGGCTGTGATTGCCGCGGAGGATGCTTAACGTCACCCTGCTGTAAATGACATTAGACCATGGGATTGCACAGCCAGGCCACAGTGGGTGAGTCAGCTGATAGGGGTCCATGCAATAACTTTACTCTTATCTCTGTCTCGTAGAAGAGCATCAGGCTACAGTAAACGTGTTTTACAGAAATGTGAATAAATGGATCAACAAATCTAAAAGGTATACAGCGCACTGGACATCGGTTTATTTTTAGCCCAGAAAACATGTTCGCCCTCAGTGGCTTATTTAAATATATTAAGTCACTACAGTATGACTGCATTATTTTGACCATACGTGCAAGTGTGAAAACTGTGTGAGGATACATGCGCGTGTGTTTTTATGTGTGTGCTTGGCTATGTGTGGTGTATTTGGCCTGCTGCATTACTCTTCTGAGCCACTGTATGAGAGCTGCAGTAATGATTGTTTGAACCCGGCTTGTTGGCTGGTATTTGAAATATGTTTGGTGGGTCTAATCAGAGTTCTATGGTGCTGTTGTATCGGCAACTTTAGATCAATCTCTCTCGTTCGCTCACTTATAAACCGCGGTGGAGGTGGGTGGGAATCTGCGCGAGTGTGTGTAACGTTAGCCTATTTGTGTCAAGGGAAACTCAAAATTTCAGAGCACCCTCACTGAAACGTCCAGCAACCCCAAAGCACCAGCAAAAGAAAATATCTGGCGCCGCCACTGATGGGCTTTGTGGCTGTATAACAACCAAGGTTATGATCGTTAACGAAGACAAACGAAATAACAAAAACTAGGTGGGAAAAAACATTGAAATAAAAATAAAAACGAGGCATTACAAAAAAGCGATAACTAAAACTGTAATGTCCGTTTGCAAAACTAACTAAAATAAAATAATCAAGTAAATATCCTTAGTTTTCGTTTTTGTCAATGTCTTTCATAGAGCAAATAACGTTATATCTTTATATTAGTGCTATCAGTTGAACGCGTTATTAACGGCGTTAACGCAAACCCATTTTAACTGCGTCAATTTTTTTATCGCGAGATTAACGTTCTTTTTGGCCTAGCAAACTTTGTAGTTTTTTTTCACATGCTATTGCAACAACTAGTAACGTTAGAAAAACTACAACACCACACCGGATCTAGCTAGACCGGAAACAAAACAACACACACACACACACACACTTGTTTGGGCTTGCAAGCCGGCCAAAGAGTAGTAGGCTAACATTACGTTTTGAGTGGATGGCGAGCGCGAGATGCCGAAATGGATGCCAATAAGATTCTGAATGGAAAGTTTGATTTTAAAAAGTTGTCGAGGGGGACAGTAGTTTCACGCAAACGCAGCCTGTACTCCACGGAGAAAGCAGCCACACTGGAACTGCTGCAAAGTGCAAACGCTGTCTCATTAACCAGTGATCATTGGACGTCAGTGAGTAATCAAAATTATTTACATAGGAGTTACTGCACACTATGTATATCAGCATACATTTTTTTGGACTGTTTTTGTCATTTGGGACATTGTCCACTCCCTTTTCTGTCCAGGAGAATTGTTACATTCCTTATTAGAAAAATGTAAAGGTTACAAATGTGTGCTGTGGCATCTGGTTTTGGACCATTTTGTTTGTACTGTATTAGCAAAGTCTAAGTGTTACATCTTAGTTAGGTTAGGTAGGACTACTTGGAGGAATTGTGCAATAATGACAGATTCACACATTTTTCTTTTGTTTACAGTAAATAAATACTAAACAATTACAAATCTTAAAGTCAAGTTCATAAAGTAACTTTCTTTGCATTCATTTGATTCCCAATTAAGATCCACTGGTAAGAATTGCTTTCCATTGTCAATATGTACTTAAAAACAGTTCTGAAATGCAAAATAATACAATTTTATTCATGTGATAAAACATGCGATTAATCACGATTAACTATAGAAATTTGGCGATTAATCGCGATTACATTTTTTTATCGTTTGACAGCCCTACTTTATATACCATGACATTTCCCGTAGACATGTACAGTTTCCGACCGGGAACCCAGAAATTCCTACATTCCATGTCAAATTGAACACAACATGTCCATGCACCTCTCCTTGCATCATGGCGGTACCGAATGTCAGAAGAAAGCAGCAGAGTCCTATTTGATTATGACTGTGTCGGATAAAAGCAAGTGCCTTGCAGTGGAAGGTGGTAAAATATGTGGACAATTTATTACAGGGAAAAATCCCACAAATTTGAAAGTACATTTGAGAAGCGCAAGCAAGGAGGCTAACCTAGCTTACCTTAACAAGGTAAAGGAGAACGCAAAGCCCCCTTTCCCCGAAACAGAACCTAACCCCGGGACAGGGCATGGATGAAAAATGGAAAACTATAATAACATTGATAACAACATTCCACTTTTTCCTCTTTTTCTCCAGATGAACAAGAGTTATAAATCCTATGGGAGAGCTTTGTCACTTGAACGTAAATATATGTTTTCTTGGGAGGACAGTCTTTCCTAGTCTGACATCCCTAGTACTGACTGCATCTTTTTATTAAGTGTTTCTAAACTGTTGACGCAGTTGTTGGTCAAATGGTTCTCAATCTATGCTTGTCTTCTAGGATATCAACTTTATAATCAGTCAGAACAAAAACAAGATTTAAAGAAAATGAACAAGCCAAGAACATATGTTTGAAGACTTAGAATTCATTAGAGTACAGTTAATGAAACATTTAAAATGGAACAAAGTCGCGACATAGTGTCACAGAAATTTTTCGCTCAAGTTAAAAGGCTTCATCCCACATATGTGTGTAATTTTGCAACTTTGCATTGACTTTTTATGCAATCATGCCACGTGAAAAACGTCTCATCCAGTTCTTTCCACAGGGCGCCTAAATGTATTTGCATTTCATTTGCATTTGAATTACATCCCCATCTCTTTGGTAAAAACCATTTAGGAAAGTAAAATGTACACTATTGCTTTGAGGTTTACTTCTTATAAAACATGAGAAAATACATATACAGTACCTAGACTCTAATCCCTATTTTTTCATTACATCTGTTTCAGCACCATAGCAACAGTGGTCCAGTCTATCTCATCTGCTGGTATGCTTCTCAGTGCATTGTAGACAGAAATAAACCAACACCTAGAGGTGGACTTGCCTTGTATTTAAAATAAGGTGTATTTACAATAATGAAGGCACAGAGATAAAAAAGACAATCCTGTGATAATGGTCAAGTCAAGTCAAGTGAACCTATGTCCTGAAAATGACCCATATTACAAAATGTTTCGCTCAAGTTAAAAGGTTTCATCCCGCAGAGACGCATATTTGTGTAATTTTGCAACTTTGCACGTATGCAATCATGCCACGTGAAAAACCTGCTTCACATTTGGTCTGAACACACCTTAAGAATCTTCATTCCATGTACTCTACATTGCTGACTTTGACTTTACTGTATGTTGTTGACCGACACACCTTAGTGACAAACTGTCCTGCAGTTATGTACAAGGGCTTAAATTATTCTCTATTGTCAAATTTCCCATCTAATTCCTCTACTTCCATCTTCTGAAGGCTTAATTTCTCTGTGCCTGCACTCTACTGAACACTGCTCATTTTAGTCAATCTAGTCAATTGCCTTTTTATGTCAGAGCCCCAGGGGAAACCTTCTTATCACAATCATTATCCTAAATAGAAATTCTATGACTCATTTTATTTCTCTTTTGTCCTGCACAATGGTCCTAGTTTTGATTTTTCTCTCCTTTCTCTTAAAGATGATCATTGATAAATGTGTGTTCTCTGTTCAACTCAAATGAAATGAGGAAACAAAAAATGACTATTAATTCTGAAAATGTAGTAATCTTAACCTGTGGTCGCATGTCAAACTTACACTCTACTTATTCCTGGAACAACAGGACCAGCATCATTATCAGTACCACCTGCACCCTAGCGGCAGCAAAATAATTTTGCAGCCGGGGGGGGGTCTAGGCACTCTCCGTTGACTTGCAACTCTCATTGGAATGAACGGGGCTTTTTTCTTAAACGCTGTATCCGGTTCTTATAATATGTCCATGTTTAGGGAAGGCTTTGTAGTACATAAACCTTCCCATATAGTTACATGACCCAATACTTCACAAGCAGTAACCTGTGTATGAAATTACCCAAGGGAATTAATTTCCAAAGAGGAATGTAAACAGAAAAAGACACAAAAGCAAGTTTTGGGCTACTCGTGAGCTTTGGCATCAGGCTAAGTACACTACACCAGAGGGTCAAACTATCTTAACTCCAATCATTTCATTATCAGTTGGCCAATAATCCAAACGCTAGTGCATTAGACCAGACTGAGTGCATAAATCATGAAAATTAAAATACAGGAAACAAAATATGTGAGGATAAAAGTTTATTTAAAATATAAATTATTTTAAGATTGGTCTAAAGGACCAAATACAAGCAAAAGAAAAACACTGAACAGTGATTGGCAATGTCACACATTTCGGTTTCAATCCATTACCAAGTAACACCAGGGCACCACTGCTGATACCGATTCTTTTCATAACTGGACTTTTGTATAATGTCATGTCAGATTGTTGTGTAATTTAGACATGTACAAAAGGGCTGATGTTTTAACCTGCAAATAATCATAATAATAATAATAATAATAATGAAGCAGCACTGCAAAAGCTGATAGGCAACTGCATTAGTTCTTGCCAAACCCTCCTTAGGCACCCTGAACTCTCTGCCTCTCTGAGGGGCATCTATCAGTAAAATTAGTTTTCACTCCGGGGCTTCTCCTTTCACCTTCCTCTTTTGTTGCTGCTCTGTTTGTCCTGTCTCATGATTAACTCTGAGAACTCTGAGACTGTATGTTTGCTGTGCCATAGTGGCCAGCCTTTCTGAAAATATCACAGACGGGGACATTTTCATTAATAGGCAAAGGAAAAATGACCAAATTATGGCTCAGAAACTCTCTGGGATGATGACTGGGAATTATACCCAGGTGATGGCTGATCTTGTCTTTGACTGTCGGTGCAGATAATGCTGCGGCACAGTTGCAATTAAGCTGTGAATGGATGTTTAAACCGATGATGATGGAAACCGGCTTTACAAAGAGAAATTATTGAAATGGGTGTGGGGCAGGGCCCAGCGTTTCCAGACTGGGCAGTTTTTCTTTCCCAATGCATGCTGTTTTTTAATGCAGAGGGCACTGAAATCTCCGCTTTTGTCTACAACAAAATCTGTTCAACATTAAATTGCAACAGGCCCACTTCAAAGCACCAAAATCTGTAAAAACTACCAATAGTGATTTCATCATCCAATTATTCTGAGCGACTAATGTGTGTTCTAGTCTGTATCATGAGTCCATGCATGAATGCAATCATGCAGAAGGATCTATGGAAATCTGGTTCTTATTAAAGACCAAAGTATTTGTTCAAATGGCATTGTCAAGAGATGTAATCAAGAAAACATTGGTAACTGAAAACTCATTCTCTTCATCGAAAGATCATTAAAAAAATTACAAAGCAGTTAAGAATGTCACAGTCAGCCTGTCAGACTTTAGTGGCCAGGTACAATTAAGCAAGAGAGGGTAGCCAAATGTTAAAGTTGTAAAGTTGACCTAGTTGGCTTGTTGTAGTTGTGCTTGAGGCATTTTTCTAAATATTTTCTGTTGTTCGTCACTCTTTATGTTCAGCAAGTAGCAAAACTCCAGATAATTTGCAACATACTGCAAACTGTTTCACTTCCTGCTCTGACCCATTTTCAAATGCCTTCTTATCAAACATACAGCAGTGCATATTTACAAAATATAGTTAATAATAATGGATAATGAGTTTTTATTTTACTGTATTTTATATTAGAGGGATATGCATGAACAGTTGCATGTGGAATGAAGTGTGAGAAAGGCAAATGTGTGAATGTGACAGATAGTTACTTAAAGTACTGTCTCTTACAGTATGTGAAATTCTCTGCAGTAGACTCCAGACAATGTGGTTTCAGTAAAAATAGAAGATCATATGTGGTTCTTAAAGGACTAACAATGTCTTTAAGATATTGTACACTCTAGAAACTTTTTGTCCCTTTCCCCCTACTGTAATTATCTTATCAGTACAGCAACACTCAGCATAATTTTGTCTGTTACCTATACTCAAGAACAGCAAGAGGATGTAATGTAAGGTAATTGTGCTAGTAGATACCTGTTCCTGCATTTCCAGCATGTTTTTGTTTTAATTAAGCCGGTGTACTTCTCACTGGGAAGTTGAGAAGGCAAAGTAAGTATTTAGTTAAGTGAAATGTGTTCCGCAAATGTTTTATTTGATGCATGCAGATAGCTAAGGAAGTCTAGTAATGTAAATGGACTGTATGTATATAGCGCTGTTCTAGTCTTCAAGACTGCTCAAAGCTCTTTTACACAGTACAGGAACCATTCAAACACATTCATACACTGTAGCCGAGGCTGCCGTACAAGATACCACCTGCTCATCAGATAAACATTCACACACATTCACACACCAATGGTGCAGGAGCAATTCGGGGTTCAGTGTCTTGCAAGGATACTTCGACACGGGACTGCAGGTCCAGGGATCGAACCACCAACTGTCCGATTGGTAGGCGACTGCTCCACCACCTAAGCCACAACCGCCACCCTAGTGTGTGGGTTTATTCTTTATGTTTATGACTTACTTTATTTTTCTAATAGTGAAGAAGTCCTACATGTATGAGGCTGATCATTTTGGAGTTGTGACAGAAACATAAAGTCTGGTTCAGGTTATCTGATCAGGACGCCTCCTGGATGCCTCCTTCTGCAGGTCTCCCAGGGCTGTCTAACTAGAAGAAGACCATGGGAAAGGCCTTGAAATGCTAGAGGGATTACATACTCTATCTTACCTGAGAGCGCCTCAAGATCTTCCAGGGGGTGGAGGGAGTAGTGGCAAGGGAGAAGGGCATCTGGGCCACTTTGCTCAGCCTGCTGTCACTGTGATCCATGCCTGCAGCTGCAGAAAATGGATGAATGCAAACACATCACAGAATGGTAAATCATTTCCATTTGACATTGGTGGCAACCCGGATCACAAGTAATTTGGCTCAACCCATTATCTTAATGCACTATGAGAGAAAATATTATAGCCAGGATAATGTTTTCTCTAAAATATCACTATGAAAACCATATCTTTTAATGATTCACTGCCAACCACTTGAGATGGATGCAACAGAGATGTAATACCTTTATGACAAATACATGATTCATTCTTTATGCATACGGAGTACAGAAGGGATTTTTTGATATTCTATTTTAGTGCAATTAATACATATATGCATTAGACTTATCCTGCAGAATATGCTGCACACTGACTTTGCTTATTCACTCACTTACCACTCGCATGGAGAATTGTCCATGAAATTCACCTCATTTCATCAGCGGTTTCATTGTACTTATTTTGCTTGGTCACCTACAGTTAGCAAACTGCATTGCCAGCAAAAGTTAAGCAAAGCCTCTATCACAATACATCATTGAAGTGCCTTCGCATAGCCCATATCAGTGGCTTGCTTGCCACTGAAAACATGTCTGCAAAAAACAGATAACTAGAATCCCTCTGTAGGAATACCTGCAGACTGCGTGCTCTTGGCTCCCAACCCAAACATACATTGCTGAGGGGCTGAGAACGGAACAGTCATGATACGGGCAGAGTCACAGAATTAAAGAAAGACAAACCTTGAGAAATGGTATGTTAGATTTTGTATCTGAGCAAATTGCAAACCTCTGGGCAATAGTTAATCTGCTTTAGTCAAAATGAGCGAATAATGTCTTGTTTGCATTTTGCACAGTGGTTGCTTATATTAAACAGAAAAGACTGTTTCCTGAGGAGTGCTTGCTCGATTAAAATGTCAATAAAGACTGTTTCCTAGCAGAGCTTTAATTTCAGAGAGCGGATACTCGTGTTGCATGAATATTTTACATCCTGCATCTGAGCCACTGAGGTGTTAGCTCATTATCTCATGCCACATAAATTGTGACAAAATGTGTTTGGAATGGTTCAAGGACCACCTTCTTAAGAGTGTACATCCAAGTGTAAGGTTACACTTGAATGTGTAGTAAAATATATATTTATAGCACAGCAACTTCTTTATATAGCCCATATTGGTAGCTTGCTTGCCACATGAAAAAAATAAATAAATAAATAAAACATAGCAAGAAACCCTCTGCAGAACTACCTATAGAACCAAACATACACTTCTGAGCAGCTTGGTTAAAAACAATAACAAATAAATAAAAGCATGGACCACCCTAATGACACTGACTAATGTGACCTGTTCAGAGCCCGTTACCCGTCTCATTCTACATTGATTGATTGCACTGTGCTTACATAGCTGCTCTTTAGCACTCAACTTAATATAACTCATCTCTTGTAGCCGTGTTTGTAATTTCCACGAGAGTTCACAGGTTTTCCTTAAAGCTGTGTACATGATTTTGTCTGCCTCTTAAAAGATGAGGTCTATGATCAAGGCTCGCTGTAGAGGGAACTCCCCCGCTACAAAAAGATTAGTGGTGGCCGGCCCAGCAAGGAGATGAATCAGCTCTGCTGTGTGCACTGGTGAGACCAACTGCTGTTTGTTTCAGTGTATGTGTGGAGAAGTACTACACTATTATACCAGCTTCAAAGACAGTCTGAACACAGCACGTCGGGCCACCCCAAGAGAGACTTGCACGTTATCGGAGCAACTGGCAAAGGTAAAGGTGTTGCTCTGAATGTGAATTTTACGCAAAGGGTGGAGTGAAATTAAGCACTGTGTTAGTTCACAGTCAAACAATTTCGTACAGATCAATGAAGATAAGACCGAAGTCCTTATTGTTGCTCCGGACACTACAGCTTCCAAGGTTACTCAGCTCTTGGGGTCCCTTTCTTCTTCTTGGGGTTATATTGGATAATAACATGTATTTTGATCATCATATAAAATCACTGACCCGCACATGTTTCTTTCAATTAAGAAATATTGCCAAATTTAGAGCTGTTGTTTCACATTCTGAGCTTGAGGGGCCAGTTGTTCAAAGGTAATCTGATCGGATTTTGGTTATCGGATTGGATCAAATCTTGAAAATGGGTTGTTCAAAAGGGAAAGAAGGATTCTGAAATCCGATTAGATTACGGAATCCAATCCTAGTTTTAATCTGGATCAAACCTTCAGTTTGTGTTGTTCAAAACTTGTCAGTAGGATTTGGATAACTTTGATCCAAAAGGGGAAGGATTTCAAGGTGGATTCCAGGAAGCAAATGTAGTAACACTTTAAAATTGGTCAAATAATACATTTGTATCATGTAGTGTATATACTTTTATTTATATTTTGCACTTGACTTGTTTAACCGTTGTAACAGTGATAAAGTAGATAAAGTAGACATAGGCTACCAATTAAGCTATTCAGTATAGTAAAGTAAAAATGAAATAAAAATAGAAATGATCTTGTCCCCATGTCTAAACGAGAAACTGAAAGAGCAGAAGCACGGATACTCCTGGCAGAGGAACAAATCAAGCTGACCAAACTGCACCAAACCAAAGCCAAACTTCAGCTCCGCCTCCTAAAAGCAGGGTTTGGAAATGCTGGTCTCTCCTCCTCAGATGAAGAAGAACCCTGAACATTCTTTATTTTGTAAACTGTTGGACATTTAGCCTTTTGTTTTGTTTTTAAGACATTTTCAAAATATCCACAATATATTTGTTAATGTATATTTGTTTTTATTTGTTGTAACTCAGATGAGGGGTCATAAAAGAAATTATGAATGGAAGTGGATGGTTATGTTATTTTTGTGTTTTGTCTCAAAATAAGAAACACTTACAGTGACCCCATGTTGGCTCTCCTACCTGTTCTTTACATAGCTGGAAGCCCACATTGTGATATGTTGTCCCATTTAGAGCACTGGTAATCCGGATTTGGTAATCTTGAAAACTGTCTATCTGGATAAGGTAGAGCCAATCCAATGTTGCTTTGAAAAAGCGGCATAAAAGTAAGACGGATTACCTGATCCTGGATAGCAAAAAATGGGATTTCCAAATCCGGATAATTTTGATCCTGATTAAATGTTTTGAACAACTGGCCCCAGATGATCATTCATGGATTTATATCATCGCGGCTTGATTACTGCAACTCCATTTTCAAGTCTTAGCAAGTCGTCCCAGGACCGTCTACAACTAGTCCAGAACTCTGCTGCTAGGCTGTTGACCAGGTCCAGCAGGATGTCGCACACCACTCCAATTTTATACTCATTACATTGGCTTCCGTTCAAGTTCAGGATCCAATTTAAAGTTCTTGTTCTGGCTTATAAAGCTTTGCACGGTCTGGCACCTGTTTATGTCTCGGAGCTGCTCCATCCGTACACTACTAACAGGTCCCTCAGGTCTTCTAACCAGGGATTACTGGTGGTCCCACGCACTCGTTTAAAAACTAAAGGTGACCGTTCCTTTGAAGCAGTGGCTCCAAACCTGTGGAACGCCCTTCCTACTGTCTTACGTTCTGCAGTCTCTGTTGAAGCTTTTAAAAAGCAGCTGAAGACAGATTTGTTTAAATTCGCTGAAGACACTTGTTTGTAAACTATGGGTTTTAGGTTTTAATCATTGAAATGACTTTCATTGGTCATTCAATAATTATTTTCTTTTTTCTTTGTTTATTTTCTGTTGGATTGTACTGTATTTTTACAAATATTTATCATGTGAAGCACTTTGTGACTTTGTCTGTAAAAGGTGCTATATCAAATAAACTTATTATTATTATCATGCAGGTCACGGAAGTAATATGCTGATTGAATTATCATTTCACACACACCAATCACAGCCATTCTCGCACCAAAGTGGTCAATTTACTCCCTCCTCCATGCTCCCTGCTACACCAATGCTGCTTCACTCACTGCTGCTCCTGGCAAAGCACATTCTGCTATAAATACACTAATTGTGCATAATTTTACCACAAATGTGAAGGACCAAGCATGCTTTCAGATAGTGCTCTAACAGTGGGAGGAGTTCGCCAAACTAACCATCATAGCTAATGCTAAATTAGCATGTGAAACTTCAGAGCATCCGTGTTTGATTTGTTTTTTAACAGGAAAGTGTTGAAATGTCCTGTCAAAATGTAATGTAATGCAATTCATTTATCGCATATATTGGACTAAAGTCAGGTTAGCAAAGAGCAAACCAGAGAAAGATCCTACATGGGTTAGGTGCAGGCAGGCTCCAGCTTCTTCGCATCACATGTTCTAGCCTTGTCCAAGTTTGTTTGGTTTCTGGAAATTGATTTTTAATTCTATGTCAGTAGCACTGGGCTCTGTAATTAACCCGTGCCCACAAATTTGCACTGTTTGGTCTCTCCCCAAAAACTGCAAATTTGTCAAACCTTCATAAAAGGTGTGCTCGCCTTCTGTACTAATAGCCAGACGGTTGATTCTCCTCATCTGGAAATCAAGCCAACCACCTACTCATATAAACTGGGTATGTGACTTAATAAGCTGCATCAATTTTGAAAATATAAGATCTGACAGATGGAAAGCAGGAGAAATTTTCCTTGTTAATAATTTGAACAACTCTCTCAACTTTTGATATGATAACAACACCATCATGCCATGCATCATTATTTTCATAGTAACAGCTCCATGTTTAAATAAACTTGCATTTGTTTGTGCCTGTCAGGTTTAGCCATAGACTGTAAAAATAATGGACAAAGCTTCCGGGCCTGAAAAGTAAAGCCAATGGGGAAGTGCCTTAAACCTGCATTTTATCTAACTTCCAGCAGGGGGAGACTCCACTGGTTGCAAAAAGAAACCTAATTGTGAAGAAGTCTATGAGAAAATGATTCTACTTCTCAATTGATTTATTACCTCAATAAACATGTTATGGTCTTAATCGTTACTTTCAAGATTTCTTCAATACAGCATGATGTTCAATTAGTAAATTATGGTCCCATTTCTTTTAGAATTGACAATAAGGCAGGGGATGCTTTAGGTGCATGGCGACACGCCAACCTGTCAATAATAATAATAATAATAATAATAATAATAATAATAATAATAATAGAGGTTTAGCAATGCTAACCATGGCTCTGTGTACATTACAATATCCTCAACCTTGTTTTGGAGTGTTGGTCTATGTTCTTAAACTTTGACCCTCTCACTGTGTATCTACATTAATTTGAACATTTGGTTGCCTAAAAATGAGCTCTCTGCCAACCAAGCGGGCTAGCTACTGCTAGCGTTAACTAATTTTCTGTTCTGCCTTACATGCAGATGAATGGCGGCAGTACCCGGAGGTCTCCACTGGATAACTCAATCCAGAAGGGTTGTAAGTCGACAACTTTCCCTCTATAGCGTTTAGCTTAGCACAGTGCCATTGCAACAATAAACAACACTGGCTTGGCCAGGTCATCCTCCCTAACTCCACCCTCTCGTAAAAAAATGTCACATCCAGTTGCAAAAAACCAAGTTGGTGCACCCATAATCACCAAACTTAAAAAGGTATAGTGGAGGATTTTCCCGAATTTTAGAAAAGAACCGCCCTCTCTACTTTTTGAAAAAATGCACATGCGCAACACTCTACCGGCTCCCGAGAAGGAACGCCTATTAAACGTGTGCACGAGAGTGCACTGTTTACAAGTTGCTGTCGGCATGGCTCATACAAGCCTACTTTCAGAAAGGAGATTTGCACTTTTTCACAAATTTAGATGTTTACCGTGTGTGCGCGGTGCATGACTTGTGCCACGGCTAGCATCGCTAATCATAGCTTACATCAACTTTCACTAGCAGTGATTTTAAATGGATTTCTCCAAATAGCATGCCAAACTTTACCTGTCGAGTAGAAACTTCGCGACTGAGGCATCAGTGGGAAGCCCAACCTGTGCTTTTAGCACACGCCAGTGTGTGAAATATTATCCCAAAAACACTCTGGTCTTGTTTCTTTCTTCAGAGTCCTTTCTCTTCTTGTCATTCAATTCGTAGACACTTTTTCTCTTGCGACCCTCAGACATTTTGAAAAAACACGGTGAGAACGGCGAGCTTCAATGAATGGCTGAAACCGTAGCTCACCACACATATACACCTCAAAGTGCGCATGCGCAGAAAAAAAAAGCAAAAACTACCTAGGGATGAGCACGTACGACGGCCTTACGTTAACATATCACCAGAATGATTGACAACTAGGAGGACCAATAGTCTTGATGATCCACCCGGAAAAAGAAAATCCTCCATAATACCTTTAAGACTTCAAAACAGCAGTCAATAAACCAATGGGTGACATCACGGATGCTACATCCACTACTGTTACAGTCTATGAATCTAACATGTCCTGTCATTCCCTATTAGCCATACTAAACTCTTCCTGCTTTTCCCCAAATGCATGATCATCACCTGCCAGCACACCTGCCCCTTATTCCCCTAAATCAGCCACTCAATATATAAGCCTGCCCCCAAACAACAGTCCTCTGCCAGATCATTAATATTGTGCCACATTAGCTGTAGTGTGCAGCTTTCATCCTGTTTGTATGCATGTCTGCTCCCTATTTAGACTGGTTTCCCCCCTTTTTTTCTGAAAAACAACCAATATATCAGTTATGTCTACAGAACACGTACCAGAATTGTCACATTTATGGTAGTCTATATCCTTAACCTTCCACTTCCGGGATTGCTCCGGTGCCACAGGAAATTCCGCCAAATGCATGTATTTTCCGTTTCCTTCGGCTTTCTTTGTGTTGGAATTTAAAATTTGGTGGATTTATCAAGACTATGGTTGACTGCTCCTCAGATCTCTGCAGGGTAAATTGAGATAGCTAGCTAGACTATCTGTCCAATCTGAGTTTTCTCTCGCACGACTGTTTTACAGCGGCTCTGTGCGGAGTTAAGCGCCGCCCATGATGATTCTGATTGCAGAGCATGTTTTGCTCTCATCCATTAATGTATGGTGTAAAATAAAAAAGCTAAATCTACTGTTTTATCATAGATATTCCCAGATTTGTGTCAAAGTAATTTTGTGCTGCTTTTTGTGCTTTTTAAGTACTAAAGGGGCTTAAAGATCAAGGAAACTTTTCAATGTGCTCATGTCAGAAGATCATAATTTCTCATAATATCAGATTGTACAAAAAAAGGGTTTAAGCACAGCTGCGGATTGGTGGCACGTGAATCTGTGGTTAAACTATCAAACATATCAAAGCAAAGTCACCACCCCCAATATTAGCCACATACCTAATATACCATATTCTGAATAATATACAAATGTGTGTATATATATATATATATATAAATTACAATCTAGGCAGTACTTAATATCATAAATATTATAATATACATAGTGTTTAATCTGAATGACTAAGCAAAGCACATATATCTAAACACAGAAATGCACATCAATATCAATGTTACACATTAAACCAGTAACCCAAAACCACAAAGGTGTATGTTGGCCTAAAGGGAAAACATTGAGTGTAGTTTTAGATAGCGACGCTGCACAGCAATCCATTACCAATGTAAAGCGATTGACTACATTTCCCTTCCAGCACCGCAACCAGGAAGTAGCTTGTGTGACAGTGAGACGCACCAATTTCAAACATTTACTGGAATATAGTCACGGATACTATCGAGTAGACAGCGTTAAACATCAGACTGCAAATAAGGTTTTATCAGCGTGACCAACGTAACAGTTATCAAGCAAACAAATCGCGCACGTACATATCGGCAGCACAGCACGGCGCATGTAGCGAAACAGCAGCTTACCGGTGGCGCATCTCTCCTGACGAGACAACATGTCGGAACTAGTACTCGGTCTCGTTTATAGCCCGTGCTCATTCATTTCTGGATTCTAACACATCATCTTTTTTCTCTTTTGGGATCTTACTGGTCCATGTTTCAACTCTTGACTGGCCCGTAGGCCTACTTCAATCAGGTAAACCCCTCCTAGAGTAGCGCCGCCTGCTCTTATGGAGACGTATTACGTTTCTCAGCCGCCACATGAAGTAAACAAACACAGCTGCATTAATTTCGTTAATTTTTTTAACGAGTTAAATATAAAAAAATTAACGCAAAAATTAACGCGTTAATTTTGACAGCCCTAAAAAAAATAAAACATTACACGTTTTGAATAAACATATGTCAACATGAATGCTGCTGCAAAGTTAAAAACCAAGATCTTTGTTCATAAGAGGGAATATCCTAAAGTTGTTCTATACTTGAGCAAATTGCAAGCGGACAGGCAATAATTCATCTGCTTTAGTAACAATGAGGGAATGTCTTATTTACATGTCACACAGTGGTTCCCTATATAAGTGTGTTTGTGTTGTGCATGCTTAGTTAAAATGTTGTCAATAAAGAGTGTTTCACAGCAGAGCTTTAATTCCAACATGCAGATACTTGTGTGCCATCGATCTTTTATATCCTCCACCTGAGCCACTGAGGTGTTCATGTGCATCAATGGCTGGCTCACTATCTCACTCCACATAACTTTCCTCCAAACTGTGTTTGGAACGATTTAAAGACCACCCTGTTAAAAGTGTTTGGTCATCACATCTAAGTGCAAGACTCTTACAGTTGAATTTGTAGTAAAATATATAATTTCAGTGACATAAACATATATTTAGTGCAAAAATGCAGAAAAAAACACCACATTTGCAGTGAACTGTGAGTGCAGCACCTCCAGTCTTTAAAGCTCCAAATACCAAAACCATTTTGGTTTGAAACTTGTTTCTTTGCAAGGCAATCATTTATTCATCAACTCATCATCGCCAATCATTATTTATAAAACTTGCTTGAACTTTATGAGATCAAGAGAATGACATGAATAAATTATGTTTTAAGGCTAAGAGTATCCAGTTTTCATGCTATGGCTCCTCTCCCTGGTGGCTTGATTTTCCATGTGTAAAACTAGGCCTTCACAGAATTCTGCATGAACTTGCCTGCTGCTGTCTTCTGGGACTAACTTACCTCTCTAGATTTCATTTCCAAACAGGACTACATACAAAAAACATGTAATAATCATTGAAATATGTAATATTAGCATCCAATTAGTCCTGAACACAAATAACCAACACATGGTAGATTTCTCAATGGAAAAGCCAGGCCACCTCTGAGCTTCTATAAATGACCACACTCCTCTACACTCAATGAAGTAAATGGTTTTGATTGGTTGGATAAC
The DNA here is from genome assembly GCF_010015445.1 of Perca fluviatilis. Lineage (NCBI taxonomy): Eukaryota > Metazoa > Chordata > Actinopteri > Perciformes > Percidae > Perca > Perca fluviatilis. The sequence goes on along the minus strand of NC_053128.1, from coordinate 14,908,386 downwards.
AAATTACTCCTTGCACAAGCTTTAAATCTAAACTGGATCTTTTATCATTTTTTTTTTTTGACAGAGCAGGTAACTTCTTTCTTCTTCTTATCGGAAATGGTATGAGCCACAGGAAAAACAAACACATACAAGAGTTAAATCCATTTTGAAAAGGGTCTTATCATTAGCAGAGTTAAGGTGGACTTCAGCTGACAAAGAAGAGTAAACCAGAAAACAGTTAGGATCACATATGTCATATTAAAATAGTAATGATTGTTAAGAGTGGAACAAAACTGCAGGAGCACAAAAAAAATTAACTAAAAGCTGAATACAGTGACGATAATACTGCTTGTTTGAGGGTGGGGACTGTCTGCTTTTGACACACAGAAGGGTAATTCCTTGCTGTGACTTTGTAATGAAAGCACACGTCTTCACAGTGTGACATGCCACAGGGTGCTATATGTGCCTGTGGAAGACAGTTTTTTTTAGCACAAAGTATGTCTGTAAAATGAGGTACAGTGGCAGACAGATTTGATTTAATAAGCATTTCTTTATAATGTTTTCGTTTAAAAAATGTGCACTTAGGTGGCTAATTAAATGGAACTCTCATTGAATTGATACAATGTGTGAGCCATTTGAAGTCTCGCTAACAGCATATTCAAATCACACATTGATCGCTCAGCCAAGATGCATTTCAAAATATTCTAACCTCTAATCCATCAGACACCTGTGGTTTAACTGACCACAATAACAATTCACATTCACATTCACTGAGATCTAATATCCACAAGGAAACCTACTGAGAAAATAGCCTGCTTTAAAAGAGCTAAGCACACATAAAGCTTGTGTTGCATTTAAAGACGAAATGTCTACTTTGGCATTGGACGAGGTTTTGAAACATACCACACTGCCATTTCACTGCAGGTGTGTTAATTGCTGCTGAGGAGTAGGTCTGCCCAGACGGGATTTACAACACTTAAATTGATTGGCGTATTATGCAACTAATTAGGATTTTGTTTGTTTGCATATCCTTTTGAGACAACTCCAGAGGCTCTACCGCAGTGTGAAGTTTAGCTCAAAGTCTCTGATAAAGGATTCCTTTCAGCGCAGTCTCTCCATCAACTCCCATCCCTGCTGTGCCAGTACAAAGGGGAGCTGAACTGCCTGCTTTTTTTTAGAATATATAATAATCTTATAAGCTTAATTACAATTCAGATGAAGGTGATAAAGAATGAAGACGAACGCTTTCTGAACTGCTACAGATCATTTGTATTGTCCCGTTTTAATGACCATGCGACTTTTGAGCAAGCTTCAAGGCAAGGACCTTAAAGCCAAACTAGCTGGTCACAGTTACTGATCAGCAATTCACCATACAGGATGCATTGCTGGTGCCATTGAAGAGTTAGGTCAATCAAGTATAGTGTTGCATCTCTGTTGACATAGCTGCTAATTGGGTGGAACACCTCATTAAGGTCCTAAAATGCACTAAGCAAACAATTATAATTAGAATGTAATTTACAGAACAAGGAAGTAAAAAACATCCAGGTAAAAGCGGGACACGTCTAAACACACAATCCCAAAAATACACATTATTTTGTCCTCATTTGACCAACTTACTAACTGGAAATTCATTAATGATCATAGACCGTTCTATCAATTTAAAATTCCAGTGGTGGTAAAGACAAGGAAGTGTTGACTGCATGTATGTTAACACTTGTAAAGTTACATCATTATTAATTCTACATACCAAGAGAAGTTATTATGTGGTACAATAAATCAAAATTAATCTTCACAACAGATCGAATTACAGCTTGGTTATTATATTTAACACATTTAGCAAATATTTCTTTGAGAATATTGTATATTTAATAGGATTAAAACAAAAAAAGTTTATAATTATTTTGTTGTATTTGAGCAGTTTGGTCCAAAATTATGTTATTAAGTCTATAAGTATATAGAGTAGCCTAGAATAAGTCTGATGAATGGTTATCTTTAATCTGTCTCTTTATTCAAAAAATCTCACACCTTGCTTACCCCCATTCTCTGACTCTCGTCTCATACTATTTACAAATAGAGAAATTCTCAAATTTAATTCAATTTAAGAACTGTCGAAACTTCTTTAACAATATTTAATCTGCTTTAAAGTGCTCATATTATGCTTTTTGGCTTTTCTCCTTTCCTTTATTGTGTTATATATCTTTTTTTGCATGTAATAGGTTTTACAAAGTGAAAAAGTCCACCCCAATGGAAATACCATCTACCACAGAAAAATACTTTTCACGAACTGCTCAAAACAGCTCTATTGTAGTCCAGCCTTTACGTGACAAACGCTCGTCATTTTACGTCACTTTGCAACACACGTTATAATGCTCGCCTTAATACTCTGAAACGTCTTACTTCAGTCTGGTTGCGAAGCTGGTTCGGGTTATTCTGCCTATGTTTCAGGATCAGACTCGGGTTCCAACATGTACGGCTGAGCAAAAGCCATTGTTACAGGCTGAAGCAGGTTTTGTTTTGGATTACACTAGCTGGCTTGTCAGGGCCCGCCCTACTCTGCATCTGACTAGCTAGTAGTCCTTACCTAGGTACTACGCATGTGTGACTCCCAACAAAGATGGAACAGAAGTCAGACGTCTCACTCTGTAGCTAAAACAGAGAGCTCAACACACAGGGTCAAAAGAGGAGCTGCAACAATGTGCAGTACAACAAATATATGGTGTTTTAAAAAAAATTAAACCATGTAAACCTATTCTTGTACAATCTGTAAATACAATTATGAACCTGAAAATGAGCATAATGAGGTCTTTAAGACTGATGTATATCCCAATGCCTCAGTTTATAATAGGTTCAATTAGGAATTAGAGCACAGAGACAGGCAAAGACTAACAGACAGACAGAGACATAGGCAACTATCTTATTCTAACCATGTTCTACTGATTAATTTCCAATTAACCAGAGTGCCTGTTTATCCTCATATAACCTATTCTTTGCAGCATTAACAGAGATGAAGTTTCCAATTAAATATTTCTAAGGCTAAATCAATTTCTGGCAGCATGCAAGATGGAGTCAATAAATTCATTTAACCAGGTGACAAAGGCCACTTGGACATTTTAAAAACACGTACAACACACTCACTCACTCACTCTGCCATCTATACAAAATTAGAAGTAAAAGCCAAGGAAATGGGTTTAAAGCATCACCATGTGTCCTTGGTTTTTTTCCTCCAAATTCAGGCAATATCTTTGGATAAAATGCAATATATTTCAATAAAACATCTCAGTCTGGTAGTGACTGCAGGTGTCTACAGTCACAAGGCACAACAAAAACTGTAGTTTGACATTTAAAATATTTAAATTGGTGTGCAGATATCCAAGCACCCACCTTTCTCTGCAGCCACACATTATCTGAGTAACTGAGGGAATATTCCACATGCATCATATTACAATCAGTTTGAATTCATATTAGAGAATCAAATCTTCTCAGGATCCCTGTGTCGACCGGTCACTGACAGGTTTTAAAGGAATGGTTGCCGTACGTGTAGGTCTGGGCTTCCCAGCTGTCTCATATCCAATTTCCTGCATGCATTGCATGCTGCAAAGTTCTGTCACTCAGGCCTTGAACTGACTGCTATTTTCTTTTAGACTTCTAAAATAGTTTCCTGCTATTAATGTGACACAATGAATTTTGGATTGGATTTGGATTACTAGCTCTGATGACCAGCTACAATATTAAATAGAGCCAGGATATCAAAACTGTTAGAATAGCAATAAGTCGTGTACAACAAGAACATTTAAACTTTTTGGAAAAACTAGAAAAGATGAGCCAGGAGTCCCTCAACACAGGGGACAGCGGGAGCAGATACACCGACTAGACACATTCTCAGCCAAAGTTCGGTTCAGTCTACCAATCTGTACCACTTTGTACTGGATCATCTGAGATCTTCTGTTTTTTTGTCATCAAAGATCTTTGCTTTAATTTTGCTCTCAGAAGGTCCTTTCAGGTTTTGCATCAGTGAAATTAAATATCTTTTGGACAGGTTTTTTTTTTACCTTGTGAAAAGGAGTGCTTTGTGGTGGTTGAAAAAAGTCTAACAAGGTGCTCTTTGGTGCAGGTGTAATCCAATAGTACCAGAACTGCATGGCACTCTTGTTAAAGAAAATATTTTTAAAAAGCCTTTATTCTAATGCATAGCAAAAGGTTAAAAAAAAAAAACTGACCAGAAGTGAGATACAAACAGGAAATATATAGAACAAAGAAAGGAAGTAACATTACACTCAAAATCAAAGTAGAATTAATAAGAATAAAGTCCCTAATTGCTGAATAAAAGTGGAAAAAGCAATATCCATTAACAGAAACAAAAAAACAACAAAACATATCACAAGAAAGGAGAGTAATCAATGTCTTCATTTAGTGCTGCGCACACAACAGGGTGTTCAGCACACCCCCGTTTCAGTTTAAAAAACGTGTTGTTACGTTTTGTCTAAGTGGCCGAGGTTAGTCACCCTAAAGAAGGCCTGTGTGCTGCAACTCGTTGGTGCGTATGTTTTTAACCTCTTGCAATGCATTCAATAAAGGCTTTTTAATTTTAAATTTTTTAATTTAAATTTTCTTCAATGATGTCCACCTGCCTAGGTCTGTATGATTAGGTATTGGCTGTATTGATGTAGTTTCCAATAAGAAATTAGAAGGTCGCAGTCCAGGGTGCGAGCTACAGGGGAGCTTGGGGGAGCTTGGCTCCCCTTAATAAGACATGGGCTACCCTGAAAACGTGATTTTTCAAATTTTGGGGGGTCTCTAAAAATATTGCCAATGTGTCATTTTGACGTGCAATTTCAGTTTTGTGTAATGTGATCATCGTGGATTATTATGTGTAAAATTGCAAAAATGACAGCGATTTAAACCTACTTTACTTCAATAGAGATAATTATATATGCTATTCTTGTCATGAGCATCAAGGCGTGGCGGCACTGCGGTGCAAATTCAACTCATGTTTAGAACATGTTAACTGAAAGATTTGTAGAAAAAATATAAACGTTGGAGGCCATTAATCGGCACGCAAAGTCCTTGAAATCCATTCTGCAGTTAGCATCATATAGCCATGGCAAAAAGAAAACAAGGCAGTTTAATTGATTTTGGTTTTACTAAGAAATTGTGTAGCGATGACGTTAATAGCACGACAGATTCACCTGCTGCAAGCCCTGTTAGCACACCTCCCGCCGGGATAACGACGCAAGAAGAAGCTGAAGAAATAATGTCCTCTCTGTCTGAAGATGGTGGTAGTAACGTCTCGTCAGAGGCCGGCCAAGATCCTAACCCCTCTTGCTCCTCTCTCCCGTTAAATTGGAACAGCCAGCAGTGGAGAGACTGGAAGAGCCCATATATATATATATATATATATATATATATATATATATATGTGTGGCTGTTCGTTAAGGATGGAAGCTTGGGGTGCATCGCTTAGGTCTAATTGAACGGAGGAATTATGGTATTCTTCAGTAGCCTAACTTTAACCGTTGTTCATGTGAAATCTCAAAGATAGCCTGATGCTTTGTTCATATACTATTTGTGGGTAGCTGTTTGACCTATCTATTCCTGTCGATAAAGTACAATAGGGTAAATTCTGTATAGTGCATACACCTGTAGCTGTTATGTATCTTTGTAAGTCTTTGTAAGTCGCAGTGATTTTTTTCTGAGCTTTCGCACCGCAAATAATGTCATGATTGTGGGTTCTGTTATGTTCTGTTTCCTGTTTTATTTTGAAGTCCGTATTGTCTCCCTTGTCTTGTCTGGTTTACTTCCTGTCTTTAGTTTCCCTCCCTTGTGATTGCCCTAATGTGTTTCACCTGTTTGCCCTGCCTAGTGTCACCTGTCCCTTGTTAGTCCTTGTTACCTGGTTTATTTAGTCTCTGTGTTGTCTTTGTCGGATCATTTTATTCTGTTGCTGTTGGGTGCTTTCTCTGTGCTGTTCTGGATTCTGTATCTTGTTTTTCCTGCCTGGCTACATTCCTGACGACTTTGTGTAAGACTCTTTTTGTTAAATAAATTACCTCTTAACTGCATTTGGGTCCAAGCCTAGTCTTTCCTGACAAACTGTGACAAAGTCAATAACCAATCACGTTGTGTTGTTTACTTATGAGGATTATAATAAAACAAGAAGCTGTTGTCCGAACCATTGACAGCAAAATGTATTACTACTTTTAACCTTGACAAAGGCAGTGTTTACCAGAGACACTCTTTCCGTTCTTCAAATAAACTCTACAACATCATGGTGTGTGATCACTGGCACTGGCAGATCACTAAACATACCAATAGCATTTGTAAATGTCATATGGGGACTTTTGGATGGCATTGACACACAACCTTTTTGGATACGTATGAGGACTTTTTGCTATGGGTAAGGATCCGTTATCTCTTTTTCACACATGAATTCACAAACAGAAAACGAGAGAGGAGCATGAAATTAAACTTGTAATAGGTGTTGTACTGCTTCCCGAAGTGCAGAAAGTCAACCCTGGAGTAAACCAAGGAAGGTTTCGTCAAACAAATGTATTTCTGATCACACTACTCACCGTGGATCATGTGGTCTTTACGCTTGATGCCATTGCTGTAATCCATCAACTTGCCTATGATTGGCTGTCGGGCAGTGGGGGAACAATGGCCGACACTGCTGGTGTGGAAACTGCAGCCTGAGGGTGTGAATTGATTTTTGGAAAGTGACAGATGTGCACATGCATGCTTAAAGATTGTATATTGTATATATGTGTGTTTGTTAACCCCATGGAATTGACTAAGTTGCATTTCAAAGGGTGGCCAAATGAGACCAACTGGACCAAGTTATCCCTTTTATAATTAAAAATACCTGCAATTGGAGCCAAGGGCATAAATCCCAGAGGGGTCGGGGGGGTCACGACCCCCCCCATCTAAGGGTTGTCCCCCCCCTAGAAATATCATTAAAACAATGCTGAGTATTGTAAATAACATAATGATGTACACTTAAATATCTGTGTAAGCAGTAAAACAATACAAACCCCAAAAAGTGCTTTTTAAGTTTAGAAACATTTTGAGTCCCCCCTCCCTTGCCTCAGAGTGGTTTGGTCCACTGCATGCTTTAGGATCTGCGCTACACTCAGTGACAGTCACACCGGTAGTGACAGGAATGTAGTAAGTAGACGGTTCAAAGCTGTCTTATTCACATTAAACATCAGATTAAGTTTTTCTTTTCTCATATAGAAATGATGCTGAGTAATTAATGAATTAGTCATGACAAAAAAGTTTGCTATGTTAGTGTAATATAGTATATATAACGTTACCTAGCTTGTTGGATAGAAATGCACCCACTACAACTAACGTTACCACGGCGATAAGCCTTACGTTATGTGTGTGAACTTATATTAGGGTTAATTTTGGAGATCTACAGTTGTTTTTTGCTCAATATGAAATTAAGTGGCTGATCAGTTAAGTATATATCTTCTGTCCCAGACAAAACCTAATATTTATGTGGAGGACGCAAGATCATTTTAGAATTATAATATGACCGCGTGGTGAATCTATGAACCTAACTGATATTCACACATCTGACGTTAGCTTAAGATTTGTGTTGTTGTCTAGATAAAATGACAGAGAAAAGAATAACAGACATAAGATCCTTTTTCAGTAGCCTACACCAAAACGCTGAGTAAGTACAATAAGTCCTCATATCAAGACAATTTGGTAACATCTTTATAAGAATGGGTGCTTATGGAAATACTATCGTCACTATGTCACAGGCAAAGGAGACAGAAAGAACTGAGGAACAGGGAGACCAGGGACAGTCAGGTGGAGAGTCTCAGGTAAGTGTGTTGAGCTTAGTTCATATTTTTGGAGGTGTGTGGCTGTCAGGGTTAGCAGATGAGCTTTACCAGTGGCTCACTAATTTACATTATGATCAGCTAATTTAACAAGTGTACAAAAGTATTGTATTTCTTTTATAAGGGGACACTTTTTCAAAATAAGTCATGTTTTAAGGTATTTTTGTGGCTTGATTATAAACAACTTAAAAATAAATACATGATTTTAAAGAAGAAAATTTCAGTCTATTTAGTCAGCTTTTTTATTGAATCACGAGAAACACTGAAAAGAAGGATAATGTTACAGTCTCCATGCTACACTAATGATAGTATTAAGGCTTTCCTCTGTGTACGCATGTCTTCTACGAGTATAATTGTGGCTGTATTATTTGTGTCCCCTTCAAAAATTGCTCTTCAGAAATTTTATGTTTATTGTCCCCCCCTACTGTTAGATCAGATTTACGCCCTTGATTGGAGCTATGATGTTGCTCATTCTCCTGGTCTGTGTGTTTGTTACTGTTCTGTCTAGGAGTTTTTGTTGTGTATGTGGTGTTTATGTTCTGCAGAGCAGGAACCTGCTGAAAATCAGTTTTACACTGAGTCAGGCCCAATTGTCTTTAATCTTTTCCTGTTTAATAAATAAATAAAAAATGAAATGAAATGTGCTTTGAAGACAATAAAGCATTCAAGGAAAACGATGTCATAAAAAATGGGTCTTAGTTGAACTTGTTTGGAAGAGAAAGCAAATTAAATAATGACCTTAACTGTACATTTAAAACATCTATCACAAACATTCGCAAAACATTCTCACTCCCATTGCGTCAAAAAGCGACGCTTGGTCAGGTGGCGTTTGTTATTGATGCAAAAAGTTTTAGATGCGCTTGGTCGGGACTCTTGGCGTCACTTTTTGACGCTCTGGGTCGGGATGTACATTTTCTGACATGCGGCACAAGAAAGGGTCAGTTAGGTTTAGGAAAAGATTGTGGGTGGGGTTACAAAATGTACGTTTCAGGGACCAGAACGGGACACAAACCCCTGGTCTCTTGGGTGAAAGTCCTGTGTTGTTACCCATTCACCACTCCAACCAACCTCCTTATGTGGATTTTCAGTCTTTCATACTACTCTCTACCGTTGTCGCTCTTAATACTACGTCATCTTACAGTGCCACGGTTAAAGTGATGGTTCGGAGTAATTCACCCTAGGGTCCTTTGCACCATGACCTCGAGCCAAACACCCTCCCAGAAGCTTTTTTCACCTGGGTCTAACATTGGGAGAGTTAGCTAGAGTAGCGTTATCAGCTGAATAGCTTAGCGCAGGGGCTAATGGACCCACGTTTGTATCTTGTAAGTTACCCCACTAATAATGCCCGAAATGATACCAAACGTCTACAAGTAGTACAAATAGGTTATGCTCTCATAAAACGATGGATTGGAAAGTTTGTAAGTACACCAGAAGTTTATGAACACTTGCATGCTCTCTTCAGCTCTCTGTTGCTGCTGCTGCTACCTGCAGTTAGAAGAGTGCTTAGGGCCGTCTACAAATTACTACACCGAAAAGAGTTACAACAAAAATATTTATTAATTCAATGATTAAATAAGGTAATGTCTCCAAACTTACCTCAATTATTACTTGTCTCCTGCTAGTTATACTACAGCACTTACTTTAAAAAAAAAAATTAAATTAATAAATATTTTTGTTGCATCTCTTTTCGGTGTTGTAATTTGTAGACGGCCCTAAGCACTCGTCTTACAGCAGCAACAACACGCAAAGAGCAGAAGCCAGCAGGCAAGTGTTTTTACATAACCTTCTGGTGTACTCACAACTTTCCATCCATCTATTTTATTAGAGCATATTTTTTAATATTTACTACGTGTAATATTTCGGATATTAGACGTGAATCGCCAGCCTCGTCGCTAAGCTATTCAGCTGATAACGCTTTATACTCTATCCAATGTTAGACCCAGGCTCTGAAATTTATTGTTTAGTTTGTTTTTTCTCGAGGTCATGGTGCAAAGGACCCTAGGGTGAATTACTCCGAACCATCACTAAGCTGCTGCTAAGCCCGGTTTGTCCTGTCCAGACACTAAAGGGTGATTTTGAGCCACTGACCAAGTGTCAGTATTTTATGAATTGGGATTGAGAACGTGTTGACATTCTAAATTTTTATGTGCAATGAGGTATTTGTAGCTATTCTAGTTATCATAACCAATATAAATGATGGCCAAACCCACAAAAATAAGACCCAAGTCATAATAAATTGGAATTTTCTTCAAAATAAAGAATATTAAACTAGAAAGAACTATTAAGAATTCAATATGACTAAGATAATGCCTTAACCTAAACTTTGCAAGTCTAATGGCATGACTCATTGGGTAATTGTTGTCAGAGGGGCTGGCACTTATTGCTCGGGGAGACAGAGTCAAGATCTTTTAGGTAGCAATGCTGCTGCTGCTGCATTTGCAAGGGCAAACTAGAAGGGAGTTGTTTTATACAACCTGGATGTACATTTGGGGCCAGAGACGTATTTATGCAGATGATGATGTTAAGAGCTTGTGTCTCCCTTGTTAGATTTCAGGCCTTCTAAGAAGCACTTGGGTGTAACGGCCATGTAAAGATGGATGGCATGTGAGGTAAAGCGTGGACATTTCTGTTGGGCGTGGGATATATTATTAAATCTACAGCTGTGTGTTAATGAGAGTGAGATGAGCAAACTGTTCTAATGAGGGTGGTAATATTACCTACATATCTCCTATTGTGAGTGATATTTATAGCAATCTGCCTATGTGCCACTTGAAAAAGAGTATGCCCTGCTGTGTGCTTGAAGCAATACTGTAGTTCAACTTTTTGTGTCATTTCTACATTTCATCACGTGTTAATTCGTTTTTTTTTGCTACTTTTTTACCTGTTGTCAGACCAGAGGATGTAGCATCTGTTACGTCACCCATTGATTTCTGGACTGCCGTTTTAAAGCCTTGATTATGACAAATCTGACGTCACCATCTTGGTTTTTTGCCACCGGATGTGACAATTTCACAGATAAGGAAAACAAGTTCACAGATATTTTAATGTACATTGATTGACAGGTCGGCGTGTAGCCACGATCCTACAGCATCCACTGCTTAATCGTCAATTTCACTATAATTACTATAATATATATATCATATATATCATATATATATATATATATATATATATATATATATATATATATATATATATACTATAATTTACAAAATCAACATCATGCTGTATTGAAGAAGACTTAAAAATTGCAATTGTGGCCATAAACTTATTATGAAAATGTTTATTGAGGTAATAAATCGAGTGAGAAGTAGGGTAACAGACTTCTTTTTGCAACCAGGGGAGTTGCCCCCAGCTGGAAATTAGATAGAATGCAGGTTTAAGGCCCTTCTGCTTTGGCTTCCCAGCCACATGCTGTGTTTCAGATTGTCCTCACCCGAAAAATGACCATAATTGTCTATTATGCAAGCAGCTCAAAACGACCCATAATTACATTTCTTGTTAGATAGCGAGGTGACAAAGTATAAGAGCCCCAAATTCCACGTAGGATGACTTAAACAAACACAGGACAATCACTCAGGAGGCCGAGGTTCGTGCCCGGTGTGAAACCATAAGTCAACTCTAAAAACTACAAAGTTTCAAAAACGGTCACCATGCGGCAGTAAATATAACGATCATATCTGTCATTTTATGAGTCACTGACAAGAAACATTCTGTTATTAAGGTTTGAGGATGTGTTGGTTTACTAATATAAAGGGCATACTGTTGTTTTATAAAGTAAACTCTTTCTGAAACAAGTTGAGCAAAAACTTACCAGTTTTTAACATGGAGAGTTAAAATGAAGGTGTTGGCTGTTAACTCCATGCTAAACCCTTCCTTATTTTGGTGAACACACACTGGCAACAGAATGGAGGTGGGGAATGAGGGCATTTGTTTGATGTTGGTGAGATATATGGATGGAGATACAGTACAGCGCACACAGCACAGCGTAGGAGGAATGTTGGAAGCAACATACTGTACAGCTCTTACACTATAGTGAGTGGGATGTATTGATGAACATCTGAAGGTGTGAATATTTTGTTTCAGATTGTAAAGCCACTATTTTCAGGAAACACTAAGTGCAGTATACAGAAAGGTTGAGTAATGCAACACTGGAAAGACAATTTAAAACTAATATTATTAGTGTCATCAAAAAGGGAGCTGATGTGATATTGAACATTACACTTCTCCTGTAAGGAAATGGAAACCAGCAGGCAAGAGTCATAATTTCACACTTGATTCTTTTTTCTCCTCATGGTGCTGGTGCAGAGATTAGGATTTATCGACACATGCTAAAACCATTTCCATTGTTCACAAAGGTGGCATGAAGACAGATGAGGGAAAGAATTGGAAGTCTACAAGAAGGGGACATTTGTTTTAACCAAACAAGAGAGAACAGAAAAGGATAGAAAAATTAAACAGCATCAAGTACATACCATTATTCATTTGATTTGTTTTTTACCTTAATGTAGTACTTCACTTGAATGGAAATGTGTTTGAATAGGATCAAGCAGAGACATATATTAACTCTAAAAGCTGAATCTATCAACCTCTGCCCCCGTATGTTCAAAACACAGTCTGCTATGTTACACTCAAAAAAGATATGCTTATACTTTACTAAGAAATTGTGTCTTTGTGACTCACGAATCCTTCCTATGTGCTTTTCTTAAGTTGTTTTTTTCAGTTTGAAAATATTTTTTTCTCTTCAAATATATAAGGAGCTCTTCATCAAAATGTAAGAAAAGCACAGAGGTATTTTCTCAATGAAAATTAGTACTATCACTGTCGGATAATTTAATGGGAGCAACTGTTTCCCCTCTGTAAGAAATCACAGGTCAGTGAACATCCTCCACAGCTGTCGCAGGGATGAATAGACGGCAGTAATGAGAACGTAAACACTCGTGGATCAACAGGCGCTAATGGCCAAAACTTTATTTAAGTAATTGTTTCAGCAGGCTGCATTCGACATTAATTGGCACAACTTATTGGAATTCTCAAAACGTTGTGTAGGTGTCAAGAGCCTGGCAGTGTTTTAAGTTAGCTATCTTCTACATTTGTATCATCTACTGCAACAATTACAGGATGTTTTTTTATTTAAGTCTAAATCAGTTCCTCCAGAGATACTGTAATTATACACAATGGTGGAGGAAAGTAGTCATTCAGCTAGTGTGGACTATATATATATATATATATATATATATATATATATATATATATATATATATATATATATATATATATATATATATACTGGCATGGGGCTACAACTCTCTCTCTACACTCTTTAAGTCCCATAGCCAGACACAGAAAACATTTCACTGAAGTGTTGAATTGTGCTGTGATATTTAATCAATTGTTTGTTCACTAACGGTGCTAATATGGCTCTGTGGCAAGTGTCCAACCCTATCTTTAAGTCTTAATCTAACACTATGCCAGTGTTTGTCACAACGTGTGAATTTGCTGTTCTCCATTTCCTCTGAAATTAACCAAAACTGGTCATCTCCACCCACATTCATCTTGAAAACAGCAATACTTACATTAATGAACATCATTAAATTAAGGGTTTTCAGGTTGTCCAAAACAACAGTGGACCAAATTTAAGGTGAAAAGTAGTATTGCCATTTAAAAGAATAAAAAGACAATAAACTTCCAATATCCTTCTGCTGCAGTGCTGAACTTTTCACAGAGTCAGAGATGGGGGGGGGGAGTACTCAGCAACCCCTCTCTTCTGCAAATTACCTTTATATATTATTAACCCTGAGTGGCTTTTTTATCAACACATTGACAGAATATTTAATGAACATATCTGTGAAAGGGCTCATGGGAGTCAGGATGCAAACCCTAGTCTGCATCCTGCACTTTGTACAGTATGCCCACACCACAAGAATGTTATATTAGGAGACAGGGTTGTCCTCAGTGGACATCAAGATATTAGACAGAATACTGTCAAAATGTAAAATAAGTGTGATGTTTGCACCCATCCAGAACTCAACATGTCACAGTTGGAAAAAAGGGCAACTTGACTAATAAGTGAATTGAATAAATGAGAAATACAGACAATTATAAAAACCATTGGCACTGTTAACACCCGAATAAAACCAGTAAAAATATAACCAATGTCAAAGAAAAAAAAAACATCAATAATACAACCAAACTTGAGGATTCAGGTACTGTACCACATGTGCGCCAAGTCTAAACTAGCCTGTTGTCAGACTCTACCCACTACTAGTCCATCTCCTAACTCGAAAATCCACCTCCAGCTGACTTCTACCCTGTCGACCACACTCCCCAGGGAGATGTTTCCCTCCGGAGCTCCATCACAGTCAGCTGGAGACAAAACAAGCTGAAATCAGAGACCAAAAACCACAGAGACTTTCAAGTCAGACTTTCCTCTACTTATTTTGAAACAGGACCAACAATAAGTCAAGCTGTGTCATCTTTCAGTAACCATGATTTGGGGGAATTGCTGAGACGCATGGGTGTTTTGGATAAAAACAGGGCCACATTTGGATGTTTTTCAGGAGTCTAGGTTACATATAAAATATTTTTTAGTGGGTGGCAGGATTTTTTTTTTTTATGAATATGCCTGATAACATTTTAAGCTTCACAAATAGCCCAGGCTTGGATTTCAAAAACAAACTTACTATTACTTTAGAGTTGGTGGCAGTAGCTCTGTCCATTAATCAACTGAAAGACAAGGATGCTATTTACCCTTAACGCAACTCAACAAGCTGAGTTAGATAAAAACAGAGAATAAGGTCTAACAAGATTCTGACTGACATCACAAATCTTATCCAAAGTGGAGTTTTAATAATATTTTCGGTCTTGCTACTCTTTGCCCTTCCTGCATATTAAAAGACAAATATTTGAAGTATTTTAGATGTTTTTGAAATGCTTCTTTAATTTTCTAAACTAGACACATATGGGGAGACGAGTCACATCAAAAAGATGCCACTACTTTGATCAGTAGACATGCAGTTAAATTAGAAAATAGAAGGTTGGCCGTTTTCATTAACATTTTAAAAGCCCAATAACATATCAGCTGATTAAAGAGCTTATCTCGTCTTTAACTTGTCAGAGCCATTAACACAGGGGTAATATTCTAATTGAAACTTAATTTAATTATTTCAATAAGTAGAATAAATGCTGAAGGTAATATTGCAAGAGAGTAGATGTTTAGGTTAAAATGTTTAAAAAGATGTAAGCCCGGTTTGAATAAAAATACAAAAAGGAGATCTATTGTCAGAATTAGTTCCACATGTGCTGCAATATGAGATTTGAAGAGGAGCAGTCTCTATGCAGTACAGTCTGGTACTAAAAAGAGCTAATTTTGTTTCTGTAAGACTCCAGACTTCCATTCTGCCTGCTTTGTCAAAAATAAATGACTTTCCCAGCAGGACAGGTGGGAGTCGTAATAGAATGTAGACACAGTAATGGAACCTAGTAATATGAAATGGTTCTATTTCATAACAATGGCGCCCAACCACTTACGAATAAGTCTAAACTGAAGAGGATAGAAGGCCAGGATTTCCAGCCTGAGCTGAGCAGATGAGCAGGCTTATTGAAAGTAATAACCGTGCGAGTTAAAGGTCCAATGAAAATCCAACTAAATTACTAATTTTATCAGCTCTTCCAGGTGAAAGCTTTTTCGGTGGGGGGGATAAAACGGACTGAATAGAGGTAGCTGCAATCCCTTCGTCATCTGAATGCAGAACACAGAACAGAACACAGAAGCATATCATACAAACTGCAGAAAGTACGCATGAAAAAGTGCTTCACTTTTTGATTGTAGAAACATTGTGTTCCTGAACACCAAGATCACAGCCCATTTCCAGACCTCCATTTGTAAATGTTACAGCTCTAGATGTGGTGACTCACACCCTGTGACTGCCCTTGCTTGCTAATTTCCAAGAAGCTGCAATGACCTTCATTTATGACTCAAAGGGGCTCAGGTAATGTTGGAGCTGAAGAAAGTCAAACTGAGAGATGTCGGTCTTGCTATCTTTCAGAATAATCTCAAACCGAGGCCCCCTGCTGGCATATAAAGGTTGTCTGACATCGTTGGTATGGGCCGTGGTGGTCACCAGCAGGAGAAAAGACTGGAATGAAAGAACCTTTTTCTTATTTGGGGTTAATTTAAATAGCGATAGTGTTTAAAATAACACTTATTTTAGTACAACAGGCATGCAATACGCACTATCTTTTGGATTATTGTAAGGTATTTGTGTTTTTACAAGTTGGCTCCTTTTTGCAACAAAAGAGGAAGCTCACACAAACATCACCTTAAGGGCTTTATTCGGCCAACTTGCAAATGAAAAAAAAAACATGACAAACCACTAGTGCCATGATTGTATGGGTGACTGTATCATGAGGCAGTCAAAATATAGTGGATACGGGTAGAGCTAGGGATTCCCCAGGGTGGTGCATTGTGAAGAGAGAAAAGAGCATGGTCTGCAGCCATCTTAAGAACAGGTGAGCCAGGCAGTACAGGTGTACCACCTGTCCTCTGAGGACCCTGGCCTTGGTTCCGCCTACAGGCACCCTGAAACACAAGTAAAGGGCACACACACACACACACACACACACACACACACACACACACACAAAAACAGCACAAGAACAACCCCAGGGTGGGGACAATGTGCAATACAAAAAGGACTAATAGCATCCTCAAAAATTACCGAAGAGTTGAATCAACACCTCTCTGATGCGGAAGGTAGCTATAATTGCAGACAGCGGTATATCAGTCTCTGGTGCGCATACTCTGCCCATAGAGCAGGGTTTCTGCATAGTAGCCAACAAAAAGGATAGACAAGAAAATGCCAAAAGTAAAGGAAGAGCCGGAAAAATAATTTAGAATAAAGTAAGAGGCACAGGATTCCAAATGTAAAAAAAAAAAAAGTATCCTGTATGGGCATTAGCCAGAGCATGTGAGTTGAGAGCAAACAGGAGGATTTTGGATGGAGCACAGAGCGTTTATTCAAAAAATTGGAGAATTGGCTGTTCGCCAGCAACAATTTCGCTTCGATACCACTCACACCATGAGTTGGCAGTATGCCTGGCAGCGCGGGCAGTGCCTCAAGTGCCCGTAATACTGCTGACTTTTTGTCACGAGGAGCTGCGGGCATTGGCAGCATTGAGGGAGAGCGGGCCCCAGGCATCCTCTAAACACAAGTTCTTTCATTTTTTTTAGAGCAAGCGGTAAGCAATTTGAGTGTGGAGGGCTGAAATCTGAATTGAACGAGGAACAATATTGAGCGGAGCGGCTAGGAGCAGTTTTGAGCAGAGGAGGGGACAAACAGCTCTGTGAGGGAGGAGTGTAAATTCTCACCGCTCATAATTTCACTCACATACAGAAATAAGTAATGAAGGCCAAAACTAATAGAAACAGCTAGATTTAAAAAAAAAAAGAATTACTTGTTTACGTGTGGACTTGGCCTAATTTTATAAATTTGGAAAACATGGCACGAAATGGGATTTGACATGTGCACATTCTTTTATGTAGGTAAGGGTTGCAATAAATATGTAACTACATTAACCCCCAAAACCCCTCAGTCCCAGTTGATTTTTTTTGCGTTGTTTCTTATTTTGTTCCGAGTACACCCATGATTGTAGGTTTATTGAAGTGGATCACGTCTACACCCTGTATAGTATACTTTGATATAAAAACAAACCGAGAGGAACAGCGTGAGCGGATAGGCCCTTTTGTCAAATGGGAGGATGGTATTTACCCCTGATACAACTCAACAAGTTGGGCTGGATAGGTGTAAACAAACCACAGAACATGGTCTCTAATACCAACAAGAAATCTCTCAGAGGGAAAGAAAAATAAGTCCAGAAATACAACTAATATCAGACATCTAAGCCAATGTGGAATTAGGTTTGAGAGAACAGAAATGGGAACCTACATTTGAAATGTCCTTGGAGAAAGCAAAGCAATATTAGAGCTTACAATAGTTCAACATACCACTGAAAGATAAAAAGACATGCATAGAATGGCATTCACGTCTTGTTTAGAAATACATTCACAGGCCTACCATGCATTCAACATACAGTACATTGAGTTTAAGACTTACAGCCACTTCACAGTATGGACAATAAACTGTGTTTATTTTGATGATAATGACTTGAAAAATACACCTAGGGATGGAAATCTGTGCAAAAGAAAAGCTTGATCCTTTCTGCTTTCAGTGATGAATTGTTGTCATTACCTGGTGAGAACAGAAAAGAGAAGTAATCTCCAGAAGAGTATATATTCCTCTTCAAGACTTCAAACATAAATAATAGATAATGACCTTTTCTATATACTTGCTCTGAGCCGCAGGTTTCAAACTTTAAACTGAATATTTCCTGTGGTTCGGCTTTTGGATGTACTGTAAAAGGAGCATTTCGCCACGGATAAATAATCGTCAATACTGAAACTCATTGGAGAACATGCTGTGCTCTCATGAATTGTAAATACACAAGGACCCAGGCATTGTATCCATGTAAGCCCTACAGTACATGGGTTAGTGATGGGTTGAAGTAGCCAGGGATTCACCCAGTAAAACACACTGAACTAAAGTTTAATACAAATATTTCACAAGATTAATAAATTACTGGAAAGTCGAATTAGACATTTCATCACTGTCAATGTTATGTATGTTGCTGTCCTGTCCTGTTATTGTGTGAGCATGTATCAAAACAATTTCAACTGCAGATGATTGATGGTTCCAATAAAGTCTCAAATTTGATCACAATCAAGTTCAGTTCATATCTAGTGATGCAGTCTTCTTTTGTGTCTCTAGAGTACATTTTAATAAGCCTTAAATTTGACTAAAGACTCACTGTTATATTCAATAAAGTATGAAATATGTTTTATATTTTATAAACATAAAAATCAATTTGTTTCTCATTGTTAAATTAGATTTTTTTTTAATTTCTTTTTCCAAATTTGAAAAACACTGGGGTTCATTTCAGCAGCCAACTAACATGCTACAACAAGAATGGCTGTTTAAAGTTCAAAGCAATTATACCTCCCTCACTTCCCTTTTAACTACTCATATTTATTAGGGTAGGGAAATATGCTCCAGATTTCTTTATCTGCAGTAAGAGTACACAATATGACAATATTTTGCATAAGTGTGTATATGCATTTATGTGTGTGAGGAGAAAATGTACCCACTGGTGAGAGGACAACAGCAGATTGCAAGTGTCACAGTACTTCCTGCTTTACAATTCATGGCTGGAATATGAAAAGCTTTTGATTTTACAGCTGCGTGGCTTTAAATAGTTTGTCCATGTTACAGTGAGAAGTCTACAATGCTGAAGAATTACTTGCAGCATTTTCTTCAAAAGTGGAGATGGAGTCTCTCCACCAGTGAAAGTGTCTTGACATTTGGGAATACATGAAAAATGCATGAGCTCCATCTCCCTGCTGGACCGGCGGCATTTTGTCGGAAATTCACTGCCCTCAAAAGTGAGATTAAAGAAAGGTCTCTACTACTTTGTTAATCTGTTTTTTTCCACTGTAAATTATTATACTGATATGTAAACAAAATGTTTTGTCAAGATACAATATCAAAGCACTTTTACTGAGTCTCCTTTGATTGCACAATAAAAATTAGAGGAGGACCAATGTGAAGCGAAATCAGCTGGTTTACACAAAATAGTCCACATACCATTGAGAAACTGACTGACTGATTCCAGTATTATTGTAGACTTGCCTGGAATGTCTTGGCTGTGAAATCCAGCCCCTATACAGTATTCCCAAATGTTTTCCCAAGAAATGCATATAAGTGTGTGATTGTAAATGTGCTTTCTATCAAGTGCACCAACACAATTTGGATGAGAGTCCTTTGCAACAGTATGGCCTTCTGCTTCGTCCCTGGAGTCTGAGAATAACCAACAAAGAGGTCCATTCATTAATTATGCATTCCACTTACACTTTTCCCTTTTTTTTATGTGTTCGGCGTTATTTGCATGTTAAGGTCATTGGTGCTAAATGTGTTTCTGCCATACTAAAAATCTGCAGGCGTTCATCCTAACAAGTAACAAGTGATAGTTATGCTTTTGTCACATGCTCTATTACTGCCAACCAAGATACACAGATACATATATCATTTATAACTAGATGGAGAAAAATGGGAGTGCAAATTTGTCCAATGTGTATGACTTTAATTTAAACGTTTAAACACACATGAAACATTGATTGGATATCAGTGCTATGATAGTACATATCAAATGTAAGGATGCAATCGGTACTAGGATAAATGTAGAATGATACATCCTTACAAATCAAGGCAAAATGGCCTTCCTCCAAAGACCTTTTACACACTCTTCTTCGTTTGTATGCAGGTAACACTTGGGTTGGGGTACCTGCCCTTGTGCCTAGTCTTGCTTGAGGGTTTAGTTAGTCAAGGGGATGAAATAAGTGAACCAAAGACAGTGATCAGATTAAA
The DNA here is from genome assembly GCF_010015445.1 of Perca fluviatilis. NCBI lineage: Eukaryota > Metazoa > Chordata > Actinopteri > Perciformes > Percidae > Perca > Perca fluviatilis. The sequence continues at coordinate 14,888,081 of NC_053128.1, read as the reverse complement.
CACATTTCTTCTGTAAGACAGAAAAGGTGAGTCTAGCCTGGAGGGAAAAAAACTGCTTTTTTACATCTTTACATCTCTTCCCTGGTGGCAGTTCAAGTCAAATGGCGGAATGCAAAATTCACTGTCAGACATGAACACTGACCCTGGCATACAGTGTATACTGTGCTACTGAATGAAGACCTTGTGAGACTACTGTTCTCTTTTATCTACATATTTGTCTTTCATCCTGCTTTCAGATAAAAACCCTGGAAGGATAGCGGCGCAGACAGTGAATGTGATGAATTTAATTACTTACCTTATCTAATGGCAGCAAAGGACTGTGAAGTGTTTGAAATATAAGAAGAAAAGACGTCTAATGTAACTTTCAATGATTCTTTAGACACACCTTCAGGCAGCCACACATTGTGTTACACAGGTGCTATTACACAGGTTGGTCCATGAACATGTGTGTAAGTTCTAGACTTACACGTCTGCATCTGTTTGTATATTAATAGCCTACTGCTTCAAATCAGAGATAGCACATTAGGATTAACACACTATCTGTTACCAGTGTGAAAAAGTTGGTTTGACGAACTTTCCGAATTTAGAGATTGTGTATTGAACTCCCAAAGATCTGAAAGATCTATTTTAAAGATTAGGCTTCTGTGCAGGATATCAGACTGAATCATTCATGTATCTATCCCCCCCTGCTATGTTAGTGTAGTCCCAATTAAAAAAAAACTAAATATCCAGCCCAGTTTTCCCTCTCTATAATCAGCTTGCAGTGCTGCAGGCTTTGCTGCGAGTCCCAACTGAGTGCTACAATCAAGAACCTTTAAAATTAGCACTCTAATTGTCTTCATATGCCACAGAAGATCCAGCCAGAGGTCCTGAATACAATATCCTATTTGATGACTCCATCAATGTACTGTATATTGCTTAAGGAAAAAATTTGTTATAGCACAGTGAGGATTAATAGTATTTAGTTCGTACAGATTGTAAAAATTATCAACCTGTAAAATATCAGTGTCGCACAACCTTAGAGAACCCATTGAGTACACATGGCTGTTCAGAAATGTCTATTTAAATTAAATTAAGCTTACATTCCAAAAATGTGTTGGGGTGGATACAACAACCAGCTGTTGGGTTTGCACTTTCTGTTAAGAGTTATGGCACGTAGACTTTGAATGCTGAAGTCCTTTCTTTGATCACAGTTAATACGTCTCTAAGAGGATTAAACTGTCATATTAGATAGATTTGCCTTTGAGGGGATAAATATAAATCCTCAGTCTCAGCAGTGAAATCTGTAACCTTTTGCATTCTGCCACACATTGCAGCTTTACTGAAAAATGCAAACCCTCCACATTAGGGTTTGCCATTGTTTGTCATGTATTATACAGCATGTCAGATTCACTGGTGACTAGAGTAAAGGATTTATAGCATGCCAAAAATGTTTGACATTAATATTTTATGTTTGCACAAAAACGTATATGTATTGTACAAACATATCCAATCAGAATGAGGTTGTTCCATTGATACCTTTCTGACAACTCCGCACACAGCCTGTCTTTCCTTCATTGTCAGATGAGACGCACCTGCTTAAGACATTGACATAGCAATCTCACCTGAAGATAAAATGAAGCCAACATGAACCAAAGTCCATAAAGTGCTCAGAAATGTAAACATCTACAATTCCATGAAGACCAGAAAACTCCATGAAGAGATTGAAGCAAGATTGTTTGGTCAACTGCGGTTGTCCAATGTCAAGAGTTTGCTTTGAAAGGCCACTCCCTCCTTAGCTTTACCACCAAATATTTCTTCAGACTACAATTATTGTGTCTTTAATGCTTTGTACAATGATGACACTTTATGGCTGACACATCAAGGGTGCTGGTCCAGCACTGGCAGCCCACTCACTCTGACATCTCTCCATTTGTGCATGAATAGGTCCTGAGCATGTCTGTGTGTAGTGATTTCTAACTAGTAAATTGTAATTTCCCCACTGGGGATCAATAAACAGTATAAATTAAAAAAAAAACAAGGAGGGAGGGTAATCATTGGTCATAAACTGCAGTGATGTTCAGGGTCTGGAAAAAGCACACTATTTGGCAAGGGGTCACAGGAGATGTCTTATAATGCAGGGCGGTTGTGGCAGCATTTAAACATATTCCTCCTCCTTACATTTGAATAGACTGCCGATTTAGAAAATCAGAAAGAAATACCATGAAAAACTAAGATACTGCTTGGCCTTGCAGAAAAGAGCATGTGGCTATAGTATATCAACCTGATCAAATATGCCCCTGAGAGTAGCAGGCTAGGCAAGACAGGAGGCAACAAAGACAAATGGCTTGGTGCTCCAGATGCCACCATTATTAGTAAGACAGTTCAGGTTGGTGGATTTGCTGGAATTAGTCGGAGGGTTAATCAACCTCCTGGTCTCCGATGATTATTTCAAAAGAGACAACCTCTTCCACTATCTCAGGTTAAAGAACGTGTGAAATTAATTTATAAATATTAATGGCCTTCCAAATGAAAACCCGATAATCCACCTGGTTTTTGTTTTGCACGGTTAGTGTGGATTAGATGCCTTGAGCTGGCTCCTTTCAGCTGTTTATCTCCATTGATTAAATCTCATCAAAGATACATATATTTAGCTTTTTATCAGCCTCTTATCCCTGCCGTAGAGGCTTTAGGTTCTGACTCCAGATGAGGCATAATTACATGAGAAAATGATCCACAAATGCAGGAGAGGGTGACTAATAATCAAGGCTGTGACAACCACCAACCAGTCGTTGGTTAAAGGCTTTGTTGTAGGGGGCTGCTTTTCGGAAGAATGGCTAATTGGTGAAGAAAAATAATATTCAAAATGTTGACGTTAACCTTTAAAGCATTTCCTCACTGTCTTGGACCCATGAAGTCTCAACAGGCCTCTACAGTCACAATCTGTGGGGTACAGCAGCTTAATTCACAAAAATATTGGCCTCTAGCTAAAAGAGAGGCTGGGGAAAAAAATACTAAACTTTTATTTTGCTACCATCATCACAACTATTTAAAGGTAACCATTTTAATAATCAGCAGAACATTCCTCTGTCTATATCGACCTTTTCCTATGGCCTTTTCCCGTGAAGAATTGAAATGCTGCGAGACAGCAGCTCTTAGCAGGATTAAATTGGTGCTGAGTAAAGCCCATTTTATCCTGACCACGGCCTCAGGACGTATAGATATGCTACCATGAATCCCAGACTTGGCATTTTACTCCCTGAGCTGCAGGTCCAAGATCTTTCATCACAGCAACTATTTGTGACCGCACGGATGACTAAGGCGCTTTTAACCCAGCGTTTTAATGAGAGAAAAATTTTGTTATTTTATGAAATGTCAAGTAATGATGTCATAATAGATGTTCTGCAATTACAGTACAGCTACACTACGTTATTGATTTCCATTTGCATGAATGTCCAGTAGCGGGGAAAGGGAAATGAGAAATAAACAGAGACAGAAAAGTAAACACACAGAGTCAAACAAACAATACAAAGAGGCAACAAATAAATAGACCAGCAGATGAATAGAGACAGATAGAAAATAGGGAAACATTGTTTTCAGAAGAAAGGCTTTGATTGCATATCACCATACTAATCATATAAAAAGACAGTTTGGTAAAGCGGTGACTGAGCTATGGTCAGCCCACAGCAAAGACTCATTCTTTATCTTAAACTGGATGGAGTTTAAAGGAATGGCAGCTTAACAGACTCAGACAGAGACTGCTGTGGATTGCAGCACTGTGGCATATTTCAAATACTGGACACCAATGAGGATAATTTAGTCATTCAGTTTCATTCTCTTGAACTTTTATGACTGGCAGCGCTACTTCACTTCATGGCCTAATGACTTGTTCAATAACTGTGCATCAGTGAGCTGTGGTTGGAAAAGATTAGAAAATATAAGACAGATCATTGAGAACATCCATTACTTTATTTTAATCTTATGTTTTACATCTGCATAGCATAAGGGAATTCAGAGGTATCATCATAAATGAAATTTTATTTCATGTTTTAAAAAAAACGAATTATTGAACTCCATAATGTGGTATGGTAGTAAATATTACATAATTTACAGATGTGTAGGAACTATTTGGTAGTACAAGTTTTAAAAAGAGATGTGTTAAAGTTCAGGACTATTGATCACCAGGTGACATATTTCGACCACAGTCAGCACAACCATATATTTTGATGATTCATACATTTACACTCGTCATATTTCACAGTCCATATTCAATAAGTAGGGATATGAAAATGCAATATTGCTTGAGAAATGGCACTGCTCTGACAGCACACACAGAGAGTGAGACAGACCTCCACCAATAACAGAGACTTTAGATGTCTCACGTACAGTAAAACATTACAATTTCAAAGACGATTATCCGAGACAGTTCAGTGTTTTTTAAGTCAAGGACCCCTTAACTGAAAGAGAGACAGAGCAGGGACCATTCATATATTGTATAAAATGAAGTTGCATATTAAACTGGGCCTACAATAATGTGTAGGGCAGCCTAAAGCCTTTGTATATACATTTTGGTGCATAGAATATTAAGCTATTCAAATAATTGTTGCCATGATTTCATAAATCATGTTTTAATGTTAAACATGTGGCACAGTGAATCCTTAGGAGTTCCTGTATCTGTGTTTTCCTTAGTGACTACCTTACCTATGGGCCAGTAAGCCTATCAATGTTTTTTCACCAATAGGCTGATTTATATTTGCTATAAATATGTTGGATTTGTGTTAAGACATTATAGTTTTTGAATAAAAAAAATAATTTGGTGGCCCTCCTGCAGTAACTCTGAGGACCCCCTAGGGGTCTCGGACCCCCTTTTGAAGATCTCTGGTTTAAGCAATGATCTGTAATACATAGTGAGCATATCTACAGGCTAGTGGAGTGGTTTGACATGTTTATAAGGACGTTATGATACATTTTTCCCACCTCAAAATCTTGTAACTGACTAATCGGCTGTCCCCTCTCATCAACGTTACTACAAACAACCACCTTTACAGCCACCTTTCAGGCCCACAGGTGAATGTTTGACACTCTCAAAAGACAGATTTTCTTTAGACTATCACTTTAACCTCATGAAAAATGATTGATTGTCTCGCACCCACACTCTATTACATTGTTTGTACAAAGCAGCCAGCATATGATGTCTCTGCACAGCTGCTGCTGTTGGGCTATTCAGCTGAAGAATTCATTTACCACTTTGGTTCGACTCCCTGTGACAGGCGTGAAAGCTTGTTTTGTAGCGGAGTGTAAAACCAATGGAGGTGAAGTTCAGCTGTAATGCTTTGTGGCAAATTGATTATATATGAGCTGCAATGAGGTACCTGTTCAGAGTATTGATTGGGAGACAATTGCTCTGTTCAGTCCAAGGTGAGCAGGCAACCTGCCTTCACGTTAATGAACACACAAACATTCAGAGCTTGAGCCCTGAATCCCAAATCAACCTCTAAGCCCTCATGGTAGAATAATACATAAGATAGGAGGTCTGACACTTTTTCTTTAACTGGTTCATCTAATTGTTGAAATGTCCCTGTCCCCTTTTTTTATTTTATGCGATAGAGCAAATTGAAGCTTGGTGTTTCAAGGTAATTTGGTATTTCGCAATGTGCCTCTTTGAATCTCATTTTAAGTCTCCCAGTCTGTTGAGCTAATATGCTTTGTCACACAAATAATATCACCAAATGGCTTCTGTAATTTGTTATGCGCTGCAATTTGTTTGTTGCCCAGCATTGTGAAAGCGGCATGCAAATTATTCCTCCACTTCTGTTTTGGAGCACATCTGACAGGCACAGATGTGAGATACATTGAGAGCATTAAGCCTCCAGCCTCACTTTTTTCTCCTTCTCCTTTACCTCCCCCAGCAGTTTGTGAGAAATGATCACTTGTGTGGATTGGCGCAGGTTGCTGCAAGGCGTCATATAGACAGGCCAATATGAGGATATAATTCCACTGTCCGCCACCTGGACTGGAAAGGATGGGGAGGAGGAGGAGAGGAAATGAAGAGGTGAAAGAGAAGGGGGAAAAATTAAAGGAGAACTGAAGGAGGATATAATGGTGTTTGTGTGGAGCCACTGTCCCCTGGCTCTGTCTGGACCTACAGGCAACAAAAGTAGCATCTGCTCTGGGTGACAAAAGAAGAGGCAGAATATACTGTAATGCTAAGGAGACTATGAACACTATTGATTTAAACCATCAATTCATGTGGTTTTTCTGCTATCATGTTTTTCCATCAACACGCCTTCATACCTACAACACAACAGGTCATTTATGTCCCCAAAATGACATACATGAGCATTCTATTTAAAGCCTTCATTAGGGTTACAAAAACATCAGGGATTGGCTTAAAACGAGTCATGTAAAACTATTAAAATGAGGACGTCGGAATGTCACAGACATACCTACGTCACGGAATTAGGTCCGTAGGTCATTTTAAAAGTTGACCATTGACTTTTGGTTTCACATGGAACACCCCCGGTCTCCTGAGTGAAAGTGCTGTGTTTGTTTGACCCATCCACCACAGCCTCTTACACTTTGTAACCTTACTTAAAAACCCCATTCCTGATGTTAACAGCCCCCTTTTCCACTTACTTTTGGCCTTGTAGTGCATGTGCATAACTGTACAGGCTGATTGATGATAATGACAGGCTGGTTTTGATTTTACAACTGCGTTCACAGGCTGTTGCTGCGCAGGCATATCTTTTATTTACAAGTACATACATTCATATAACACATGAAAGCAGATCTACAAAGGTGAAGCTGGGGGGGTGGATGAAATGCTACACAGCTCTCATGAGAGCAGATATGTGTAATTTAAATGTCATGTCAGACTGTGAAAAATGATGACTGGTTCACAGCAGCTGACTATATTGGAGCAATGAGCTTGAGTTTTCTGACTGAACCTTGTCCATATTTTGTCTGGCAGTGTTAAGTTGTGTTCAGACCATTGACTAAAAATAATGGACGTAGCAGCAGGGACATTTCCTATTGGTTTCTGGACAATACCATTTTGAAGCCTCAATAGTTTGGCCATCACCATTTGTTTTTTTGAAACCGGACTTGACAATTTTTGGATGAGAGGGATGGAGCTAGGGAGGATGACCCGTCTAAGCCAGAATGTCGTCTATTGTTGCAGTGGTGTGCTAAGCTAAACGCCATAGAGGGAGAGTTGCTGATTTTGTACCCTTCTGAAGCAAGTCATCCAGCTGAGATTTACCGGTAGGTAATCGCGGACCTCCAGGTACTGGTGCTATTCATCTGCATTTACGGCAGTTACTACAGCAATAAATCAAGTGAGAAGTAGGGTCATTTTCTCATAGGCTTCTATACAATCAGACTTTTTTTTTGCAACCAGTGAAGTCGCCTCCTGCCTGCTAGAAATTAGATAGAATGCAGGTTTAAGACACTTCCGCAGTGGCTTCACTTTTCAGCTCCAGAAGCTCCGTCCATGATTTCAGCGGTCTATGGTTCACACTATATACTAAGTGCATAATGGAGATGTTAGAAGTGCATGCAAAGTCAATGTTTAGTTGCAAACAGAAGGAGGTTCACTCAAGTCAGTGTAAACTCAGGTGAAATATTTCATCACAAGTTAAACATTTTTCAACTTGAATAAAAAAGTCATGCTTTGCCCCCGAGCTGAATACTTGAACACAGAGACAAACTAAAAAGGGGAGGTTGAGAGTAAAATAACTGAAATAAGTAACTGTATACCTGATCCTTACTCTGAGTAAGAAAGAAAAGAAGCATATTTCCCAAAAATGTTGGCATATTACTTTAAATAAAACTAAGTAAAACTGTTATAGTAGAAGGCAAACAAGCTGTCATTTTTGGACCACTCTTACAACTTTGTCTTTGTCCACATAGGTACCATTTATTTACACCTTTGTGTTTGTCTTGCTATGATAAACCATTTAGAGTGTGAACATATGATAGAGTGAGCAAACAGTGGAAATAATGTAATCACCACTGCCTACAGGGAGTCAATCAGTCAGCAAATGCTGAGCCTAGCATAAGCAGCAATGGCGGAATTAATCACCTGGAATGAAGTAAGGTGTGCATTTTCCGTTTTTCATTTGACACAGAGAAAACAAGACTAGCAGTGATGATAAAGCACACTGTATCTGACAGCTAATAAGTCTGAGATGTGATAGATGGTCCAGAAAGAGAACATTTTTTCCAACCATGTTTTGTGCTCAACAAACAAAGTATGATGCCAGAGGTATCATACTCCTGAAGTCGTGATGTCTGTTACTTACTGTAAGTGTTAAACCGTGACAACACATATAAAAACATGTGCTTCACATGCTGCCCCCTCTCTCATTTGAAGTCTATTCCTTTTTCTACAGTTCTGCCCTCTGGCTTCATGGCAGCTGTCCCTGATTTAGGACTTAATTCCGTTGTCACTGATTCAATTTTTAAAGACACACCTCTTATTATCGGAGCTGGAGAGCAGACATAAATTTGCTTTTGATCGCAGTGTATTTAAATCTTTGGAACTGCAAACAGAAGCACTGCACACTATGACACACTTTTTTTTCAGTCAATGTTTCTAACAACGTAGGAGGACAAGTGAGCTACCACAAATTACAAAGAGAAAAGTTGCAGTCCTAGCATCAGCCAAATGACAGCAGCATCTATCATAAAACTTTATTAAAAAGCAGCACATGTAGGCTATCTGTCTCATACACACAAACACACATTTACATGCACAAAGGCCTGTGCACTTTGCTTAGCCATTGTGATAATCCCAAATGTTATTTCTGAAGGGGACAAAAAAGTCCATAACACCGGCAGCTGTTCTTTGACGATTTGTCCTCTTACTCTGACATGACTTGCTGTCTACTCAGTATGACTGTATTCATGTTTGTGTGTGTGTGTGTGTGTGTGTGTGTGTGTGTATGTGTGTGTGTGTATATGTGTATAGTGTGGTTAAAAAAAAAGTATAACTTAACCTCTCAATGCTGAGAATGCTGTTAATCTGACCTTTGTTTAAAACACTTATTGTAAATGGAAAATGCTTTTTTTCTTGTGCGATGTTAAAGTGGACATATCAGGAAAAAATTATTCAGTGTTTGTGCACATACATTTGTGTATGTGGAATCCCTACCAAACCACAAACTGAATTAAGAGCAGATAGGGCTTTTCGGGAGGCGGGCTTAAAGACACAGGCACTAAAACGGAGCGTTTCAGACAGAGGGTGAATACAGGTATATCAGACAGACAGCATGAGAAATATAATGTGTTTTCAAACAAAGCAAGTAAACATGCTCGAGTAGAAACCCAAAATACTGTACAAGTATGAACCTGAAAATTAGGCTGACATGTCTGCTTTATAATTACTACCAATGTCCCTGTAATATGATGTAAGGCCCTACACACCCATTGGTCTCACACACACACACACACACACACAGATGTTTTCACTTATCTTATTAGACCTTCTCTCAAGACTGTGAACATGTGCTTTATTGATTTAGGCCTTTCTGTTATTGCAAGCAAACACCTCTCTCATTCTTATCAGCTTGCGTAGTTTGGAAGACCTTTTTGGTGTCACATTTTGACATGTCATATCAGGAAAAGCACAGGTGTTATTAATGTGGCTGACAGTGGCTTATTAAAGGTCCAATATGTAATATTTGTACTGTAATAAATCCAAAAATGACACCAATGCCTCATCAGATATTAAGGAAACATGTTAAGCTGAAATACTATCTTTTCTGACAACAATGCTAATGTCAGTATTTTTTCTTTTTGAAATTTACATTCCGTGACGGAATTTCTGTTTATGTTTTGATCTGTGTGTTGTTATCAACTGCCCAGTTTGACAGCCAGGCCGGGTTGCCAGATATACCTGGAAAAACGTAAACCCAGCGCGCTACAGCTGTAACGTTAGTACAGCCATGAAAGCAGCAAACAAACGAACAGGATAAATGGAGATAGATTCTACCCGACCTAAAAAAACAGTTGCGTGACCAGAGACGTAACAACCCCCTGGTAAATATTGGAGATGTATTTGAAAGATGGAGACAGCTTAGATCCCAAAAGGACGCAGAATTGGCTTATTTCCTCCTGAACAGGTAAGCATAGCTTCAGGCTAATTTATCACAGCCACCAGGGACGGGCATTTTAGGTCATTTCAACATTTGTGTACTCACATTGAATTATATAGCTAGAGTACCCGGGTTGGTTACTCGCAAAAACAATTGAGACATAGCCAGTAAAGTGATCCCGACTGGTCCTGGCTAACGCCGCCATGCTAACCCTGCTAACGTTACCGGGAGGACCAGGCAAGCAGGCCATGGCTGTTTACAACGTGTAGTTCCAACCCGGTCTCACAGCAGTTTGTGTAAATATCAACGTTATTCGTAATCTATTGATACATGTTCACGGAGACGTTTTTTCTCGTTTTTTACATGTAAATGTCACGTTATTTTCTCGGGGAAAGGACGCCGAATGTCACGTTATTTTCTCAGGGAAAGGACGCCGGGAGGCGGCCGAAAAGGAAGCTCCTTAAGCCGGGAGGCGCCCCGCGAGGCGGTCCGCTGGGGACGCGCTGGATGAGGCGGCCGATTCGTGTTGTCCGCCACGTAAAAACCGACAAAAACGTCTCCGTGAACACGTATCAATAGATTAAAATAACGTCACATTTACACGAACTGCCATGAGACCGGGCTGTTCAGTCGGCATTGTGGTGGTATTTTTAGCGGTTCCTATTGTAATTCTAAGCCGAGGAAGTGTGCCTGACTGGCGTGTGGAGAGGACGGTGAGGCTGTTGTGTTTTTAGCGGTTCATACTGTAATTTTAAGCCGAAAAAGTGTGTCTGTCAGTTGCTTACAGAGCTCCGCGTGAGCATGGGCTTTTATGACTGTCAATAGACCAGCATCTAATGTTAGCTACTCCGCTGTGCTGTGGAGTAATGTCTGGCTATGTGAGACTAGCATCTAACGTTAGCTACTCTGCTGTCGTATATATCTATGCTCTGCTGTGCTGTGGAGTAATGTCTGGTTATTTGAGAAAAGCGTCTAGCAACATTGTTGTGAATGCTGCGGTCTCAGCCTGGCAACCCCCGTGAACTTCGAGTCTGGGCAGGAGGGGGCGGGGGAAACGACTCTCCAGTATTTTGAATTGGTAGTGCAGTAACTATTTTAACCGCTAGCTGCCAGTATTACATACAATATTACATATTGCACCTTTAAAGCTTTAGTGCGTACCTTTTTGATATTAATACACGTCCGTTACATTCAAGCCATTGCCAAATGAGTTAATTAAGACTATCAGCTCCACACAACTCTCTCTGTATTTCTCAGTATCGCTATGTTCAGAAGATTGTGTCGTCCGCTGACTGTCCCGCGCAGAAACTCGAGTGAAGATAATTACCTCTTCTGAAGAGTCCATGTTTTTTTTAATCCTCCTGTCCTCCTTAGCTACTAGCAACTGCATCGAGGAGGGGTGGGGGCACGTGCGCGATCAAGTAAGGCTTATATTATGGACACACAATGACAGACACTGTTGTCATTACTTAGAATTCCTCATGGGGGCCACAGAAACTACACACTATAGCTTTAAGTATAATGAGCCACTGTCACAGCTTGCAGGGACACTTACATCAAACAGAGCCATCGTTAATGTTATCAGTTTCAGCTGTGCTTCCCCTGCTATGACAAGTCCAAATGTCTGCTGTTTGCTATTTCCCAGCAAAGCTCAAACCAACCTCAACCTAAGCAGAGGTCAAATTAACCAGAATAGCTGATAACACCTGTGTTGGCCTTTTAAGTGGAATCTCTGAATAGAAGACTTTTATAACCACAGATATCCAGTCAGGCTGAAGAATAGATTAAGAAATATATAAAGATAGTCTGTATGATATAAAAGATGAATGGCTGTCATGACAGAAGCAGGACATGAGCCTCTGGGATCTCATCAAACAGCACACTACTTTGCAGACTGTATTCCTTGTGTCCAAGTTACCAGCAGCAACGGTGGGCCAACCAGGCCTTTCTCACAGCAGACACTTTGAAGGTAATAAAAGCAAACGGCACAGGTGCTACTTATAACATTATATTATTTTTTATTAATAAGGGAAAAAATTCCACTAATTAACCCTGGCAAAGCACACCTGTGAAGTGAAAACCATTTCAGGTGACTACCTTATGAAGCTCATTGAGAGAACACCAAGGGTTTGCAGAGTTATCAAAAAAAGCAAAGGGTGGCTTCTTTGAAGAATCTAAAATATAAGACATGTTTTCAGTTATTTCAAACTTTTTTGTTAAGTACATAATTTCATATGTGTTCATTCATAGTTTTGATGCCTTCAGTGAGAATCTACAATGTCAATAGTCATGAAAATAAAGAAACACATTGAATGAGAAGGTGTGTCCAAACTTTTGGCCTGTACTGTATGTAGAAGAAATAAGGAAAAGTAATATTGTATTGGTTAAAGTGGCCCCTATACATAACAAGCAATCAAAGGAATAGATTTTTCAACCATGCTGTTCCTTGAACTTTGCTCTTGTGCTTCTTTGTGTGGAATGCAAGAGCATTCAACAATGGTTGATTTTGTTTGTGCGAAATAGTTAGTGACACTTCAATGACAACGCTGTGAGAAATTCAAACACTTAAACTAAAACAGCAGATATAGATGCATTTTCACTTCAATTTATTAATTACATAGACACTCACCTAAAGGATTATTGGCAACACCATACTAATACCGTGTTTGACCCCATCCTATCAATAGGGGCCAACATTTCTAAAGAATGCTTCCAGCACCTTGTTGAATCAATGACACAAAGAATTAAGGCAGTTCTGAAGGCGAAAGGGATCCCCAACACCATTACACCACCACCACTACCGGCCTGTCCAGTGGTAACAAGGCATGACGGATCCATGTTCTCATTCTGTTTACGCCAAATTCTGACTCTACCATCTGAATGTCTCAACATAAATTGAGACTCATCAGACCAGGCAACATTTTTCCAGTCTTCAACTGTCCAATTTTGGTGAGCTCGTGCAAATTGTAGCCTCATTTTCCTATTTTTAGTGGAGATGAGTGGTACCCATATAATAATCCTTTAAGTGAGTGTAAATGAGGAAGGTTGACTCATTAAAGTTACATTAAACATCAAGAGATTGTTCTAAGTTTCTGTCTCCCATGTTGAGCACGCATACTAGTGGTTTAATAAGATGTGTTCACAATGGTTTTGTGAAGCGAGTGATTGAAGAGAGCGCAATAAAGGAGTTTTCAGGTTTTTTCAAACTAAAAAAAAGTATCTAAAATCAGTAGGATGAAGGCTGAAAAGCTTCTTCTACATCATATGACCCAAAGTCGGTTTCACTATAAGTATGTTGTATATCTAACTAAGACGGCATTGTCATAAGTACTGCCCAGATGTAATTGACACCTGTGATGCAAAACTCCTCATTACACATTGCTTAGTCGCCATAACTGGCAGAACTGTACTATTGGATAAGCAAGCATCAATAAATCTAAGAGAGCACTGTTGGGTTAACTAAATAAGAAAATTTGACCCACTACAGTATGTGCAACACACATGCCTAGAAAAACACTCACATTTAAATACAGTAAATAAAGCCAGCTGACAGCATAGAGTAAGGTTATGTAGTATCCAAGATTTAAAGAATTCAGCCAAAATTTCCCCTTACATTTCTGACATCTGAGCTTCATTTCAAAGACCTAATGCTGTAGCGGAGACATGAAACAGACAGACTTGAGAAAAACATAAAACTGCTACATATCAGTTGGTTGTCAGATGAGACAGAGAAAGAATCCTTTGCTTTCCGTGAGACTGCCACTTGTAAAAAAAAAAGTTTCTTTAAAATCCACCAAACACTTTTAATGTTTTTTGTGTGTAAAGATTGTTTCTTCTTTTCACTTTGTATGTAGCTTGCTATAATCATTCCCCTGCTTGTCTTGTAGGCAATTCTACTGTCACAAAACATGTCAATTCTACTGTCACAACACATGTACTTGACAAGTTAAATACAGTTGTTAAGCTTTTACTTGATATTACTCAGCTTTAAAATGCTCTCCCCATCCTAAAGCCAGAAAAACATTGAGCAATTGAACAACAAAGGGTGAAAGACATGCAGACAGGGATAATGGTTGCTCTGTAAGGTGGTAAGAAGAAGAAGAAGAAGAAGAAGAAGTTGAAGTACACATACTTTATGGTCCATTTTTGCTGTGTAGCACTGATTTGAAAAGGGTTCCAGAAATCCTCCACGGGGGATCTTGGTTCATGTTGGTCTGATAGCATCATACAGTTCCCTACAGAAATATGAGTGATGCATTCATGCTGTGAAGATCCTTTTCCACTTTATCCCAAACATGCTCTATCCTGTTGAAATCTGTATTAACAACTAATGTCCTCATCATGTTCTAAGATGATGCTCGGTGGCAGGGCATTCCTCTGCAACTATTGAAAAGGTATTTCCAGCTAGGAATACACCTTGTCAGGAATCATGTTTAATGCACTTGCTTTCAGATGATGCTTGTCTGGTAGAAAAGGCCTGATGTGTGCCAAGAAATCACTGGCTTCCCTATCAACAGCCAACTTCAGCCTGCTCGGTTGACACTAAGCAGGATAGAGGCTGTATGCAGCATCAGATTGCACCATTGCCAACAGCAGGTTGCAACAAAACCATTCCCTTTTTGGATTCACTTTCCTACAGTAGTCCAGCCAATCCACACCAGGGTTCAACAAGGTGTGTGTCCTGAGATGCACTTTATATGTCATGTACTGTTAGCTATTAGTGAGAGACTGACAATTGTAAGACTGATTCTGGCCGACAGATCTCTTTAGAAAGAGCTTCACAGAATTGTAGCTTCAGGATGTGTTTTGTTGCAAATTCCAAACTGCAGACGTTTCATGAGATAGTGTAATTGGTGTGGCTGTTATGCAGTATTGAGTATTTGAGTCTTGTGCACACACATATTGTGTATGTCTGCGTGCAATAGGCTACTGTTTCCTAGAAAATGTTATATATACTACTCATTTCTTTTTGCCAAATACATTTTGTAGGAAATATAATTTCTGCCTAGATTATGTTCAATGGCAATGTTTTTTTGAATGATGGACTGAGTTATTGTGCTACACAGAGACTGAAAATGGCAGGCAACAAAGGTGCTGTGGTTAAAGGAATACTTTGACATTTTTGGGACGTACACTCAATCGCTTTTTGTAGGAGCGTTAGATGAGAAGATTGATACAACTGTCATTTCTATACATTAAATATAAGTCTGCATTTAACACTTTCATGAGACTTCTGATACAAGTTTAAGTCATTACCATTCACAGAGGCTCCATTTAAAAATGATATGATAACAAAAAATTAAAAGTTCATTGAGTAAAGTAAACTTTCAGTTTCAGCTCCGACTCACTCAATGTACTCTTTGTCTCTCTTGCTCTGTCCCTTTTAACTTAGATGAGATAGATGCTTTAATGTTGTTTAAACATCAATAACATTAAATAAAATTCCCATCCCCATAAATTGCCGTCTGACCTGTTTCTAACCCCAATCTGATCGACCACTGATGCAGGTTTAACCCACGTCCCAGTCGATCTGATCAGAGTTTTATTTTGGCTCTTTTTTTATCTACATTTTCATCTCTTGCTCTTCTAACCTCTCTCATTCTCTGCTGAGCTCTCCCTGTTTCCCTCTGTACTAAGATAATGTTCTGAACGTCTTAATTATTAAGTTTTAAGTCTGTAAGTTGTGTGAGTTCCTAAAGAGTTACATATAAAAGATAATCTTTAACTTTTAATAAAAATAAAAAGTTAACTGAAATAAAGGTAAGGCACTTCAGTGTTTACATTCTGCCACTCACATCTCAATTTCAACATGTTAGGATGCATGACCTCCTGAAGACACACTAGTCAAACAATTAAGTGGAACAGACATAAATTCTTAGTAGCATTTGTCAGTTTTCAAATTCCTCATTAGTCCACTTCCACTCTGGGTTCCCTTAGGCAGACCACTAATAGTTTTTCCTTCACAAACGTTATTAATATACAGTAGTGGCAAGCATTGGCACATAAATTAACATTCATTGTGGCCCACTTTGTTTTTGTCTGTCTTTGTCAGTTCCTGGTTATAGACTTCTTTTACATTTTTCTTCAGATTGTGGGTGTATATGGCAAGCCATTTTAACATTTAATAGACTGGATATTTATTGCAGATAATCCTAGTCAAAAAGAACTATTCAGATATCCACAATGGCATTCTTCCTATCTACAACTGTCATTTCAGATATCCACAACGCCATTCTTACTAGTACAAATGACGTCACGTTTCCCAGTCATGTGTATGGGGCTTTCAAATTCAGATATCCACAACATCATTCTTCCTATCCAGAATGAACATTCCAGATATCTGCAATAGAATCATTACTAGGAAGAACTCCCATTTCAGATATCTACAATACAATTGTTACTGGTCAATATTGCCAATTAAAATTTTTAATTTTAAGATGATTTTTGATATTTTTTATTAAGTTTTGACCAGTACAATCAAAGTTGTTCTACTTGTAAAAAGGTCATTGTGGAGTTCTTTAATTACCATTCTAACTAGTGAGAATACAATTTTATCCAGTAGAAATGCTATTATGGATATCTAAAACGTAATTACAGATGGGAATGTGGGTTTATTAAATGTTAAAACTGCTTGCCATAGGGTTTAATGTCCAATAAGCTGTTCTCATACAAACAAGGCTTTAAACACTGTGAGAGAGTCTTTGCAAAGATGTGCTGGTGATGGTGTAACTTATATGCGTTACTACCTCACCATTGTGCATCGATGCAGCCAGGATCATTGCCACCAGTGCTTTTACAGTATGATGTCACTGTTGCATTGTGGGTAAAGGTCCTGCTCAGCAAAACAAATGCTCATCCTCAAGGACCCTGTTCCAGTGTTCCCCTCGGAACTCTAAAGGCCGGGTCACATTAGCCTTCCAATAAGCCAAACCCCCCCCATCCAGCAGAAATGATGTCACGGTTCTGCACATTAGACCTTAAAACAATGCTGCCCATTTCGCATTTTCAACTGCAAATTAATGCTCTTTTTTTAAAGCATGATCACATTAGTTCCCAATCCTTAACCTTGTTTGTTATTGTGACCAGGACGACAAAGGGTTTCTAACCTTAAAAGTATTAATTTTAACCCAAACCTTTCCTAAGACTAACCAAGTCTTTTATGTGCCTAAACCTAACCAAACCTTAAAGGTCCCATGACATGAAAATCTCACTTTATGAAGTTTTGTAACATTAATATGCGTTCCCCCAGCCTGCCTATGGTCCCCCAGTGGCTAGAAATGTGGATAGGTGTAAACCGAGCCCTGGGTATCCTGATCTGCTTTTGAGAAAATGAAAGCTCAGATGGTCCGATCTGGAATGTGCTCCTTATGAGGTCATAAGGAGCAAGGTTACCTCCCCTTTCTCTGCTTTGCCCGCCCAAAGAATTTGGCCCATCCATGAGAAAGAGAGACATCATGGCTTTCAAATGAGCAAAGTGGAAGTTGGTCAAGGCCACACAGTTCTAACAGTTTTGGGAGGCACTGACAAATGATGTCATCCTGCTAATATGGGTGTACATATTGTCGGTTCAAAAACGTTGCACAAAAGGGTCAATATAATCTACCATAAACTCTCAAATACTTCCCAATTTCCCAATTAGAGTGAAGCTAGAGGGCAGGTGTATATAGAGAGTGGCTGATTAGAGGGAATGAGGGGCAGGTGTGCAGACAGGTGCTGATGATCCTACAGGTGACTGTGGAAAGGTGCAAAGAGCCTGGGACAACTGCTGGATAGGACGGGTATGACACAATCTGGAATGACAGAGTGTCACGACTGACAAGCCGAAAATAGGCAATAAAGACGAAGCTGTGCCATGACAGCAAGGTCTTTGAAATGGTATTTTATAAGGAACAGGCCAGCCCTTTGTGACATCATTGGCTTGACAGTACCCTTTGTCATGAAGGCAACCAGAGTCAGACTCCTGAATCCATAAATTCAAGCTTGAATGTTTCTGGATCCACACTTTGACAACCACCAGAATAGTCCACCAACATTAATCTTTACTTTAATGGCACTCCTGTGTGTTTCTTTAAGAATAAAGCGAAGAGAAGGCATTTATCATTAAATCGTAAGTCAACTCCTCCATGCTGTGCTGTTCCAACACTGTTTGCTGTCAGACTTTTTTATCCTAAAACATGGCACCAAAACCTCATTTTGTAGATAGGCCGGCACGTGAGGATGGATCATACAGGCTGTATCTTTGACAGTATTAAGATAGATGTGTGCCAATATTACAATGAGGCAGACAAGTCTTCTTGAGTGTGAATCCAATAGACACTGGGGCAAATAATAACATGCTATTTGTATGTCTATGTTGCCATTTCCCTGATGTAATTTCCTTGTTTTAGTGTCTTGCTGCTCTAACATAGGTGATCGCCAAGTCTGTGATCACGAACTATGCTGCGTAGGCTACTGATCAAGTAGAGGTCACATTTACATGAGTATTCATGACACTGAAGTGCAATTCCAGGCCGTCACCTTTATGCAGATTTTTGGCAGCATTCTGCACACGCAAGACATAACACAAGCTGATACCCTTTGCTAGACACAATTGTTTGCAGTGAGGAGTGGTTCTTTGAAAATTATAGTAGCTTTGTGGTCTGCCACAGCAGATAAATACATTTAATACATTGTCCAAATGCTTTTAAAAAGGTGGTTAAAAATGAGATTTCCTTTGTGCAAAAGTTATAAATTTTCAATGTATCAATATCAGTATTCTGCGTACTATTTGTAGTTAGTAATATACTGATTAAACAAATTCAATCCAGATTTTGTAATGTACTGCTCCTTTTATATCATGTAGGAAGACAGCACAATACCTATTTTATCCCTGGTGCTTTTGCTCTGAGAGTGTATTTGTCTCTTGTCTGTGTGTGTGTGTGTTTCATCTTGTGTTGGTATCACTGTTTGGCAACCCCAGACCCTGTATACAATCCAAATTACCAAGGGGAAATAACTGGTGTTGCTGTAATGTATTCATTAAAAGTTTTCTTTGAATGTAAAACTCTTTTATCACTTATAAAATAGTCAGTGGAGATGTTATTTAAACCGGAGGATAGACGTCAACTACAGTAAATATCTGAAAATAAATATAAGCTATCTGCTTGTGAGAATTAAATTACATTCAAACTGCATCGGTGATAGGGAAGAAGGGAGTGCAAATGAAATACAGAAACTAGGAGAATAACAAAAGGAATCTTTGACTGAGGCGGAGGTGGGAAAAAGAGATGAAGAGACAAGTTAAGACAGAGAGAGGGAAAGACTGAGGAATGCAAAGACATAGGCCTATGAGCATTGCATTTCCTGTTTTACTCAGGGGAACAGCTGCATAATTGATAAAGAAAAAGATTAATGTGAGGGGGTTGTTGATGTATATTTCCTCAGTGTATAATATCCTTAATCAGATTAAAGTTTAAATTGTATGCCATTATAACAGCACTCGTTCAAAAATGTGTGGAAATATTTGCCTTCACACAAAATGAGATAGAGAAGAGGTTTTCTTCCAGCTACTTTGAAACATCTCATGGATAGTTTGCTTGAATTTTAAACAGAACAATTGTTTACTGATAAATTGTGGTTTATAAACTGTTTATCAAATATGATTTGCAGTCACACTAGTGCCTTTGTGAGGCTGTACTAAGGTGCGGTGACGCTTCGAGGTACACTAGAGGTCCCTTAGAAATTTCCATTCCACTCCATTACAGACAGAATACCAGCTGAGATCAGTTGCATTGTTTTTTTTTTAAATCAGGGCTGCAGTTTTGAGATTACGTTATGTGTTTACATAATTGCAAAAGGGTTCTCCAATGTTGTAGAAAGTAGTGGCTGATCTTTAATGCAGTATCTACATTGCCTATTATCAGCAACCATTCATCCAATGTTCCAAAGGCACATTCTGTTTACTAATCTGATATCATTTTAAAAGGCTAACTGAGAAAACATTGGAGAACCCTTTTGCAATTATGTAAGAACATAATGTAATCTGAAAACTGCTGTCCTGATTTAAAAAAAAACAATGCAACTGATCTCAGCTGATATTCTGTCTATAATGGAGTGGAATGGAAAGTTCTAAGTGACCCCAAACTTTTGACCGGTAGTGTACATGCTAAC
Organism: Perca fluviatilis; assembly: GCF_010015445.1. Classification (NCBI taxonomy): domain Eukaryota; kingdom Metazoa; phylum Chordata; class Actinopteri; order Perciformes; family Percidae; genus Perca; species Perca fluviatilis. Next base: position 14,867,856 of record NC_053128.1, on the reverse strand, counting down.
GTCTCACACAATGCTACAAGCTAATGTTTACCAGGTGTATTGTTTACCATGTTCACCATCTTCGTCGAGTGTTAGCATGCTAACCCTAATTAGCACTAAACGCAGCTGAGGCTGATGGGAATGCCATTAGTTTTGCAGGTGCGTGCGTGTGTTGCTGTAGAATTATAGAATTGGCCATTTTCTGTTGATTATGTGGCTTCATTCACAGAGTGACGGAGTGACAGGACAGGGTGAGAACCAGCGACAGTGTTTGTGAGAAATGACTTGTAATAGGCTATTACTGAACAAGACCCCCTCATCTCCACCAGTCTGCCTCTGTGATCTTTACTGCCACTGGAGGGAGGGAATAAAATATATATATATATATATATATATATATATATATATATATATATATATATATATATATATATATATATATAGAGAGAGAGAGAGAGAGAGAGAGAGAGAGAAGAGAGAGAGAGAGAGAGAGAGAGATCACAGCTGGAGAAAAAGCCTACAGAGAAGTTGTGAGTTAAGGGGACTTAGAGGGATCACTTAAACTTTCAAAGGGAGAAAAAAACAAGCTCAACACCGGGCCCAGCACATTATTTTATCACCATGTATGTACACTGTGTTCTGAAGCCAATGGGATACATTCACAAAGCTTCCTTGTACTGTTGGTGAAATATAAAAAAAAAAACTTTTGAAAAATCCTTATATATTTTCTAAGACTACAGTATATTGCCCAGTAAGTAGTGTCAGGGTATGGCCAAGTACTGTAGCCCTACACCTGCATTAAAATGACTGGAAGTTACAAGTATGTGGTCGCAAAGCAGCTGGTCAATGAGCCACTGATGGTCAGTGGTAGAACTAGAAAGTGCTGTACTAAAGTACAAATTTGAGGTTCTTGTACTTTCCTTGATTTTTTTTCTAGTTTTCTAGCTTTCTACTTCTTCTCCACTACATTTCAGAGAGAAATATTGTACTTTTTACTCCCCTACATTAATCTGATAACTTTAGTTAAGATTTTTGCACACAGAACACACACGTTTTATTGTAAATTAAAATACCCAACAATATATAGGCCTACAAGTCCAGCTGAAATGATTTAGACGATTAAACACTTACAAGCAGAACCGTTTCGATCGTTTCCAGTTTCTAAAATGTTCAAAATGTGAGTTTTACTTGTTTACATTATGGTATTAGTACTTTTACGTAAGTAAATGATCTGAATACTTCTTCCACCACTGCTGATGGTGAAGCATTATTGTATACTCCAATTCTTTGGCTTATGAAAACTAATAACATTCCCATCAGCCTCAACTGTACTTTGTGTTTAGTGCTAATTAGCAAATGTTAGCATGCTAACACACTACACCTAATACCTGCTAAACATCAGCCAGTTGTCATTAGAACGTGTTACCATGCTAGTGTGAGCATTTAGCTCAATACGCCTACAGCCTTACAAAACTGCTGTATGGACTTTGTCTTTAAGTCATGTTTTTTTTTTTTTTTTTTAATAAAAAGGTACAAACCTTGTTAAATATGACTCCCATGATGCATTTTGGTGAGGAACAGCCAATCACTCAGCTTCAAATTCTGTAACGTGTGTAATGTGCCACAGTTTAAATGAATTAGGTTCTGAATTTTTGATGAATTTGGTTACTATGACGCCATGCTTTCATCCCAACGGCAACAACTCTGATTCATGCCTCTGGCTGGCTATTTCTCCATTGTAAGAAGAAAGGCTCATGGGTATTGTAGTATTTTAAAGTCAAACGCAATGCCAAACTGGAGGAAAAACATACAATTTCTCAGAAAGGAAGTTGAATTACTTAAAGATGGTGTTCATAACATAAGCCTACAGTATTGTTACATTGTCCAGGAGACTCCTGTGCTTCTGTGTTGAGGAACGTCAGAGATGTTAATAAAAGAAAACTTTGAAACAGCAATTCACTGGATTACCACGTTACTCCATTATTTTACACTTTGAGAACTTGACTAAAATCACAAGATTAAATTAAAAGCTCTTTCAGTGTACTGTCCGAAGGTTTGCAAATAGAGCACCAGGTAAATTAAGTCAAGTCAAGTCATTTTATTTGTATAGCACATTTAAACGAACAACTGTTGACCCAAAGTGCTTTGCAGGTAGAGCAGTGAAGGCAGAAACAGTATGCCTTAAAGATACATAATCAAGTGCGCAAGGTACCATGAATATAGTTAGGCAAAGGTAGAATTAAATAATGTAACATAGAATAAAACAACAATGGAACGTTTGAAATACAAAAAGATAAGAAAAGGTTCAGTGCAGGTCATAGCTCTAAATCTTAAAAAAAAAATTAAAGAGGGATGCCAGTGTTGATATTGTTCAGATTGTTGGAAGATAAAGTTACAAGCAGGGCACAGAGGAATAACAAGAACACTGACCCTGTGGTATTGGAAGTGAGCAGCCTCTGTGTGACTGCTCTGTGTAATGTAACTTTAACAGCCCTCCAAAAAGTGCACAGTATTTCACATCTGACTTCTAGCTATCTAAAAAGAAAATTGTTTTTGAAGAGATAGGTTCTTGTGCCGCATCGACCCTCTGTCTCTATCTGGTACAAACAAACCGAAACAATCCCTTGCCGGGAAACAAATTGAAGTGGTCAAAGAGCCCAAACCACCAATGGATCTGGCTTGCTAGCTCCCATCTGGAACTTAAGTAACATTGAAGGCTTTGAATGGGACCACTTCCCCCACTGTTAGCTTTAGTTTTCGCTGCCTGACGTGACCTTTTGTTAATTCACTTATTTGTTTCTTTTTTGGAATCATTTTTTCTGTATTCATGTTTTTACCAAGTTTTTTTCAGGCTTTCACACAGAGCACTGCTGGGATCAGCTCCAGCTCCTCATAACAGGGTAGAGAATAAATGCATGGAAGGGAAATTTCTACACTAATTTTGTGAATATGTGTGCTGTTTTCTCATTAAAAATAAAACCATTCCAGTCCATTCCATTCGCAGTGAGCTGCATTCTCCTGCCTGACCGAGCAAGTGCCAGCTGCGGTGTGATATTCCTAATAGCAAACAGACATGGCAGCCCAGTTTTGGAGTGAGCATTTTTTTACCTGGCTGCGTTAGCATAAGCTCCTTATGCTGTCTGCATACTACTCCTCTGATGAATATGCAAACACAATAAGCACTGCATGCACAATTGAAATTCTTTTTTTTGTGTGCTCATATTATGCTCATTTTCAGGTTCATAATTGTATTTAGAGGTTATATCAGAACAAGTTTACATGGTTTAATTTTCAAAAAACATATTTTGTTGTACTGCACATTGCTGCAGCTCCTCTTTTCACCCTGTGTGTTGAGCTCTCTGTTTTAGCTACAGAGTGAGGCATCACACTTCTATTCCATCTTTGTTGGGAGTCGCACAGACAGTAGCTGAGTAGTAGTTTTTATTGCAGAGATGCAGCGTAGCCACGCGCTAGCAGCTAGGCGAGCATTATAACGTGTGTTACAAAGTGACCACGTTTGTCTCTGAAGTAAAGGCTGGACTACAATAGAGCTGTTTGGAGCAGTTTGTGAACAGTGTTTTCTGTTGGAGATGGTAAGTCCCTTTGGGGTGGACTTTGGGCTTTTTCACTTTGAAAACCTATAACATGCACAAAAAAGATATATAACACAATAAAGGAAAGGGGAGAAAGCCAAAAAGCATAATATGAGCACTTTAAAGAAAAATAAATCTAAATTTATCTGTGATTTAATATATGAGGCTTGGGAGTTAAGGATTTGGTATGCAAGTTGGCACTGTATACAATGAATTGTTCTAAAGTTTAAGAGTCTCTTCTCTTTTTTTCTCTTAGTAAAAAACAAGTGATATCTTTCCAACAGACTTGAATATTGTGCAAAGAGATTTCCCTCAGACTAACGCCTTTAGGCAGCAGTTGTTGATTAATTACAAACGTTTTGACTTATATCATGTTACGCCAGCAACGGGATAAAAAAGTGGAAAACCATCTGGTCATGATTTTTGTTATACAGACTAGGCTAATAAGTTGCCCTCGGCTATTAATAGCAATAAATAAATAAAAGGGCACTACTGAACAATATACATAATTTTGCCAGCCTTTTCTCTTTTCTAAACCTATCTAATAAAGCGAGACGTATCTGTATGTATGTATGCGTGTGTGTGTGTGTCCTTGTTTTGGGGCGTGTTTAGAGGGAAGGTAACCTGCACGTCACACGCAGAACGCTTTACAACAACTTACTTTTCTTCACTTTCCTGAAGCACGAGCGGATAGCTGAAAGGAACATCGCGACTGTTGTTGGCAAAAAAAAGGCGCTATGCTTTTCAGTGTGTATTATTTCGCTAAGAGGAAATTCAATAAAAGGCCATTTGCCAACACTAAATATCAAAAGCCAGACACTATAGAGTATTAAGTTGCTGTGAGCTGAACATAAACTGCTAACTTACAACACTAATAACATTACCGTTGCCATATACCCCCGCGAATCAAATCCCCTACTTCACCATTAACCGTCAAGCCACCAAACCTGTATGGAAATTAACACCTGCTAAAGTGTTAACGATCATATGACACGAGACAACATCTCCCCCCCCCCCCCGCCCCCCAGCACACATTACACAAACGTTTCTGGCAGAGCTGTAAAGTAACGTAGTAAGTAGAACTACTTCACTACTGTACTTAAGTACTAAAAGGCTGTATCTGTACTCTACTGGACTATTATTTTTTTTCTCCTACTTCGACTTTTACTTGAGTACATATTTTCAATGAGTTTAATACTTTTACTCCGCTAAATTTTTTTATGTGCTGCATCGTTACTCGTTACTGTTGTGAATGCCTCACGCTACGGAGACTGTGTAGGTTACAGTGTGTGTAGTTACGGCTACGTTAGTTACGTACGATAATTACCCCCGAGATCGCGTCGTGTTTCTTTTCATTACGGTTGCCCGTTCAGATGTCAGAGATGATGTAAGTTTGTACTCTTTCTATTTAGCCATTGTTGCAGCAGATGAAGCTATTCCAGAGTTGTTTCAGTCTGCAGTGAGTACTGAATGTTAACCGTTTGACCCTGTGATGTGAAGCTGCTAGTTTATCTGTATTTTGCTAGCTTGCTAACTTTCCACTACATCACACATTTTATTTCACTATTTATTAATAAGTGATTAATGACCCACTGTTATATCAGATAATAGTAGTTATAACAGCTGTGACATTAATGTACCTTTTGGGGTATATTTCAGAAACTTCCTTCATATCCAACAACGTACAGCTTGTGACTGCCTTAATACCAAGTAAAAAGTTGAACTCCAACAATATGAAATTCAAAATTTGACTGCTTTCTTTAATAACTAAATAACACAATACTTGTACTTTCAGTACTTGAGTAGTACATTTTAAAATAAACTACTTGCAATACTTAAGTACAAAAACTGTTGAATACTTTAGTACTTCCACTTAAGTGTGGTGCTTAAAGAGCACTTCAACTTCTACTCAAGTCACTTTTTGATAGAGCACTTGTACTTTTACTCAAGTATGGGTCTCTAGTACTTAATACACCTCTGGTTTCTGGTGGTTGATGAATGCAGATAGGTGCTGAATAGCTCTCATAACGGGCCAGGTGGGTAGCACACTGTCATGAGTCCATGAGGCTAATGTCTGATTACTCCACACTGTCGTTGTGATATTTTGTGATTACATTCTGAATCTGCCACGTTCTCTGTCAGATAAATAGTACAATGTCTTCCTCTGATGTAGAAGTAGCCTCTGTAAGTCAGTAGTAGGCTACAGTGCAGTTGCATATTAAGTGTTTTGGGGTCCTTCTGTAAGTAATTTTGGTGTACAATTTGGTTTTGATGAATTCTACAAGCAGCAACACCACAGGCCAAGCAATTGGCCCGTTCCAAACAGGCACATTTTCAACAGGGTACTATACTAGTACTAGAAAATATCTCTACCAGCCTGGTGAAACACATGCAATGCTAACCATGACCATTCTCTGACATTAAGCAAGTGTTTAAGTTTAGTTGCCTCTACTTAAACTTCTAATCATTAAGATGTTTATGAAATTGGATGGAATGTTTTGCAATTATCATTGAATGCATTATCTGTTATTTATCATTATAATTCTATAATTCTCATGCTGGATTCAAATTGCCTACCGTCCGAGTGTATCTTTCCAAGGAAAATGATGCATTCATGCAATTTAATGTTTACTGTTCACTCTCTTTGCAGAGTCAGGGTCGCTGCTAATGCAAAGGAAACATCCCGCTATCAATGATTCACATTACCTGTGAAAGCATTCAACTGCCAACGCAGGGTGGCTTTTATTTGGATGCAGCTACAGGGAACACAATTGGGTTCATTAGGGTTGAAAATGAAAAAATTGGGGCCATTTTTAATTTTTGCCAGAGAGTAAAAGAACCATGGTGAGCTGTTTGATGAAGAGCTACAGGCGACAGGCTGTACACCTCCCTTAGCAAAGGGACAAGCTTCTACTGTGCTCTGTTGTGTGGAAAACTACTCACGCCATGTGCGGCATGAAATCAGATTTCTGTTGCAATTATTTTTAACTGACTTCTATATCAAAACAACATGAGATTGCTTGGTTGCGCTCTAAACAGACACAACAGTTGCTCTTCTGTATTTTTGACAAATAAACTTCTGCTTTGACTACAGACTACTGAGTCTTTGCTGTAGTATTAAAGCTCACTTGCTGTTGCCAATGATTCCTCAGCAGGGTTTTTCCTGGCTGAGAATATTCCTTTGAGGGTAAATATTGAGCGTCCAACATTTAAAATTTGTGCGCCCCATTTTATGGTGGAAATGCCTTAATTTGTGTAAAGGAAAACACAAATTTCAGGTGGCAGATGACAATTCAAAATATGCAGTAACGCTCTCAGGCATTCTGATATTTAGCCTATGTTATCTCTGCTGAGTCAACACACATTTCCTCTTTTGTGTCTTTTCTTTGAGGAAGTAACCTCTATAAATGTGCATGTGGCCCCAGTTCCCATCAATGATCATTTTATTTATTTACAACCCCCTGGATTGTAAAAGCTTGTATGTGTTAAATCAAGATTTCTGCTCATGCTCAAAACTTTCTGCACATTGAAAACAAATTCCACATATCTGTGTTCTCTGACAAGTTGAGCATAAAGTTGCAATATTATGAGAATAAAGTCGTAATTTAGTGAGACTAAAGTCATAGTATTTCAAGAACAAATTGTCTGCTGTGCATGACGTTATTTCTCAGCTGATATGGTCGTACCCCCTTCAGACCATCTGACAGACACAGAGCCCCGTTTGGGACTCTCTCTGGATGAGACAAAGTTTAAGCGGCTGTGTGCGCTGATCATTATCAGAGATGAAATAATGGAACTAACGGAAAACAGTTCTGATCAGATAAAGCTCACCATTGTGCGACTTTTTTTACACACAAATGTTGATGTCACCACCTCAGATTAAGTGCAGCTCAGAGCAGCCTCCCCAAGATTTTGAGTGGGGAGCACGCAGAGCTACAGGTCAGAGGAAAGACGACACACTGCAGTCCAAACCTTTTACAAATCAAAATAACTGGAGGCGCATATGCAATCAATATTAAATTAGTGGTGCGAACAATTTTAGCTAATCAGAAAAGTGGTAGGGACATATCCTCACTGTCCCTACCATAAATTATGCCCATGGGTGTGGGGTTGGGAGAGGGAAGGCAGTCAACCCAAGTCTGTTCCGCTATAGCTACGTGGAGATGCCAGAAGAAGAGGCGGCCAACGCAGCTAAACAGCCCAAAGAGCTGGACAGTCTGGCTCTGAAAGGTAAAACTGAGATCCCCAAGGGCGTAAATCCCAGGGGGGTCGGGGGGGTCACGACCCCCCCCATCTAAGGGTTGTCAACCCCTAGAAATATCATTAAAACAATGCTGAGTATTGTAAATAACATAATGATGTAGACTTAAATATCTGTGTAAGCAGTAAAACAATACAAACCCCAAAAAGTGCTTTTTAAGTTTAGAAACATTTTGAGTCCCCCCTCCCTTTCCTCAGAGTGGTTTGGTCCACTGCATGCTTTAGGATCTGCGCTACACTCACAGTGACAGTCACATCGGTAGTGACAGGAATGTAGTAAGTAGACGGTTCAAAGCTGTCTTATTCACATTAAACATCAGATTAAGTTTTTCTTTTCTCATATAGAAATGATGCTGAGTAATTAATGAATTATTCATGACAAAAAAGTTCGCTATGTTAGTGTAATATAGTGTAACGTTACCTAGCTTGTTGGATAGAAATGCACTAACTACAACTAACGTTACCACGGCGATAAGCCTTACGTTATGTGTGTGAACTTATATTAGGGTTAATTTTGGAGATCTACAGTTGTTTTTTGCTCAATATGAAATTAAGTGGCTGATCAGTATACATCCTCTGTCCCAGACATAACCTAATATTTATGTGGAGGAAGCAAGATCATTTTAGAATTATAATATGACCGCGTGGTGAAACTCATATTCACACATCTGACGTTAGCTTAAGATTTGTGTTGTTGTTGTCTAGATAAAATGACAGAGAAAAGAATAACAGACATAAGATCCTTTTTCAGTAGCCTACACCAAAACACTGAGTAAGTACAATAAGTCCTCATATCAAGACAATTTGGTAACATCTTTATAAGAATGGGTGCTTATGGAAATACTAACGTCACTATGTCACAGGCAAAGGTAACAGAAAGAACTGAGGAACAGGGAGACCAGGGACAGTCAGGTGGAGAGTCTCAGGTAAGTGTGTTGAGCTTAGTTCATATTTTTGGAGGTGTGTGGCTGTCAGGGTTAGCAGATGAGCTTTACCAGTGGCTCACTAATTTACATTATGATCAGCTAATTTAACAAGTGTACAAAAGTATTGTATTTCTTTTATAAGGGGACATTTTTTCAAAATAAGTCATTATGTTTTAAGGTATTTTTGTGGCTTGATCATAAACAACTTAAAAATAAATACATGATTTTAAAGAAGAATATTTCAGTCAATTTAGTCAGCTTTTTTATTGAATCACGAGAAACACTGAAAAGAAGGATAATGTTACAGTCTCCATGCTACACTAATGATAGTATTAAGGCTTTCCTCTGTGTACGCATGTCTTCTACGAGTATAATTGTGGCTGTATTATTTGTGTCCCCTTCAAAAATTGCTCTTCAGAAATTTTATGTTTATTGTCCCCCCCCTACTGTTAGATCAGATTTACGCCCTTGGAGATCCCATTAGCGCTAGCTTTACAGCGCAGCATTCAGGTCAAGTCAAAACAACGCCGCTTAGCTGTCTTATCAGCGCCACCTGGTGTAAAATATAGCGGCTGTGGATAAGAGGGGACTTGACTGCTGGAAGTCCAAGACGTCGCATTAAAGTTTATGTTCTGCTTGTTCAACAGTTATTTGATAATTTGCTATTAAACACATTCGGAGAGGATTTTAATTGCTATTATTTCTCATAAATTCTTATCATTTTGGTGCTGTCGATTTTCCTTTGGCACTGGCTAAAACCTCTTTGGGGGATGCCAAAAATTCCTCTTTGCAGAAAAGAACCTCTGCTCACAGCCTTCCCACCCCAAATGAAGATAAATACTCTAATTCAGGCTGATAGCACAATACAGATTTACCGAGTTCATGTTGTAAGACTGTGATAAACTATTCACTATTCAAAGTTGCAGTCCTCTAAGTTACAATGGTAACTTTAGATACCAATGTCAGAAGAGTGAATCAGGCATGCCTGGTGAAAGGGCAACTTTTTCACTGGTATAAAAGGAAATAGACAGAATGAGAGAGAGAGCGCAGTAGTAAAAGATGATCAAGGCAGCCCACTGATGTGCAGAGGCTGAAATAAAGTTCGACCTCTAGTACACTCATTACATTTGTGTGGGGGTTACTTTCTGCAATCTCTCATGAAGTAATTACTTTTTTTAAGCTGCATTGCGTAGCATGTAGGTTGGGCTCATCACATCAATGCCATTCAAAACACTCCTGTCACTGTCAAGGATGTCAAGAGATTTTGATGGTTATAGACAAGCATTTGCCAGCTAAAGTGCATCATTTCCAGCAAAATACACATACTATGTTTTCCATTTGACTATATACACACTCTTAATAGTTCTTTAGGGGATTAATTAACTGTGATAGTTTGTCCACCAACTTTCCATTCTCTTTAACAGGTGGATAAAGATAGAAAGACACATTTTTCTGTATTTAACCTAACTTGAAAGGCAGTTTTCAAGAGATGCAATATGTCATCCAGAGCTCTTCAAGGAAATGCAGCAACTCATGAATCTCCATTGCAACTCCAAAGCACACAAGAAGCAGACTGAAGTAACAAAACCTGTCTACAAACATTTAGCAAATCTGTCCATGTTAGGGGGAGAGTAGAGGAACAAAACGATGCCAGGGCCCTGTCAATTCACATGATGATGATAAACAAACAACAAATGGCAGCCTGTCTTCCATCAGTGTACTGAAATCAGACAGCCATCTGTGTGAGGAGTGATGCAGTCAGCCTGGTCTCTGTCTATACCTGCTAGTTACTCCTCTGGCTCAGTCATTTATTCTCAATAATGATGAGGGATGTGATTGTGTGTGCAGGAATGTCTACATTTCAACAAGGGCTGTTCCAGATTGAAACTGGACACGGTCTTTTGATTCACTTTGTTGATTATGTTTCCCTTAAGAAATACTTTAAAGCATTGGCAGTGTATTGCTGGAATTTTCAACCTTAACACAACATAGCTGATTGAAAAAACAACAATCATAAAACTCATGGTGAAATAATTTCTTTACAGCTTTGATGGCTGTTATTTTATACCTTTCCCTAATGATATATTTCCTTGTATTCATAATTTAAAGGTTTGTGATAAGCTTATTGATGGAGAGAAAAAATGTAATGCATTTCATATCACCATTAATGTGGGTAAAGCTTCCTTATGACTACTTTGCTGTTTTGATTTCATGCGTGCGTTTATGCCATGCCTTCTAATCACGCTGGCTTCAATTCAAGTTAGGGGTGCTTCTGTGTGATATATTACCCCTTAAATGCATGTGTCCATTACTGTGTGCAAAGAAATGAGTTATAGAAGTTCCTCCATAAAGTAGCATAATGCTCACTCCAAGGCATGTTTTTGGGGAAGTGCTCCTGTGTTGGTGATGGTTCGGAGTAATTTAACCTAGGGTCCTTTGCACCATGACCTCGAGCCAAACACCCCCCCCAGAAGCTTTTTTCACCTGGGTCTAACACTGGGTGAGTTAGCGTAGAGTAGCGTTAGCCGCTGAGTAGCTTAGCGCGGGGCTAATGGACCCACGTTTGTATCTCTTAAATGACCCCACTAATAATGCCCGAAATGATACCAAAGGTCTACAGTAGTATATATAGGTTATGCACTCATAAAACGATGGATTGGAAAGTTTGTAAGTACACCAGAAGTTTATGAACACTTGCCTGCTCTCTTCTGCTCTCTGTTGCTGTTGCTGTTGCTGCTGCTACCTGCAGTTAGACGAGTGCTTAGGGCCGTCTATGAATTACTACACCGAAAAGAGATACAACAAAAATATGTATTAATTTAATGATTAAATAAGGTAATGTCTCCAAACTTACCTCAATTATTACTTGTTTCCTGCTAGTTATATTACAGCACTTACTTTAAAAAATAAGTTAAATTAAAAAATATTTTTGTTGCATCTCTTTTCGGTGTTGTAATTTGTAGATGTCCCTAAGCACTTGTCTCACAGCAGCAACAACAACAGCAGAGAGCAGAAGCCAGCAGGCAAGTGTTATTTACATAAACTTCTGGTGTACTTACAAACTTTTCAATCCATCGTTTTATGAGTGCATAACCTATATAAACTACTATAGTATACTTGACATCATTTGACGTACATTTGTATTATGTGGCCATTTAAGAAAGATACGCACGCGGGTCCATTATCCCCGCCTTAACTATTCGACCGCTAACGCTACTCTACGCTAACTCGCCCAATGTAAGACCCAGGTGAAAAAAGCTTCTGGGGGGGTGTTTGGCTCGAGGTCATGGTGGTGCAAAGGACCCTAGGGTGAATTACTCCGAACCATCACTTTAAGGATTAGTCAGTGACAATATGAGAGAATATTTATATTTGTTATAGAGTCACAAACCAGTTTTATAATTCAAATGTAGCACATTTTAACCCAATTTTCAGAAAATCAAGATGACGTCATGAAATAAAAAGAGTGCAAACCCCAAATGGTGGTGGTGGGGGGTAATCGAAAACCTGATGGAAATATGTATAATATTTATTTGTTTCTTTCATGTATTTGAAGAACATTACAGTCTCCACACAGATCTGATGTTTTCACCTGCCCTCAGTTTCTTTTTGTTTCTTCAGCGGCGCTTCATGTACGTCATGATTAATTCTGTTTCCATTGCACTTTGTCGCATTGTGCTTTTATCGGTACACCAACTTTTCCATCTCAGCTAAGCTAGTGCAAAAAACGTTTTGTTTCTGAATTTTCACCAGTTCCACTCAGGTTTTTTTATGCGCAAATTGAAAATGTGCATTAAAAACAGGCGGACGAAAAACGCACCGAACAGCAAAAGTCAATTTAGAACCCAAGCCATACCATTTAGAGTTTTAAACAGAGTCCCCCTTAAGAAAGTTTTGCTCCTGCATGTTTCAGAGTCTTAGCACGCCACCGCCACTTTTCCCCACATCCACCCTTTTTGTCATTCTGTGCTTCAGTTTTACTTCATCTTGATCTGCATGGAAAAATAACAGAGTTAGACTGACAGTTATTGATAGGAAGAGAGAAGACACACAACAAAGGGAGGGAGGAGAGAAGGCAGAGGCAGACACTGACAGGGAGAGTTCCCACTCTGTCATCACTCTCCAGAATGTGAACAGCGTGTTTTAGATCACTGTTGTCGATGCTTATGTCCTGCGGGTTTGTGCTGAGCTGATGAAGGTGGGTAGTGAGCAACCAGCAGAGAGGGATTGAAGAGAAGCCTGCTATCAATCTATTTAAATCACCACTAACAAAAGCAGTAGCAACAATAATGTGTAGGGAACAATATTCATTTATTATTATTATTATTTATAATATTTCATTATTTTAAAAAAACATCTGGGGTTAGATTGATTTAAGTTTTAAAACACTACACATTGTGTATTAGAACCATCCGTGGGTAAATATATGGTACAACAGTGTATATCTGTGGGCAGTGACGGACTGGGATCAAAAAACGGCCATGGCATTTGCAACACACCAGCCCTATTTTGGTCAATAACCTAGCTTGGTAATTAGTAACTCTGCCTTCCGAGTGTATCTTTCCAAGCACTTTGCCGCAGTACAATCTTAAATATTTGTGGCTGCATGCATAAAATAACTTATCAAAATTAACCAAAGACAAATTATCAGTAGTGGCCCTTCTGGCATTTGCGCAATTTCCAGATGGCCAGTCCGTCACTGTCTGTGGGGAGCTTTTTTGTTGGCCACTCTTGTTTTGGTGTGTCTCTTGTCAGTGAGTTCCCCAGCCATATGGAAGTTCAATACTAAATCACATGCCAATTTGTTTTTGATAAATAAAAAAAATTAAATAAAAACTAGCCTATTTTATGTGTATTATGCAAGATTCTGCAGCCATGATGGATGTCCAAATGTCCCTCCACTGGCCTGGCTTCCAATACTATTTACTTGTTATTTTTAGGAGACAGGGTTGCATAAAAAAACTTTTCATGCTGTTTTTTTGGAACCCACTGTCTCCAGTCTAGGATGGAGATAGACGTGGAGAAGGGAGAACTATCGATTTTGCACTGCTTTACTGTTTTCCCTCTAAGCAACAGAACTGTGCTGCAATTTGTCTATACTGTATGTGTCTATTTACACATCCTTTCTTCAGCCCTCTCTCTGCTTCACTCGATGTTCACGTTTGTTGCTTATTTTCTTTCTCTCCGCACATACTTGTGTAACACATAGGGTTATATGGCTTCATCCAGGCCACTCTCCTCCTCAATTATTTTAATGGGTGTACCGTTTTGTTTCCTCTGTGAGTCTTTCTCTCTTACTCTTGCTTCCTGTCTCTCCACCCACCCCCCTCCCCCGTCCTCAACAACACCCCCACCAGCAGCCCTAGTGACAAAATGAGTAGATAATGAGACATGCTGTGGCAGGGTTGGACACTGTGTCACCGTCCTCATCCTGTATACTCAGCGTTCAGGATTGCGTTAATTGCTATGACGCCTCCATGTCCGCTACTGATGTAACACACACACACACACACACACACACACACACACACACACACACACACACACACACAGTATAAACTAGTCAGTGTAGTTCTGGAAATGCCATCATATCCACATATTGACATGACAAAAAACATCAGTTGTGAATGATATTTCTACGGAGAAACTGTATTGATTGAGTTTCAGTGAGCGACAGAGAATGTGTCTCTCCTGAAAAAACAAAAACGCTCAATACTGAGTGTGGATGGGTGACCTTGCGGAAGCTAAAGTGTTTGTTTGCTGGAAGTACAATCACCTGTATGTGTCTCTGATGCCATTCTCATGGGGTCACTAATGCAACAGTTGGAGCCGCTCTCTGCTTTCCATTTCACAGAAGGCAAGTGTTTACTCAGTGTTTACAACCCTTTCTCACCTTCACTCTCTTTCTCTCTGTCACACTTATTTTTTTCCTCCATCTTTCTTTTCTCTCTGCCACTTTTTCACCAATAATGGAACAGCTGTCAGCCCTGGTTCAGTGTGTGTGACAGGTGTGTTTGGTGAGTGTTTAGTGTCGCCTATCATTGTCGCTGTCAGCTCTCCTCTGCACTCGCAGTGCTCCATGCTCAGGTGTGGAAATTCTTGTCAACACACTTAGATTTATAGATATATTATTTGAAAAAGCACCTATATACTGCCTCATCTCATATAGCTTTCAGCTTATGTGCTTGTCAACTTGAACCTCAACAAGAATTTCTTTGTCTCCTGGGGATCCCCCTCTGTCTATTTATTGCATTTCTTTCTATCAATCCCCCCACCCCCCATCCTGGTCACCACTCAAGAGGTAACTGGGGAAATTATTTCTTGTCCAGGCCAAGTGTGTTGTGTACACAAACAGTCTCCATTCCTACAGATAGCAATGGGATTAGGAGGCTTTCCAAAGGTATTATCATACATTACCACATCGACTGCTGGGCTATGAAGATGACACTGTTGCACCCCAATGGTCATGTATGGACGGATGGATGGAGAAGTGGATATCGTATTCTTAAAATCCTTTGAGCTTTTTATTTGTGGATGTTTAAAGTATAACTGTTTAACTTTCTTCAATATCGGAAACGACTCACTGTTTAGGGGAGGGGAGGGTGTTAGCTTTTTAATTTGTCTGAAATATGTGTGGTATTAAAGTGGTCCTTATTGATTGAAGCAACAACTGTGTTTGCCACTCTATTGATCCCAGCAAAGGGCCTTGTGTTTGCTTTCAACTATGTCAGGCAGGAAATAAATCAATGAGACCATACTGTATGACCAAATTCTTTATCTCCCTCATATAACCACAGATTTATTAGGCCTATCATTTTTATCAGAAAGTATTTGGGTGTAAATGTGGATTTGAAAGAATGCTGCAGTGTACAGCATATTGCTTGTTTTAGCAATGATCTGCTCATGACATGATGCAGTTATTAAATATGAAGTATTATCTATAGTACATTTTAAATTGATATCATAGTTCAGTGTAGATTTCACACGTTTTCTTCTCTAAATCCCAATCTAAAGATATTTCAATAAAAAACTAAAATGTCAACCCGATGATGGTGCTAGAGAAAAATTGGGTACCACCAAATTCAGTAGAATTCATCCTCTGTGGAACATGAATGTCTGTACACAATTTCATGTAAATCCGTCCAGCACTGATATTGTCATTACTACAGCCATCATGCCGTTAGCATGGCTTAAAAGACAGTTTATGGCTTAGTGCTACATTGGTTTAAATCCTATTTGGAGGACAAGGGACTACTTTGTGTTGATCTGCATTTACACGACCAAACGAGATTTCGGACAGTCACTGAAAACATTGTTGCGTGACATGTGTCAGGAGACGTGCCCGTTGTTTGTGTGACGGAGGCAGACACAACCAGCGTCATGTAAACAAACCAAAATACTTCCGAGCACCCAGGAGGAAAGTCAAAGGTTGTATATATGTTGTATGTTGCATTTCCACTGTTTAGAAACAAAAGTCCGCTCCATTTTATTCTTTTCAGTTTTCGCTGTGACATCGCTTCTTCTTCTTCTCCTTCGGGAAAAGTAAATGTAGGGTACATCGTATGTACACTCAAATTAGTAGTGCATTGTGGGTATTTTATAGTGAATGAAATTAACCGCGGAGAATTCAAACACCACTACAAAATAGCGAACACACTATACTATACACTATAGTGCACTATTTCCGTGATAGGGAACGGTTTCGAACACAGCTAAGGTTTGGATTTTTGTTTTCCCGTAGTTTGCATACTGCTTTCATTGATACCCATTAAATATGTTGCTCAGCAGATAATTGCCAGTGGTATCTAATCTATGTCCAGCAGCACATTAGAGACCAACGTCCAGCATATCAATAGCTCGAAGGTATGCCTCATGTGCTCAAAGTATTCATAAACCGTTACTGTGTTGGTGATGAATGGATCAAGGACATGTTCATCTATGGAGAAGGACGAAAATATATAACTACATCATACAGCAAGAACGGCTCAGTAAAACCAGGTTTGGACCCAAAAGCATGACCAGCCAGGTAAAGATAAATGTTCTGTTTTACTGTGGTCTGAAACTTTGACAAACATTACTTCGACATCATTCAACATATGGCTCATACGTTTTCGTTCTCAGTACATTCACTCTTGAAGGGTCAGTTAATCAAAACACGAATTTTACCTTTGTATTTTACGGTTGATTGTCATTCTGAGACCATGTGACAATAAGAATGTATCAAATACAGATTATTTTCTGACAATTTATAAACTAGGAGCACTTCCAAAGAATATGAGATGTTGCCATGTTGGCAAGTGGGCATGGTATTAGCGGGATTATACTATGGCTCCATTTCCATGGAGTCATGAGATATTATCTCTTACATTTTTCACTCAACACTAAAGGCATTTCAGGCACTCCAACGCCATCCTCAAAGTGGCCTGGAAAGGGTGACAGTAGTTATGGTAGCCTATGAACCATGCTCACCAGACACACATGTTCATACAGGTTCACACACACACACACACACACACAAACTTCACATCCCTACACAGTTGAGAAGCACATGCACTGAGGCAGAAAATTGGCAGGAATGTGAGGGGTTTGTTCTGATATGATCTATGAGATGAAGCAGTGAAGCTTGTCACTCCATATAATCTAACATGACAGCACCTTTTCTAACCATCTCTAATCCATTAATCACACAAAAACACTGTCACACAAACACACATTGTTATTCACCCAAACGTGCACTTCCACGTAAACAAACAGACACACACCTAAAGTCACTCAAGTGCGACATCATATCAACAAAACTTTTTGCAATTAATTGATACAATTGTACCTTCACCTAACAACAAAACCTATAATAATTAGGGATGTCCTGACCCCGATAACAGTATTGGATCGGAGCCGATTTAGGCAAAACAAAAAATAACTGATCGGGGATCGGCATTTACCCTGATTACCTTACTCCGATCATGTAGCCTACATCAGCTTGCAGTACATTGCTGCCAGTATGCGAAATACCTGTCAATATTCGGGGGGAGGTCCCCATCTTCCGATTGTTGCGAAATAGTATTTCGTAAAGCAACACTGACATAGGAGGTTGCATTGGCTAAAGTTGTTTGGATGCACGTTGTTTTATAACAAGGAGAGGCAATTAAAATGCAGACATGACAATAATTGGCACCAATCTGGCGCACTTACAAGAGCAATCAACTGAATAAATGCCAGGTATAGCCTATCGGAGACTGGCACGCAATCAGTGCACTTGAGAGCCTGCAGTATGACCGATCGTGTGACATTATTTAACTGTCCATCTAGGCCTACAGCAAATACGACTAGACATGCCTAACCGTGCGTACAGGCCATCACTCAAATTGAGAAAAAGCACCACGGCAGATGCTGACAGAGAGCCTACAACAAGCCAAACATCATCACAGCGGGTTCTCACTCACTCACTCACTCACTCACTCACTCACCTACAATCACTCCAACTCCAACTCCAACTCCAAGGCTAGGCTGCTTCACTAAGACCACAACCAACCACAAGGCCTACATGACCATGCAGTATGCCGAAGGACACACGCACAGTTGCACACACTCATAAATGCACAACAATCAGTTCTATCATCACAATTCAGTCACTGCAAAGATTGAAAAAATAGCCTCTTACCTTAAGTTAGAATAGACCAAAGATGCCTTGGTTCGACTTCTTGTGGTTTCCGTCCTGGTTTCCTGGAAGAAGAGAGGCGATGTCCTGCTTTAATCCAGCTTCTGACGAATGGAACAGGGTCGAATTTGTCCAGAGGTGGTCTGTTGAGGTCCACAAACAGAAGTGAAGACAGGTTTTCTTCGCGCAACCTCTGGTTGTCCGTGTAATTAACTGTGGATATTACCAACTTCGGCTCCATTAAGCTCCTGCATTGTCATGAGTGGGGTGAGCTTTTTGTACGATAGCTTTTCCTTTGCCACGGTGTAAGCTGTTCTGAACGAGACTGTGGTTTTCTTGAGTAAATCGGACCGTATATCAATGAAAGTGTTCGGGAGGGTGTCTTTCTCTTTCGTCTGGGCTATTTCCATTGACCTTGTGTGGGCCTGGCTGTCCCTGTGTTTGTATATATTTTTTCGCTAGTAGGCTAACATCACCGTTGATCCATTCTTCTGCGAGGTGTAAACCCGGTCCCTTTTCTGAGAGTAGCAATGTTTTTGCTTTTCTACACACTAAACACCCCAATTTTCCTGTGTTAATGTCAGGGTTGCAGTCTTTCCATTCGCTCACCTGCTTCGTTAACCAACCAAGTCACTTGATGCTAGCAGCAGTAGCAGCTAACGTGACATCAGCACCTGCAGCCTCTTAGGAGCACTCGGCCTCAACCAAACGTTGTTCTTCTGGGGAGTCACTGGGTGGGAGAGGATCCTCTGTTCTGGTAGTGAGTGGGCCCACTGTGCTAGCTGCACCAGCATTGTCTTTCGGTGCCTCTTCATCTCTGAGTGCCAACTTTTTGGATGTGAACCCAAAGTGTGTGAGTGATACACTCTGGTTTAGCTTTCCGCTTGCTAGCCTAGCCATTTTTAGTATGACTTCTCAACATTTATTCTGTTTGGCGCATATGGCTTATTTGCATATGTGTGCAGAACTGGCTGGCTCCCCTTGGCAAAAAATAGAACATATTTGTGAATAAATGTTTTGAATACTGGACATGGTGAGCTTAAAAACATTTTAGTGACCATTAGTGACAATAAAATATTTAATTTTTAATTGTTTTGACAAAATTTGAGACCCTGGATGCCGGCACTTTTAAACCAAGACTGGGGGGCTCGGGACATCCCTAATAATAATCGTAATTATAGTATAATTAATTTGACTCCTTACTAGTTGATAATTGTCACATATAATCTCTGCTCTATCCAAAGGCCATTGACTCACTGTAAGTAAAGAGCATGCAAAGTGGTGTCACATTGTTCTGTTTACAGCTCAACTCTACTCTTTAGTTTGTAGGAAATTATTGCATAATTAACCCAAATAAATCCTTCTGCCAATTCGACGTTACAGTTATACTAAATTATGCTAATATCTCATTTACAATTCCCAATGGACATTTGTATGCTAAAAAGAACCAGATTTCAAAGGTGGCATACAAACTCAAACCAAAAGATACAGATTAACTTAAGGTGGTGGGAACTGAGGCGAAGATGTGTCCCTGTGAATGGACTTGAGCACTTTATGAAATTGAAGAGATAAAATGGAAAGAGTGGAGGTAGAACTAGCCTTAAAAAGCTCCTTTAAAAAGGCTAGCACAGTCCACGCCTGAGGGTTGATGGCGGTTTGCATCACTCGTCAAGCAGATGCAAATCCGCTCCATAAGCCCCGTGTGGGGCCAATGCACTGTGGACATCACAACCACAGCTTAAAAGATATCACTGTCACGTAGGTTTCTCCTTTCAGCTTCCAGATTGAGAAGTGTTGACCCTTGGATTTTGCAGTGCACTTTGCTGAAAAGGTAGATCTGAAATAAGATGACAGCTTCACCTTCAAAGATTTTTTTTCTTCTCTGCACCAGCTCAAAAAATGTTGGTTTCTGGGATAAGGATGCTGCATTTCTACAGAGCCTCTTAGCTTTTCAATTACAGTGTGGTTTGGCAACTCCACTGCTCAGCAGAGGAAGCAACCAGAAAGAAATGTGCACTCAGCCTCAAAAAAGCATGGGCTGTGAGCCGACTATCATTTCTGGCTTCAATGAAACCTGCATTTAGTGTGAAGATGCCAGAAGAAAAATCCTTCTCCCCCCTTAAGCAATTAAAGCAAAACTTTCACAATAGCATTTACCACACTAAACAGCAACTCAATACATCAGCACAAAATAATCCAAATGTCAGTTAATGTCTTCTCATATGAGGTAGAAACATATTTTACAATGTTGTTCTTACAGTACGTGCTTCCATTCAGTCTTTCCTGGGAAGGGAACATCTAGTTTACTTTTATTAATCTTAAAATAAGTGGTCACCATCTTCCAAATAGCTAGTAGAAAGCTAAGGATAGTAATCAGTGGTGGAAGTAACTAACTACATGTACTCAAGTACTATACTTAAGTACAATTTTACTTGTACTTTACTTGAGTATTTCCATTTTAACCTACTTTATACTTCTACTCCATTACATCTCAGAGGCAAATGTTGAACTTTTTACTCGACTACATTTATTTGACATTTATAGTAACTGTTAGTTTTTACGTAAAAATCGTATAATATGCTTATATGATATTATACAGTCAGTACTATATTGCTAAATTACCCAGTACTATAACATTGGCTCCACATTGACAAACTACGATATTAAAATGCTTGTACATATATTTTAATCAGGAGAGAAAGGGGTTGAAGAAAATGTTTATTATGTGAATGGCAGGATGTATGAGAACTAGACTACAGCTTAAATATCCAAAAGAGTAGTCTTCCTGACTGAACCAATGCTATAGCTACATTTGTTAGTTATAAAAACCGAATAATATAATATTCTATAATAATATAATAATAATAATAACTTTTACTTATAAAACGTTAAGTACATTTTGCTGATATTACTTCTGTACTTTTACTTAATGTAACGTTTACGTAACATTTTTAATTCATGGCTTTTATGTAATGGAGTATTTCTAGACTGTGGTACTTCTACTTTTACGGAGTATTTCTTGCGCCACTGATGAATTGCGATCAGAGGTTTGGCTTAAAAAAATGTGGCAGATGTCAGATAGTAAAGACTACAGTTTAGCCTCATTATCTATAGTATTTTATCTGTCACACTCACAAGCCACTAAAGTGCAATAAGATGGCGTTCCTAAATGAAAAAACGTCTACCACTCCACAAAGCAACAGCTGCATCCACATGTGCAACCTCTGGACTGGCAGACTGAGGCTTAGTGGACTGTGGACTGTTTCTCATGGAGAGAATGGCTACATGAGTTCAAAAGGGTACAGTGTGTGAGACTGCATAAATGAGATGAATGTGACAGCCTTTCCAACACAACTCCTCCATTGGCAACAGCAACCTAAAATATGAGACAGAGAGCAGTCAGCAAACTGCTCACCATGAAAACATTAGCACCATCATGCGAGTGTGACATCACTGGTTTTAAAAAAGAAAATATTTTTCCATTTGCCAGTGCTGTGAAACTAAAAAACAGCTGATAATGGTGATTTCTTTTCTCCATATGGGAGAACAGCAGAGTTGCATTCTAAGGGCAGAAAAAGTCCTGTATACCAGCTTTATCTCTGCGGAGCCCTGGAAGTGTGTCTGTCTGTATGAAGCTTCAACCTCCATTTTCACCACAGCTTTTGCTGGACTAGTGGAGGCTTTTAAACATTGAGATTTGGGATGAAAGAAACAGTCCAGTCAATAACTTGAAATACCCAGGAATCTGTCCAGTTTTCAACAGCTTACAGAAGTCTCACAATTGTGTGTGTGTGTGTGTGTGTGTGTGTGTGTGTGTGTGTGTGTGTGTGTGTGTGTGTGTGTGTGTGTGTGTGTGTGTGTGTGTGTGTGTGTGTGTGTGTGTGTGTGTGTGTGTGTGTGTGCTGCAGGAGAGAGAGAGAGAGAGAGAGAGAGAGAGAGAGAAATAGAGAGAGAGAGAGATAGGATGTATACTGGCGTCAATGCTGCTGTCATTACTGACAAATAAATAGCTACCAACTTTATAGATGTTACATCTGTGTGCACGGACCCTGTGTGTGAGAGTTGCTTGTGCTTAGAACTCAGAACTCCTGTTTTTTTTTTACTTTGTTCCTGTGTGTCTCCTTTTCCCTCTGCTCTCTTTATGTTTATGAACATGGTTCATAAATCCTCTGAAATACTGCATGCTCAAAACGTTTTTGAGACATTTTCAACTTGACTTTGTATGCAATAACCACACCTCTAAAATTCACCTTGTCTTATATCCAAACACACAGTAAGTAGGGCTGGCTGGGTATAGATTGAATAAAATTAAATGTTTAAGTGGAATCATATTGTGTTAATATGATCACATTGTGTTATTATTTAATAAAAATAATGTTGTTCAAATAGTTACAAGCTGATATTAATTAAAAACTAAGTTTTGTTTTATACATATGAATAGTCAGTGGTACACATTTGCCATATTATGAAATAATTGGTGGGTGGGACAAACATTATTATTATATTATGATATTGATTTTAACCATATTGCCCAGCCCTAATAACAAGCTACATTATCAGGATCAGAATCATTCAACCCATTAAGGTTAATTAATGATATTAAGTGGATTATCAGAGCTGTATTAGGAAGAAGAGTGTGCACTTTCAACACAACGTACAATAACAATATTTATTTTGCATCTATCACTGCTTGTTTTGTGTAATGTGTTCCATCTCTCTCCTTTACATGTCTGTATTTATCTGTTTGGTATTTAACTAAATTATTTCCTCTCTTGGTCGTTCTCTCTGCCCTAGTCTCGCATTGCCAGACCTATCTCCACAGCGCTGTGGAGAAATGTGTGGCTACATTACACATACATTCCAAGATAGGAGAAAAAAAGGTGCAGAGTGTGCAGAGACGATGGCTCGGCAAAATGGTCTCGGGAAGGAACTTGTTTTAGTGAAACATTCACACAATACAGTAACGTGAGCTATTTAGATTAGTTGGATACATGGTTAAACGTAATTTGCTCTTACCATTACACACGTATCTCCGTATGTACACAATGCCCGCCAATCGGTCTCATCGTGGTGCTGGGCAAGATACTGGTGGCTGAATTTTTGGGGCCATTGCTGCAGTCAATGTTAGAGCCGACTCGCACATTAAAAGAGTTCCAAAGTTCAAGATATGATAAGAAAAAAGCATGCAAAAGTCTCCAGATTCCTGAATGAAAAAATATTTAGATGTGGAGTACTTAAAGGAGTCAAGTCCAAAATTGCAGATGACGTCTAGATTTCTAGCATGGCTATGTGTGTGTGTGTGTGTGTGTGTGTGTGTGTGTGTGTGTGTGTGTGTGTGTGTGTGTGTGTGTGTGTGTGTGTTTGTCTCTCTGCTGTGACCCCCTTCCCCTATTTTGTTCGAAATTGCTGGCCTGTCTTCCTATTGATTTCTCTTCAGCTTCTCTGTGTCTCCTTAACCTCAGGCCTCGTGCCTCTGTTGGCCAGAGAGTTGTACATCAGGCCAATAAAAGAAAGAATCTTCTTGGTGTATTTACTCCAGTGATTTGAAGGCTGAGGATTTTGAGAAGCCCCCTCCACTGATCTTGAAAGGAAGGTTCAAATAGAAGAGGTTCAGCTTCAAGTGGAGGCTGATCCACATCCAACACAGCTACAGATGTATGCTTGGTGTTCCATGCTTTCTCAGTCTTTTGTTTTGACTGGTGTGTGACCATTCCTATCCACTTTTCTTCCTCTTTCTCTTCTGCTTATGTCCAGGGAGAATATCAAAGCAAGGGTTGAAGAAAGATAATTAAACAATCACGTTTGCAAACCTGCGACCACATACAGATACATACCTGTCAAGTATCCCGTTTTGGCCGGGAAAGTCACGTATTTTACCCTTCTTTCCCGCCGTCCTCCCGTATTAGTATTTTCCCGTAAATCTCCCGTATTTTAACCTGCGTTATTAAAAAATAATAGCCCGGGCCCGAGCGGAGTAAAAAAAACAAAAAACATTCCCAATCTGAGCTCTGTCACTAGCCTCGTGATAACCTACAGTAGGCAGTAGCCTACTACAGCACATATCTATGCCTACTACAGGTACTGTAGGTGGCAGTTGACGCAAGGTTAGTGTGTGAGGTCAGATGATGAGTGACAACCTTATATACTGTCTATGGTGACAACGCAGGGGAAAAAAAGAAAAAAAAACAGACGGATGATGGACGCTACGACAGAGACGGTGCGCTGCCAAAACTTATGAAGGCTTTACTATGCATTCCCCATAGCAATGCAAGTTGAGAAAGGGTGTTTAGCATGGTACGAAAGATTGTTACAGAGAATAGGATGACATTAGACAACAGAACTGTTTGCGCTCTACTCTCATGTAAAATGAACCACTCTGGCCCAGCCCACAAATACACTCCTTCCAAAACAGTCTTAAAGAATGCAAAGTTTCAACAAATTTGTACAATAACTCACTAAAAGAGTAAAGAAAAGTTATGTAAAATGAAAAGAAAAACTGTAAAAGAAAAGCAATATGAAATGAAAAGAATGTGTGGAATGAAAATAAAATGTAAACGTAAAGACAAGCAATGTTATAAATTGTAAATGTTTTCAGCATTCTGCATCAAGTGGTGATTTTAGCTTTCTTGTACACCTGTCTTAAAATGTAAGGGATACTGGAGCTTGGTTGGGGTGATGGGACTGCTCGCGGTGGGCGCCGGAAAATTTCCCTTATTTTCAAATCCAAAACTTGACAGGTATCACATATGCGTCTACGCGTTCATGCATTGCCTTCAATTCGCTTGTTTTGTCAGTCCCAAGCCCCAAAATATTCATTTTACAATGAAATACAACCAATAAAAGCAGCAAGTTCATATTTGACAAGCATACAGTATGTTTGGCATTTTTGACTTCCACTCTCACCTCTAAGCAGGATTCTCCTGTATCCTGACAGAGACTGAACAGAGCTTGTTGAAAAACTGCAGCTGCAAGAATTAAATTCCAGAAGATGCATGATGGCACCATAAGTACCCACCAACTTTTGGTGGCACCAAAGGGGCTGGTAAAATGAAGAAGGCACCCCTCTGAGCCTGGATTGGAGATGACAAACATGACTCAACAGAGATGTTCTGGCAAGCAGAGAGGCTGTAGCTGCAGTTTTTGTAGCTATCTGGTTAAATAATGTAGACTAAAACTAAAGATCCCAAGTTACTGAAACATTTTAATTCTCCCTTTTGATATCTCAAGTGTGTCATACAATTTGAACAAGTTTGGGTTAGTTATTTTCTAATCAAGTTCATTTCCACCTATTAGCACATTCCTAGAGAGTTAAGAGGCTAAGGATATGCTTGTCAGGATCTATCCTCTTGAGTGATACGGTGTGTGTGTGTGTGTGTGTGTGTGTGTGTGTGTGTGTGTGTGTGTGTGTGTGTGTGTGTGTGTGTGTGTGTGTGTGTGTGTGTGCATGCGTGCATGCGGCTGTGACTGTACATGTGCATGTGTGTACTCAGGCATACTGTATAATCTTTCAATGAACGTTTGTGCTACTGACTGACGTCTCCCTCCAGTGCTCTAATAATAGCCTCTGCCTGTTTCTCCCCTTGTGTGACCCCTCGTCTGTCTCGCTCTGTTCAGAGGCCGTTGGTTATGGGTAACAGTGTTGGTGCCCATTTTGATTTACTCAGGGAAAATGCAGAACAACGTCTGGGCAAGCAGAGCCGCATGGATACGACGAATTATCGCAACCCTCCGTAAAGGTTACAAAGAAGTATGTGAAAAAAAACATGTACCCTCCAAGGGCAGAAACATGATGTGGCATCATGTTGGCCTTGTATGTTAGTTTGTTGATTGCGCTCTGACTGCACACACACACAGTACAACCGTACAAGTGGGATCCAGTATTGAATCATGCTTATCAAATCCAAATCCCTTTAAATCCTTTCTATGCATGATTTTCTATCCTTGACAGTTTAGTCATAATACATTTAAGCCATAGTGTATACTGGCACCTCAGGGGTAAAAACTGACTCAGTTACATTAATGTGTGTGCTTGTGCCACATGCCTAATTTCCGGCTGTGTACACACACTGCCTGGAAGCTTATTCACCCAAAGAAAGAGTTAACCTTTTCTTCCTTTATTTGAATTCTGATGACACTTTCTCTGACTCAGAGAGAGAGAGAGAGAGAGAAAAAAGAGAGAGAGACTACAGGCAAATTAGATTTTAAACATGTTCAAAGTCTTGTCACTCCACAGAGCTGGTTTGCTCTGAAGTCAGCAAAGAGTCTCACTGGCTTAAATTCTACTTTACTCCAGCCTGAATATTACAGGTTTGATGTTTAGCCTTTCCATCAAAAACAAAGTTTTCTCTTCCATCTTAAATCCAGTGTGACTGCTCCCTGAAGCCCCTCTATATGCAAGAAGAACAAAAGCAAAGCAACATTTGCATTGGAGCTCTAGAATAAACATCACTTTTTATGTTTCATGTTGAACCACAATTTGCTGTGCTGGTGCAAACTGTGAATTTCATTAAAATAGTTTGAAGGTGAGAATGGGATTACAAAACTAAAACATTGACATAGCATTTTGTTCTTTAGCTTGCAGGTTATCCTTTTTTTAAATTCCGAGCCCACCACCTTTGCTCTTGGTGCAGATATACACTGTACCTATGTGTCAGTTTGTGATTGTGAATCCAACTATTTTGGTTGCGTGTCAATCAAAGGTGTTTATCTATCAGTGGGAAACACTGAGTAGTCAGGATCCGGTATAGGAGACTGCACTACTCAGTATGACACGATGTGCCCTGCTATGACATGAACTTCCACGATGACCTTCGAAGTCACTGTTCCATTATCTTTAATGTGACTATTATTTGCCACTGTTCATCACACCCCCAACCGGCCCGTCAGACGCCTACCAAGAGTCTGGGTCTGCCGAGGTTTCTTCCTAAAGGGAGTTTTTCCTTGCCACTGTCGCAATAGCCACTGCTAATGCTTGCTCTTGAGAGAATTACTGTAATTATTGGGGTTTTGGAATTTATAGAGTGTGGTCTAGAACTACTCTACTGTAAAGTGTCTCGAGATAACTCTGTTATGATTTGATACTATAAATAAAATTGAATTGAATTGAAATCTGATGACATCTGAGAAAGATAATTCCTGGTAAAAAAAAAAAAACTTTTAAGTTTTGAATCTAGGCTCCTGTCACCATTTTCATTCACCTGTGATGTTGCTTCACCAGTCAATTGCCTTTCAGATGCTTTGTGCGCTCACGTTGAGTTGGTTTTAATCTCTGTCACTGTCTAGACAATCTGCATGTGCAGGTTTATTTCACGTTAGATCAGTCTCACAGAATCCTCAGGGTAAAATATATGATGAAATGAGATACCTAAATGAATCCTATTTCAACTTAAATTATATTAACACCAAATTCACTATATAAAACGTATAGATAAAAAGCCTGTGTCAGATGTTTTAAGTATGATTTTCCTTTGTTTTGATTTTGTTTTTCCTTAAGGCACATGTTCAATTCACAAATCCCTAAAAACAGACATTAGCCTGCTGATCTAGAACATGCATGAACACAAAGCTAAGTTAAAGCTTCTCTCAACTGTACACTGAGATTAACTGGATGATGGCATTGTTATGGTTTAGAATGTGGTCAGCAGCCACGGAGTCGCCATTCAAATTGTGTTTACTCAGTTTTTTTATTTAGGGGAAGGCATTACTTAATTAGTGTCTTGTACACATTTTTCTCTGTTCTTAGGCTGGTAAACAGCTCCAGACCATTAGGCATGGACAGTGGAATGTCTCTTTCTGTTAATTGAGACTGTCCGAGTTAGTCCTCAGTCATTGATTCTTTCAGTAGTTAGTAGTAACTAACTAAAGTTTAAGTTCATTAGTCTTGCATTGCCAGACCTTCCTCCACAGCGCTCCGGAGGAGGGTCTGGCTAGTCCACTCAACATTCCGGGCATGGGAGAAAAAAAACGTGCTTTGGTTTATTGGCATTTCTTTAAACCAATCACAATCCTCTTAGGGCGGCGCTAAGCACCAGACAGAGCAACGGTGCCCCTGTAAAATAGCCTCGGGAAGGAACTTGTTTTGGTGGAACGTGTAAATGGATTTACCCTGCAGAGATCTGAGGAGCAGGTAGCCATAGTCCTCAGAAATCGACCCAAGTTTAGAATGCCAACACAAAGAAAGAGGAAGGTAATGGGACATCCAGCCGAAAATGAGGGACATCCGGTGGAACCTTCGTCGGCACCGTAACAATCCCAGAAATGAAACATCGTCGATATAAACTAAGCTCTCATGAATAAAACAGAACCGCAGTATCTGATATTTGTATTACGGTGCTGGCCTCCTAGGCTATGTCCTGTTCCAAAGGCCTCAGAGGCTAATATTCTTTAAATTGTATTCTTCAAACTTCAATCAAAGCAATTGCTCCAGTATTTTCATTTATTTCTATTCTCTTCTCTATAAGAACTGTATGTTTGGGTGAATAGAATAAAATGAGTATTATTCTGCATTATCCTTAGTTATCCTCCTTCCTGCCCTTTCCACTTCTTGAGGACATATGTGGTGACAAATGACAAACGCGGGACCCACATCGCCAAAAGACCTGGGACAAATATTATATAATAAATACTTTGAAATGTCTTGACAACTATTGAAATGACTGCCATGAAATTTGGTACAGACAGTCACGTGACTCACGTCCCCCTCAGAATTCATTATAAAAGCTTTTGTGATCCCCTGCCTTTGTATTTAGCGCCGTCATCAGGTCAAAATTTGAATATGTCCAATACTTTGGTTTATGACCAAATACAGCCTCAGCTGTACTTTGTGTTTCATGCTAAGTGGGAAATGTAGCATGCTAATGTGCTAAACTAAGATGGTGAACATGGTAAATATTATACCTGCCTGACATTAGCAGATTAGCATTGTCATTGTTAGCATGTTAGAATGCTGAGGTAAGCATTTAGCTAGGTACAGTCTCATAGAACTGCTAGCATGGGTGTAAATTAGTCTAGTGCAATTGTAAAATGTCCCGCTGAGCACATAGAATGATCACAATTATTCAAAACAATAGATTTAATGTTAATGTTTGCATATGTTATGTATGTAAAAGAAAAGTTGATATATTGTTTTCAAAACTCTCAAATATCAATATCAGTATCATTAGTCTCAAAAATTCACTATCAATTGGTAACCATAATCTTTAACGTACATTGTATGTCATAGGTGCTAAATACATTTTTGTGCTCACCGCTGACACATACAGTACAGATGGATGGAATGGAAGGAGATGGATGGAAACCAAAATCAGCTCCTCATTCCTCCCAGGTCATCAAAGTATCACTTAAGGTGTACTTCTGTGCCAAGGTTACTACCTGTGACAGTTAGCCAAGACACAGCTGCCACCACGCAAGACTGCACTGAGACTGAACTGATCCAGCTTGTTTAACATTCCACAGAAAGCTCTGGGAGTGGTTCGGAGCCTGAAGAAAATTAAAGCCTGATGGGCTTTCAGAGGGAGGTGAACTCCGTTTCAATCAGCATCACATAACGAAAGTAAACAATTACAGTGATTAGTGGTAGTTAAACTTCAGCTTTGCCTCCCTTGCTGGATGAGAATTGTTTTACATCAGTGAAGACTTGTCACACAAGACTGCCATCTAGAGTTTAATTCCTCCCACGACTGTTTGGTCTGATCTGAATATCTTTTCATGCCAGTGAACTACTGGTCAGTATCAAATGAAAACACACTTACATTTAAATCTGTATTTGTGTTCACTGACCTACAAACAGGAAAAGTGACCCTGTGGATGTGTCCATTTCCAGTCTTTTTATACTCTTTTCAGTGCTGTCATGACTGGGATAAGTGATGCTTTCCAGGAGTTGATGAGGTTCAGCTGCTGCGAACCTACCTTGTCAAAGTCAGTCAGTCAGGGATACCAGAGGAGCCTTGAGCCGCAGTTCATGGCTTACTGTAATAATTTGCCTGAAATTGAGAAACAATGCTTTAAAAGCTGGCAGTTTCTCCTAGAGTGACAAAAAAAAAAAAACGATCAGTCATGCTTCATGACTTAGGCTATGTTTAGACGGAAACGATCTGAAGAGAAAACGTGACGTTGCGTTCTCACTTTTTATTCCGCGTTTAGACGAATGTTTTGGGGGGGAAATCTGTGTGCATATTGTGGCGCAAAAGTGTACTGGCGCATGCCTGTGACGTAAACGCGTACGCGATGAGAGCCCCCGTGAGCAGATCGGAGCAGAATTTTGCGTTTTTACCCTTTAGATGGGAACGCGACGGTGCAGCGTTTTAAGATTTCCACTCAAGGGTGGTTTCACTTTTTTGCGTTTTTAAGCCCCAAAAACGCCGTCACCGTCTAAACTTTAAGGCATATCTGATAAAATGTTTTGTCCCCGTGATTTTCACCCGTGAGAGTTGTCGTGTAATCAGGGCCTAAGCATACACAGATAGGAGGCTCCATTTGCATGCAGCGGCACCTGTTTGCGGTTGTCAATTATTACAGTATATTACAGTATATTTCCCTTTTTTAAGTCTCTGAAAGGAAAATATATGTATTTATTTGTAAGGTGTTTTTGTTTATGTAATTGAAATCAAAGTTGCAATAGCACAAGAGACGAAGCACATTTATTAGTAGCCTTGTGATGTAAAATAATTCAGGGTTCATCGCTTCATCCTCCTCCAGGTTCTGTTCTGCCGCTAGTTGTCATTTGAAGCCTTTAACTACAATACATTCTGATAAATTACGGGATGTATTCATGGTGAGCTCAGATGGAAGGAAAGCTATTCTAGATGTCCCTTCACTGTCACTCTGAAAGCAAAATGAAAGCACAAAAAATGTCTGTTTTTTCTTTTGCAAAAGATGAAATCATGAACCATTTACATAAATGGGGCTGGCAGCTTGTTATAAAGGGTAATGAAACTGGGGGGAGCCAGATTGCCTGAGAGAAAACGCTTTCAGTAACAAAGCCAAAGGGATCAAACATGCATTTCTGTACCGATATGTGCAACGTCAACAGCAGCAGCCAAAAACTTCAAAACACTTCAAAAACAATTATAACATTAGTAATAATAGGAGTGGTAGCAGTGAAGTGGCCTATGTATATCAATAAATGGTATCAGACATATGAAAGTGGTATTAAGGTTGGCATGCAACTAACAATTATTTTAATTATCTATTCGCTTTTATACGTTTTTAGATTGAGTGATTATTTAGTTTATAAAAATCACATAAAATTGAGAAAACAAGTGAAACAGGAAGAGGGAGCAAATGAAATGAAAAGCAGAGAACCAATAATTGACAGGTCAACATCAAGGCTTTTGAAATCTGCCCGTGCCCTCCAGCACGGGTGAGAGACTCAGGCCAACATAACATTTTACTGATTTATTTATCCATACACAGCATCACAGGGTAGATTTAATCATATAACTTGTAGCCAGACTCATTTGACATTCACATCACATTCTGATAGAGCGAACACAGACCTTGTAAGGAGACCTTGGTTTTGTAATCTAGACTGTATATCTCCCTTAAAAGGAAATGACTAATGACTAGACCTCAGCCTTCGCCGTGCATATGTCTTGGGTTGCTGGTTAGTGCAGGAATTTACCTTATGTGGAATAAGTAAGTAAGTTCATTTTTCAGCTGAGTAGGCTTTGCTGTGTCTTAAATAAACCTGATCCTAAAATGATCTTGGTTAAGGAGAAGCAGTGATTTATTTTTAGCTTTAGTTTAGGTTAGAGGAATCTTGAGAAAAGGTAGATAGGGGTCTGAAAGTTGTTGGAAGCAATGTATCACTGTATGAGGTGATCGGGCCTAAAGTAAAGAGAGAGCGGTTTGAGTTTGAACTAGAGTCACTGTTTTTATTTGAACAGACAAATACGAGCAATATTATAATATTATGATTGTTAGAAGTAAAGAAGAAAGGAAATTAGTATTTCCTTATTTCTTTTTATCTGGTACTGCCCTTAAAGTGTGTGATGAGATTAAATATCTTGGTCATCATATTGTTAATGATTTATCAGATGATAAAGACATAAACAGTCAGTGTCGCAAGATCAATGCTCAAGCTAATGTGCTTGCACGTAAATTTGGCATGTATTCTGCTAATGTTAAAGGGATACTTCACCGATTTAGCATTCAGCTTTGTATCAGTAGAAACCCGATAGTATTTCTGAATGACCGTGCCTCCCTCCCTCATGTCCCCCTGAGACGAGAGATTTCTGCATTTGGGGCCTGGAAAAAATCTTCCGATGACGTAAAATGACGATTTTTGCGTCATTGGAAGATTTTTGGGCCAGAGGCAAAGGACTACAGCCAGTAGTAGGATCTACTTCCGTATGTTTTCAACACGCCCACAGGGGTTGGACTGCCGAAGTCTGGCCGAGAGTATTCGAATAAAAACGACTGTCAGCCATCTTGAATCTTCGCTAAACAGGCTTTCGGTTTTCAGCAGAAAACATTTACAACAATTATCTGCATTCAAACTACCGGACGTGTGTACCACCGGGATACATCGGTACAGATCGGAGAATATGGAGGGAAACGTTATTACAGACTATATTAAAGGCAATACTCGGCACACTACGTGAGCTTTGCCTGCACGGAGACCAGCGGAGTCGCTCAATGCCGCTAGCCGGCTAGGGGACATCCTCATCGGCTAGGTGGAAAGCTAACGCTAGCTGTCCACCTGTCCCAGCCATCCTGCTTGCAAGTGTCTGCTCATTAAACAACAAGCTGGACTACATCCTCCTTCAACGAAACTCCCAACGTGAGTTCAGTGACTGCTGTGTTTTTGTTGTTGTGGAAACATGCCTGAACAACAGTGTACCGGAACCGGGACTATCCAGCTACCAGGCTGCTCTCGCCGGCCCGTGGAGGTGGACTGGTGTAGAAATAAAATCCAACTAGCTACTGCTAACTGCTGATGGAGCTTGTGACTGTTAAATGCCGACCATTCGACATTCCACGCTAATTCACGCCTGTGTTTATACTCCGTGTTTAGCTACACCAATGCTAGTATGCGTTAGCTGAACTTTACGGATCCTGCTTGCAAGTGTCCGCTCATTTAGACCACAAACTGGACTACATCCAACTTCAACGACACTCCCAACGTGAGTTCAGAGACTTTGTGTTTTTGTTGTGGAAACATGCCTGAATAGTGTACCGGACTGTCCAGCTACCAGGCCTGCTAGCCCTCTGAGCTAGAGATGCTCTGTCGCCGGGTAAAAGAGGTGGGCTGTGTTAACACCGAGTGGTGCAGAAATGTGATTTGTATCCATTTAACTGCTAACTGCTGGTGGAGTTTGTGACTGTTAAATGCCGACCATTCTACATTACACACTAATTCACGGCTGTGTTTATGCTCGGTGTTTACAGCCCACCAAGCGCTAATGCTAGTATGCGTTAGCTGAACTTTACGGAGCCTATAAAGTGTGTGTACTAAATGTAGCCTGTTTCGTATGTCGTTTTTATATAATGTCGTTTTTATATATGTTAAATGTGTAACACCACTTGAGTCACGATGAAACGTTGTTTCGTGTATATGGTTGAAATGACAATAAAACAAGCTTGAGTTGAGTTGAATGCCTCTGTCGGTCTGTCAAGCGGTAGGCGTGGCTTGGGAGTGGACTCAAAGCAACAAAGCAGGTGCATTCTGGGATTTGGTGTTTTTCATCCATATAAGACCAAAACACATTTTCTGGCTTTTCTCGGCCTAGAAGGCACCAATTTCAATTTTTTTTTCACATTTCTACAACATAAGTGACCCAATTTAAAGATATATTCAGCTTTCCAGCGGTGAAATATTCCTTTAAGGTAGCTTTATTTAAAGCATTCTGTACACCACTATATACTGCCCACTTGTTCACTGCTTCTAAAATAACCAGGATGGTGTAGTGCTAGCCAAATGTTTGTTAGTGTTGGTGTGTCTACCTTTTCTGTCTTAATAAGAAACTTTATTTATCGGTATATGTGTAGAATGTCTGTCTGAGAAAACAGAATTATATAAGCTTTAGCCCACATTGATTTTAGCTCTGTCACGTACGCATCTAGACTGTGGAGACATTGGCGCTCCTGTTTGTATATTACAGGTGAAGGTTTTTGACCTTTTATTAATTTATATGAATTGTACTATGAATTGCTATATGTCTGTTAATATTGTCATTTTTTATGTACTTTGGACCTTCCATTTGTGTCCTGAATAAAGTTATAATTATATTATTATATTAACTTTTTTTTCTTTTTTTATCCGTGTCCCAATCAACAACTTCAACAACACTTATGTGTGTGTCTTCTTGTGTCTGTGCAATCTCAATTTTATGCGTGTCGGTGATTTTGTGCCCCGCCGTGCTCACAACTTAAAACAGAAAACACACAATTACAAGAGTGACAGAGAAGTTAATGAACAGTGTTGTGCTCCACTGAAGGACTCCCAAGGGTAGATCTGTTGAGCATTAATGGCAATCAAAGAGTTTTGTTTAGGCCATCAAGTGATAATGGACGTGTGGTGAAATGTAGCGTACTTAGGATTGTCCAACATAGCATGAAGTGGAGAATGGAGTTTCAATCAAATGTAAAGGCCTACCCTGCTTTCGGGCAATATTCAGTTTGATGACTGGACAGCAAAGCATGGAGGGAAATATATTTACAATGGGGGGTTAAATAACTGGCCAAGTTGGTAATTCATTATTTAGTAACTAGTAACTAAGTTGCTGTGTCTTCTTAGCTTACTTGCTACTGCTAACCTGGATAATTGGCTGATTTTGTTCAGGATGTGTGAACCTCGCAGCTTCACTGTGAGGACATAAAGCTATAGTGCGTAGTTTTTGTCTCCCCCATGAAGAATTCTAACACCGCCTTCCCACTGGCACTTGAAATCAGCTCTGATACGGCTGCGAAACGACCGGAAATCATTCATTTCCTATGGAGATTCGCAGACCGCATGTGAATGGGTCCGAACCGATGTGAACGAGTGCGGTGCCAAAAAAGTCGGGTCCGTTGGGCATCCGGATGCGTTAAAAAAGTTGAACTCGTACGCCAGGCAACGGACATAGACAGTATATAAACTGGACCAACAGATCCCGTTGCTCTGGACGGTGACCAGTGAAGGATATTAAATGCACTTTTCCGGTGAGTGCCGAGCGTTACTGCGCAGCCTCCAACTGAGCTTGACGACGTAGATGTGACGTGAGCAACCTGTCTGAAAGTTCTAAGTCTTCTGGTAGCTGTGCCAAGAGAAATCTCAATCATTCCCAATCTTGCAGAGACAGAGAGTGTAGGTATATGTAAGGAGATAACATGGACACAGGCTAATTATTGATCACTAACATGCTAGTTATTAGTAATTAAACTTAAACAGCTAAAGTAAGTCAAAACTGCCTGCGAGCTTCTCCTGTACTATACGGTAATTCCTCTACTATGCGACAGTAAGTCGCGTGGTTATGACACAATCTTTAGCCTATTTTTATAAAAACTGCTATCCATAATTCATCATTTATTAAGCATTAGTTAACTATTAGTTAATTGTTTGTTCATTATTACTTATTAATTGTTCATACATAGTTCATCATGAGTAAAGTATTTGTTCACACAGTTATAAATGGTTTGTTCATAGTAAACAAGCCTATTAGTTAATGGTTTGTTCATCATTATTAATTAATTGTTCTTACATAACTCATCATCAGTAAAGCATTTGTTCACATAGTTATAAATGGTTTCTTCATAGTAAATAAGCCTATCTTGAAAAATATGTTTGTAAGTACATGATTTATACTTAGCAAATAATGAAACAACCATTTGTAAATGAAATAATTTTCCCATTATAAACCAGTTACTATCTATTGCTAAATGCTTTGTTCATCATTTGTAAAGCACTGCTCCTATGTTAATTCTCATGAATAAAGCATTTGTATACACACTCATAAATGGTTTGTTCATAGTAAATAAGGCTCTCGAAAACCGGAGCGTCTTCGCCTCTCTAACAGGTTCTCCCTACTCAGCGATACACCCGCTGAGAAGCCAGTTCTGGTTATTGGGAGCTCTATACTGCGATATGTGAAGCCAGCGGCCCCGGCGGCTACAGTAGGCCTACCTACGGTCATATGTGCCCCGGGGCTGGAGCGGGCGATATAGAAACCCATCTAAAACTGCTGGCAAAAAAGAACCGTAAATACAGTAAGATCATACTTCACGTAGGTGGTAATGGTCGTAAATCGGAGATCACTAAAATGAATGTTGAGTCACTTTGTGCATACGCAAAGACAATGTCGGACTCAGTAGTTTTCTCTGGACCCCTGCCAAACCTGACCAATGATGAAATGTACAGCCGTACGTCATCCTTCCACCGCTGGTTGTCGGGGTGGTGCCCAGCTAATGATGTGGGCTATGTGAATAACTGGAGGGCGTTCTGGGGAAAGCCTGGTCTGATTGAGAGAGACGGCATTCATCCCACCTGGGACGGTGCCGCTCTCATATCAAAAAATCTGAACGAGTTTATCAGACATAAACCATGACAACCCAAGTTTGATATTAGTAATCAGAGGTGCAGTGCTACGCGCCCCTCTGTGCTTCCGTTGGAGCAGTCGCCCACTCATGGTCTAATAAGCACGGTGTCTGTCCCCCGGCTCAGATCGGTTAAATCAAAGGTAAACAAAAGATGCGCTATACTTAACAACCTAATTGGAATTAAAACTACTGCAATAGAACAAAATAGGAAAATTAGATGTGGACTATTAAATATTAGATCTCTGTCTTCTAAAGCAGTACTGGTAAACGAGTTGATATCAGACAATAAAATTGATTTATTTTGTCTTACTGAAACCTGGCTGGGCCATGAAGACTATGTTAGTCTAAATGAAGCCACTCCTCCCAGCCATATTAATACTCAAATTCCTAGAGGCTCAGGCGGAGGGAGGGGAGTTGCAGCCATCTTTGATGCAAGCCTGCTAATTACTCCTAAACCTAAATTACATTATAACTCATTTGAAAGTCTTGTTCTTAATCTTCAACATCCAAAATGGAAAACATTACAGCCAATTATATTCGTTGTTATTTACAGGGCTCCAGGTCCGTATTCTGAATTTTTATCTGAATTCTCAGAGTTTTTATCATGTTTAGTCCTTAAATCAGACCAAGTACTTCTTGTAGGTGATTTTAATATCCATGTGGACGTTGACAATGACAGCCTTAGTACTGCTTTCAACTCATTACTGGATTCAATCGGTTTCAGTCAGAGTGTGCACAAGGCGTACGGTTTTTTTTAACCACACCCTCGACCTTGTGCTGGCATATGGTATTGAAATTGAGGATTTAATAATATTTTCGCAGAATTCGGTATTATCAGATCATTCTTTAATCACTTTCGAATTCTTACTACCTGATTATATTAAATTAGATAAAAGCTCCTACACCAGATGCTTATCTGACAGTGCTATAGCTAAATTTAAAGAAGATATTCCAACAGCATTCGACTCTATGTCATGCCTTAACATAACAGAGGACCTGTATGTTAACCTCAGTCCCTCTCAAATTGATGCATTTGTAGACGGTATTACGACATGCCTACGGACGACCTTAGACTCCGCGGCTCCCCTGAAAAAGAAGATGATGAAGCAAAGGAAACTAGCACCTTGGTATAACGCCCAAACTCGCAAATTAAAACAAATCTCGCGAAACCTCGAATGAGGTAGCGTTCCACCAAGGTGGAAGAATCTCGTTTGGATTGGCAAGAAAGTCTCAAAACCTATAGGAAGGCCCTAAGAAAGGCCAGATCAGACTATTACTCATCACTAATAGAAGAAAACAAGAACAACCCAAGGGTTTCTTTTCAGCACTGTCGCCAGGCTGACAGATAGCCACAGCTCTACTGAGCCATCTATTCCTCTAGCTCTGAGTAGTGATGACTTCATGAGCTTCTTCAATGATAAAATTACAACAATTAGAGATAAAATTCATCACATTTTACACTCAACTTCTAACGGTTCACCTTTAACGCAAGTCGTTAGAAATAAAGACTAGTCTCGACATATACTTAGACTGCTTTTATCCTATAGATCTTCAACAATTAATGTTAAAGATATCCTCAGCTAAGCCATCTACCTGTCTCTTGGACCCCATCCCAACGAGACTACTCAAAGAAGCATTACCTGTGGTTAACACCTCATTACTAGATATGATCAATATGTCTCTATTAACAGGTTATGTACCACAGTCATTTAAAGTAGCTGTGATAAAACCTCTTCTGAAAAAACCCACCCTGGATCCTGAGGTCTTAGCAAACTATAGACCTATATCTAACCTTCCTTTTCTATCCAAGATCCTTGAGAAGGTGGTTGCTAATCAGTTATGCGATTTTCTACATAGCAACAGTTTATTTGATGACTTTCAATCAGGATTTAGAAAGAATCATAGCACAGGAGCGGCACTGGTGAAAATTACTAACGACCTTTTAACTGCTGCAGACAAAGGTCTTGTCTCCATTCTTGTTTTACTAGATCTTAGTGCTGCATTTGACACAATTGACCATTCAATCCTGTTACAGAGATTGGAACACTTGGTTGGCATTAAAGGAATTGCTCTGAGTTGGTTTAGGTCCTATTTCTCTGATCGATCTCAATTTGTGAATGTTAATGATAAATCCTCCAAGTACGCTAAAGTTAGCCATGGGGTTCCTCAAGGCTCAGTGCTTGGACCAATTCTATTCTCCTTATATATGCTTCCTCTAGGCAATATTATTAGAAAACACTCAATTAACTTTCACTGTTATGCGGATGACACCCAATTACACTTGTCAATCAAACCAGACCGAAACCAGTCAGCTAGCAAA
Organism: Perca fluviatilis; assembly: GCF_010015445.1. Taxonomy (NCBI): domain Eukaryota; kingdom Metazoa; phylum Chordata; class Actinopteri; order Perciformes; family Percidae; genus Perca; species Perca fluviatilis. The sequence goes on along the minus strand of NC_053128.1, from coordinate 14,828,604 downwards.
ATTTCAAGAGTGCATTAAGGATATAAAATCCTGGATGACCTATAATTTTCTGATGTTAAACCCTAACAAAACTGAAGTTATTGTGCTGGGCCCTAAACACCTCCGAACTTCATTATCTAGAGATATAGCTACTCTGGATGGTGTTGCCCTGGCCTCCAGCACCACTGTTAGAAATTTAGGAGTTATCTTTGATCAGGATATATCCTTTAATGCCAATCTAAAACAAACCTCAAGAACAGCCTTTTTTCATCTTCGTAACATTGCCAAAATTAGGAATATCCTGTCTCAAAACGACGCGGAAAAACTAGTCCATGCATTTGTTACTTCCAGGCTGGACTATTGTAATTCCCTACTGTCAGGTTGCTCAAATAAGTCTCTTAAGACTCTCCAGCTGATCCAGAATGCGCGTAGCGTGTTCTCACAAGAACTAAGAAAAGAGATCATATTTCTCCTGTATTAGCTTCTCTGCATTGGCTTCCTGTTGAATCCAGGATTGAGTTTAAAGTCCTTCTCTTGACCTACAAAGCTCTAAATGGTCTAGCACCATCATATCTAGAAGAGCTCCTAATACCCTATTGTCCCACTAGAACACTGCGCTCCCAGAATGCAGAGTTACTGGTGGTACCTAGAGTCTCTAAAAGTAGAATGGGAGCTAGAGCCTTCCGTTATCAGGCTCCTCTCCTATGGAACCAGCTCCCGATCTGGGTTCCGGGGGCAGAAACTGTCACCTCATTCAAGAATGAACTTAAAACTCTCCTATTTGATAAAGCTTATATTAGGGGTGAGGAGTTGCAGTGTTCACCTAACTGGCCGAACTGCTTCTCTTCATAATTGTTAATTTAATAATACATAACAAAGTAGAGGGAGGCAGGCCAGCCAAGCCAGATCCGGCAGGGGAGAGTTCTAAGCCCGAAAAAGCTACCTCTCCTTATGACCTGTCTCTCTTAGTTACCTGTTATACTTACGCTGCTATAGTCCTAGACTGCCGGGGACTTCCTTCCTTTGACACACTGAGCTGCTCTCTCCTCTCCCTTTCTATTACTGTTACTATTACTATTACTATTTGTGTGCAGCCCGTCCCAGAAATGCTTGTTACTAATCCTAGCTTCTGGGGAGTTTACTCCCGAGGAGTCCTTATGCTTTTTCCCCAAGCGTATTTCCTTGGAGAACGTTGGCACCAAGACCCTGGTTGCAGCTGTCGCCGTGGTCCTGCTGCACTCCCTGCTGAGCTCAGCGATGCCCGCCAAGTATCATGCGCGTCCTGCTGAACCCTGCGGCTTCCCGGCTACATCCAGTCACTGTTCCATTATTTGTACTACTATCGCCACTGTTCATCACACCCCCAACCGGCTCGTCAGACACCGCCTACCAAGAGCCTGGGTCTGTCCGAGGTTTCTTCCCAAGAGGGAGTTTTTCCTCGCCACTGTCGCACTGCTTGCTCTTGAGGGAATTACTGGAATTGTTGGAATTGTTGGGGCTTTGTAAATTATAGAGTGTGGTCTAGACCTACTCTATCTGTAAAGTGTCTCGAGATAACTTATGTTATGATTTGATACTATAAATAAAATTGAATTGAATTGAATTGAATTGAATTGAAAATTATGTTTATAAATAGAAGTTTGACACTTTCTAAATATTGCAAAAACCATTAGTAAATTAAATAATTTTCCCTTTATAAACTATCTACAAACTAGTAGTAATTTATTTGTTTATCATTTCTAAAGCATAGTTCCTACATTCATTCTAATCAGTAAAGCATTTGTAAATGCAGTTAGTAAATGGTTGGTCCATAGTAAGTAAGCCCATGTAAAATGTGTATCAGTATATTTTTTAATAATTCCTACATGATGCATTAACCATTTGTAAATTAAGTAATTTTACCATTATCAACTAGGTACTCAGGAACGTAAAAGGTTTTTTAAAACTAGGAAGTTAATGATTAACAGACTATCTAGACCTACATTTGTTCATGTCTTAAATAAAATGTTATGATTTAGAAAAAGGCCTAAACTAATAGCTGGGGTGTTAACACATCTGTTACAAATACTTACCAATAATGTAATCCATGATTAACTCATGAGTTACTACTGGTTAGTTAAGTACTACTGTGAGCCCATCTAAAGTGAGTACTTTCTATGCTTTACAAAGCATTTATAAATGACTTCCAAAAGGCTAACAGAACCTGGACACACACATGTATTGTTCTATTTGGACATGCCTTCAGAAATATGCGTACGGATAGTTAGTGTTAATACATCTTTAACAAGCACTTACCAACACATCAATCCATGATTAACTCATGAGTTACTACTGGTTAGTTAAGTATACTGTGTGAGCCCATCTAAAGTGAGGACTTGCTATGCTTTACAAAGCATTTATAAATGAGTTGCAAAGGCTAGCAGATACAAAAGAAACACAAGTAAAATACAGTATTTGTAACCCTTATTACGATGTAGTAAGAATGTACATTTATGAAATAGCTCGTTGTAGTGTTAGGAAGTGTTGTGAATTTGGACCAGAACCAGAAGAAAACTAGATTGTTAAGAGCCAGAGAATTGAACATCAATAAAGAGACTAGGAAACCAAGATAAAGTTTGAGAAGTGTATTAATATACACAGAAACATGGCATACACATATACAGATAAAACACAGGTATGAAAAATAACAACTAAAATAATAAAGTGCGCTCATAAAAGAAACCCTTTTCAGTTCTATGAGCTCAATTGTTCTTTGATGACAAGAGTTCAGAGATGTTCAACGTTGGGGCCCATATGAGTTTGGTTTCTGTTTGTCCTACCACCATGAAGAAGGAATCCAGGGCAATCTGTATAAGTTCTGAGTCTTGATCCTGTAGCTGCCACCCAGCCAACTGAACTGGGAATCTGTAACCCCTGGAAGACTCTGGGATCTGAAGAATCAATGTGATCCAATATCCGACTCTGGACCGGACCTCCCGTGCGTAGCGCTTCTCAAATCTCCACCTCCTCCACCTGTAGATAAGGCCAAATCAGTTCTCTCAATTATTATTCAGAAATAAAATCAATTGCTTAGGCTACAATGAAAATAAAATGAAGTGATATTTCAGTTAACCCATATTGAAATATCTAAATCTCTTCAGTTGTACAACCGTTCTCAAATGTCTTCTCTTAAGTATCAAAAGTATATAAATCCCTTTCAGGTATCAAAAGTACATTTATATTAATAGGTAACCTTTATACAAAAAATACATTTCTAATTCAAGTTTTATGGAACCTAACTTAGTAACATTAACACTATTCTTAATATAATTGCATAAATTGCATGTAAAAATCTCTCAAATTGTAGGCCTATTATTTTCCCATAACTTAAGCTACAGTGGCCGAGTGTTCCAACAAAGTTGTTGCTATGGAGGAAACGCTTGACCACATGGAGATCAGGGTTACGGCGCTGGAGGTTGCAAATGAAAGTTTGCGTAAAGAGACCACTGACTTGAAAGAGAAAGCTGATCGTTTGGAGAATCATAGTCGGAAATATAACATTCGTATTCTCGGCTTGGTTCGAGATACAGAGAAGGGGAATCCAACAAGGTTTGTGTCTGCTTTGCTTACTGATCTGTTCAAGGATAAACTTCATCGCGCACCTGAAGTGGAAAATGCTCATCGTGTTGGACCTGTGGCTAAATCTGGTCAGCGTGCAATGATTGCAAGGATGCACAGGTTGGATACGAGAGATGAGATTCTACGTTTAGCCAAGACAGAAAAGCTGTTTGAGATTTGTGGAATGAAGCTGCGCATTTTTCCTGACTTCACTGCGGAGACGGCTAAGGTTAGGGCGCATTTCCGTGAGGTGAGAAACAAGTTGTGGGGCGCAGGAGTGAAACACGGGATTCATTCATCCAGCTATTTTGATTTTGACTTTTAATGAAGAGACCATTAAGTTTACTGATCATCTAGCTGCAGAGACATTCTACAAGACTGTGGTTGAACCGAAGATGCAAAGTACGAATGAACACTGAGGGTCAAGCACAGGTATTGACTTTGTGCATGTAGCCTAGTTATAGACATATTGAAGCCTGATTTCGAAGTTTTAATTACAATGTATATGCTCTCAGTTTCTCGGTTTAAATTATATCAGTGTTTATGGTAATAGTGAGACTGGTTGGCTTGATTTATGACTTATGATTTATGTTTTTATGACCTCAGAAGTTATGTGTATAATAGTAGGTTTGTCTGAGTTGGTGTAACATCTTATTAGTTGTTGTTGACAAATGTTGGCAATATGGGGGTGCATCTGGGTGAATGTGGGTGTATGTGTGTTTTTGTGTGTTTTTTGTTCATTTGATAGCTCTTTACTATGTTTAATTAGAAGTTACTACTTGTGTAAAATAAAGAATGGTGATAGATAAAATACTCTCAAATAAAGGGTTAAAAATAGCTCATTTGAATATTTGTAGTTTGAGAAATAAGATACAGGATATTACTGGGATTCTGGAAAATAATAATTTGCATATTTTGGCAATATCTGAAACGCATTTAGATGCAACTATAGAGGACTTCCCTTTGCATGTAAATGGATACCTATTATATAGATGTGACAGAAATATAAATGGAGGAGGAGTGGCTTTTTATGTTCAGGATCAAATACCAGTAAAGACCAGACAAGACCTTGGTTGTATTGGGGTTGAAGCATTGTGGTTGGAAGTGCAGTTGCCACACTTAAAACCTATTCTAGTTGGTTGCTGCTATAGGCCTCCCAATGCACCAATAGTCTGTTTAGATCAAATCTGTTACATGTTGGATATAGTCTGTGATTTAGATATGGAGATTTATTTTTTAGGTGACCTAAATATTGATTGGAGATTGAATAATTGCTCATTGAAAAATAAGTTGCAGTCTATAGCCGATACTTGCAATTTGTCACAAGTGGTCAAAAAACCAACAAGAATTTTTTATAATGCTGATGGGACAAAAACGGAAACATGTATAGATTTACTTTTTACTAATGCTACAGATTTGTGTTCAAAAGCAATTTCTATTTGTGTTGGCTTTAGTGATCATAATTTAATTATAATTAACAGAAAAAACTAAATCCTCAAACCAGGTCAGAAGATAATAATTAAATGGATTTTTAAAAACTTCAATGAGGCTAGTTATTGTGCTGATATTAGAAATATCGACTGGTCACAAGTATTAAGAGAAGCAGATCCTGATCTAGCTTTGGAGGTTTTTACAAATTTATTAATGCCAATTGTTGACAAACATGCCCCATTAAGACGAATGACAGTACAAAGTATTGCTTTTCCATGGTTAGATGCTGAACTTAAAGAATATATGAGGAAAAGAGATAACTTAAAGTTAGAGGCAAGCTTATCAGGAGATAATGGATTATGGGAAAGGTTACAAGCAATTAAGAAATTTTGTCACAAAGTTAAACAGAACAAAAAAGAAGAACTATTATGAATATAAATTTGAGGAAGTAAAATCAAACAGGAATAAATTATGGAATACGTTAAATCAATTAACAGGGCGGCGGGAGATAGATCTGTACCAAAATTTTTAGATGTAGGTGATACTTTTTTGACTAAACCTGCTGATATAGCTAATTATTTAGGAGATTATTTTACAAAGAAAGTTCAGAATTTACAAAAAGAGATGATTTCACAGGAATACCCTGATTTATCTTTTAAGACAATTAAAGATACAATTATGTTTAATAAATCATGTACATTTAAATTTGACAAAGTAAGTCTTAACATAGTAGAAAACATATTAAAGTTAATGAAAGATAAACCTCCTGGTATTGATGAACTGGATGTTAAGTTATCAAAGATGGTTGCTGATGTGATTACTATGCCTATATGTTATATTATTAATTTAAGTTTAGAAAAATGTGTTTTTCTTGCTAATTGGAAAAAGCTAAAATTGTGCCTCTTCCTAAAAACAAAAGGGAACATTTTTCTGGGAAAAATAGTAGACCTATAAGTATTCTGCCAATTTTGAGTAAGATCACGGAGAAAATTGTTTATGATCAAATTAATTTGTTTTTCTCTAAAAATGGGTTAAATTCACTTTATCAACATGCTTATAAGAAAGGGCACTCGACAACGACAGCCTTAGTTCAGATGACGGATGATTGGTTGCATGAAATTGACGATAGAAAATTAGTTGGTATGGTAATGTTAGATCTCAGTGCAGCATTTGATTTAATTGATTATGATCTATTATTGAAAAAAATAAGTTGTTATGGTTTTAAAAAGTGTGCAATCCAATGGATTTATAGTTATCTTACTAATAGGGAGTTTAATGTACTGTTTAATGGTAGTTATTCTGAGACAAAGGTTCTGCGTTGTGGGGTGCCTCAAGGGAGTTGTCTTGGACCACTGTTATTTTCTCTTTTCATTAATGATTTGTCTTTTATTTTGGGGTGTGCCAGTATTGCCCTTTATGCAGATGACTTGACTATTTGATTTGATCATAACTCTACCAGACTTAATACTGTATTAAATAATGAACTAAAATTAATTGAAAAGTGGAACAGAGAAAATAAGTTAATTAGTAATATTGCGAAGAGTAAATGTATGATGTTGGGATCTAATCATCTTTTAAAAGATTCCCCTACTCTGAACTTGTCAGTTGGTGGTTTGATTGTGATTGTGGACAGCAGGTTGACATGGAACACTCAGATAAAACTAATATTGAATAAAATGGGCAGGAGTATGGCTGTAGTTCGCCATTGCAGGAAATGCATACCGATTCACATACGGAAAATTCTGGTGGAATCAATAGTTTTGTGTCATCTGGACTATTGTTCCATCATCTGGGCTGCAACTACAGAGAATAATTTAAACAGATTACAGATTGCACAAAATAAAGCTTCTCGGCTTGTCCTTACTTGTTCTTTTAGAACAAGTATTAGGGACATGCACAATCAGTTAACATGGCTTCATGTAAGAAGCAGAATTAATTATTCTCTTATTAAATTCTTAAAAAATTTAATTATTACAAAAGTACCAGAAATTATTTATGAAAGATTGACTTTTTTCAGTGACATTCATACTCATTCCACGGGCCAATCAAGTGAAGGGCGTTTCTTGTTACCCGTCTGTTGAACAAATCAACTTCAAAGAACATCATGTTATAGAGCAATGGTGGCATGGAACTTGCTCCCGTTGTTTTTGGTTTCAGAGAGGCACAATGTCAGTTTTTCCAAAAGACTGAGACTGTATTTATTTACTTTGGAGTAACTGTAATTATGGTTTTAATAATGACTTCATAATGAGATACGGCAATGGAAATGTGATTTTTATTTTATATTATACCTAGAGAGTGGTAATATTTTGTACATGTAAGAGCTAATATATTGTTATATGGTTATGTTGTTATGTTTAGTGTATATGTGTTATGTTGTGTTTTAGTTATATGATTTAGAAGATGTTATGTGTACTTCTGTATTTATCTTCATTGTTGTACAGCTTTGATGTTAATATTTTGGTAAAAATTAAGACCCCAGGAAGAATAGCTGCTGCTTAATGGAGTAGCTAATGGGGATCTAAATAATAAACAAAACAAATAAACATTACAGTTAGACATTACAGGCATTACAGTTAGACATTACAGTTAGACATTACAGACATTGCAGTTAGACATTACAGTTAGACATTACAGACATTACAATTAGACATTGCAGGCATTAGAGTTAGACATTACAGTTAGACATTACAGACATTACAGTTAGACATTACAGACATTACAGTTAGACATTACAGAAATTACAGTTAGACATTAAAGACATTGCAGTTAGACATGACAGACATTGCAGTTAGACATTACAGTTAAACATTACAGACATTACAGGTAGACATTACAGGCATTACAGTTAGATATTACAGACATTACAGTTAGACATTACAGACATTACAGTTAGACATTACAGTTAAACATTACAGACATTACAGTTAGACATTACAGTTAGACATTACAGGCATTACAGTTAGACATTACAGGCATTACAGTTAGACATTACAGTTAGACATTACAGACATTGCAGTTAGACATTACAGTTAGACATTACAGACATTACAATTAGACATTGCAGGCATTACAGTTAGACATTACATTTAGACATTACAGACATTACAGTTAGACATTACAGACATTACAGTTAGGCATTACAGACATTACAGTTAGACATTACAGTTACACATTACAGACATTACAGTTAGACATTACAGAAATTACAGTTAGACATTAAAGACATTGCAGTTAGACATTACAGTTAGACATTACAGACATTACAGTTAGATATTACAGACATTGCAGTTAGACATTACAGACATTGCAGTTAGACATTACAGACATTACAGTTAGACATTACAGACATTACAGTTAGACATTACAGACATTACAGTTAGACATTACAGGCATTACAGTTAGACATTACAGTTAGACATTACAGACATTGCAGTTAGACATTACAGTTAGACATTAAAGAATACAGACATTACATGATTTGACATTACAGACATTACAGTTAGATTAATAATACAGACATTACAGTTAGACATTACAGACATTACAGTTAGACATTACAGACCAGACATTATAGACATTACAGTTAGACATTACAGACATTACGTAGACATTACAGTTAGCAGCTACACACAGTTAGACATTACAGACATTACAGTTAGACATTACAGACATTACAGTTAGACATTACAAACATTACAGTTAGACATTACAGACATTACAGGTAGACATTACAGGCATTACAGTTAGACATTACAGACATTACAGTTAGACATTAAAGGCATTACAGTTAGACATTACATTTAGACATTACAGACATTACAGTTAGACATTACAGACATTACAGTTAGACATTACAGACATTACAGTTAGACATTACAGTTAGACATTACAGACATTACAGTTAGACATTACAGAAATTACAGTTAGACATTAAAGACATTGCAGTTAGACATTACAGTTAGACATTACAGACATTACAGTTAGATATTACAGACATTGCAGTTAGACATTACAAACATTGCAGTTAGACATTACAGACATTACAGGTAGACATTACAGGCATTACAGTTGCACATTACAAGGCACAAGTTAGACAACACAGGCATTAAAGTTAGACATTACAGTTAGACATTACAGACATTGCAGTTAGACATTACAGTTAGACATTACAGCATTACAGTTAGACATTAAAAGGCATTACAGTTAGACATTATATTGTACAGACATTACAGACATTACAGTTAGACATTACAGTTGGACATTACAAGACATTACAGTAGACACGCGCACACAGTTAGACATTACAGTTAGACATTACAGACATTACAGTTAGACATTACACAGACATTACAAGTTACATATTACAGACATTACAGTTAGACAAAGACATTGCAGTTAGACATTACAGACATTACAGGTAGACATTACAGACATTACAGTTAGACATTACATACAGGCATTACAGTTAGACATATATACAGTAGCCAGACAATACCGTAGACATTACAGTTAGACATCACATACAAAGCGTGACAACGTTGCATTACACAAGATATTGCAAGCGATACACAGTTAGACATTACAGGCTTACAGTTAGACATTACAGGCATTACAGTTGGACATTACGGGAATTACAGTTAGACATTACAGGCATTAAGACATTACACAGTTAGACATTACAGACATTGCAGTTAGACATTACAGTTGCATTACAAGTACACATTGCATTACATGTTAGTAGACAACAGTAGACATTACAACTAGACAATGCGTACGACAAGTTAGACATACAGTCAGATACTACAGACATTGCAGTTAGACATTACAGTTAGACATTACAGACATTACATACTAGACATTGCATAACCAGCCATTACATAACATATAGCATTACAGCATTACGATATTACATACTGTAAGCATCATTACAGCATTATAGAGACTACGTACACTTACAGACATTACATATAGATATCATTACAGAATTACAGTAGACATAAGACATTACAGTTAGATATCATAGCCAGATTATCACAGACATACATGTTAGATACACGACATTGCAGTTAGACATTACAAGACATTACAGTTAGACATTACAGACATTACAGGTAGAATTACCAGCATTACAGTTAGACATTACCATTGTTAGACATTACAAGGCATATAAAGCTAGATTATCATAGTGCCAGAATTACATAAGACATTACAGTTAGACATTACAGTTAGACATTACAGGCATTACAGAATTAGACATTACAGACATTACGCAATTGAACATACAGACATTACAGCTAGATTATCACAGCCAGATTACATATAACATCATTGCCCAGATCACAAGACATACATTAGCCAATTACGACAGACATTACAGTTAGACTATTACAGGCATACGCAGGCCAGATTATCACATCACATCAAACATTACCAAACATCATTAGACATTACAGTTTAAGTACAAGACACACAGTCAGATCATTATGTCAACATCACAGACATCACAGTATCATAGACCTCACGTATCACAGTATCACAGCCACATCACACACACACACATCAGCTATGACATCACCTACATCTACACGGTTAGACATCATATAACATTACAGTACATCACGTTACATATACATATAAATTACATCGACATCACAGTCTAGACATCATAAACATATCACCAATACCACAGACATCACATTAAACAATACAAGTATCACAGCCAGCATCACAAGCACGCCATTATAAATTACAGTTAGCATTCATACGTTACGACACAAACATCACAAACATCATGCCAGATACATCAATGCCAAGACATCACAGTTAGACATTACAATAACACAAGCAAGACATCACAAGTATCATATTAGACATCATATAAACATTACAGTTAGACATCACATAATAACCAGCACATATCATGTTAGACATCACAGATTAAAGCGGTCTAGATATCATATTAGACATTACATACCCATACGTTGCATCATATAATACAGCCAGACATCAAGTTAGACACCATAATCACGACAACACAGCCAAGACAACATCAGACATCACAATTCAGCATCACGTACCACAGTTAGACATCACAGACAGATTATCATTAAGACATCAGACAGTTAGTATCACAGCCAATTATCACAGATTATACATTACAGACATCATAGAACATTACCAGATTACACGCCAGATTATCACAGACACTGCGTTAGACATTACAAGCATTCACAATTAGACATCACACACGTATGCCATCACAGCAGACATCACGCATCAACACACACGCCAGACATCACGTTGAGACACACACTACCGACACAGCGATCATCACACTACCACTACAGCAAGACATCATGCGTAGACATCATACCCAGACATCAAGTTAGACATCACGAAGTTACAACGTATCATAACATATCACATCCACATTATCACGCATCAACATGCCAGACATTGCACAGCAGACAAAACATTACTCAGCTAGACATTACATGACATCACACATTACATATAGTCAGAATCACAACATACAGTTAGACAATACAGACACTACGTTAGACATCATTACAACATACACAGACATTACAAACATCACAGTCAGACATCAATAATACACCAGACATCATAGCCAGTACAACATCAATACAACATCACAATTACATACAACATTCATAGCTTACAGTAACATCACTAATGCGCATCACATAATCCTACACATTACATTAAGCACATACAAATTAGACATAACATTACACATAGCTTCAGACATCACTACAATTCAAGGCCACACATTAAGAACCATAGTCAGAACATACACATTACAGTACACATTACGCCAGACATTACAGTTAGACATCCGACACACACACGTATCACCAACATTACAGTAGACATTACAGACACAGTTAAACAATAAGACATTACAGCTAGAACATAACACAGCCACACCGATAAGCCAGACATCACAACTCGTAATTACAGTTAGACATCATAAGACATTACAGCAGACATCATAAGACATTACAGTAGACATACAGACATCAACATCACCCCAGACATTAAGTGCCAGACATTACAGTTAGACATCACTAGACATTACAGTAAACATCAAATCATTAGCCAGTTACATAAGACATTACAGTAGACATCAGCATCACATTGACATCACAGCATCACAGTTAGACATCACAGACATACGAGTCAGACATCACAGCACCATTACAGACATCATTACAGCATCACATTTCAGATATCATGATTTATAGACATCAAATACCGCCAGACATTAAGACACACAGCCAGCCTTACAGCATTACAGCTAGACATTACAGATACGAGATTTACAGTCCACAACGACATCACAGTAGACACACAGACACTCCGTGCCAGACACACATCACACATATCATCACAATACCGCCACCAGACATCACATCAGTAATACAGCCGCACATCACAAGACATCACAGACACGTCATAGACATCAATAAGACACTAACCAGACATCAAGGCATTACACAGTTAGATTATCATTACCCCCAGACACAAGACATCACAGCCAGACATTACAGATATCACAGTTGGACATTACAACATTACAGACATCAAAGACATTACAGTTAGACTCACAGATACAGTTAGACATTAAAGACACCACAGTTAGACATTACAGCTAGACATTACATAGACATTACAGCTAGATTATCACATAAGACACTACAGTTAGACATCACAGACATTGCCAGTTATCAAGACATCATACACAACATAGACATTGCGACATTACAGTTAGACATCACATACATGAGCAACACGCAACCGGACACATTATAATACAGGCATTAAAGTTAGACATTGCAGGCATCAGAGTTAGACCTTACAGTTAGACATTACAGACATTATAGTTAGACATTACAATTAGACATTACAGACATTACAGTTAGACATTACAGGCATTACAGTTAGACATTACAGTTAGACATTATAGATATTATAGTTAGACATTACAGTCATTACAGTTAGGCATTACAGTTAGACATTACAGAAATTACAGTTAGACATTACAGACATTACAGTTAGACATTAAAGACATTACAGTTAGACATTACAGTTAGACATTACAGACATCGGAGTTAGACATTACAGACATTACAGTTAGACATTACAGACATTACAGTTGGACATTACAGACATTACAGTTAGACATTACATTTAGACATTACAGACATTACAGTTAGACATTGCAGATATTGCAGTTAGACATTAAAGGCATTACAGTTAGACATTACAGACATTTCAGTTAGACATTACAGACATTACAGGTAGACATTACAGGCATTACAGTTAGACATTACAGACATTACAGTTAGACATTAAAGACATTACAGTTAGACATTACAGTTAGACATTACAGACATCGGAGTTAGACATTACAGACATTACAGTTAGACATTACAGGCATTAAAGTTAGACATTGCAGGCATCAGAGTTAGACCTTACAGTTAGACATTACAGACATTATAGTTAGACATTACAATTAGACATTACAGACATTACAGTTAGACATTACAGGCATAACAGTTAGACATTACAGTTAGACATTATAGATATTATAGTTAGACATTACAGACATTACAGTTAGGCATTACAGTTAGACATTACAGTTAGACATTACAGAAATTACAGTTAGACATTACAGACATTACAGTTAGACATTAAAGACATTACAGTTAGACATTACACTCGGAGTTAGACATTACAGACATTACAGTTAGACATTACAGACATTACAGTTGGACATTACAGACATTACAGTTAGACATTACATTTAGACATTACAGACATTACAGTTAGACATTGCAGATATTGCAGTTAGACATTAAAGGCATTACAGTTAGACATTACAGACATTGCAGTTAGACATTACAGACATTACAGGTAGACATTACAGGCATTACAGTTAGACATTACAGGCATTACAGTTAGACATTACAGGCATTAAAGTTAGACATTACAGGCATTAAAGTTAGACATTACAGTTAGACATTACAGACATTGCAGGTAGACATTACAGAAATTACAGTTAGACATTAAAGACATTGCAGTTAGACATTACAGTTAGACATTACAGACATTACAGTTAGATATTACAGACATTACAGTTAGACATTACAGACATTACAGTTGGACATTACAGACATTACAGTTAGACATTACATTTAGACATTACAGACATTACAGTTAGACATTACAGACATCGGAGTTAGACATTACAGACATTACAGTTAGACATTACAGACATTACAGTTAGACATGACAGACATTACAGTTAGATATTAAAGACATTGCAGTTAGACATTACAGACATTGCAGTCAGACATTACAGACATTACAGGTAGACATTACAGGCATTACAGTTAGACATTACAGGCATTACAGTTAGACATTACAGGCATTAAAGTTAGACATTACAGTTAGACATTACAGACATTGCAGTTAGACATTACAGTTAGACATTACAGGCATTACAGTTAGACATTACAGGCATTAAAGTTAGACATTGCAGGCATCAGAGTTAGACCTTACAGTTAGACATTACAGACATTATAGTTAGACATTACAATTAGACATTACAGACATTACAGTTAGACATTACAGGCATTACAGTTAGACATTACAGTTAGACATTATAGATATTATAGTTAGACATTACAGACATTACAGTTAGGCATTACAGTTTGACATTACAGTTAGACATTACAGAAATTACAGTTAGACATTACAGACATTACAGTTAGACATTAAAGACATTACAGTTAGACATTACAGACATCGGAGTTAGACATTACAGACATTACAGTTAGACATTACAGACATTACAGACATTACAGTTAGACATTACATTTAGACATTACAGACATTACAGTTAGACATTGCAGATATTGCAGTTAGACATTAAAGGCATTACAGTTAGACATTACAGACATTGCAGTTAGACATTACAGACATTACAGGTAGACATTACAGGCATTACAGTTAGACATTACAGGCATTAAAGTTAGACATTACAGGCATTAAAGTTAGACATTACAGTTAGACATTACAGACATTACAGGTAGACATTACAGAAATTACAGTTAGACATTAAAGACATTGCAGTTAGACATTACAGTTAGACATTACAGACATTACAGTTAGATATTACAGACATTGCAGTTAGACATTACAGACATTACAGGTAGACATTACAGGCATTACAGTTAGACATTACAGGCATTACAGTTAGACATTACAGGCATAAAGTTAGACATTACAGTTAGACATTACAGACATTGCAGTTAGACATTACAGTTAGACATTACAGGCATTACAGTTAGACATTACAGGCATTAAAGTTAGACATTGCAGGCATCAGAGTTAGACCTTACAGTTAGACATTACAGACATTATAGTTAGACATTACAATTAGACATTACAGACATTACAGTTAGACATTACAGGCATTACAGTTAGACATTACAGTTAGACATTACAGATATTATAGTTAGACATTACAGACATTACAGTTAGGCATTACAGTTAGACAATACAGTTAGACATTACAGAAATTACAGTTAGACATTACAGACATTACAGTTAGACATTAAAGACATTAAGGTTAAACATTACAGACATCGGAGTTAGACATTACAGACATTACAGTTAGACATTACAGTTAGACATTACATTTAGACATTACAGACATTACAGTTAGACATTGCAGATATTGCAGTTAGACATTACAGACATTACAGTTAGACGTTACAGACATTACATTTAGACATTACAGACATTACATTTAGACATTACAGAAATTACAATTACACACACACTCAGAGATAAGAGAAAAACAGGAGTTGTGCATGTAGAGTTCAGTAATGATTTTTGATATAGTTTTTGTCATAAATTATAGAATGTGATATGTTTCCCATATCAGGTAACAAATTGGATGAATAGATGTCAAATTAGAAGTACTTAGGTTTGTTCTATAGGCCTAAAAAACTTTAATTTATAATGATTTTTAGAACTACCAGACAACAAGTAGTATAACTTTGGGTTGCAAACTAAAGATAAAAAGAAAATAAACAACATATTTTTGTTTAATTCGTCTTAGTTTATTGGTTATATTGAAACCAATACAGGTTGAAATGAGATTTCAGCCTAAACAGTTAATTTAATATTGTACTCTAGTGAGTTTTTTTTCAGTAAAACTGCACTATAGACTTTGTTTGTATTTTGATTTGCTATATC
Source organism: Perca fluviatilis (assembly GCF_010015445.1). Lineage (NCBI taxonomy): Eukaryota > Metazoa > Chordata > Actinopteri > Perciformes > Percidae > Perca > Perca fluviatilis. Next base: position 14,812,302 of record NC_053128.1, on the reverse strand, counting down.
ACAAATAGGTTCAAACTAAATTAATTGATGTTGATGTTGAAAACACTTTGGTGAATGGTTTTCTTTTAAAAGAAATGATTTATTGAATTTTGTGTTGCTTTTATTCAGGTTTTGCTGTGTAACACAGGACAGTGTTAATGGCTAAACCACTGAACAGATTTATATGTGCTGCGTTTTTTTTGAGTGATGAGCTTGTCATGCCTCAAATAGAAGGGATATAGTAGCAATAATAAATAGGGTGTTTAATGAATGTGGTGTTCACATAATTTTTTACTTTTAAGATAAGTATTGTGTTTTGTTTGTTTAAAGTACGTTTCGTTGTTCGAATCTGAATTGGATTGATTGTGAGTTGTGTAAGGTTTGGGTAAGTGCGGAGATGGGGTTTGTAACCTTGATGATTAAATGTATCAACAACTTGGAGATATGATTAAGACTAAATATCTAAATGAAAATGTTTAATGTTGATGTGACTTCTTAATGATGTACATTATGAGTAATGTACTGAGACAATGGTATACACATATTCATTTAATATTTACTCTCATATTTATATGTTTACACAAAAAGTAAAATATAATATAAGTTAAAGATAACTCTTATAAACAGTAAAACATAATACTTTTATACCATAAAGATAATAATATATAATATACTAGTATACTTTATAAATAGAAGGGATAACAATTCAGTCAGGAAAAGCTTAGAGGAAACAAGAGCTTTAGAGAGAAGTGCACTGGATGACAGTCTATGAGAGACTGGCTCAGGTTACAGCAGGCGTGTCCAGCGAGGAGGAATCTGCCACAAGACCTTCTGTCTCTGAGCTTTCAGCACACCAACATAAAAACTTGAATTGACTCAAATGCCTAAAAGTTTAGAAAAAACAAGAAGTTGCCTTTCAGGCCAGTTCCTGCTGGTACCAGAGAGCTAAAAGTACTTTTGAATTAGGACAATAGGTTTCCTATTAATGGATTGTATAGGAGTTCAATTTAACAGTTACTTTCAATCGGAAGTCAATAATATTTGATCTACTTCTTGCTTTCATCTGGTTAGTTAGACATTACAGACATTACAGTTAGACATTACAGACATTACAGTTGGACATTACAGACATTACAGTTAGACATTACATTTAGACATTACAGACATTACAGTTAGACATTGCAGATATTGCAGTTAGACATTACAGACATTACAGTTAGACATTACAGACATTACATTTAGACATTACAGACATTACATTTAGACATTACAGAAATTACAATTAGACATTACAGTTAGACATTACAGACATTTCAGTTAGACATTACAGACATTACAGTTAGACATTAAAGGCATTACAGTTAGACATTACAGTTAGACATTACAGACATTATAGTTAGACATTGCAGACATTACAGTTAGACATTACAGTTAGACATTACAGACATTACAGTTAAACATTACAGACATTGCAGTTAGACATTACAGACATTACAGTTAGACCTTACAGACATTACAGTTAGACATTACAGAAAGAATATAGGTACTAGATTTTTTCCTTCATTCTTGGGCATATTCAAGGAAAAAACACCAACAAATTGCCTGGGTAAACCCTGACGAACTTCTGCCAAATTTGAGATTTGCTCTGCAAGTCAGTTTGGTGAAGAGCCCATTCAAACCCATTTCCAATGTCCCTAAAATCGAGGCACCAATTACAACCGCTGAGGCAGGCTTTACTCGACGACGATAGCGCAGCGACGGCAAGCAGCTTTTTCTTTACATTCAACATGACAGCTACCGAAGCGCAGCGTCACTAGGATCATTGGTCTGATTGGTTGAAGGACTATCCAATGCGCACAGAGGCATTTGAGCGGCGTCCGTTGGTGACGCCCCTTTGGAAATCAACTGTCAATGAACCTTTCTCAGACCTACTCTCAGTTACAAATGAGAAGGGTCTGGTGTCTACCAGGCTAATAGATTGCCTTATTTCCCTGCACTTTGTCTTATGTATTTTCTTTTTGCCTGTTGATAACAGTAAAAGCCTTGTTCATTAATTTCTTGTTTCTTCTGACGTTTAAGGATCACACTGAAAGAAATCCATCATAAAGGATCCAATCCTGCATCGACAATGCATCGCAGATGTAAAAAGGTCATGTTGAGGACCATGACATGCTTTATCTTGACTGGAATCTGTCGCTCCTTAATCTGGGCAAGTTCTCTGTGAGATGCTGGATGTCATTTTGGGAAATAGAGGAAGTCAATAACAGAGGCAGAAGTAGACAAGAGATGAAGTGGACAAAACATAAACACCACCTTATCTCAAGCAACTCTGGAATGCTCTGGATATCCCTGATTTATGATATTTATTTTATGGACTTCTCTATTTACAGCAAAGCCTTGGTGGAGGTTGTGTTATTGGATTGGTTGCGAATCACCCTGGCAGTGTTTGATGCCGTACTCCACACCCACTGAGCATTACAACATTATCAGATCCCACTTTTAATCATGAAAGTGAAAACACAATTAAGCTGTATTGCACTGAGTGTAAACCTCTACCCCTGCCTGCCTGGTTAATTAGGTGGTCCGTGTGGAGGGGCTCACATTCACCCCACAGTTAGCTCCTGCCATGACCAAAATCACCACATATGTCTTGCGATGGCATTTTAATAGATAATGAATTTTCTCATTTAAAAATAGTAAAAAGGAGACAGGAGGTGGCAGGTGCCAGGAGGGGCAGCAGAGGTGTGAAGATATTAAATTATGTGTGTGTGTTTGTGTGTGTCTTCAAATCCTTTGTGGGCCTGGTGTAAACACTAAATTATTTCAGATGTTATAACCTCCCCACCTTGACTTCATTGTGTTACCCCATAAATTGTCCATTGTTACACTTACATAATTTTAATGCCAGGTGATAGTCATAGCCTTATTCATGTATTTTATTTCCAGTCATCTCTGCTTTGACAAGATTACACAGGTGACCTGATACACATCGAAGCTGGACTTCCTCACCCTCTTGCTACTTTACCAGGGACTCATCGTCAACGATGGAGCAAAACTGCTCCCCAGCTGCCTGCCTGTCTACTCCTGGGTGTACCAGGCTGCAAAATTGCTGCTAAGCACTGCTGAGCCTGCCAACTAGCATGAATTATTCATTTATCATTGAAACCTTTTAACAAGTAAGAGCGTGGGCCTGTACTGCTCCACCGGTAGCTCATGGCATCAAAATTGCCAAGTTCAGGGGTCAGATTCCCTCTGGGGCCACTGCTGGATATTGTTAATAAAATCATCAAGTTTTCTCTGTTTATTTTTAATGCTAACATTTTATTTTCCCCATTTAGCATTCATAAACGTTATATAAACACTATATAGTATATAGTACACTACAAACTACAATGTACTTGTAAGCAAATATGAGGATATTTTAGAATATATTTGTCATAACTAATGTTGCTTGATAGCGCAGTTAAACATAGCTATAATCATATATAATAATATATAATTAAACACATCAACAAATCTCAAAGTGTGTTAGAAAGCATGTATTAATTGTTTATACAATAAATCAGTTTTAGAGGCTTAATAGGAGCAATTATAGAGCAGTTTTATAGAAAGTATTGCTAAGCACTAAAAATGTCCTTATATTTACATATAACTATAGTGTGGTATCATGTGTTTTACTGCTTACAAAGGCACAAGGCGGGTTGAAATGAAGTGAGACATTTCCTTTTATTTATTGCTGCTTGTGTCCTTTATCACCACCATACTCAACTGCTTTTCTTGATATAAATCAATCAAAATCATACTCCAGTTCTTAAATTGAGGAGATGCAAAGGCCTTGGATTCGTTACTCATTATTCCCTGGGAGTAAATAAGCTGCCTCAGTCTCTGCTTTCCCGGATAACAACTCCGCTGACTGAGCCAATGGAGAGTGACAAGACTAGAGATTGTCTTTGCGAAAAAGTACCTCCAACCCCATGCATTACAATGGCATGTTACAACATCTTAAGCTCTGTCACTGTTATCCCACAGAGGCATGTTGTCTTGGATGCAGAGGCTGGGACAAGACGGCTGGCAGAGAGACATTTGGCTGGTACATCTGTTTTAGCTTTGGTATGGACTGGACGGACTGCTAATTAGTAATTAGCAGCCCATTGTTGCCTGGACTCAGGACACCAGCCAAAAACAACAGAATTACCTAAGCAAGGCAGTGCAGGTGCTGCCTGTCCAGGGATTGTAGGAGAATATGTATAGTGGCTATCCCACTTATATATATATATATACTCACTCGTAAAGTGTGTTCCTCCTAAACCTAGTAATGTGTGTTATACAGTATCACCATGACAAGAAATCTATATGATCTCCTTTGCTGACTCAGAAACCAGAGTAAACCACCTCCTGATTTGCTGATCTTCTTTTTCTGAACTTCTTGAAATTGCACAAAATATGTCTGTTGCCAAGAAAATATTGCTTATTAGTCATTAAATGTTGATTTCTCAGAAAACCTGAGTCTAACTAAAATTAATTATGCTGAGATGCTTATTTGGGTATTGATGATCCCCTTTAAGGCCAAAGAGAAAAGAGAAAAAGCACTATTTTCTAATTATAATCTTGAAGCTACCTCTAGTGGTGGGAAGAAAGAAATGCATCAAATAATAAAATGAGAAGATTGAATTCATATAAAAAATATATTAAATGCAAGAGAGCCTACGACAATGTTTCCAGGCCTCTCCTTAATGAATAATCGGTTACATGTATAAAACTGTAGTCTGAAGGGCAGCATATAGGTGAATTGAGTGCAAGGTTGTTTTTCATGTCGAAGTCCTGTATTCAAGCCCCTGTGAGGGCATGTCTTCATCTTGCCGAAGTGTCCAAAAGAAAGAAATCTGCTCTGACCTCCCCTCAGAGAGGTATAACATTTCTCACTTAAAGATCAAATGGTGATGGAAAGTGAAGGGCAGAATGTCTATATCTTTTCTACTGTACACATGAACTGCATTGCTACGACCTGATTTTAAAATATTTAGTCCAATTTAAATGTTTTTAAATGCTTTCAAATTGGTAAATAAACATGATTCAATCAAACTGTAAAATGATGATATAGTATAACTAGCACTACTACATGTTTCCAGGCATATTTAGCTGTTTATTGAAATTAAATCATCTTTCTTTATATCTGGTGCCGTTTTAGATCAATCTTATATCTTTGCAAACAGGATGACAAAGAAATAAAAGACATTGACACAACAGTTGTCTGGCAGCAAGATGTCCGTTAGTGAGCAAATATCCTGCTGCCACACCTTGATAACTGTAACCATGTGCCTTGAGGAAATAACTTTCAACATAACTTTCAACAACATTAACAAAAAATAATATATGTATATATATATTATTATTTTTTTTTATATTTTATATATTTATATATTCTAGTTAAGGCCTACTTTGCTTCTGGCAAAATGAAAGAAGATGATAAGTCCCCATGAGCACTCATTGCATTATTTATAAAAACTTCTGATTTGAGATGGAAGCTTCTCACTGTGTGTGCCACTCATGTGAAAAGGCCAGGCTGCAGGTCTCTGCAGGATCTGTAATTTATTTCTCTGAAGAGGTGGCAGATGTTGTGATCCTTTCATGTCTCCAAACACGTTTTCACCTTTGTAAAGAGACAGAGGAAGTTTACAGTAACCGTTTTAAACAGACAATGTTACAAGTTGACCATAGAAACAGATGCAGCTGTGTCCACCCTGCTATGATAAAGGGTCTGTCAGATGTTTTATAACGCAGAAGTGTACCTGTGTTAGTTTTGGTAAGTCAGCAAAGAAATCTGCTTGCTTTCATTTTTACAGTGCATGATAATAAAAAATGTATGCAGGTGAGCTTTTATTGCAATGTAAATACTTTAAATTGGGCCTGGAAAATGTCTGTCTAATGAGTGATTTATTTCTTAACAGTTGTGACCGCAACAGAGACTGCAACAATGTATATATACAGTATATAGTTTTTAAAAGAAAAACAGTACAGTACAGCTCTATTCTTATGTATGTGAAGTGTGTCAGTCCCTCCATATGCCTCATAAAAAATATGGGTTCAACAATAACTTCCTTCCATTAATTACAAGTACATAATTTGTCAGAAGATGCAGGCATCCATGGTGCTATTAAGCTGCACCAGTGCAAACAGTGCGATAGTTAGGCCTGAAAGTTTGCAGTTACGGATCATGTAACAGCAGGTAATCGAGGGCCGTTGACTTGGATGTTTACCATTATATAAACAGTACAAATTAGGGCTGATCCTGCAGCTTGGTTTGGTACTGGGGCATCATGCTGTCATGTAGGCCTACTTAGGGGAGAGCCTGAGGCCATTGTTGTTTGAAGTTTGTAAAACACTGAAGACACAAACTTAATACAATGGGCTGAATATAGTCAAACAATATATCCTGAAGACTACCCTTGGGAAAAACATCACATAGCCCTTTGAGTTTTCTGATTTAGTTTAATTAAGCATATCTAGCCTATTTTCGAGGGACAATGCCTACTGAACAAAGATTCGGCCCATAGTTAGAAGGCTAGAGCTAGAGCACACATCTGTTGGGCAGATGCTTGAAAGGCATCCCAAAGCCTACTTCTATTGATAATAATAAAAAAACTATCTACTAGGCTACTCATATATCTTTGTTCTAAGCATTTTTACTTGTCAAATGAAGAAAAAGTTCATATACTAACATTATGGCTGCACTATTTAAATGTCCCATGCCAGCAAGCCAGCATGCCTAACAACACTAAGCAGAGACCAGGAGCATTTTGGGTAATATTAACATCTGAGGGGAAAGAAAGAATAGCCTTTACGGGCTGTGTCCGAAATCACTCGCTACTCGCTATAAAGTGCTCTACATTCAACTCCCCTTTCAGCGAGTAGAGTAATGAGTGAGTGATTTCGGATACAGCCTCCTCGGAGTTTGAGGGTAAGTTTATATTGGGTGGCTGCACTATCACATATATTCGCCCTACTAACGGTAGACTATCTTTTAAACACAGCAACGCCTCGACAGCTTAATTTTATTGTCCAACGAAGAGGTGTTTCACTCGTTCTACCTGCTCCGTGTAGCTTTAGCTTAAACACACAGGTGGTGGGTGGGAAACGTTCTTTGTTTGCTAGTTTCGACGGTTACGCGCCTGCGTGCTCGCGCTCTTTAGTTTATTTCACAGGTGCGCTCAGCTCAGCCCACAGGAGGACACAGTGCAGGTAGAGGTCGAGCCTTGACGTGAATACCGAAAGTAACAGAAATATTGAGAATGTCATAGGCTACTGGTCTTTGTTGTTATGATAATGCGGAGCGCGTTGCAGCTGTACTTACAGCAAGTATTTAACACCAGTTTGGGCTAGTTAAAAGACCTGACTTCGCCTGAGCAGAAACAAAAATGGCTAACGTTAATGCATTCAGCCAGTGTTGTTTATGACTGCGTATTAAGTTATTTCATTTTGAAGTTGTCCGTATAAATGTAGACAATGTTCAAAGGACTGTGTATCTGGAGCAACAGGTTTCCATTTTAAATAGCCTAATGAATTCTTTTTTGAACAGCAGGACATGACATGACAGATACAGCGGAGAGCACGTTCAACCTGGAGGATTTTTTCAAAACGGTAAATTTCGCACAGCTTGTGTCTGTTTTTTGTCTTGTCATATCCAGTAGCTTAAAGTAAGTGTTTGTCTGTGTATAGGTGGAGGAGGTGAGAAGCCTCATTGAAAAAATCTTCTGCCAAGCAGAAGAGGTGCAGAAAATATATGGCGCCATCCTTGCCACTCCAAACCCAGACAAGAGTAAGTACAGAGCACCATCGTCATAGTGAAATGTGGATATCTGGTTGGTAATGTCCCCATGAGCTAAACAAGTGTTTAAGTTCTAGACAAGTAGAAACTTGATGCCTTTACAGTTGATGAGCTGATGCTCTCAGATACCTATCCCCGCCTCCTTCAGGGCACACAACATTGAAAGGACAAACGGAGCAACAGAAACAAAAAGGCTTAACAGCCTTTGACAAACACATTGTGTGTCTGTTTGTAGAAGGGGTAATGAGTATAATGTGGACATAGAAATAGATGTTTGTCAGACACAGCTACAGGATCTGCACACACATGCTCCTACACAATGCTAATAACAATGTCATATCAGCAATAAGCCAGACAGTTTAGTGAAAATTAAACCATATCCAATATGTGTCTGCAGGTGCTCTCCACACTCCATGTTATTGACAAATGTTGATTGTGTTTGATTAGCTCAATTCTACTTAAATGAGGTGGTCTGACATTGTTTTGGTGACATTGGGTGAAATGATACAGGGGAGGTTGACAAAGCTGCCATTAATCTGAATATAAAAAAACTGCATAGTCATCTTTGACAACATCCCTAATTGTACTGCATGAAATACACCACATTAAATGTTGAAATTGTTTCTTCTTCCTGCTGATCTTATGATGTTCTCAGAAAACAAAGACGAGCTGGAGCTGCTGAACAGTGAGACCAAGAAGAACGCCAACTTGGTCCGAGCCAAGTTGAAATGTGAGTGGAGATTTGTTATTGTTTTTATTCTTGCAAGATGTTAGCCTGACAAGCCAGACCCACATCAAGATGTTGGGTCTGGGAACTCACCATTGGCAGGGCTCAATCCGAGGGGCGGGATAAACGGTTGTCTTTCAAATTCCCTCTGCACTCATAGCCAACCAGAGCAACGCTAGTTGATAGATTAAACTTTTGCCGTATCCAGTCGGCAAAACTCCGAACACATTCAGTGCTTAACTCCAAGTCTTCCAGAGTCGCAGCCAAAGCCGATACGAAAGACCGCTGTTTGCCAGCAGCAGCAGCCATCTTCTTTGTTTTCAAATAGCAGGGAATTCACGCGTAACCGTCGCAATTCTGCTGTCATTATGTTAAGCCCGCCCACCGCCTCTATACACGATGTGATTGGCCTGGCCAGAGTTTGGTTTTTCCAGCTCACAAGCCAACAGAGAGTTGCTAGACTGACCCTGGCTGCAAATTACATTTGCTGCAGCTAGGGTGCGTCTAGATTTCTAGGCTAGCAAAATGTGCTTTTATACAGTAGATATTTATTTGGCTCATACTGTAGTTGAGGCGTAACACAGTATGTACAGTGCAATTTTTCAACATGCAGAGTTATGTGGCTGTTCACCATCATTGTTTGAGACAAAGAGGAGGATCTGTGCAGCAAATCGCACTTCCTTAAATTCTGGGACTATAGTATGTAACACAGGATTTGACTTGCAAATGGTTAGAAAAGGAAGGCTACTGTACTTTACTGTATTGGTCATCAATAAAAGACACTGCCTCACATTAATTAGTTGCAGGAATATTATATAATTACAGTTTGCATCAGACAATCTGTAATTTAACCATCATGTTTTCTATGACAGAGTTGTGAATAGTGTGTTTTAATTAAAGTTTTGAATTGGTTCTGTGCTTGATTTCATATTACATCTGTCTTATGGGTTCTTTCAGCAATGCAGAATAACTTGGATGTGGATGAGAACAATAAAGGGGCCTCAGTAATTCAGCGTATTCAGAAGAACCAGGTCTGGCAGTACTTTTATTTCCTATAAAAGCCAGATACATAAAGATGGTCAACTCCTGAGTTTATTACAAAGAAGTCTAAATCTTTACGCACCTGACATAATCACTTCTGATAATAGTCTGTGTGCAAGTGATTTATATTTAAATGAATTCATTTTAATTTCTTGTTGAATAATCTGATTTCATCGTCTGATTTCACCAGCACTCACACCTGACTCTGTGCTTTGCTGAAGTCATGAGGGGCTACCATAAGGCACAAATCTCCTTCAGAGAGAAATGCAAAGCGCACATTCAGAGACAGCTGGAGATTGGTGAGTTGCCAAAACATGAACACTTGTTCCTCCCCCACTCTGCTCATTGTTGTGTAAATACACTTCATATCATACACAAGGATGTTGGTGCCAGTAGAGTTATTGCAGGTGTTTCTAGACAGAAAGAAAGTTGCATAGTAATAGAGAGCAGAGGTGTAATTACGCCATCCTGTGGTGAACACCCAACAACTCATACACTTCCTGTTGGTTCATTTATGAAGACAAAACACAAAAAAACTGTAGAGTAATGGGTGGGATAGAAAAATGTAAATGTGACTCTGCTGATGTATTGTTTACTGCGACTGTGAATCAATAAAAAAATTTTTTTAAAGTGTAGAGTGATATTGATTGTCTATTTTGTGATAGGTCATTTAAGAATTAAGCCTGCATACTTTCTTTTTAAATAAAATGATGCTACGTTTGATATGAAACGCCTGTTAAAACAATTGTACAATCGCTGAAAAGTAATGTCAACCCATCCGTTTTGTCTCTGTTTCAGTGGATGAAGTGACTACAGATGAAGAGTTGGAGGAGATGCTGCACCGTGACAATCTTGCCATCTTCGTATCTGATGTTAGTGGAATAGCCTTTAGTTCTGGGCCATGAACATGGCTATGCAATAGTTAGTAATTTCTATTGTAGTTTTGTTTTTGTCGTTGATTTCAACTTAGATATGCAGTTATAATGTAATGTGAAGCTTATGATTATGATTATAAAATCAACCGGTGTACTTTTCCTACCGCAGATCAACTCTGACGCTCGAATTTCAAGCCAGGCTCTGAGTGAGATTGAATCTCGTCATCAGGACATCATCTGCCTCGAGTCCAGCATCAAACAGCTGCACGACATATTTGCTGACACTGCCATGCTGTTGGAGACTCAGGTAAAACGGCTGCCTCATTTTGGAAACGTTAAAGTGATGGTTCGGAGTAATTTCACCCTAGGGTCCTTTTGCACCTTGACCTCGAGCCAAACAACCCTCCAGAAGCTTTTTTCAGCTGGGTCTAATATTGGACGAGTTAGCGTGATCAGCTGAATAGCTTAGTGCAGGCACTAATGGATCCAACTGTGTATCTCGTAAATGACCCCACTAATAATGCCCGAAATGATACCAAACTTCTACAGTAGTACAGATAGGTTATGTACTCATAAAACGATGGATTGGAAAGTTTGTAAGTACACCATGAGTTTATTTAAATAACACTTGCCTGTTGGCTTCTGCTCTCTGCTGCTACTCTGTGCTGCCTTTCTTTAAATAACCTATTTTATCTGCTTTTATATGTTTAACTGTTTTAACTGCTCTTTCTTTAAATTCTTATCATTTTTATCCTCTTGCAGACACGGACATATTTCTAATTATTTCTCAGATGCTGACAGGACAATAAAGTTTTTGTCAATCATGGGTAATGTTTAAATGTTTTAACTGTGCTTTATTCGCGTATTTTATCTCTCAGTTCTTTAAATTCTTATACTGCACTGTAAAATTTATTCTTGTCTTTTAAATTGTCTTTAATTGTGTTCTAACTGCTCTTTCATGTTTTATGTAAAGCACTTTGAATTGCCCTGTTGCTGAAATGTGCTATATAAATTAAGCTGCCTTGCCTTGCCTTACTGCTACCGGCAGTAAGACAAGTGCTTAGGGACGTCTACAAATTACAACACCGAAAAGAGATACAACAAAGATATTTATTAATTTAACTTATTTTTTAAAAGTGCTGTAGTACAACTAGCAGCAGACAAGTTATAATTGAGGTAAGTTTGGAGACACTACCTTATTTAATCATTAAATTAATAAATATTTTTGTTGTATCTCTTTTCGGTGTTGTAAATTGTAGACGTCCCTAAGCACTCGTTTTACTGCTGATCACGCTAACTCGTCCAATGTTAGACCCAGCTGAAAAAAGCTTCTGGAGGGTTGTTTGGCTCGAGGTCATGGTGCAAAGGACCCTAGGGTGAAATAAAGGAATATACTGATGTCAAGGGACCCACAACCTGACAGGTGTTATGTTTCTCTTCTATCAGGGGGAATTGATCAACAACATAGAAAAGAATGTAACTAGTGCTGCAGAGTATATAGACATATCCAAAGCAAAAACCTGTGAAGCAGTCGCGTACAAGAAGAACCCACACAAGATAGCATCTCTCCCGAGCTTCTTCAAGCATTTCAAGAGAAAAACCACTGCTAAAACTGCTGCTGATCAAAACACCTCAGACTTAAACCATGACTGAGCTCCTGAGCCTGTTTGAACATTGACTGCACCACACATCCTGAACAACATCAAAGCCTGTGCTCGATGGAACACGCTTTTCATCTGATTTATGGTACAGTGCCTGTCTGCCGCCTCAAACGCCTTCTAAAGGATAATGAGGACGCCGTTATTTTTAACTTGGTGAATTTAAACTGCTTTCATAGTGACCTGTCAAATGAAAGTGACAAGATGCTGCGGACGGGCCAGTTTCTAAGACTTAGGTTTCAGACATGGCAGTAATAAATATTTTAACACACTAACCCAAGCTACATTTTCAGATGCAAAACTCTTTCTGGATTGATTTGGTCATTAATTCACTCACTCCCAGTTAGTTGCCGTTCCCCTTTGTGGCCAGTAGGTGGCACGACAACATTAGATAGAACTCTGAACCAGGATCATTTACCTTCCCTCCCCTCTGCAGTCCTGCTGAACTCTTGTGTTTTGTCTGATACCGTGTGTTTTACTAATTCAATATAATGTAATGTCATGTCGTTTAATACTCAGAAAGAAATGTTTGTGATGTATAAACTGTAAGACTATGCCAATGTAAGACTATGCCAATCCTAAAATAAACCTATGTGGTGAATGCTATTGTACATCATTTATTACTGGTGCTTTATTGTGATGTGAATAAAAGAGGGAAAAGGGATTGCTGTCAGTACACATACTGGAATCAATCCGTATGTGTGATGTACAAAAGCTGTAGTCAGTCCTAAAAGTGCCACACAAAAAGTCCTCAAAAGTACAAGGAATGTAGTACTAAAAGGTCTTTCATATTGACGTACATCATGAAGTTTGCCTCCCCACAAACGAAAGACGAGCTTCAGTTCTCAATGGCATAGATTTTTAAGTTTCTGAAACTACTGGGGAGAGTTATCTTCCAAAATAAATAAAATTCTGTGTTTTGATGGTGGTGGTGGAGAGTGCTCTGTAACATTGGATATAATTGTCATACTCCTTCCATCTAGCAATCCTGATGGAGGCATTATCGTCCACTCCTAAAAGGATATAAATGTTTCATCACGGAATATAGGTAACCACTCACCAATGCCTGGAAAATGCCACTTGTTTTGAAGCATATCTATTTGTTACATATTCAGGTTTTTCTTTTAATTTGTCTGTAGTTTATGTATGATGGGCAATTGCTTGAAATTATTCATCACCTATTTGTTTCTTGGTATGATCTGACTGTAGGGGAGGATAGGCAAAAACTCTTGCCTGCATCATGGGAATGCTGCCAGAATGAACCCATTGACTTGTCTCTCAGACTGTATTTCTCTCTCTCTTTCCCCCTCCTCTCTACCTACTGGATAAGATTTCACAGCACCAGTGCACTTTGCTGAAACCACTGATTTCCAAATAGGAAACTGAAGAGGAATAATAGATCAGGATGACCATGTAATTTGGAGAAAGAAAAAGGGGAAAGTGACAAAGTAAGGAGAGAAATTAAACAGACAAAGGCCAACATAAAAACAAGGTTTCTTTATTGGTTGGGCCAGGGTGGTGAGGCCTACAACGTCGGTTTAAAAGACAATTTAAAAGGGCTGAGTGATGTGTGGCTGCATAAATGGCAGGGCCCGGCTGTCTGCATTGATTGACAGGTCATCTCTGTCATTTAAACAAACGGAGCTAATGTGCTGAAAATGGCCCGTCTCAAAAAGAACCATTAAACATTTCCCCAGTTGGAATGGACTACACGGATGAACAAATGCATAGCAGGAAAGGTTGAAGGACGAAAGGGGGGGGGACAGTCTCTTTTTCTGCCTCCTCACAGCCTCCAGAACAGGCTTACTTCTTGGCTTTGCCCTGGGCGGCCACAGCCTCCATGGCCTTCTTCACGGTTTCCTCATCACCGAGGAAAGCCATGGGCTTTACAGGCTTCAGGTTTGCGTCCAGCTCGTACACAATTGGGATTCCTGTGGGCAGGTTCAGCTCCATGATGGCTGCATCAGACATACCTGGAAAGACAGGCAGATAGACCAGACGGGTAGACACGGGAATAGCAAAAAACCGAGGGAATGTAATTGATCCAATAAAAGGCTGTCTGGGGCTGAACTAGGCAGACAGGAAGGACAATGGTCTTGCATAATAGAAGGAATAATAAGCAGTGCAGGGTTTCTTTATATCTGATTGTATTTTAAGTTATTTTAATTACAGCAATTGCCGATCTGTAATATATGATCCAAGAAACTTCATCTACTTCTTTCTGTCATCCTTGACACCCCCCACACCTATCTGACATTTACTATTGCCCTTTAGGCTCTCTAGCTCTCTCTTATCCAGGTCTGCCCACTCCTTGAAAAAGTACAACCTTTCTACATAAAGGTCGTCACTGTAATGGGAACCCAGCTCATGACCCGGTCCCCTGTCCCTGAGCTCAGTCCCTGCATGCTATTTTTAAGCTCTGTAATCCACAACTGTGTGTGTGTGTGTGTGTGTGTGTGTATAAAGACAAGTGTCTGTGATTATTTAGGCCTTGACCTATGCAATGAAAGCTATTTTCAAACTGAAGTACTCTGCTATTTTGTGGTGTTAGATTTTATAATGTCAACATTCACTTCTACTTTTCACTGCCGAACTTCTTTATTTATTTATTTTTTAAGCTTTGTCCACCTACAAACTGTAATGCTCACCCTCCAAGTGCTTGACGATGCCCCGGAGGCTGTTGCCGTGGGCAGCGATGATAACGTTCTTTCCCGCCTTGATTTCAGGTGCGATGACATCATTCCAGAAAGGCAGGGCGCGGGCAATGGTGTCCTTCAGTGACTCACATGTGGGGAGTTCACCGGGCTTCAGATTCTTGTAGCGCCGGGACTGGAGGTAGAAAAAAAAAAAGTAGTTTACTTTCACAACAATTGACAGGAGTTACATAACATAAGAGCACTTTAAAATAAAGCTATGCCAGTTGATGCTTCATGACATTAGTCTGATTAGTCAGGGAAATCATATGAATGTATTGCTTCTTATTCTAAATTAGTTAACACTTTCCTCCCTTAGTGTCAGTTGTCTCACCTCGCTGATGACTTTGTTGTAAGGATGGTCCTTGTCCATGGGTGGAGGTGGGATGTCAAAGGAGCGGCGCCAGATCTTCACCTGCTCCTCGCCGTGCTTTTCAGCCGTCTCGGCCTTGTTCAGACCAGTAAGGCCTCCGTAGTGACGCTCATTCAGACGCCAGGTACGAATCACAGGCAGCCACATCTGGTCTGTGCCTTCCATGATGGTCCACAGAGTCTTCA
This sequence comes from Perca fluviatilis, assembly GCF_010015445.1. Classification (NCBI taxonomy): domain Eukaryota; kingdom Metazoa; phylum Chordata; class Actinopteri; order Perciformes; family Percidae; genus Perca; species Perca fluviatilis. The sequence continues at coordinate 14,796,946 of NC_053128.1, read as the reverse complement.
CAGCACGTTTCAGCACGGAGGTATAGCACACGTCAAACTTGAGGCCTGCCTCTTTGATAGCCAGGGCTCCACGCTTGGCCTCCTCCACACCCTTCTCACTGAGGTCAGCATCGAACCAGCCGCAGAAGCGGTTCTCTTGGTTCCAGGCGCTCTCACCGTGACGGACGATAACCAAACGATGGGTAGCAGCCATGTTTACAGTGTGTCTCCTGAGCTTAACTTAAACCAAACACAGTTCCCTCAGCCCTTCTAAGTTGTGCACACACACACTGTCTGACCAACAGTGAGCCCAAACCAGCATACCACTCTTTTTATAGCAGCTGGGATTGTGGCAGTGCATAGCAGACGGGCCTCCTTTCCTTTCCGCCTGTGAGAGGCATTCATGCTCTGATAGACATATAAGCCCAGCCAATAGAACCAGACCTCTGCTGGGATGGTGGGAAATGTGGTGGCTGGGAAGGCCAGAGGTCAGATATTAAGCAAAAATAGCAACATGATCTTTAAACAGAGATCTGTGGCACAAAAGTGTAAAGATCAGAGTTGGCTGCAGAGAGGCGCTTCACTCTGAGATGAACAGTTTCATCACTAAGAAACTGCAGCTCATTGCACGGTGAAGTATTCATATGTTTAGTAAATATTACATTTGTTCACAGGGCATTTTTTATGTTTGTAATAATGACAAAGAGTCTCATACAACTCCACTAAGCTTCATCACTGTGGTAGGGTGAAATGCATGGGCAGCGTGTTGCCAAAACACAGCTGAATTACAGCATGCACTCATGTGCTTTGTCTTACTGTACATGTAGCTGCCAATTCCAGCAACTCAAATGATGCAACTAACTGACTACCACCACTTCTGCTACTACTCTTACACAAATAATAAGTTTTGTTTATACAATCGAAGAGTCAAGATCAGGCTAAAGATGCAGACACAGCAAAAACTATAAAAGTAGTATACAAACGTTTGTCAGTTAAACGAAAAAAAGCCTCCTCAAAAATCTTGAACTACATTCTGACTCACCTTAAGGGCTCAACCTGGTCCAACCTGAAACATTATCATATATTAGCAAATCATCATAAAGTCTATACAGTATGTTAAATCTTAAAACAGGCAGAGGAATTTATAAATTGTTATTACAGGCCATCACCTCTAGGAGTTGCTCTAGTATAATTTTTACATGCAACATGTCACACTGTGTCAAGTAAGACTGAGGAAGCCTGGCATTTTATCCCAAAAGGCATTTTATCCCATAGTTGTTAGATGTACATATATACCACATTATACATCGTAACAGCTGTATATGCTGTACAAGCATGGGTCTGACTGCAAACCAAAAGATTAAAGTGCTGCCCTCTGACAGGAAATTGCCCCATCTCAGATTATCTACATACTTTTATTATACTTAAAGATTCAACTTATTCTGAGTCTGGAATCGAGAAATGACTCGTGTTCCTCCCATGCTGGAAATATTATACGAACTGAGACAAATGATCAAAGCCAAATATTCCGCAGTATCCTTCATGAAAGTGAATGTTGGGAAGCACTCAAACTTACAGGACAGAGATCAAAGTGCTGATGGAGCTTGGAAACTAAGCCACAGAGCCAAAGCTGCCAGGCAAAGTCAATGTCTCCTGCCATTCCAAATCAAATTATGATCAATATATAGAAAAAAAGAGAAATACAATAGTCCAAAAATATTATATTAATGGAAGTCCGGGCATAATGCCAACCTGATTCATGTGATCATGATAAGGGGTTAGGTTACTGTATTGTACAAAGTAGGTACTAACAAGGATGATGCTGCATGAAAAACACTGGATGTGCTTTTTTGTGGGTGGGTCTCTCTGGTTCTATGGTGAATTGACATTAACAGCACATGTACTGTTGAACCCTTGTAGGCAACCATTTTCCAGCCAAAAAAGAGCTGATACACCAGTTCAACGCTACCTGCCAAGACAGATAAAGTTACAGCGTGGGTGTTGAACATACTTTTGTTGACCATACACAACTTTTTAGGAGTTGGTGGAGACCAGAGGAGGAGAGTGAACATTTGACTTGTTTTCATTAGGTGTCCAGGAATAAGTAATAATTTGAGCTCATTCTGTCAAACTGTTAAATCAGAGTTTGGGTTCTCAGTAGGCCAGGCGTCATGTTACACTAAATTATGGTGCAATGTATCCAGCTGATGTACTTTTATACCTGTGAAGGCTATAAGTGCTGAATGTGAAGTGCTGAAACTGATTGCACTACAGCTGCTTATTCATAATGTGTGATGTAACAAACAGTGCATGTTTGGAGTGTTTTGTTGCCTGGCTGAATGGTATGTTTTGTTATGTATGTGAAACAGTGTACGCCTTGTGATGCAGGAAATCTAACACCAAAGAAATTGAATTAAAGCTAATTTTGTTCTTATGTCTGGTAAATGATCAATCAGGCAATATTATTTAGGGTGGTGGCTGTATATATGTCAGCTTGTTATTCAAAGTGCCCCTACAGGCTAAAAGAGGATTAATAATTCACCTATAAATTCTCGATAAATACTAATAATATTTAATATTTAAAAATGATTTAACATGACCACTATTACCACCAAGCATTGCCAATCCCAGTGAATCAATGATCTTCTACAACTGCACTGCCTGTGACTCAGTGTTATGTTCTTCTGTGGGTGACTTATCCATGTTAAGATATGTAAGAGGAGCAGTGCATGTACATGACAGCAATAGAAAAATAGTTGGATTGTATATTGAGGTTGTAAGGTTTGGAAAATGGATGTTGTGCGCTGTAGGGTTGCTGTTTTACAACGTGTGTGATGCTGTTATCAGTTTAGCCTTGATACCTGAAATTACTGGGAATTTTAAAAGTAATCTTTCGATAATAAGACTAAGGTTGAGCTTTTATGTTATGTTAGTCAGCTTCACAGGGAGAACAATCAACAACCTAGAAATTGGCACTGTGAGTGAGTTAATTTGTACGCGAAGAGAAGTTAATGTTGAGAAGTTAAGTTAACTTTCTGTCTTTCATTTCCCCAGGTCCTGTAAGCATCTTGTCTGCCAAAAATCCCCCTGGTACAGATTGCTGTTAGGGTGGGAAAGAGTGTACACAGGGGAGTTTGTGTGATCACAACTGTTACGATGACTCAGCCTGCAGCACAGTCCATGCAGCTCCCACTGAAGTCCCCCACCTCTCACTGCCTGCCTCACTCCTGTTTGGGCACAGCACTGTCTGCAAGTACTGGGGGGCCTTTGCTGCATAGGCAAATTACTGGAGCATTCACACTATGGATCAAGCACATGCACACACACACACACACACACACACACACAACACATACATATACAGATATTGCTGCAAAGCCCTGCAATACACTTCATTTATGCATGGATCTCGAAAGCAAGATTAATTTCCCAGCATAGACTTTCACTGAGCCACTGCATACGTGCAAAGACACACGACACATGCACGCACGCACACACATACACGCTGTGTATGTGACAAGTCATTCTGTCTGGCCACCTGCATTCGCCCCGAAATTGTCCTCTATGTCTTACTTAAGCGGCTGACTGCAAAAAACACACACACACACACGAAAAGGAAATCCATGTCAGCTGCTGGGTGTTAAATGACCTGCCAGGGTATCTGTGCTGCACTGTTTATCTTTTATAGAATTGAAAGAATAACCTGAAAAGCTTATTACCAAAAAGGCAAAGAAGGCTTTTATTTCACTGATTAAAAAGCTTGCTTTCAAACATTAACAATATGTCTAATGTTTATGTTTTGATTAGTGATCATATGCTTTCTCCCCAAAATTACTGCCAGATTCCAAGACATGTACCAATTCAGAAAATATATGCTGTCAGATTTGCATGAGGTCCTTTTGCAGAATGAAGATGAGATTTTATAGTAAATATTAGACAAGAAGGGAAAAAACAGATATAACATGTACACTGCTAATTAACCAATGTCATTGCATTATTGATAGACCAAGAAATTGGAAAATAACATGTGACCTCTAACCTTCTGTTTGGGATATCATCATTGCAGGTCTTTTGAGGTTGCAGGCTGTAGTTCTGCTCTCCACCAGAAGGAGAGATGCTGTGTCACGGTTGTTAAATCAGGACACCCCTCCCCTCTCATCTGCAGTGAGAATGGCACAACAAGTATGTTTTAGCATCTTTTTGCTATAAATATAGTATATGAAACGCCAAACAAAATGTATCACAGGTATTTGCAGTGAAGCACACTGTGGTTTCATTAAAAGTGATTTTGTTTAGCTTGAATGAACTCTACTGTTATGACAAGACAAACAGAAGCAGCTTGTAATTTTGCAACCTCTTCCCTGCTTTCTTTTCTTCTTTCTATCTTTACCTCAGTTCCCTCCTACACTCATTCCCATGGATCCTCTCTGTCTCATTTCTTACCGTTGCAGTGTAAGCCTATCGAGCCTGCATTGTCAGAGTTTGGGGAAAGCGCTTGCGTCAGAGCTCACTGTCCTGCTATAAAAGCCCAGGCTGCTGCAGCAGCAAGCAGTAGAGGCTTAAACCTGAGCCCTTCATACACCTCCACACACACACACACACACACACACATACACAGAAAGAGGAGAGGGAGAGCAGCCTGTCCTCCCACCACTGAGCCATGAGTAGCATCGGATATGACCCCTACTACTCTGCCTCGCCATACAGACGCTGGTATGTCGAGGCTCCCCCTCGTATCGCGGTAACCCGTGGGAGGACCCACTCCGTCTACTCCTCCCATGCTTCCCCGATGTCCTCCCGTCTCAAGTACTCCTCTCCTGGCCGGGTGCTGCTCTCCTCCTCCTCACAAGCCTCTTCCCTGGAGCTGGAGCTTAGCCAGGCCGCCCAGATCAGCTCTGATTTCCGCACCGTACGCACACAAGAGCGCAGCCAGCTGCAGGACCTCAACGACCGCTTTGCTGGCTTCATTGAGAGAGTGCGTGAGCTGGAGCAGCAGAACCGTGCTCTGGAGGCAGAGCTGCTGCTGCTGAGGCAGAGGCACAATGAGCCATCCCGCCTGAGAGCGCTGTATGAGCAAGAGGCCCGGTCCCTGAGAGCCGCCGTGGATGAGGCCAGGGCAGAACAGCAGGCTGTGCTGGGACAGAGAGAGCGACTGGAACAAACCCTGAGCGCCTTGCAGGGTCGATATGAGGAGGAGGTGCTGGCTCGCGAAGAGGCCGAGGGCCGGCTGATGGATGCCCGTCGCGGGGCCGACCAGGCTGCCTTAGCTAAGGCTGAGCTGGAGAAGAGCGTCGAAACTCTGCTGGAGGAGCTGGCCTTCCTCAAGAGGATTCATGAAGGCGAGGTGGTTGAGCTTCAGGCCCAGGTCCAGCTGGGTGTCCAGGTGGCGGTAGAGTCTGAGGCCGCCACTCCAGACCTCTCCGGGGCTCTCAGGGACATCCGGTCCCAGTATGAAAGGCTGGCAGCAAGAAACATGCAGGCAGCAGAGGAGTGGTTCAGAGTGAAGGTGGGCACCATGACTGAAACTGTGGCCCAGCACAGCGACGCCATGAGAAGCTCCAAGGACGAAGCAGGAGAGTACCGGCGCCAGCTCCAGGCCCGCCTGCTGGAGATCGATGCATGCAGAGGCCTCAATGAATCCCTGCAGAAACAGCTGCATGAGATGGAGGACAAGCAGAACGCTGAGATAGATTCTATGCACGTCAGTAGTGTTTTTCGGTGTATTCTATCCTCATGTGTTATTAATTATTCAGCTCTTTTGATTGTGGGGTGGGTTGGTGGGGGGGTTACTCATCCCTAAAAGTATTACTTAAGGATTTCATTTTATTTCATGATATATGTACTTTTGTCTTCACTTCTTCTATTTAGGACACCATTGCAGAGCTGGAGAGTGAGCTAAGGGGCACCAAACAGGAGATGGCACGTTACCTGAAAGAGTACCAGGATCTTCTGAATGTCAAGATGGCTCTGGACATCGAGATTGCTGCCTACAGGTGAGTAGCAAGAACAGCGAAGCTGAGGAATCCTTTCTGGAAATGAAAAGAATCAATGACAACAAAGAGATGACATTTCTTAGTAGCGATGATTTTAGCATGTTAACGTGGTGCAAAAAATGATTATGGGGAGACGCACCTTTTCGATAGATTTAGAGTTTATTCACAAGGTCATTTAAGGTTAAAATTGAAGTATTTATTTAATTTAAGTAAAACGTGACCTGCATGTTCTTCAGAGAGCATTAGCATATTCAAACACAGCTACAGTGTAGTATTTCTCATGTTTCTTTTTATGTAGATATGTCTGCAAAGTGTATGGCAAAACTAAAAGTGATTTATGTTGATGTTTAGGCTCTTAGTATAGAAAAGTCAAAAAAGAGCAGGTCACTTTTTTGATTTATTAGAATCAATGTTCACTTTCCACACTTTATATCAGACATCGTAGTATTGAGTGGTAATAAAACGGCCACTAACTGAGTTCCCATCTGAAGTACTAGTCTCCTGTCTTTTCACCAACCTCTACAGGAAGCTGCTGGAAGGGGAGGAGTCTCGCTTCAGTGTAGGGGGGCCTGGGAGTGTGTCCTCTATGTACAGCCACAGTTTCTCAGCGCCCTGCTTCACCCGGCCCATCCTCTCCAGCATGAGCTCTGGCTCCTCCTACCTGATGACATCACGCCTGCTCAGCTCCAGCTTCAGCACCACCGAGGGGATCATCTCCGCCAGCCACGCCCAGCAAGCAGAGGCCAGCCCCCCCGGGGAAGAGGAGAAAGCCGAGGAGGAAGTAAAGGAGGAAGAGGAGGAGGAGAAGAAAGAGGAGGAAGGACAGGAGACGGAGGAGACAAAGGGGGAAGAGGAGAAGGAGGATGAAGAGGAAGGAGAGGAGGAGGGAGATGAAGAGAAGGAAGATGAAGAAGAGGCTAAGGGAGATGAAGAAGCTAAGGAGGGAGAAGAGGGTTAGTGCATTGTTTTTTAGTTTATCCTGAAATGGCTTGATTCAACTTCAATTATTAAGGTCACAAATAATAATACAATTCTCATCTATTGATACAGGTGGTGATGGGGAGGAGCAAACGGAAGAGGTGACAGAGGCCGCTGAAGATGATGGGGAGAAAGAGGACAAAGGAGAAGGAGAGGAAACCGAGGTCAAAGAGGAAACACAAGAGGAGGTAAAAACAGAAGGAGGTGATGACAAAGATGAGGATGCAAAAGAAGAAGAAAAAGAGGAGAAAGAAGAAGCAAAAAAAGGCGAAGAGAAAGAAGAGAAAGCGGATGCCAAAAAAGACGACAAAGCCGAAGACAAAGCCGATGACAAAGTCGACGACAAAGCCGATGACAAAGTCGATGACAAAGTCGACGACAAAGTTGACGACAAAGCCGATGACAAAGTTCCTCCGAAAACAGATGACAAAGCTGACGCCATAAAGGAGAAAGAGGAAGGAAAAGCAATCAAACCTGAAGCTGCAGAAGAAAAAAGCACAAAGGGTAAAAAGTAAGCCCGTAGCCCCAGCCAACTTCAGTCAAGACTGTCTATTAGCTCGATAACCTGTAGAGACATCAACGCTATCCTCTTGAATCTGCTTGTGGTGCTCAATAAAACAGTCCAATAGCCATTTAAAGCAACAAATCAAGGTTAACTGCTTGCCAAAATCCAGATTAGTCCATAAACGTCTGGTTGCACACTTTCTGATGAGTGTAATATGTGTAACTTCTGAATGCAAAAGTGAGCGTGTGAGTTTTTGGTGATTTAATAAACACCTCTTAAATTTTGAGCCTGGTAAAGCACAAACAAGTCCCGACGTAACTTTTAACACCTTGCAAGTAGATGTAAGACAGATTTACAGCATAGGCCCTTGGAAACGCTGTTGTTCTGTAATCACCTTGCCAGTGGAAAAATGTGTCATTCACTAATTCCATGTTTCCCAGTTGATCAGGCAATTAGAATTTCAGTCAGTATTTGCTGTGTAGCCTTTTAAGCTTTCAAGGTCTGACACTCTGCCCCCCTCTGACAGTAATGTAAAAATATATATATTGATACGGTAGTGCAGCACAAAAAAGTTAATAGCCTATACATTTTTGTCACTCCTAGGCCTACTATTATATTTTGTCTTCCTTCCTTTATATTCTATAAGCCAGAGATCTTCAACAGGGGGTCCGCGACCCCTGGGGGTCACTGCAGGGGGGGCTGCCAAATTATTGTTTAATACTTTTTTTTTTTATGTTTTTTCCCCTCAAAATTAAAATATGTCTGAACATATGGGGCAGCCTCTAGCTCACCCAGTAAGAGCGCCCCATGTTGGCTGAGTCCTGCAGTGGCACAGGGTTCAAATCTGACCTGCTGCCCTTTGCTGTGTGTCATCCCCCATCTCTCTCCCCCTTTCATATCTATCCAATTTGAAATAAAGGGAACAGCCCCCAAAAAATAATCTTTAAAAAATATATATATGTCTGAACATATACAGTATATGATTCCAACATATTATTTGAAATGATAAATCAGCCTATTTAAAAAAAAAACACACACAACCTCAACAACATTGATGATAGGCTTACTGGCCTCTATTGTAGCCATCCACAGACACAGTAAGCTTTGGATTCACTGTGCCTTCCACATACGTTTGACATTAAAACATGATCATATGGATATATAAATAGAAGTTAAGTAATGTAGGGCAACATGAAAAGGTATGTGTTCAGGCTTTAGGCCACCCTACCTTACCTACCTTATTATAGGCCCAGTTTAATATGCAACTCAATTGTATACAATATGTAGTGGGGATCCCTGCTCATCTCTCTTTCACGTTAGGGGTCCTTGGCCTTAAAAAAAGACCCCTGCTATAAGCATTGATCTACGTTTTGGAATTACTGCTCTCATAGTGTGGTGGATGTAAACATGAAGTATATAAGGTGCCATGCCATTCTTATATACTGTCTATGGTGCCATGTAGTGAGTGTATGTGAGCCCCTGTTTACCATTAGGCCTATGGCAAATTGGCACCATTAAAAATAAAACAAAAATATGAATTAGCTAGCAGCTCCGGTTTGCAATGTACCCATCCATGCATGTACTGACAAATGTCACTGGATTACTTTGAAACTGAAGAAAACTTAATTATTTCAGGTAAGTTCTGGAGTTATCCTTTTTCTATGATTTCCAAGGGTATTTGTGTACGTTTATTCGCAATGGAAATATGTGTATCACGTCTGAGTGATCACTGAATGAGTTATCACGTAAATTGCAGCAATCGGCGTAGGGTTTTTGAAGTCCCTGCCCCTTCCATGGGCTGCTGCTGCAAGTTCTGACCACTGGTTCTGACCGTGTTTTAGCCAGCCAAACTACTTTCCTGTTGTGTTTAAAACATGCACCGTGTACCGTTCACCTCATACAGTGGTTCACAAGCAACACAATCTAGCCTTAATCAATGTATCACATCAAGGGGCTTTGCTGCAACAACAACAATTGTAGCAAATGGTGGCTAATATTAGCTTACGTTAGCAATGCTGTGTGCAACTAGGAGGACTCATTAGCATACAGTTGATACGAGTTTAGAGAAGAGTCGTGACGTCAATGTCAAAGTCAAAGTTTATCAGGTATGTTGCCTGCATACAGCCCTGGTGGTGGATTTAAAAAACTGATTGTGTAAATCATTAGACACTGATGAAGTGTTATTTCTTTGCACACAGCCTCTCAGCCATAACATCTGCCATATTTTGCTGTTGACAAAAGAATAAAACAAAGCCACATAGTTAAAACCTTGTTCAGCAGCACATCAATCCAATCTAAAGCGGAAGAAATATCTTTCAGCGATTTACCCATAAGCCGAGAAATATATCTTGACCATCCGTTCAGCGAGGTCAGTCAAACCTTATCACACTCCAAAATTAAATATCCACTAAACATGTCCTGAAAATGATTAATGGCATTCATTTAAATGAAATCCAATAACTTTTTAAATTAAATTAGATAACATAGTTCACATCCTTGATTGATAACACAGTTTTTTTAAATAGCATTACTGGCAAATTTGTCAATATTTAAGAGCTGCTTTTGATTATAAAACAATATTGGTCTAAATATTAATCATAAATCATAATACTACATACATTTAATTGGCCACTAGAACTTCGTGTGAAATCAAAAATGATCATATGGGGGAAGGGCTGAAAAAAACGTACATTTCTTGTGTTGTTTTTAATAAATGTAACATTACCTTTTAATATTCAATAATACTATATCCACATATTGGTAGCAGTAATAATAACGGAGTGTCTATTTGCACCCCCGGTACGAATAGCCTCGGCCACACAGCTGAGCTATTTACACCCTGTGACGTAACAACAACAAAAACGTTGCTCGCGTGCACCGAAATCATGGCGGACGTTCATCTTCCATGACCGCAGAAACTGGCATATTAGGAAAGTTTTGTCTCTAAAGTTTATAACAATTGAATTTCTAGCGGAAAATGGAAACTACAGTTGCGCTTTCTGTCTTCAGTGAGAGCATACAACCGTTAGTTTGTTAGTTAGTACCTATTTTTTTTGTATACAGTATGGTTACCTAGCAACCGAGGCTTGAAGAAACCAAGTGGTAAACAGTTGTTCACCTTCCCGAAAGAGCTGCTAGGTGAGTGGTTAGTACGCTTACCTTTGGTGTGGGAGTTTGGACTTCGATTCCACTGTGTGGAGATCTTATTTTTTAAATTTGGATTGGATAATTTGCATGCAATTGCGCAAGTCAGGACCCGCGAACGCAAATTTTTTTTTATGGGCAGGGTTGTAGGGGAAAACTCATGAATATGCCTGCTCTGGTTGGGTTGATTAGGTTTAGGCAAGAGGAGTGGGATGGTTATCGTTAGGGTAAGAATGTCAGGGCGATAATATTCCAAAAAGGTGTAATACATGAGTAGTATGGATAACTGTGTGTAAATATGCCAAGGTACTGTAAATGCACAGGGGTGCAAATAGCATACACTGCTAATTGTACCAGGGGTGCAAATAGTATACAAATAGCATACACTTCTAATTGTACCAGGGGTGCAAATAGCATACACTTCTAATTGCACCAGGGTACAAATAGCATACTGCTAATTGTACCAGGGGTGCAAATAGCATACACTGCTAATTGTACCAGGGGTGCAAATAGACTCACCCTAATAATAAACCATCTGAATGAGTATTAGTTAAATTAGTTGACCACATTAAATCACATGGGGTAATAAGATATAGCCTAATAACTTTTTAAAATTAAAGCCATTCATTTCATAACTAAACATTTATAGTAAAGCTCTTTTCTCCCAAGTTGTAATACTTTCAACTACTTACAAACTACTTAAAGTGCCCATATTATGAAAAAAACACTTTTTCTTGGATTTGGGGTGTTCTTTTCTCTGGTGATCTCTGGTCTCTGGTGCTTCCACACGCATACAAACTTTGAAAAAAATCCATCCATGCTGTTTTGAGTGAGATACGGTTTCTGAATGTGTCCTGCCTTCAGGCTTCGGGTGAGCTGTTCAAAATCGGCATGGCTTTTGACGTCACAAGCCGAAATGAGCTGGCTAACCGCAACTGTTAGCTCGTAGCTAATGCTAACGCTAGCATGCTACCTCGTTCGAGAGCTGTGCAGTACAACAAAAATATGGTGTTTTTTGAAAATTAAACCATGTAAACCTATTCTGGTACAACCTTAAAATACAATTATGAACCTGAAAATGAGCATAATATGGGCGCTTTAATAAAGCTACTCTAAGTGTTGATATATGTAGGTCTATATACAATTGCAAACAGAAATTTAAAAAAATAATACTTTTTTTCTAAAAACACTTTTAAAATGTTTTGGCACCACTTAGTGACATAAATGGAAATTTTATTAATTCAAGGAAATAAAATAATGCCTTAATGTACTGTAGGATAAGTATATTGGCCTAAATTGGTACATTTTTGCCCTTTACCCCCCTTAAATTCTGACACTGGTTGCAATACAAATTGACAAGACACAATATTTTTTTTTTTACTTCATTATGACATTTATTGAGCAAATGCTGCTGGGAAATCGTTCATGATGAGTAAAGTCATGGGATTGCAAACAGTAGCACCTCATTTATTTCTGTATTTAAATTCAAGTCCATCCTATGCAAGGATGCATAAATCTGCGCATTTGCAGTTTTTTTTTCTTCAGTTGCACTCAGGTAAACATAACAGACACTGATAAAAAGCATGTTTAAGGCTAGTAGTTTCTTCAGGTTCGTTAAGCTTTAACTGCTTCAGTTACTGGATGTATATGGTCATTTGTTTATCATATCACTGCCCGTCTCTTTTATTCTCTGTATGTTGTGTATTTCTTGTTAGTTTCTTTTTGGCTCAGTTGGTATCTTCACATGCCAAGTAAGGCGTCTTCAGTAAAGTAGAGGACCCTCCCACCTGCCTTCCCCTCCCCTTTTACTTCAACTCAAAAAACCTCTCAACCTTAATAATATTTCTCTCACTCTCACTCTCACCCACATTACATATATTCCTTTTACATATTTACTCTTTTTACAGTGTATCTCTACCATACATAACATACAGATAAGAGAGGAAAGTACTCCCCTCTCCTGAGCTAGCATGCAGACACCCCCCTCCCTCCCTCCCTCCCGTGAGCTCACCCGTGAACTGCAGAAAGAAAGAAAAAGAGGATAAAATGTCTCAGTCGCTTGCTCCTGACACGTCTGTTGCGAAGCCCCTTTAAAGCTGTCCCTCAACATGCATTTTTGAAATTTGTAGCATTTAAATTTTGGCTTCTCTGTATGATTTGTTTTGTATGAGAGTGGTTTTCTTTATTACATCGCTCTAGCTGTATGATTTCCTTTGTTATGTTAGTTCTGGGTTGATTTGCTTGCCTTCTTCGTGTCCTCTCGGACGGGTCAGCCGTCTGGAGTCTGCTCATTCGGCCTCTGTCACCTGCTTGATGGACTGGGTGGAGTGCTTCTCGGTTTTCTTGGTGGAGACCTGCATCACCTCCTCCACCTCCTCCTTCATCGTCTCGGTCACAGTGACAGATTTGGTCACATGCTTGGATCCGTCCTCTCCGGTGGTGATTGTCTCCACGGTTTTGGTGATCACCACTTTCTGGCTGCCATCTTCCTTGGATGGGCTCTCGTCCACGCCGTTAGCGATCACGTCGCCTTCTTTCCCCTCGTCCTTCTTTTCTATCTCTTCTGGGCTGCTCTTGTCTAGATCGCCGTTCATGGCTACATCCTTCTTTTCTACCTTTTTATCTGTTGAATCGCTCTTTTTCTCTGATTTCTCTTCAGCAGCTTTAGGGGCCTCAGGCTTGGCGGTCTCTGTCTTTGGGGATTCAGCTTTTGGAGATTCAGGTTTAGGGGATTCTGACTTAGGGGACTCAGCTTTGGGGGAGCTAGGTTTAGGGGATTCTGACTTAGGGGACTCGGCTTTGGGGGAGCTAGGTTTAGGGGATTCTGACTTAGGGGACTCGGCTTTGGGGGAGCTAGGTTTTGGGGATTCTGACTTAGGGGACTCGGCTTTGGGGGAGCTAGGTTTAGGGGATTCTGACTTAGGGGACTCTGCTTTTGGGGAGCTAGGTTTTGGGGATTCCGACTTCGGTGAGCCTACTTTGGGGGACTCAGACTTCGGAGATGCAGGCTTTGGAGAATCAGGTTTTGATGCCTCAGTTTTGGCAGCTTCCTCGGGCTTTGCAGCCTCTGTTTTCGGAGCTTCTGTCTTGGCTACAGCTTCTTCTGATTTGTCGTCCGCTTTCTCATCTTTTACCTTCTTCTCGTCTTTTTCGCTATCATCCTTTTTGCCTTTGTCAGCATCCTCTTTTTCCTCTTTCTCATCTCCGCTTTTGGATGCTTTCTCACCGCCTGCATCTTCATCCTGATCGCCGCCATCCTCTTCGGCACCAGCATCCTCTTCTCCTTCTTTGTCTCCGGCCTTCTCTTTGTCAGGAGTGGCTTTAGACTCTGGTGCTTTGGAGCACAATACTGTCTCCTCAACTTCCTCATCTCCCTCTTCTCCTTCTTCGCCTTCCTCTGCATCATCCCCCTTTTCCTTATCCCCTCCCTCACCTTCTTCTTCCTTCTCTCCTTCTTCACCGCCTTCTCCCTCCCCCTCTTCTTCTTCATCGCCACCTTTTACATCCTCCTCCGCCTCCTCTTCCTCCTTAGCGGGTGCACTAGAGCTAACTTTGGCTTCAGTGGCGGCTACAACTTCCTCTTCCTCGCCCTCACCCTCTTCTCCCTCTTCCCCTGCGCCCTCTGCTTCCTCTTCCTCTCCCTCTCCTACCTCTTCCCCCTCGTCTTCCTCATCTCCTCCCCCTCCGAGTGTGGCAGACAGCTCTTGTGCTATGTCTTCCAGGGCCTGGTCCATTTCAGACTTTTCGTCTTCCACCCTCGTCTCCTCGATGATCTCCTCCACAAACTTGTGCTGCACCTTAAACTTGGGAGGCTCTGATTTAGAGATTCTGGTGGGGGTGACTGTCTGGCGATAAGGGAAAGTGCTGAAGTGGGTCTCCTCGCCTTCCAGGAGTTTCCTGGGCAAAACAAATACATTATACATTATACATTATGCATTTAATAATCACATTTGTTACAGAGAAGGGTACACATTTTTGTGAAATGACTGTAAATGTGAAATACCTGCAGTGGTGGAGGAAGTTCTTTTATTTGAGTACAGTGTAGAAATACTCGGTTACAAGTAAAAGTCCTGCATTCTAAACTTTACTAAAGTAAAAGTACAAAAGTATTAGCATCGCAATATGCTTAAACTACCAAAAAGTACTAATTATGCAGAATGGCCCATTTCAGAATAATACAAATTATATTATTGGATTATAATTAATGATGCATTAATGTGTTCATGTTATAATGTTGGAGTTTATTTGAATTACTTCATATACGGCTGTGTAGCTTGATAAATAATAATATGTCATCATGTATTTGTTTATGTGTTTTTTTGTTTTAAGGATCTGAATCTGCAAAGTCAGTGAAGTTATAAAATAAATGTAGTGGAGTAAAAAGTGAATATGTTCCCTTAAAATGTACTGGAGTAGAAGTATAAAGTTGCTTAAAATGGAAAAACTCAAGTGAAGTACAAGTACCTCAAAATTGTACTTAAGTGCAGTACTTAAAGTACATGTATTCTACTTAGTTACATTCCACCACTGTATACCTGTATGCAGCAATCTCAATGTCCAAGGCCATCTTGACATTGAGCAGGTCCTGGTACTCGCGCAGGTGACGAGCCATCTCCCATTTGGTGCTCTTGAGCTCATTATCCATCTGGTGAATTGTCTCCTGAGGAAAAACAGAGCAGACACGACGCAAGGCCAATTAACGACAACAAAATGACGTGCAGGGCAAAGCTTCCTTCTCTTTTGCAGATAAATGTATGCAGCTCTGTTCATGGATTACCAAGAACCATGGTGGCAATTGTACAAAGGATTCCAAAAACCTTTGTCGAATTGACCTTTAACTTAAACTCAACCCCTGTTGATTTATTCCCGCTTTTGTTCTCTGTGCACATTTGTATGAACTCCGTAGACTTTGTGCACCAAAGGCTGTTGCTTTAATATAATTTGACGCAATACAGTATATTCTAGAGAAGTTGAATGCCTCTTTTTCAAGGACAGTCTCCACACTTGTCAATACAACCCACCCCCCTCCCCCCAAATCTCAGTGGTGTGATGTAGGCCTAAGGACAGAGCCAATGAAGGCATCGCCTCTGACTCAGCAATACAGAGAGAGAGAGGGTGGGGGGGGGGGTGAGAGTCTGCTGCAGTGTCCCCCCTTCTTTAACCATTTCCTGACACTTGTATCCTAAGCGCAATGATGCTCATAGCAATCATTATGCAGCAGAAAATGTGTCAACGCAGCCCCTTAACTATAATATAGAAAAGAAAATATGATCCGTTTTTACTGTTATTAAGTAAGTTTTCTATTGTTAAGTCCCTCACATAAAAACTGCGTCACTAAGATATAACAAACGTGAAATATTTAGTGGATTTACTTAATCTATCCATCATTACGATAGCAACTAAACTCCGAGTATGAAGTCTGAAACAAAAACAATAAAGTAGCATATACTATTTTAAAGTCTACTCCAACTATCTGCAGCCCTTTACGGCCGGCCGTGCGGCTGCCCGGAGCTGGTTCCTACCTGCAGGCTGGACAGATCGCTGTTGTGGCGGTCCTCGATGTCGTTCAGCTGCCTCTCCAGCGAGTCTCTTGTCCCGCGGACGGACTCCAACTCCACCGTCTTGGACTGCAGCTGGCGGCGGTAGTCGGATATCTCATCACGGGCGGACTTTATGGCGTCCTTGTTCTGCTCCGCGGCCTCGGTGAGCTTGGCGTAGCGGCACATGAACCAGTTCTCCACCTGCTGCAGGTTCTGGTTCGAGTGGCCCTCCAGCTCGCAGCGGATCTCCCGGAGAGCCTCGGTGATGTCTGTCTTCTGGAGGTCTTGCCTCTTCATGGTCACCTGAGACTCCTGGATCTGGGCGATGAGCTCGCTCACCTCTTCCTCGTGGTTGTTGCGAATATAGGCGATCTCGTCCTGCAGCGACTGAACTTTCTTATCCAACTCCGACTTCACCAACTTCGAGTCTCCGGTTTCCTTCCTCAGGGCGCGGATGATGGCCTCTGTCTCCTCCCGAATGCGAGCCTCTTCGTCCAAGCGGTCCCGCAGCCGCTGGATATCCTCGTCGATGTGGTCGGTGTCGAGCTGGATTTGCGCCTTGTCGTGGTGGATCTGCTCCAGCATGGAGCGAAGCTCCTGCAGCTCCTGGTCGTAGACGTCGCCCAGCTGGGAGCGGGACACCTGCTTCTGCCGCAGTGCCTGGATCTCCGACTCGATCTGCGTGTTCTGCTGCTCCAGGTAGTGCACCTTGTCAATGTAAACAGCAAAACGGTCGTTGAGCCCTTGGAGTTGCTCTTTCTCGCTAGATCGCTTGTAGTCTCCGTTCAGGATAGAGGTTTGACTGTAATCAACGCTGTCGGCGGAGCTGAGCACCGTTGAGCCGTATGCTCGGGACACCGGCATATTCACGGTCCTCTTGTAGGACGTGGTCATGGTGGAGCCGGGGCTTGCCCGGGACCAAGACTGGGAGCGAAAGCCGCTGGAGGGGGTGCCACCGGAGCGGCTGTAGCCGTAGCCGGTCGTCCTAGTATCCATAGTTCTCCTGAAGGGGCTCCCTACCGTGTCCACCGGGTAACTCATCCGGTCAGACTACCGGGGATGTGAGCAGGAATGAAGGGGGGACGGTGCAGGGGGGCGAAGGCGCAGGCCGAGTGTGTTATAGGGGTGTATGTGTGTTATGTGTGTATGTGTGTGTGTGTGTGTGCAGATGAGGGGTGTATGGCATTCACAGCGACTGAGAGCTCCACTGCCTGCTCCTTTTATATCTGAGGCTCTGTCGATAACGAGGCAAGTCCAAGCAGTTTAGTTTCGTCCATCGACGGAGGGGAGGGGAGGGGGGGGAGGGGAGGGCCCATCCCCCTCAGGCAGTCTGCTAATGGTCCGGGGTCCCGTTCAGTCTGATCCACGTGGGCTCCATGCGCTACGTGGGTGTCCGATTTAGATAGTATCTATCTGTCTATCTAAATAATTTGAAGTAAAAGAACAGTCCCACATCTCTTTAGTCAGACCCAGATCAAGATGTGAATTTTAACGTGACTGGTGTTATTAAACAATCCTTGCTGAAATGGCTCTGTCATTTCAGCACCATGGACAGCGACCAGCAAAACAGCTGTCATTTCCTCAGCTGAAAAACCCTTTCTTTCTTTCTTTCTTTCTTTCTTTCTTTTCTTTCTTTCTTTCTTTCTTTCTTTCTTTTCGACAGCTTATTGAAGTGAACTATGAATTCATGAACTTGAACGACCACACCATGGCAGCTATCAGCTGACACAAAGTCTGCGGACTGTGAAGCCAAGCTTGCCTTGTCACTTGAACTTCTCACACGATTACACCAAGTGATCTTCCTCAGCTTGTTTATGTGTGTCCCCTAGTCTTCTCCACTACAGTACATGAGTGTGTGGTGATTGTGGAGTTAGTATAATGTCATATGAATAGTAGAAATGTGTATGTACTCATATATTTCCTCATTTGTCCTGTTACATTCAAAGTAACGAAAGAGAAATGCCGAATGTATTTCTGTTTAATCAAACAGATCTATCTATAAATGATAAATTCATGTCTAGAAACTAATTTGATTGTATTCATTTTTGGTTAACATCTGTGAAACATTAAAGGGTCCGACAGCCTGTCGCAGCACTGCAAAACTATTAAGAGAGTAAGTTGTACAGTCTACATGTGGATGCTTTTTCCTTCAGAGAGTTGTAATACTGGGACATTTTCTTATATATTCCCTTGTGTAGTGGATCACATGTACTTATTGTACATTCCTGCATAGCTTTACTGTATAGTGTTAACATTTGTAAACCACACAGACGCAGATGTACACGCTTTCCTTCCAGCTTTCTGTAGGATCATCACTATTGTAGGTGCAAAGACACATGGGATTTGTGGGATCCATTTGCTGAGACATTTCCCCTGAACAGTGAAGCGTCAGTGCGGGCTTGCCGTCTGGTGGCTTGACCTCACCTCACCACCAGGTTATTGATCTCCCATCAATCTTGGTGTTTCACTCTAATCTCAGGTCACTCCGGTCAATGTGGAAACGATTACCAATTCTTGGAGGTAATGCAGCAAAAACAGTTGCATTAGTGCTTTTTGAGGATCCATTATGTGTATAATTCTGTCAAAATTATCACAACACTTCTCAACAGGTGCTCAAGATACACAAACTTGTACATATATATTGCATTTCTGGTTATTACACTCTCACTCTGATCTAAATTCCTGGCGAAAAAAATTATACAAGTATGGTACAAGTCAAGGTATCATCTTTTTAAAAGCCTGCTTGTTTTGGTTGCAGCATGTGAGTAGAGAACTCATTCTGTTTTTCAACACTGACTTAGACATTTCCCATTAATCACCTGTCTACATTTTCTTGTCCCCCTCATTGGCTTTCCACTGCAAGCTTTAGTCAAGCAGAGCTAATGCATCAAGCCTGGCCAATTTTAGATTGCTCCAGAGACATAAAGGCAGAAAGAGAGAGAAATAGAAGGAGAGCTAGACAGAGAGGGAGAGAGAGACGGTCACAATGACTTTCTCCTCGTGTGTGTGCATGTCTGCCTATTTTAAGCACTAATATGTATTGTAAATGCTTAGACTCCAGCAGCCGCACCCACAATTCTCCTCACATGCTGATGTTACAGTGTCCTTGACCATTACTCTGTGAGTTTACAGGCCCCCTTGCTGGCTGCAGGAGTTTTAATACGCATATATTTCATTGTTGGGCGGTCCACTCAGGACTTCGAGGTGCTTTTGGATGCCCTACGAGGGCGTTGGTGGTGTGATGTACACGGCAGAGTGAGGGATGTGTGGGTTGGGCAAAAACAGGGGAGTCATTCAACATCAGTTCTGGGCTCCAGCGCACTGCAGAAGGGTTGGAGTGTTTTCAAATGGCACTGCAGCAGAAACAGGCTCTATAATAAAAGCAGACAAGCTCATCCCAGGCTGTCCCAGCTGTTCACCTGCAGAGACCAGTCCACAGAGAATGCATTCCCCTTCGAATGAGGTCAAGCCACGGGCATCTTTAGGTGTCATAGTGCAGGGATATGTTGTTATGTGCTGATACAGAAAATACAAGGACAGCGTGCCCTTTTTAGTTCAGCTGATATACTGTTGAGTGGCACATATAATCAGTTCAGTGTTTGTTAATAGAAGGATAATAAAGCATATGACACATATATTCCAAAGCATCCTTTGATTTTCAACAGTGAGTAGGAGCAGGGCTGTAGGATTTCAGGTCAAGGCCATACAAAATGTTATTATATTATTATATATTCTTTTGGATAATTTCTTTTTTTAGGCCTTTATTAAATTGAACAGCTGAAGACAGAAAGGGGGGAGAGAGAGGGGGAATGACATGCAGCAAAGGTAGCTAAATGGAACTAAATAGCATTTCCTCCTATTGAAAGCGAGACTTTGTAACTTTTGCTAACCAGCAGCCACAAGTGACTACTAGGGTATAATGGTAAATTCCAATGTACATGAAGTGTAACTGTAGCGCATGAAGAAAATACTCATAAAGTCAGCAAACTGTAACGTTTCTCAAACAGTGATGTTACTTAGTGTAAGCACATTTTGTTTTCACGTTTGCTCAATCAAGGCTTTGAATGCAGAACCTTACAACACAGGACTTCCTAAATCCAACCCCGTTCTTCTTTTCCTAAACCCAACCCGCATGTGACGTTTCCTAAACCCAACCGTAGCCCCGCGATAACACGTAGCCTCGCAATAACACGCCACGTGGCTTTAGAAAGTGGCGTGTGTGTTTACGCTGTGACGTTGCAGACTGCCGTCCACTGTATACAGTGTAGACATACACGCGGATAGCTCAAAATGCGTACAGATAACACGCCACTTGTCTTAAGAAAGTGGGCGTGTACGTTTACGCAAAGTCATGATATCACGTTGAGGTCTGTGTCAAAAGTGTGATTGCTTAACACAAGCAACTTTAGTTGAAATGTAAACAATGGTTGTTTTCTGTACAGCAGCAGTATATTGATGAATGTAAACAAAAGTTAGCAATTATTTTATTATACACGACACACTACTGTATACACATACCCAAAAGTGTGTGGACACCCGAACACTACACCCACATTTGATCCTTGAACATCTCAACTGGACAACACACCCACATACCTAAACGACAGAATAGGTTGATTGACAATGACTCCCAAAACGCCATGTAAATTATGAGCATTCTTCTATTAATGCCTTTAGCAATAGCCTATGTATAGTATATATTTCATTAAACTAGCCTGTGTGTGTGTGTGTGTGTGTGTGTGTGTGTGTGTGTGTGTGTGTGTGTGTGTGTGTGTGTGTGTGTGTGTGTGTGTGTGTGTGTGTGTGTGTGTGTGTGTGTGTGTTAGGGTGGCACGGTTCATGAAAAAACATCCGAACCGTTCGGTTTGCTTGTCTCGGTACGGAGCGTGTGTGTGTTGCACGGTTCGTCAGTACACTGCTAATGTGCACTAACCACTTACTGCCGTAGTGCCCACTTTCAACACTTATGTTAAAACACTTACCAGAAATGATGAGCGGGATGAGCGTGACGAACGCAACACATGGCAGCTGATTGGACGAACGCGTCACGTGGGTCTGGCTGCTCCCGAATTTCAAAACAGACTGTTAATGGCGGCTCGTTCTGAATACGATCTCGTATTTTACGAAAATAGTTCACCGAAACGTGTTTCTGAAAACATTTTAAGCGAGAAATAGGCCATGCAGTTGCTGAATCTGTCTGTTTTTTTGATCGACAAAGGTCAGTTTAAAAGATTTTAAAACCGTGATACGAACCGAATCGTGGGTTTTGTGAACCGTGCCACCCCTAGTGTGTGTGTGTGTGTGTGTGTGTGTGTGTGTTTTGCAGTCAGCCACTTAAGGAAGACATAGAGGACCGTTTTGGGGCGAATGCAGGTGGCCAGACAGAATGACTTGTCACATACACAGCCATAAATACTGAGCTGCTGGAGACAGCAGTTGAAACAGTGTCTACTTTGCCCTCTCCATCTCTGCTGCTGTTGTTATCTGTTGGGTTGTCTTCCTCTTTATCAGCATCCTGTCTTTTATTTCTTGATTACTTTTCACTCAGGTTTGCTTATTTACTAACTTTATTTACTTTATATTTAATTTCTTTCTTTCTACTAAGTCTTTCTACTTATCTTTTTTGCTACCTCGTCCTATACTTTCCATCTGTTCCCAGCTCCCCTCTGACTTCCTCCCTCCCTCCCTGTGCCCTCCTTCCCGCCTCCTCTCTGCCTCTCCATACGTCACTCTGTCTGGCTTCCAGTCACCATATAGCGGTTGTCTCTTATTGTTCACCGTAATAACTTTATCCCTTTTCCGCCCTCTACAACACTAGCATCCATCTGCCGCGCCTGGCATCACATACCTTTAGTTAAGCACCAGCAGTTGTCACGGAGACGTCCTTCACAGGATACAGTACCTAAACACGTTGGTCACCAAGGACGTAGCTCTGTCCTGATGCACCATTACACCTGAGGCATTGTGTGCTTCCATAATGATGTTTCACAGAATGATAGTATAACGTTGACTTTAAATGTACAGTAAAATAACTTTTCATCACCATGTTAATAAGATGTGTTTGCAAGGTTTTACTACATCCCATACGTTTTCCCATTTGCATCATTGAGACATGTGTTTGTGCATGTGTGTGCACTTCAGGGCCTTGACATTGAAGGATTTAGATTATTGCATGTTCAGCTCCCATTTGAGGTCCGTTGTATGTTGATTAACATTTTATTTCCCAGAGTTTTTCTGCTGATGCACATGTTGGCCCAAAAAATCAGTGCAGGTTTTCTTTTGTATTAAAGTGCACATATTATGCTTTTTTGCGTTTTCCCTTTCCTTTATTGTGTTATCTTTTTGTGCACGTTATAGGTTTACAAAGTGAAAAAGCCCAAAGTCCACCCCAAAGGGACTTACCATCTCCAACAAAAAACACTGTTCACAAACTGCTCCAAACAGCTCTACTGTAGTCCAGCCTTTACTTCAGAGACGAACGTGCGTCACTTTGTAACACACGTTATAATGCTCGCCTAGCTGCTAGCGTGGCACTCCCTCATACTCTGCTTCTGATTGGCTAGTAGTCCTTACCTAGCTACTGCGCATGTGCAACTCCAACAAAGATGGTACAGAAGTGAGATGACTCACTCTGTAGCTAAAACAGAGAGCTCAACACACAGGGTGAAAAGAGGAGCTGCAATGTGCAGTACAACAAAAATATGAAAATTGAAAATTAAACCATGTAAACCTATTTTGATATAACCTCTAAATACAATTATGAACCTGAAAATGAGCATAAACATGAGCACTTTAAGAGAAAAAATATTTTTAAGGACATGACACTGAACCTAAAGATGATATTGTCTATGTATAAATATCGCCCTTGAGTATAAAAATCTAGGAATGTAGGCATACTCCTATCACAGTTTAAACCTCACCGACCTGCTCGTGAGTCATTATGACTGTGAGTCACTATGATGCTGTGCAGCCAAACATTGTTAAAATTCCCAGAACTCTATTTTTGAAATTTAGTTTAGATCTCAAAATTTCCAAAGATACAAAATATGTCTGGCTGAAATTTTTGTGGAAATGCATATAAAGTTATGTGCAAGACTTCTATAATAGTAAATAGTGCATTTATAGGACCCCCCCTCAAGAACAAGATGCTATCCTTCCAATAAATTAAAATTTGTAGGGGGGTCTATTTTCAGCTGCGGCTTAGTATATGTTAGTGAATTACCTGTAATTATGGCAGCAAGCATGTCAGTGCCTAAAAGTGTCATCTAAATGGCAGAAACACACTTTAAAGTATAAACAAAATCTTTCTCAGTAGGCTAAGTAACTAAATACATTTGCATGTAGTCAAGTACTGTAATTATGTACAATGTTGAGGTACTTGTACTTTTGCAGTTTTTCAATTCTGCAAATATATCCTCCATCTCCTTATAATTCAGAAAGAAATGTACTTTTCACTCCACTACATTCATCTGACAGCTAGAGTTGCGAATGACTTTGCAGATGAAGTCATTTTACATGCAAAACATTTGATCAGCCTCTAAAAGATGATATGTTATAAACTAAAGCGTGTAGAGCCCCACCCCGACCAACTACAACAGTAAAATCAAATAATGTAATGAATATAATAGTATAAAACAATGAATAGGGCAGCTTTGCATAAATAGTACTTTTACTTCTAATACGCTAAGTACATTTTGTGACATATTTATACTTTTATTTAAGTAAAGGATCTAAGTACTTCCTCCACCAGGGACTCTTCTTTTATGGAATCTAAGCTTGTAGTCAAAGAGAACCTGTGTGAGAAGCATAAAAAAGATTTCTTATGATGAGCACTATAGGTTCATATAACTTAATGATTTAATTGTGCTTTTAGAATGTTGGTCTCATGGATTTCTTCGACAGAAAGCGCAAACAGTTCACATTTTAAGTAAAAAACAAACAAACAGAACATGTGCCATGTGTCCGAATTTATGTAACAAAGTGAAAGAATGATCGTGGCAAACTGAGTCATTAAACCATGCAACATTTGTAATGGAGATTAAGATTTGAGACTGCAGCATTCTGCATAGGTCAAATATCTGCTGGCTGTTGAGATGGATGGGTGAGAGGTGTAAGGTGAGGAGGATCAGATGAGGTAAGCAGGGTGGGACAGGCTGTAGATAACTGTATGGGGTGATGTTAGTGGGAGGTGATGATGTCATCAGTAGTGGCATGGCAAAAAAAGAGCATCAAGAGTGTGTGTGTGTGTGTGGGGGGGGGTGCATAGGAAAAAAGAAAGGGAGGGGTTAGGATCTGCAGTTTATCTGCAATGCATCAGTAGCTCTCTCCCTCACTGTCTTTCGGTGTGTGTGTGTGGATTGGGCAGATGCGGCGTCTTTTCTCGTAGGTGATTCTCTGTGGACGGCTCACAGAAATAATACTGTTCCACTTTCTCCTCGCACAGGGAGAATGGCTGGCAAAAGCCAAAGAACTTATGTGACACACTCACATTATGAGACACACAAAAAGAAGTCAAAACAGATTAGACTTGTGTGGAGCCCGGCAGGTCTGAGACTTAAGTTTAGATAATTTGTCCTCAGGAGCTAGTACTTTGGACACTCAAGCATTATTCATGTGCACAAGTTAATAATTGTGAATACCTGGAAAAACAAGACCTACATACAAATCATTTGTCTGCATGTAAAGTTTTGAAACACAAGCTGAAAAATAATTTATCTCTTTCCGTCAGTACTTCCTCAGCAAGGGAAACATCAAACTTTCACATTAATTTCAATCTGTCTTCTTTTAATAAAGTCACACAACAAATTATATGACAAACAAAGTGGGGAGTGTGTTATAAATCTGATGGCTCCCTGAGTGCAAAACCATTTTAAAGCACACACACACACACACACACACTTTATATTCCTCTAAACCTTATATATATTCCAGTGATTCATTTTGTTTGTTTATGCAGCATATGGTGCTACAGATACATGATATATAGTCCAACCTGATATTCATATACGTATTATGATAATATTTACTCTCGCCTCACGTCACCATCAGTTACTCTGATAGCTTTATGTGTTCTTGTTCTCTATGATCACACAGGAGCTATACTCTAGCAGTTTGATTAGCATGGCCTTGAACTTCATCTGTGTGTACTGAGTACAGTAACACTTTCTAAGTACAGTATACAGCAGTGACGGACTGGCCATCTGGAATTTGGACAAATGCCTATGGGCCACTTCTGATAATTTGTCTTTGGTTAATTTTGATAAGTTATTTTATGCATGCAGCCACAAATAGTCAAGATTGTACTGCGGCAAAGTGCGTGGAACGATACACTCGGAAGGCAGAGTTACTAATTTCGAAGCTAGGTTATTGACAAAAATAGGGCTGGTGTGTTGCAAATGCCAGGGCCGTTTTTATATCCCAGTCCGTCACTGGTATACAGCAGCCTATGTACAAGATTTGCATTAGGGTTTCATTGTCCATATTTAAGGTTAGGGTTAGGGTAGTCTCGCTTTGCCAGACCTTCCTCCACAGCGCTGCGGAGGAGGGTCTGGCTAGTCCACACAGCATTCCAGGATGGGAAAAAAACGTGCTGTGGTTCATTAGCATGTCTTTAAACCAATCACAATCGTCATGGGCAGCACTAAATAGCCTCAGGAAGGAACTTGTTTTGGTGGAACATGTGTACGTTCAAAAGTTGTTCTAGTCGTGCAACAGAAAACTCAGATTGGACAGATAATCTAGCTAGCTGTCTAGATTTACCCTGCAGAGATCTGAGGAGCAGTTAACCATAGTCCTCAGAAATCAACCGTAATTTAAAATTCCAACACAAAGAAAGCATAAGGTAACGGACATCTGGCATAAAAGGAAATATGGTGGAATTTGCGGCGGCAATCCTGGAAGTGGAAGGTCGTGGATATAGACTAGGGTTAGGGTGGCCAGTGGACTGCTGTTTTATCAGGATTTAGCCACGAATTTTAATGATGCCATTAGTCATTGAGACATTGATTTCCTTCAGCAATTATATTTGGGTTAAGGGTTTCTTTTACTACAATATGAAAGTAAAGTTAGGTGAAAGTGAATATGAAAAATGCAGAGTCCTTAATTAGTTGAGGTATTAAAAAATGAAAGTGATAAAATCACTTAGGGTTAAGGTTAGGGTTGATGGATTACCTATCTCAACTCTGCTTGAGTGGAGAGTGTTTGTAGAAACAACTATTTTCCCTCTGTGTGTTAGTAGTACTCCAACAGTATTTAGCAAAAATGCTTTGTCATATCTTCAGTGCATATGGACTGTTAACTGTAAAGCACCTTCTGCCACCTTTTGCATGTTTGTGGCGGCGTCCTCTTCCTCGCTCTGTAAGCCCCTGTTGTCCCTGAACCATGTGTGTCAGCATGTATTGTACGGCTGTGTAAGTTGTCAATATGTCTCAATGTCATCGAGACAAATTCGATTACACATGTTGTGCTTTGCAAATAAAGCGACCTGATGTCTGAGGGGAAGATTGTGCATCGCGCTGCCGCAGGAAGCTGTTGTAGTTGCTTTTCTTCAGGGTCACTCAGAACAAAAGGAACATCACATAAACACACATAGTACATATTACATGGTAGCACTTTACAATTAGTACAATTCTGAATAGATATCAAGGGGGTACGAGAGCATCCGGAAAGCGTACCTCCTATGGGGAGATTGTAGGCTAACAAGCCATCACATTCCGTTAGCATTCCATTGACTCCCATTCATTTTGGCGTCACTTGGACAGTGGATAACGTTACATCTGAAGCGTTTAAAGACTCTGTTTGTCCATTGTTTATTTCTAAAGAAACACGACAATGTATAAAAGGCTCCATTACCTTGTATCTCACATTATGGCTCCGTAGGAGACATTTTTGTAAAAATAGGCTAACAATTGTGTCATAACCACGCGACTTACTGTCGCACAGTAGAGAAATTACCGTACAGTCAGGAGAGGCTCGCAGGCAGTTTTGACTTACATCAGCTGTTTAAGTTTAATTACTAATGTTAACTAGCATTTTAGTTAGCAATAATTAGCCTGTGCCTATGTTATCTCCTTACATATACCTATGCTCTCCGTCTCTGCAAGATTCGGAATGATTGAGATTTCAGCTACCAGAAGACTTACAACTTTCAGACAGGTTGCTCATGTCACATCTACGTCGTCAAGCTCAGTTTGAGGCTGCGTAGTAATGCTCAGCCATCACCGGAAAAGTGCCGTAATGATGAGGTAATGAGGAACTACTTAGTAATAGTGGTGTAAATCACACGTTTTATCATGATACGTTATTATATAGATTCTTAAGACAACGATACAATATTTACTGATATCACAAAGTCTGCCGCGATACGATTTCAATTGATTCCAATTCAGGGGCCTGCGACCGATACGAGAAAATACATGAGCCCATTTAACACAATCAGTTATACTGTATATTTACAACTAAACTAAAATATGATTTGACAATTTCATTACTAAGCTCTTCCAGACATTTAAATTAAAAACAAACTACTCTTTTTAATAAAAAAGAATAAATATAAAGTGGGAATTTCAAAATAAAGGCGCATCTTAAAGATGACTATGTATCGATATTTTCACTTTGTATCGATAATATTGGATCATTGAGAATTGAATCGATATATCAATACAGATTGATGTATCGTTACACCCCTACTTAGTAACTATTCAGTATTATGTACCACTTTACTTGGGGGACACAAAAAACAGTAACTAATGTTTAAGTAATCAATAATAAGTTGTTGCTAGTTTTGTGCGGCTCAGCAGCTTAATTAGGAACGACTCATAAAGAAAGTGGTGTGATCTGTTCACAGTTATTCATGAACTGTACATTATTTAACGATTTATTAATCGGAGTGTCTATTTGCACCCCCGGTACGAATAGCCTCGGCCACACAGCTGAGCTATTTACACCCTGTGACGTAACAACAAAAAAACGTTGCTCGCGTGCACCGAAAACATGGCGGACGTTCATCTTCCATGACCGCAGAAACTGGCATATTAGGGAAGTTTTGTCTCTAAAGTTTATAACAATTGAATTTCTAGCGGAAAATGGATACTACAGTTGCGCTTTCTGTCTTCAGTGAAAGCATACAACCGTTAGTTTGTTAGTTAGTACCTATTTTTTTGTATACAGTATGGTTACCTAGCAACCGAGGCTTGAAGAAACCAAGTGGTAAAAAGTTGCTCAACTTCCTGAAAGAACTGCTAGGTGAGTAGTTAGTGCGCTTAACTTTGGTATGGGAGTTTGGAGTTCGATTCCCCAGTGTGATGATCTTATTTTTTTTAAATTTGGATTGGATAATTTGCATGCAATTGCGCAAGTCAGGACCAGGGTACAAATAGCATACTGCTAATTGTACCAGGGGTGCAAATAGGGGTGCAAATAGCATACACTGCTAATTGTACCAGGGGTGCAAATAGCATACACTTCTAATTGTACCAGGGGTGCAAATAGCATACACTTCTAATTGCACCAGGGTACAAATAGCATACTGCTAATTGTACCAGGGGTGCAAATAGCATACACTGCTAATTGTACCAGGGGTGCAAATAGCCTCACCCTTTATTAATATAGGATCTCTTAGTCTGTTCTTTAGTAACTCATCATTATCTACTATATAGTCCTCCATTAGGAATGATTATGTAAGTGCTTATTTAATCAATCATTAACTAATCATTAGCTACTCTATAAAATTTGATTATGAGTTACTTACTAAACTAATGGTTCACTAGCAGTTAGTTTCTCATCCGTTCCTCATTTGTTTCCCGGTAATATACTCAAAATGCTATGTACCTTATTGTAAAGTGTTACCTTGCATCCGTGTCTTTTGCTCTTTATGTCTCACACATGCTGACACGGTCTTGCCTCACGATGACTCTTAACATATCTAAAGCTGAAGTCAGCAGCTTTTCTCATCTGGAGGAGGAAGTGAACGATCAGCGGGAGCCGAGCAGATCAAACTGAATTACCCCACTGAGGGTGAGCACTGTGAGACCCCTATGGAATTATTTCATCAGTGTCTGTTTTTTTACTCTCCGTTAACAAAATCAGATGGTGTTCATCATTTAAGAGGGTAGTTTTCTGAAAACACTAACTCAATGGCCTGACTTCTTTTTATACAAAGAAGGAATTCAGTCGGCAGGTGGGTCGGCCTTAAGGACCTTTTGGTCCTGGTGCCGTAGGGTGCCAACTACACAAGTCATGCATATGATCCTGTCTTCAGGAAGAGGCTTTATAAATGCCAACTAACCTGCTGAGATAAAGTTCTGTGTTTGAGAATGCTGAAGCTGTCAGGTCTGTGACTCTTTTTGCTTTATCTATTGAAGTAAATGATCCATCCATCTATCCATTTCTCACTGTTCAAGGCACTCAGCAACGCAGACATGTGTTATTTAAACAACATTGTGCATTTTAGTTAACAGTGTTCATTTCCAGAGCTCTATCTACTGTATCTATCTCGGACAGTGTTCATTTCCAGAGCTCTAGGCCTATCTATTGTATCTATCTCCAAAATCCTGGACCATCTTCAGTGGTCTGACATCATGTTTTTAATCTGCTTCTCTGCAACCCTCCTCCCTCCTCTGCTGTCTCCACCTACACAGAAGCAGATTGACTGTGTCTCTTTTTATATCCTCCTCCATCATTTATTAGACATTTTAATGCTATGCCCTCCGTGAATCGTCTCTTCAGTATCCGTTCTTCAGGAAATCACTTCAATGCGTATTTTCTGATGCGCCAGATGAGAAGAAACCAAGAATTAGAAGAACTTATTAACTTACAAATTACGTTTGTCGTCATTGTCTGTCTAACTGACAGTTGTGCAACCACATATCCACATGACTTGGGAGAATATACACACAAGCCAGTGGGCCATTGTACCCCTAATGTAGTAAATTAATTGTATTGTTTTGGAGAATACTGTCAGCGCAAAGTGTAAATATTGAGTTGAAATCATTGTAAGGGAGAAAGAAACTTCAAACTGTTAAGGTTGTCTTTGTTCAACTTGGATGATTCACCTGAATCCTACTGATATGACTCAGCAGTTGTGAGTGGGTGTTTCTATATGTGTGAAACATACATATCTTTTCACTTTTCACAAGGGTTTCCTTTTTTCTGTCAATGGGATTCCTTAAAAGATACCTAACAGATCAGGGATCTCCGTCTGAGTGGCGCTAATGCACCTTAAGGCTGGTCGCCACTCTCCATATAACGGAAAGATGAAGAAGCAACCTCAGCGTAGACTGGGTAAACCCAGCCCGATCTACCGGCGATTTGATTTCGCCCTGCAGCTCAGGCTGGAAACCTGTACGTTTATCTAGCCTGCTTCCGTTACAAATTTGCGGGAACCAATCGCAAACTGGCTTATCCAGCTGGCGCACTATTGGCGGGTTTAACACGATGACGATTGAGAAGCGACCAAGCAGCTTTTTGTTTACATTCAACAAGCCAGCCACCGAAACACAGCACTCCATGGCAGCAACCCGTTGATGCCGCTGTCGCTGCTACGTCACCCGGATCGTTGTTCTGATTGGTTGAAGGACTATCCAATTGCGTACAGAGTCATTTGAACTATGCCCGTTGATCATGCCTCTTGTGCAGTAGAAAAAACAGAGCAGACTCCCCGGACTAATGTTCAATCTTAAAAGATTGAGCTTGGTCTGGTGATAGCCAGACTAACCTTAGAGCACTTGTCAGTCAGACAGCACCGATGGCAGGGAGTGAAAAATAGGTCAGAAACTGACAGGTTTAATAACAGAATTGTTAAATATTACATGACACTGTAACTTTAATGCAAGATAGTTTGATGCAGGTTAGAAGCTAGCAACCCTGAAACCACAGGTTTTTAAAATAATTTCTATTTTTTATCTTTTTATTGCCCTACATTTTGGCTTTTATGAACTCTTTTGTACCTGCATGCTCATAAATCAGTGGAATACAGTTTTTACTTTGTTTCCTTTGAGTCGTGACAGCAGCTGCTCCAATATGGAGCAGAGGGAGGTAACATTTTTAAGGAGACAAATGTTGTTTATGTGGTGTTAAAGGAAACTTAATTCCAGTGGAACAGCTGTATGTTGTTTAGTATTTAGTTATTTCTGTCTTAATTTATTTATGTGTAAGGGCATCTTTAAAAACCCTAATGGCTGCATCAAGGAAGAATTAAGTTGTCTGTGCTACAAATAATTAATAATAATAGTGTGGTGTGTTGTTTGTGCATGTGTGTGGTAAAACACACCATGGGACATGAGTGCGTGTGTATGGGAAAGACAAAATGTGTGTGTGTGTTGTTGTGTGTGTGTGTGTGTGTGTGTGTGTGTGTGTGTGTGTGTGTGTGTGTGTGTGTGTGTGTGTGTGTGTGTGGGTGTGTGTGTGTGTGTGTGTGTTTGTGTGTGTGTGTGTGTGTGTGTGTGTGTGTGTGTGTGTGTGTGTGTGTGTGTGTGTGTGTGTGTGTGTGTGCGTGTGTGTGTGCGTGTGTGTGCGTGTGTGTGTGTGTGTGCGCTATAAGTCTGCCTCCAGTTATTTTAAGCCATTCCAGTATTTCTCTTAGACTTGTCAATGAGCTGCTGGAGAGGCAGACTGAGGCGCAGAGAGGAAAGTGGAGTCATGCTGCAGAGGTTGAGCTGCAGAATCATGATACAGCTGAGTGAGCAAGGGAGAGAGAGAGAGGAGGGAGGGGGTAGAGCAAGGAAAAGAGAGACAGAGAGAAGGAGAATGGAAGTGAGAGAAGAGGCATTGAGGTTTAGAAAAGTGAATATTTGTGTGTGTGTGTGTGTGTGTGTGTGTGTGTGTGTGTGTGTGTGTGTGTGTGTGTGTGTGTGTGTGTGTGTGTGTGTGTGTGTGTGTGTGTGTGTGTGCGTGCGCGCTGTAGGGATGCTAGCTATTCATTTATAACTACTTACAAATCTATCTGTTGCTGCAGCATGAATAGAATGTTGTTGCAGTGAAGGTGATGGTCTCTGTGTATACTGTCGAACTGTTGCCCTCCACAAGTCCTCCTATCTAAACGACAACATTTGTCGCCAAACCTCCTAAATGACTCATAAGACCGCCAGTTTGACTTTTTTGCCTTTATTGGACAGATGGCAGTGCAGAGGAATACTGGAAAATAGAGGGAGGGACAGAGGACATGCAAGAAAGGTCCCACATAGCCGTAAAGGCCCTGACACACCAACCCGATAATCGTCCGTCGGACAGTTTGGCGAGGTTAGTGACTCGGGTCTGTTCCGTGTGTTCCGTGCCGTCGTCCGTCGGAGGAGCTGTCGGCCTTCATTTTGGCCGACCTGACTTGCTGGGTGGGCAGTCGGATTCAATGACCAATCTGATTGGTGGAGTGCTAACCCAGAAATAACGAGCGGGATGAGCGTGACTAAGCCTCTCAAACTCTGACGAAAGTCTTTTAAACTGACCTTTGTCGATCTGAAATGAAGACAGATTCAGCAAATGCATGGCCTATTTCTTAAAATGTTTTCAGAAACATGTTTCGGTGAACTATCTTCGTAAAATATGAGATCATAGTCCGAACGAAGCCGCCATTATGCCCGGTTGAAAAATACTGGAGCAGCCAGACCCACGTGACGCGTTCGTCCAATCAGCTGCCGGTTTTCATTTTTTGGGCGACAATACAGATTAGCACCGCCTGCTGTTATGGAGACGTATTACGTCTCGCGCACACGCAGAACGTACGCTCAAGTCGGCGTCGCTTCGGTGTCTTCCGAGGCACTTTTTGGACCACTGGGAGCCGACTGATCAGTCCAATTGCCTTTTCTGCTGACGGTCGGCCGTCGGGTTGGTGTGTCAGGGGCCTAATTGAACCCATGATGTTGCAGATATTTGGGATGCGCTGTAACTACTGGCTACCAAGGCACTCTGTAAAACAGTTTTCTGATCAGCAACCACCATGGCTAATGTCTGGTTAAGTTTAGGTAACCACAACTATTTGGTTAGGGTGAGGCCTATGTCTGATGCACACTGGAGAATATTCAAATCTCCAAGACCGCGTAATGAATCCAATACCCTCCTCTTAGCTCTGTTTTGGTCTCTTACTCGCACCGCTGTGGAGTAAGATCTGGCAATGCCAGATAGGTCTCTGCCAACCAAAACATATCTGGCTCTTTAACTGCTAAATGCTCTGCTATTTTCACCAGCTAGTCGCTAGCTTTATCAGTTAGCTGCCTGGTGCTTGGCAGGTACAGAGCATTGGGTTTTTAGAGCTCTTTGCTGAAAACGGCTACCTGCCTGCTAATACAGATTAGTGCGGTGAGAGTGGACCAGTAAAGTCGCCAGCTGTAAAACCAAAACAGTGAACACTAAGATGCTAAAATGCCCTGTAGAACAGTAAACTGTAGAGTTGTGTGGTAATTCTCTTTGGTTTTATTTTATTTTTATTTTTTATATTTTATATTATATTATAATATTTTATTTTGAGACTCTGGGATAAGGGCTGGGATTAAATTGTGATTCAAAGAATGGCTGGAGATGAATGAGGGTGCAATTATTTTACAGACAGTAATAGGTTCAGTAACACAGCACCATCGTGGGGCGCCTGTAGCCAATCCTGCTAAGTACCACTTAGAATTCTGAGACAGTATGTAATCCCCTGAGTTAGTGTGACTGCCTCTAGAAAGGTGTATGTGTGCATGTTTGTGTGTCGGCTCTGTCATTGCATATAAAACATATACTATGTGAACAAATGCCAAAGCCTGGATAATAACATCAGTGCAATAACATCACATTTAATTTCTTTTCATGTTTTAATGCTTAGAGGATGGGGATAGACATGTGCTGTAATGGTTTAACTCCAGATTACTACTAATACTGACAGTACACTTACGCCTTAAGTGTCAGACTTGAGAGTGAGGACATTTTGGACACTTTTTGGCCTCTTCAAAGTGCTGTTTGAGGGCTTCCACTATATCTTGTGTCGTTACACTAGCTTGATGTTTGGCTGTGTTAGCAGAGTTGCTTTGTTTTTTATCATAAGTTATGTAATCAGAGTGTACAGCTGTCCATATTTACGACAGCAATTAATGCTGTAAGTGAATTGCACTCTGAAACTGTAGGGGCGCCTAATTAAATACAATTCTTTTATGTACATTTGTC
This sequence comes from Perca fluviatilis, assembly GCF_010015445.1. Lineage (NCBI taxonomy): Eukaryota > Metazoa > Chordata > Actinopteri > Perciformes > Percidae > Perca > Perca fluviatilis. The sequence continues at coordinate 14,762,675 of NC_053128.1, read as the reverse complement.
CTTGCACTTATTCCTAATACCTGCAGCTCTACTGAGCAACTCCCTGAAGTCTGCTCTAGAAACTATGTGTGGCATTACATTATATATAAATACTTCTTTGCTTGTAAATGCAGAACTTACTACAGCTACCCGGTGTGCTCGCTCTCAATCAAAGAAAAACTACTGTATCATGAGATGCAGAGTGGAGATGCATTAAAGGAAAGGAGAGCTGGTGGATGGATGGAAGAAGGAGGGGATGGAGGGAGGGTGCCTCCCTAATGGAGAGATGACTCATAGTTGTTGGAACCTTACATCAGCTTTGTGCCTCAGCTCGGCTCTTAAAGTCTTTACAAAAAAGTGCTTCCCATTTTTTATAAAAAATGTACACAACTCCTGCAGTCGCCCCGCCTTTACCCAGTCGCACAACCACTCCTCTTTTTGTGCGATTCCATGGTGTGATATGTACACTTAATAATTATACATTGTAAACTGCAGTTTTTTTATGATACTGTATACTGCTCTGTGATTTGGTGTTTGCACGATTTCTCTTCATGGACAACAAAGTATTATGATTATAAACACTGTAGCTTTATGAGCCAAGCTTCTTACTGCACCAGCACTCCAACCTATAATAACTGAACAGGGCTGATTAGTATATATATACATATATATATATATATATATATATAAAAATTATATATATATATATATATATATATATATATTAGTATAGTGTCACTTGTTATGAGAAAGATAAGGGAAATAAGTCTGTTTCCATTATTACCTCATAATTATCAAGGCAAATTGTTGTCACTTGTTTTCACAAATACAGTTACATTCTGTACTGTAATGTCTTTTTTTTAAGATGAGTTTTTTGGCATTTTAGGCCTTTATTTGATAGGACAACTTAGACATGAAAGGGGAGAGAAAGGGTGGTTGGGGGGAATGACATGAAGAAAAGGTCCGCAGGTCTGAATTGAACCTGCAGTCGCTGCGGCAAGGACTGAGCCTCTGTACATGGGGGCGTCACGCTCTACCAGGTGAGCTACCCAGGTGCCCCAGGTAATGTCTTGTTAATGACTTGTTAGGTACGGACACATTCAATATACAGTCTGGCCATTACATCTTTGGCAGATCAAGAGGCAGAAAATATCTCTTAATATCATGAACCCCTATAATAAAAACCTAACCACATTTTAATGTTAGTCATATACAGTAGGTTAATGGGCATCGTTTGGCGTATAACATTAGGGATAATTCCTTCAAAGGTAACCCATGATTTGAAGAAATTCAAAGCATGACCTGTTTTTTTTCTCTATAATCCACTAACCTTCCTTTTTATACTAGAAACGGTGCTGTAAGGCAGTCATGCTGAAAAGAGTAAGAGTAGTATCACGGTTGAGTAAGCTGTCTCTTCGGTTTGGGTCATGAAGCTCTAAGTCACGCAACCCCCGACTGGTGAATGGCAACGACTGAGCTTTACTCTGCATATTTCATGAAACTGACACAGGCTGCAGAAAACTGCTGCGCACCAGGAAAGATTAGAGCAAGTGTTCACTTTTACAGTCCGCCATCCTGTTTGTGAGACAACTGGAACTACCTCAAAAAAAAAATGTTTTAATAGAATCAAAAATATCCAACTTTTAATACAACTTGCATGTAATCGAAAGTAGAAATAGAAAGTGCTTTAAACTGAGTAAGTAAATCAAATGTTTGTTAAAGAAATGGAATTCAATCCAGGGGCATTTTCATTTTGAAGCATGCATCTAAGTTGTTTGCAAAGAGTTCAAAAGGTTTGCCAACTACAATTCTACTAATTTGATTAAAAAAACCTTCAGAAACAGCATTCCAAGAAGTTCTCACAACTCCGCCTAAACTCTTATTGGAAACCAGTGGGATGCAGTATCAGAGGCACAAAACAGTTGGACCGCACCTAACGGGGAGACATCACACATTTTTTGAGAACATACTCTATGAGGAAGATAGAGGCAGGCCCAGTTAAAACACCAAAGACTGACAGAGATGAAATATCACGTCGGTTTCCCCCCTCGGGTTGCGTGACTCACTCTGATGTCTCAGGAGTGCCAGCATGCTTCTTCTACAGCCCCCCCCTCCCCCCCCCCCCCCCCCCCCCCCCACCCCCCCCCCCCCCACCCCCCCCCCCCCTCGCTCCACCCCGTACTACAACCCGCCCCCCCCCCCCACCCCCCCGTAATCCCACCCCCCCCCCCCACGCCCCCCCCGCCCCCCAAAGCCCCACGCCCCCGGGGGCCGCCCCCCGCCCAGCAAAACCCCCCCCAACAACACAAAAATACAGCTGTCCCCCCCACCACACCCACCCAACACCCCCACACCAAACCCCCCACCCAGCACACCCCCACACACACAAAGACCCGCAGCCCCAACCCACCCCCCACCCCAAAACCCCCACCCCACCAACACAAAAGCACCACAACAAAACGCCCGCCCCAAACGAGACCCCCGCCAAACAAAAAACAGAAAAAAAAAAAAAAAAAAAAAAAAAAAAAAAAAAAATAAAAAAAAAAAAAAAAAAAAAAAAAAAAAAAAAAAAAAAAAAAAAAAAAAAAAAAAAAAAAAAAAAAAAAAAAAAAAAAAAAAAACAAAAAAAAAAAAAAAAAAAAAAAAAAAAAAAAAAAAAAAAAAAAAAAAAAAAAAAAAAAAAAAAAAAAAAAAAAAAAAAAAAAAAAAAAAAAAAAAAAAAAAAAAAAACAAAAAAAAAAACAAACAAAAAAAAAAAAAAAAAAAAAAAAAAAAAAAAAAAAAACAAAAAAAAAAACAAAAAAAAAAAAAAAAAAAAAAAAAAAAAAAAACGACACCACTCAAGAAGAGGAAAAAAGGAAAACACCGTGAAAAAAGGGGGGGAAAGGCGAGAAGGGGAGGAGGGGAAGAGGGAAAAAGGAGGAAAGGGGAGGGGTTGGAAGGGTAGGGGGTGGAAAGGGGAGGGTTGGGGAGGGTGGGGAAGGTTAGAAGGTAGGGGGTGTTTTTTTGTTTAAGAGAGAAGAAAAAAAAAAAAAAAATATGTTGGGGGGGGGAAACCCACCTCTCCGTGTTAAGGGGGGGGGGGGGGGGGAAAGGAAAAAAAAAAAAAAAAATTTATTTCTCTATAAAAAAAAAAAAAAAAAAAAAAAAAAAAAAAAAAAACCCAAGAAAATTTTGGGGAAAGAAAAAGGGAAGAAAAAAAAAAAAAAAAAAAAAAAAAAATAAAAGAAAAAAAAAAAAAAAAAAAAAAAAAATATTTCTCTTTTTTTTCTTCTCCCCCAACCCGCACCAAACCAGCCAAAACGCACAAACGGAGACGGGGGAGAAAAAAAAAAAAAAAAAAAAAAAAAAAAAGAAAAAAAAAAAAAAAAACCCGACCAACGGCGTGGGAAAGAAAAAAAGACACCCCGCCGCCCCCCCCCCCCCCCGCCCCCCCCGCCCCCCCCCCCCGCGCCCACCCCCCGAACCAAGGAAAAACCACAAGCCACCCCCCCCCCCTCCCCCCCCCCCCCCGGCCGGGGGCGGCAGGAAAGCCCCCCCCCCCACCCCCCCCCCCGCGCCGCGGGGGGGGGGGGGGAAGGGGGGGAAAAAAAAAAAAAAAAAAAAAAATAAAAAAAAAAAAAAAAAAAAAAAAAAATAATAATAAATATAAAAACAAAAAAAAAAAAAACCCCCCCCCCCCCCCCCCCCCCCCCCCTTTTCCAAAAAAAAAAAAAAAAAACCCCCCCCCTCTTTTTCACCCCCAAAAAAAAAACCTCCTTTCTTTAAAAAAAATTCATGAGAGACCTGCTTGCTTTATCAGCATATCTCATTTCCTCTGAAGAGGGAGAGGGGGATGAGGGGGTGGGGTGTTTTGCATTTAGGGTGTGGCGAATGTTCCCCTTTGCAGGACTAGCGAGAAGTCCCATAACACTTTCTTCTTTGTTGCAGCTTTGCTATTTTTGTTCCCTCCAACATGTTTTTCTCACATGTTTTCTCACTCTTAAATCAAAGAGAAGTTTAAACGAGAATATAATAATACAATAAAAATTTTGAAATGTGAAAATCTCTCTGAGTTATGACATATTTGAGCCTCCAGGGAAGGAATACAAGTCAATATAATCTATGCATTTTTGTATGTGTGTGCACATTATCATAGCTGCTTGTGCATCTACTGTACAGTATACACATGTTTATGCTCTCAGTAAGTATGTAGTTGCATATATATCTTTGTGGGTCTTATATTTTTAGTCCAATTTTAATCTGAGGCCACAGTGAGCCTGGGTTTAGCCTGGGAGATCTCATCAATATTTAATTCAGTGGTGAAGGAGGTCTGACGCAGTCAGGCCCCAGTGCTGGAATCTCTGAATCATAATCGACTGCATCAAAAACAGTTCACGCAGGTGGCCGGGTTGGCTCAGTGGGTAGAGCAGGCGCTCATATACTGAGAGTCCAGGGTTAGAGTCTGACCTGTGACGATTTCCTGCATGTCTTCCCCCCTTTCTCACTTAGCTGTCCCACCGATTAAAGGCGGAAAAGCCAAAAAAAGAAAATAAATAATCAATTTTTTTTTCTTGAATTTAAAAATCGTATTTTCTTTGGAGCAAGTATGTCTGAAGTACAGCTTTACCATGATGTTATTTTTGAAATAACAGACAATATGTACAAGTGAAACAATTTGCTTTACCTTGTGTCACAGTATCAAATGCCATGTATCAGATTTCTAGTGGTTGGGATCACTGCTGTGTGATGTCTACATTGTTTAAGTCCTGCAGTGTTGTTGTAATCATTTTCATGGTGTTTTCGAGGTTGTAATCAAGGACTGATAATGTTAATGCTAATCGACTTTTTCTACTTTGCATTACAGGGATATGCAATTTAGGTCCACAAAACAATCACAAGGTCTATCACCAAGAACCACAACACCTATTGGTGCACAAAGTGAGAAAGTAGCATATTGTATATACTGGAAGTATATGTTTTATACTAATATAGCCTAATATATAATAATATGCATGTTATAATACATTTAATTAAACTACTTAATCTTTCCACAGTTGTGGGAGGCTGAAGCCTGTCCCATCCCACATTGGTGCTTAAATACAGTATATTGATCAAAAAAGTATTAATGCCTGTAGTACTAAACCAAGTACTCAAACAATATTTAGTGCAGTTAGTTACCGGGTAGTTGACATTTTGTTGTTTAAAAAACTATAGTTTGAGTAAAGCTGAAGTTGCTGAAGAACACAAAAACCTGGAAAAGTGTAACAACACTGAGCTACAAATCATGGGAAAAGGACAAAAGAGACAGGCATAGTTGGTGTAGGCCTTCATACATAAAATAACAGATGGTTGAATGGTTAACAGAACAGGTAATAAGAAATGTCTGACTTCACGTAAGCAACAACTGTAATAGAGTCTGGTCAGAAAAGGTAATGGGACAAAAAAAGCAACTCTTACGCACAAAAAATGAAAAAAAAAAAAACAGCACGTTGTCCTTTGACACTTTCTCTGTTAGTTGCCTTTTTATCCCTGTCAATTGCAATTCCCTGTGTTGCTGTCTCATTTCTTTGAAAAGCAAACACAGCTCTCCTGATAGCAAAAGCGGCACCATTATCAATTACTCCACGTCTCCTGCACCAAATAACCTCCCTGCAGGCGCAGCACATTTCCCTGCATGGCCTAGAGAGGGAGGGTGGAAGAAAGAAAAGAGGAGAAAAGGATAAACAAAAGATTGAGAGACTGGAAGAGAGAGAGAGAGAGAGAGAGAGAGAGAGAGAGAGAGAGAGACAGAAGGAGCAGGGCAGCAGAGGAAAGGAGAGAGAGAGAGAGACAGAGGCAGGGAGCTATATGTTAAAAAAAATGCTTACGGCATTAAACGTTATATTGCTGTTCTTGGTGGGTTGGATGATAAGGGAGCTGCTTGCACATTATGGCTTTATAAATTACAACATGACAGCTGGACTGAAATGACCTGCTGTCAGGATGTGTCTTTATTTTACTGAACAAATACACTCACACTATGAACATTGTATAATAAGAAAGGAAATTCAGGATAAACTGTTGATGATCAGTGCTTGGGCATCCTTAAAGCAGCATAGGAAGAATTCATATCTGAAATCCAATACAGCAGATATAGGTGAGCTGTTGCAAAAGGTAAAAAAAAGAAAAACAGTGACATAGCAGTACATGCATTCAAGACCAACTTATTCACTATTGCGATGTCCACACCAAGGTGTAAAAGGATGTTTCAGATTTTTGCAACATTAATAAAGCACCAACCAATAATATGGATGTAGAACCCAAACCCAAATATCCTATAAAATATCGATTTTACAAATTAAAATGACAGTATGCAGAGACACAACATGTGAACTGAATGACACCGCAAGGAATAGAAGAAAGAAAGCACAACAGTTTAACAGCAGTGAAAAAATTCAGCAAATAGAGATTTGGCGATTACTTTAATGCACAACTGTGTTCTAAAATGTATTTCTCAGTCAGATTTTACCCTGATGTTCCTCTGATATTTTCTATTAAGTCATTTTCCCCCATCTATGCTCCAGTAATATGTATCTGTATAACTGCAATGATGATACAAATACATTAAAAAAAAATATATATATATATTTTCTGTTTCATTTTATGCTTGTTTTTCCACACTGACATATGTCTGAAAACTTTAAGGTCTTGAGTAGAATTTGAAATGCATGTTGTAAGCCTTAACTAATAACATAAACCCTCAGTATACACTAACACATAGAAGCAGGCCTTACCACCGGAGGAAATACTATACATCCTTTGCATAAGTAAAGGTGCAAATGCCAAAATGTAAAAATACTCTGTTAAAGTAAAAGACACATTGATATGTTTACTCAAGTAAAACTATAGGCCTATATATTATCAGCTAAATGTACTTAAAGTTTCAAAAGTAAAAGTACGCTAAATCGCCCCTTTCCATCATATTATATATATTATATTATTATGTGTATTAGTAATATTACTGATAATTATATAACGTTGCATCGTTTTATCCATAACGTAAATATCATATTTTATTAGCTGATCCTATGTCTTGCATGGGAAATCTGAGTAACTAGTAACTTTAGCTGTCAGATGTGTACTAATCCAGTACTTAATTACTTTCCACCATTGAACTAATATACCCAAATGTAACCCTAATTCTAAACCATAGTGCTGCTAGCCCTAACCCAGAATTCACTGAAGTCATTGTTGGAGGATATTTTGTCTAGATATATTTTGTGCTTCCTCTCATGGTGACATTTTGTGTTTATTTGTACCTTATCCTCCTCACAACACATCTAATAGACTTCCCACGCACCTCTCATTCTGTTTCCCCCCTCTCCTCTGCCTTTTTTTCTTCCTGCCGCCTTACATGGGCTGAGCCAACGCCCAGTTGCTGCAGTGCAGCTCACTTCCCTGTTTCCAAAAAACTCTGCCCCCTCCCTCTCCAGTTCTGAACACCCTTGCCTCTCTGTGTCTCTCTACCTCTGACTATCTGCAGTGAGGCAGAGTGGAGGCAAAGTGAAGGAACAGTAAAGTGAGTTTTTTTTTTTGACACTCACAAGCTCAAAACTGCACTGCCCTAAAACAGAATAAGTGCATATTTACGGTTTGTAGCAAATGTTCTGCTTTAAAAGAAACACTGCAGCAGACACAAATCTAACGTTATATTACCTCTGCCTCCCTCCCCTTCACTGTTAGCAAACCTGATGACCCCCCAACTGTAATGACCTGTGGTTTTGGGATTTGTTTTTCTCTGAGACTTTAATGACTTTAATAACTTTAATGACACACTATTAAGTATTAAGTGCTGTTATCCCAGAAGAAGTGTTAACGTGGTCAAACAGTGTTGTGTAAGTTTGTGCCGGGCCTTTGGGAGTAATTGAAAAGTGAGGAAGACACAAGGCTTGGATTGCAACCATCTGAGAAGGATGAGGCCATTACAAAGAGCGAGGAATAGTTTGGGAGATGTTACTGGGATTAATGATAGAGAAGGAAGAGATATTCCTTAAAAATACAGAAGGCCTTAAGTCTCATAGGGAACATACATACCCCCAGATTGCACTTTATTTTGCCTTGCACACGTGACTTGTGGTAGAATAAAGTAGACAGAAAGTTGTGTTCTACCTACTGTATATTTCCTCGAGCACTCTAACCCTCACCTCAGGTAGAATTTGCATTTTGAGTTTTTTAGCCTCATCTCACAGTCTTTATCTACTGACCTTAAGATTTAGTTGAAAGTTTAAAAGGTCAGTAATGGTCAGTAATGAACGTAAACCCTATTTAAGTTTTGTTTTTTTACACCATTAAGTCACAAAAGTTATGAATAACTTCACATTTTCTACGTACCCTTTGGAGTTTTTGATGTGTTGATGACCCTTCCCCGTTTTAGTGCGTCCTCAGAGATTCATATGTACGTGCAAAAAAAGCACACGGCTGATGCAATTCAACATCTTCAACTCATCAACTGGTGTTGGCAGTAACAATATCAAGCCGGTAGTCATGTTACATAAGGTGTAACTATTCCATGTCATGGGTTGTGCTTTTCTGAGAATATCACATAAACCGCACTGAATACTCATTGCTACCCTAGCTGTAGTTTGGGGTCCCCATTGCTTTTGTAGCTTAGTGGGTATGTTGATGGTGTCGTGTTATGTGACCTCCAGTTAGATCATGACATACCCTGTCCTATCCTGTCATATCCATCATGTCCCATTATATCCCCTCACATTCCATCACGCCCTGTCCCTTCCCATCACATTATGTCAAGTCGCATCATGATGCAGCATGACATAAACCAACGATTACAGTTGCAATAAAAAAGGCACTTGCTTTGTCATACTTCGGGCAGCCATTTGAGCAGGATCAGATCTCTACATCTCAGCTGCAGCTCCTAATCTATAGAACAAGGTATTTGCCGTTGCAGTTTGCAGAACCACTGCAAAGCAAACACATTTACTGTAATGTAACTCTTGTAAAAAAAGAAGCACAGTCGATGAGAATTGATCAGGAGCAGCGCAAGGCTTGTCCTCAAGCTGCTCTCTCAGGCCCTGCCAGGTAATCCAAGCCTCAGAGGTCGCAGAATTTCCCGGCAGGATGAGGGAGGCGAGGCTGCAGCTCCAGGGTAGAAAGAGACAAAGTAATCTGGCGCTGGATTCAATGGTGATTTTTAGTAGTTAATCAACATCTTTCATGTATTTTCCCACAAACTAACAGAAGCTTGGATGCTGCTGGGAGGTGTTAAAAGAAATCCAATAACTGTGTTTAAAAGCTGCTAAATATGCAAGCTGCACCATCATCAGCTGCTTACTGAAAGGGCTTTGACAATGAAAAAGGAGACTGTATCATAACCAATGCAGAATTGCCGTGTGCGCTAGTCTCCTCATCAGCATTTCAGATGAAAAGAGATAAAGTTTGCATTATTCTTCTCCTTGACAGGAAGCTGGTCTGCAGTATTGTGGCATCTTGGCTTCCACAGGGGTGACTCTGAGATAATTTCTGAGCGTCTGCCAAGGGCTTTTCACCCACAAGCACTTTGATGAGAGAGAGTGGGTCTAGCATACCCAGCTCCAATGATCAATGGTTCCTAATGGAGGAGCGGTCATGCAGAGCATGAGATTTAAAAAGGACACAGAGATTCTGAGCCTTTTTCTGAAGCCTATTTCATTATGGCAGCATGATTCTATTGCTCCAATTTAATTGATATGATCCATTTAAACTTGCAGGAGTCATCCCAAGAATATGTTGTAAAGGTTTATAAACTTAGCTTGTACAAGGTCCCATATTGTAAACAGTGAGATTTCCATTACTTTTAGCAGGTTGGTGGACTTAATAACTTAATAAATACTGTGAACGTATCAAAACACTCACTCCACAGAGAAATGCATACAGCCCATGTTCAGAAAATGGTGTCTTAAAATGAGCCCACAGGACTTCCGTACAGTTGTGATGTCACAGCTATATAGGTAGAAAATGCTGCTACAGTGCCGTTACAGTCATTCCCCGGCAGCAATGACGGTGCAGAGACTCCGAGAGCGCAAATGTGGAAGACCCCGAAAACGCTGACCAATCAGAATAGACTGAGCTGTTTCAGGAGGGGGTGTCTTAAAGAGACAGGCGCTGACAGAGGGTGAACACAGGTATATTCAGATAGACAGTATGAGAATAATAATTATGTTATTATAGCATGTAAAATATAGTAGAAAATACAAGTATTAACCTAAACATGTGCATAGTATGGGACCTTTAAAGAAATAGTTTGATATTTTGGAAATGTGCTTGTTTTTTTTCTTAGATTAGAGTAGATCAATGTCAAGTAGATCAATGTCACTCTTATGTCTGAATAATATGAAGCTATAGCGAGAATATGTTTAGCTTAGCATAAAGACGAGAAGCCAACTTAAAAATCTTCAAAAGTACTTTTTATTCAACCTGGTGAGATGCAGGAGGTGCCAGGCCCGGAGGTGCCAGGCCCGGAGTCACCCCGCGGACCCAACACAAATCTTGCGGCAGCTTGCAGTTTTAACGGGGGGTGCGGCTAGGAGGGGCAGTCCAAAAGTAGACAGCGGGTCCCAGGATTTAGGAGTGCTGCTCCTGATCAGTGCTGTAACCGACTTTTAAGTTCGCCTAGCTAGCATCCAGTTAAACACCAGCCAAACGCTTTCTAAAATAAGTGAAATAAATACATGAACAATACAATGTCACTTTGCCCTTATTGCACTAGAATAACTAGCCTAATTATTGCACCACAACGTAAATTCTCTACTTATTACCAGCCGTTATGGATTTTTTAATTTTATATTACACAGTAAAATTACTAGTTTCGCTGCAGGAGGGGAGAAGACACAAAATCAATAATCAATCTATTGACAATCAATCTAATGTTTACGGTGCGGGTTAGACCCAACACACAAGCTGCGGGAATGGGTGGGAGCAGAACACACGCACTGCGGGAGCGGGCGGTAATGGTCAGAAATCTACCGGGAGCGGGCAGGAGCGGTATTCAAAAAAAGCAGCACTGAGAAACCCTAAGTGTTGCAAGCTGATCCTTCCAACATCAAGTCCAACGGGAGGCGAATCAAATGGCCTGCAGCTAACATGACTTTACTGTGCAAGCAGTTTGACAAAGATGTCAACCAAATTATGGAGGCTATGGTGAAGAGAGAGGCCGAGAGGAGACTATAAACCATGACCACAATCATTGTGGAGAGGTCGTCCGCAAAGCAAGGGCAAGCTCAGCTACAGGACCAAACAGCACCTCAATCAAAGTGTACAAGAACTGTCCCAAGCTCCTGCTGCATCTGTGGAAGATCCTGTGCGTATTCTGGAGGAGGGGAAAGATCCCAGAACTGTGAAGAGTGGCCGAAGGGGTGTGGATACCCTGCTGTTTCCAAGCGGGCTGAGCACCTACCTACATCAGTCCAGAAGGGTGGCATTTTAGGGATGCCAGGCTGTCTGGAGCACACCGGTGCAGTGACACAGCTCATCAAAGAGGCCAGAGAAAACCAGGGCAACCTATCAGTGTTGTGGCTCGACCTGGCAAATGCATATGGCCCCATTCCACTCAAGCTGGTGCAGCTCACACTGACCAAATATCACGTCCCCAGCAGAATCAGAGACCTCATCGCTGATTACCACAGCAACTTCAGGATGAGGGTCTTTTCGGGAGCAATTACATCAAGGTGGCACAAGGTGGAGATCGGCATTATCACAGGGTGCCCCTATCTCTGTGTCACTGTTCTCCCTAGCAATGAACATGCTCACAAAGTCTGCTAAATCATATAGTCACCACAGAATCAGTCCCAGGCTGCCGGTAGATTCTACAGGGGCCACAACCGTCCCAACCGTCACAGAAAATCCTGTCAAGAGCTTCGGCAAGGTTTCTGACAGCTCTCTGAGGGACACGGCATCCATCCAGTCGACGTGCGACGGGCTGAATGGATGGCTAAAATCCATGGAGAAGTCTGGCCTACCTGGGAAGTTCAAAGCTTGGATGATTCCAGGAACATCACTGAAGATGTGTCCATAGGCATCAGCAGATGTATTTGCACCACAAATTCATGTAAAAACAAAAATCACTGCTACTGTATAAGTAGTACTTGAAAAATGTCTTAAATCACCCCTCCATTTCAACATAGTATTAACATAAATTCAGCATCATGTCATACAATCGATTAAGAAGTTTTTTATTCTTTTGTTTTATATTTGTCATTTTTTTCCCTTTGCCACAATTAACCATGGTAGTAAATATACATCAGAATGAAAAACACACCTTCCCAATGTTCACTGGTGCAGTAGTTGAACTGCTGAGCAAACTCAAAATGCTTTTTTTATTTCACTGTTTATCTGCATTGGTGCCCTTACATAGCGATATATTATTTCGACCCTGCATTGAGAGAACCAGCTGTACAGTTCTTTAGAGGGTTAGACCATGGCCTATTGTTAGGCTGAGGTTGCTTAATTAGAGGCAGGGCGAGTCTGATGAAAACTGATGTGTCTGCCCGGTTCAACTCTGAGATTTTCTTGCATTGCGCTGTGAAGAGCGCTGTGAAGAAATAATCTCAGAGATTACGTTATGTTCTGCCAGCTCACAGCAACTTAATAAAAAAATGGGGAAAAAGAGTCCCCCCCCCCCGACCCCCGCTGTTGTAAAGCGTTCTGCATATGGCGTCTGCGTGTGATGTGCAGGTTAACTTCCACCCAAACACAGACACAAATATACAGATATGTCTCGCTGCCACTTGTTGTCTGTGGTTGTGCTTTGCATGTGTGGGATTCTGAAACGTCCTTAAATTCTGGACGTTTCAGAATTTTTTTAACATTTTGGTCCTGAGAGCATTATTAGACATAGATATTTCAGAGAGTGTGCTCTTATATCTACTAAATGCTTTCTCTACAATGTCCTGCGTGGTAGATTCATATGTTGAAACAAATTTTATACAGTCTATAGTTGACACTTTGCTGTCACCTACAGTTTCAAGAGTGTAAGTGTGTTGAGTTGTGTGCTACTACTGGTACTACAGCAGTGATGGTAATAGTGGCATTAGTTGCTTTTGTAATTGTAGAAGCAGTAAGAAAAAGGAAGCCGAGAAACTCCCTCTTATGACATAAGACAATGTAAAGATATATTTACATCTTATAAAGGTTAATACTAAATATTGATGTTAGTGTTGCTATTGTAATCAAAGTCTTATATTTATTGTATACTTTTTTATTAAGGTCCCAAAATGTATGTGAAATACTGTATATCCACCACTTAAAGCTGCGGGCAAACACACTCTTACACTTAGACTTCATAGAAATAAAAACACTATTAATAAATTATTTGACGCACATGTAGCTGATGTAGCCAATTCCGAGAACTGTAGGTAAACATCACATCAAGGTGAAGAGAAAGGCATGTCCTTTGTTACACCACTCACAACCTCTCTTCTTATTTCAGATATGGCTATAGGCTTCATACTGGACACAGCAGTATTGGCTGTGTCCCAGAATGTAATTTTGTTTTTTTTGTTTTTTGCTGAGGGAAGTGCAAGTCATCGTCAAGGGCAAAGACCAGTTGGTGGCGAGTCTGTTTTGGAGTTAGGCCAGCATGTGACACAACTGGAGAGACACTGCAAATCTGTAGGGCACTTCAGGGACATTTAAAGAACAGATCCATAACATAAAATATGTGTGCAAAAACAACCATAATAGTGAAGTGCATAGACAAAGAGCAAAATCTAACCACATGAAAGCTAAATATAAAAAAGCCAAAATGATGATAAATAAACTAGATACCATTAAGAAAAAAGCATCATGTTGGAGTCATAGTGTACAAAATGGAATCACCACATTATCTAGACACTTATTTCTAGATATCACACATTTTCTGTTTAGATACAATCACACCAAACTACTTTTTTCAATGCAAAGAATAACAAGTGAGAAGTAATTGTAATAATCATCATAATAATAATTAGAGTAACCATGAAACAAGAAATCTGCCATGGACACTTTCATACAAGCATTAACATAGGCATGGTTTTTATTATCACATAAAAAACATATGAATCAGTGTAATGTGACATCAAATGTAATCTCTTTTTTTATCTTGTGAAGGGCAAATGACCATGACTCAATAGTGGTACTGAAAACCACCTTTAAGGAGCATAAGTCTAACACCAGTCTCTTTTTCTTAACCATTTGTAAAGACTCAAGAAAAATGTCTATTAGTAGTAATAACAACCAGCTACCACTTGGTGGTGCTATAACACTGGACATGAGATGGTCAAAGATGTTGCAGTGCAGTTTGAGGCTTTAAATAGCATGTGATGTACTTGTAAATCTCAGCACTGTAGAATCATGAATCACCATCCGAGAGAAACAGTTTGTTGGCAGTAAATATTACACTTTCATGCTATACCATATGCCGATTGACCATGACTTCACTGTTGCAACACAAAATAAAGAGTGAGATTACACATAATTCACTCCTACAGCCATAGTGCCCAGTTTCTTTTAGATTTTGTTGTTTTACAGTAATTTTACTAAGTGTTAAATTGTTGATGGTAATGCAACATCCTTGGGCATCCTCTACAGCAAGCTAAATATTTCCAAAAGCACTCAGGAGAAAATTGGATGGTATTGTATTTTGCTTATAAAATATGTAACACCCTATCCAAAGATATCAGAGTGGCTGACACAGCAGACGTTTTTTTTAAACAAAACAAATTATCCTTTTGACAAATCTTCCAGTTCCCAGCAGTATATTGCTCTCTATTTTATTATTGTTTGGTGATTGTTATGGAGCACAATACTGATGTGTATTTATTTTTAAGATAAACAAAAAATCACATCGATGGTTAATTCCAATATGAGTCTACTCATACTTAAGTCTAAAAAAACATGAAGGACTACAGATATTTTTGAAATACAAACAATTTTCTTATTTCACTACAAAACCTCTTCAAATTGTTTTGATTCAGGTAACACAAAATGTAACGTGCTTGTTGCTTAATAAGTATCCATATTAACAAGGCCACAGTTTGGCTGAGGAGCAGGAGGAATCAGATCTGACCCAGAACCAGTATTGTCATTGTTTTCATCAATGATAGATCCCAGTACCATCTGCTCCAATTGTTCATCAATATTTAGTTATTTGTCACGTCACCAATAAAATCATCACTGCTGTCAGCAGATTTATACTTCCCTGCTGTTATTTATGATCAAATACAACATATGCCATGTGTGCACATTAAAACCTAGCATTGATTAATTTCATTTTATTAATGCATTTATTTTAGATGTATGGATTTAAGTTATACTTTTGCCACCTAATATGTGCATGTCCAATGTGTTTAGATGTCCACCCATTATAATAGTTCTGGCTACCATAATGTTACTGGTCTGTAATGCAGGGCAGCAGTGCAGTGTGTGGTGGAGTTTCACACACAGAGCACAGGCTGAGACCACACCGCACCTTCGCAGGTTGAAGGGTGTAGATTATTAGGGCTCAAAATGAACCTAAAAGTATACACTACAATAGCACATTTATAAGTAACCGTATGCACGGATATTATGGTAAGCAAGTTGTTAATTATTTATTTGCATTGTCCATCCATCATTTGACAGTAATGTTAGCTAACGTTAGCTATCTTAAAAAAGTTTGCTGTTATCTTTATTTTTTGTAAACAAGCTAGAAAATAGCAAACACTGACTGACCACTGACTAGTAAAATTTTTGTAGCATGTTGGGAACTGTTGTAACCAACAATTGTTAGCTAAAATAGCCTGACATTAAGCCTAAATACTATTACTTAATTTTAGCCCGCCCAAGTTTGTGCCATGTTAGCTAACAACTTTAGCACTAGCTATGTAGCTAGCAGTTAGCTAGCACTGTACATTAGGAACGAGGGCTGCATAAGAGGACTTCTCTTAAAATAAGCAACAGGAGCACAAGCTCGTTCAGCAAGCAAGCTATACCAGCTCTCGCTAGCTAGCCTTTTTAAGTTGCATTTTTTTTATGGCTAACATGTAGCAGGGCTGGCTAAATGCCACAGCCATACAATAATTCCAATTGCAGACCTACTCCAACATTACTCCTCCCTATGGCTGTAATGTTTCAGACGTCATTGGTTTTTGATGCAGGGGGAAAAACTGTCTTGTGAAGAAAGCAGCAACTATGAAAATATATTGATGCTTTTAGGATAGTGCATGAAGGTAGTCCCAACATGAAGGTGTTTAAAAATAAATTAAGAGAACAATTGTTCTCTTAATACATCCATGGTGTTTGCACCACCCGCTGTACAGTAGGACGTAAACTGCAACAGCAGCGCTATGTTAAGTCATGACTCTTCCAACACATGACATGAATGCAACCTTCAAAAACAGTGGCCAAAATTGTGGGCTATGGACACTGTTTCACAATAACGTGCCTATTAAAATTAATCACCATCACAGCATGTCAATATTCCTGAAAATGACTCTTTTTTTTTTGGTTATGCCTATGTTGATTAATTGTCATATTTTCACAACAATTAGACAGCATGTAGCGAACAACAGGGATACATGACCTCTCTTCTTGAAACTACTCAGTTAATGACAATGGTAGCACAAAGACATCCATACACTGGACTGATCCTTCATTATGGTTTATTCATTCAAGTATCTAAGTGATTGGTCATATAAAAAAGTGCCTGCCAAAGATCCTTTGACACATTACTGAATAAACTGCTATGGGAGCATCAATCTTGTGCACTGAAACCCTTCACCTATTTAGTCTTTATAATGTGCACATAACCTTAAATGTACATAACCTTAAATGTACACATGCATCTCCTTAAGGGTAATTTCTATGTGGAATAGCCTAATCATTCTGGTTACATTGACAGCTATTCCACCAGACCTTTTTAGTTCAGACAAATCTAGAGTGTAGTGGAGGCTATGGCATTATTTAGTTTATTACCTCCAACTTAATAGATCCATTAGCATCAGACACAACAAAATACAAAGCTGTCACTCAAATAAATGCACAGTGAAACGTTTAACCCAAACACTAACACACAATTGTACAGAAACACTTAAAGTCCACTGCTTCCTTTCTGATCTCATTTAGCATAGGGTACACTGGAGCAATCCTTTATGGAATGAAAGGAGATAATGCCGTCCCACAATTTCTTGGCAGCAACATTTAAAACATTTTAAATGCACTATTCGGCCATTCACGCCTATCTTGCATAAATGTATCAATTGTTTTTGTACAGTCATACTAATTGGGATTTACGTGGATAAATATGAGGGGACAGGAGGGTCAGCGTATGACCAACCATTCTCAATGTGACAACCATTTCGTTTCAGTTTTTATGGTAGCCTATATCCCTTTTTTCATTTCAGTTCGAACCTTGAAAAATAAGTAATATTTTCACAGCGTTGTCCAGATTTATATAGCATGCATGAAACAACATGAACACGGTTAGAAAGCACAGGGTGTCTTAGATGTGCTTTTATTAGCCTATCTTCAGAACATTGTAGTTTCACCACAGTAGACCAAAGTCAATAACATCCGCCATAGCATAATTACGTAGCCTATTGTAAGGGCAGTTGGATTTTCTTACCACCACGGTTGTCTTTTCCTAGGAACTTATTCTCCTTCCCACCTTTTTTTGACCTCATGACGTTATCCATCATAATGGAAAAGTGTTTAGAGAAAGACATATGAAGTAGCCTAATTTTGTTGACTATTCGTCCACACCCCTTTTCTTGTCACATGGTCTCTTTGTTGAAGGCTATGCTGCATGTTTCGTTGCATCATCATTCTGCAGAAAGATGATGTTGCAGGTGCACGAGGGAGGAATAAATAAGATAGAGAGAGAGAGAGAAAAATTATATAAAGTGATAGATAAATAATACTTTATTCTGCAATAGATTTAGTTTCACAGTGGTACTTTGTGTTAGACAGCCAATCATTTCAGATATTGATTGGAATTGTTACAAATTATAGGTTATACTTTTTTTTATGGGCATCAACACATTGACCAGTCACAATATTTCTGCCTTCACATCTTTAAATCATATTGTCTGCATGCTTTTGTTTACTCATCTGCTACTGAATTGCAACATCAAAGAGCCATGCATGACCTCCTGATGGAATGGAAAGAGAGAAAGTGGTGGAATGAAAGGGGAGGGAGAGGACATGCAGTTTTTATGAAGCATTCATGTTGTTGATGTTTTTCCCCCCGTCTGCTTCTGACACTAAAATATGAGGGAAGTAGTCTAGTGTAGGTAATATTAATGGCACCATGTTTCCTTGCTACCTTAACATCAACCTTTGATAGTCAAGAAGCTGTGCAAAGAATCATGTCGCAGAAGAACAAGCACTCAGATTCTGTATAACCAATGAAAGATCCATTTCTATTTTACAAGCTTCCATCTCTTCACATGCTGTTCTTTCTCCATCTGTTTCCAGGCGGGAGGTGCCATGGAAAAGCCATGGTCAGAGAGAGGGAAGATGTGCAAACAAATAATAATTTGAAGGCATTCCTCAGCTTTGGCTCCCTCATCTTTTGTACCTCACTTATGCAAGACGCAACAACAGCTATTGTAAAAGAAAAGCGTTTAGCAGAGAAGAAAACTGAAAAAGGGGGCAGAGCAGCAGGATGAGGAGGACATTTGACAGATAAAAAGAGGGAGCTCTGCAGCAGGATCCCCACCGTGCTGAACACAGGACTGCGTGACTGGTCTGTGCAAGCAGAGAGAGGAGAGAGGAGAGAAGGGAGGAAGGTAGGAAAGAAAGCAGGGGGAGGGGAGGCAATTCAGCGCAGTGAAAGCTGACTGGATGAGTAGCAGCCGCGGCACAGGCAGCAGCATCAGCACCACTAGCTGTAGCATCTTTCTTTGTGGCTGCTGGAGGCTGTCCTGTGGCTGTTGTAGCATTAACATAATCCATTTACAAACACGTATATCTGGACACAGACGTCCTCACTGCTTGCTGCCTTATACACACCAATATCGTGGTGGCCACCAGAGAAGAGGTAGTATGTGACGGGGTTTGGGGGACAGAGGGACACAGGAAGAGGAAACGGGGACGAGTGGTGGTCGTGCAAACGGGAGGAGGGCTGGAGCGACGCCGACTAGAACAGCAGCAACAGCAGCAGCAGTAGCAGCAGTAGCAGCGGCACCATGGCACAAGCCGCCAAGCAACTCCGTAAGACCAAGGACCTCGCAGAGGCTGCCGCCCAGGAGCAGAGGGAGAAGGAGGAGGAAAAGATCAAAAAGAGGAATCGGTCCAGGGACCGCAGGCGCAAGGTATGGCTGTCTGTCTCAAGAGACAGGGGAGGTGACGGTGTTTCCTTTATCCATCTTTTCCACTCTACCTGCCTTTCTCTATCTCTCTAGGGTTCTCTCTATCACTACATCTCATGTGCAAGATTGGTGAGGATGGAATTACACATGTATAATTACACAGTTGGTCTTACGGCCTCAGCTGGTGCGTGTGTGTAGGCTAACCAGTCAAGCACATATGCTCTGGTACAGGTTGTGTTTGCACGGTTAGATGTTTAGCCATGGGGGAATGAAAAGGAGGCTGATGATGAGTGTGTGCCATTAGCGATGGGACCAATATAGGCTGCTGTTTAAATAACAGGTAGTATCAATGTCACTTTTCTGTCACAAGCATTTAGGAGGATTTCAGCCTTATATGGGTGCAGCTCATTTATATTAATGCAATGCAAGTTCAGTGTACTGCTCTTGCATGCATTTGTATGCACATAATCCCATTAACATGCAGAGGCATGCTCAATTATTTCCCACGAAGCTGTGTTGGTCTTACATTTGGTGTTTTCCCCCATATGACAGTTTTTTTAATGGGGAAGATGTAAAATGGAGGGGGAAGATGGAGGTACACTAATAATAAATGCAATTTTAAACCATATGTATATCTTTTGTGGGGAGCATGTTTGTGCTACATGTATTGTTCAATCAAGAATCCCAAGCTAATGATATATTATATTATTTGCTGCTAGTTATATTTGTTGTGAAGGGAATAGAACATTTTTATTTAACGTGTTGTCACATGCAGAATATATCCTGTAGGCAAGAGATCTCTCCCGTCTCACTTCTCCCCTGCACTCCCACACTCTGTGCCCTTAAGAGTAGATTTTATTGGAGTTGTGCCGCCTTGCACTCATGCTTGGCGACACTTAAATGATACATATTCTGCTGTAAAATGTACTTGTTGAATGGATTAAAAAAACTTTTTTGAATTTTATCCCTTAGTGGAAATATGCAATTATGTCATATTAAGAGGCTCAGCTCTCAATTGCTTTCTGTTCCTCCTGTCATGTTTCTGTGTGTACATAGTGTGTGTGTGTGTGTGTGTGTGTGTGTGTGTGTGTGTGTGTGTGTGTGTGTGTGTGTGTGTGTGTGTGTGTGTGTGTGCGTGTGTGTGCATGCGTGCTTGCGTGCGTACGTGTGCTTGCGTGAGTGCGTGTGTGTGTAAGAAAGAAAGAGCATTTGACAGAAACAAAAAAATGTTATCTGCAGAAAGAGCTTGGGTGCTCATGGAGTGTTATCTCTTTTCTGTAGCATATTTAATATTCTTTCATCATAAAACAGATTGTTTGTCTTGACCGCAAAGCTGTGTGGTTTGCTAGGGTTTTCCGAGGCTATACAGTATGCTTTTAGCAGCATGTTTTACTGGTTTACTTTTTGTCGAAGAACCTGGCCAACTGTAGTGATGAAAATGAAGTGATGTAGTGAAGCTTTATTTATTTTTTTACAGAATCACTTGTTAACAGTATATTGTCAGCAAAATAGGCCCTCTTTAATATCCCTTATGCACTATATTCTTGAATTCATCTCAAAAATCTAATATCCTTGATAAAATCATACAATTTGATAGCAATATAACAATATGCAGGATCTGATGGCGTTAGCAAATCATTGTTCTATTATAGTGGGAATTCATTGGAGTTGTAGCTCAGTCCGTAGGGACTTGGCTTGGGAACCGGAGGGTTAAAGTTAAAGTCCCAGACGGACCAGGTATGGAGTGTGGACTGGTAGCTGTGGAGGTGCCCTTGAGCAAGACACAGAACCCCTAACTGCTTGGGGTGCTGTGCTGCGGAAACCCATCATTCTTACATCTCTTTACAACAAAGATGTGTCTGGCGGTAGAAATGTTGCTGTACTGTTTTTGTTAAAGTGATGATTCGGAGTAATTTCACCCTAGGGTCCTTTGCAGCATGACCTCGAGCCAAACACCCCTCCAGAAGTTACTTTTTATGGGGTCTAATATTTTGAGATTAGTTAGAGTTAGCGGAGCCGCTGAATAAGCGTAGGCTGGCTAATTGATCCGAAGTGTCTCTTAACATTACCCGTCTCATTACGCGGGAAATGATACCAAAGGTCTACACTAGTATATATAGGTTATACACTCATAAGTACCATGGATTGTAAAGTTTGTAAGTACACCAGAAGGTTATGTAAATAACACTTGGCCTGCTGGCTTCTGCTCTCTGCTGTTGTTGTTGCTGCTGTGAGACGAGTGCTTAGGGACATCTACAAATTACAACACCGAAAGGATGCAACAAAAATATTTTTTATTTAACTTATTTTTTAAAGTAAGTGCTGTAGTATAACTAGCAGGGAGACAAGTAATAATTGAGGTAAGTTTGGAGACATTACCTTATTTAATCATTAAATTAATAAATATTTTTGTTGCATCTCTTTCGGTGTTGTAATTTGTAGATGTCCCTAAGCACTCTTACTGCCCAGTAGTAACAGCAGCAGCAGCGCAGCAGAGAGCAGAAGCCAGCAGGCAAGTGTTATTTACATAAACTTCTGGGGTACTTCTACAAATTTTACAATCCATCGTTTTGGAGAGCATAACCTATTTGTACTACTGTAGACGTTTGGTATCATTTCGGGCATTATTAGTGGGGTAATGTTAAGAGACACTTCGGATCCATTAGCCTCTGCGCTAAGCTATTCAGCTGATAACGCTACGCTACGCTAACGCTCCCAATGTTCGACCCAGGAGAAAAAAGCTTCTGGGGGGGTGTTTGGCTCGAGGTCATGGTGCAAAGGACCCTAGGGTGAAATTACTCCGAACCATCACTTTAAGCTTACGCTTGAAAACAGAACTGAACCCACTAGGCAGACAACGGCAAGTTTAAATAGTTTATTAAAGGTCCCATGGCATGAAAATTTCACTTTATGAGGTTTTTTAACATTAATATGCATTCCCCAAGCCTGCCTATGGTCCCCTAGTGGCTAGAAATGGCGATAGGTGTAAAGGTGTAAAGCCCTGGGTATCCTGCTCTGCCTTTGAGAAAATGAAAGCTCAGATGGGCCGAGCTTACCTCCCCTTTCTCTGCTTTGCCCACCCAGAGAATTTGGCCCACCCATGAGAGAGAGACATCATGGCTTTCAAACGAGCAAAGTGGCAGTTGGTCAAAGCCACACCCCCACCCTCCACCTTGCCCCCCCCTCTCTCCTCCTCAATAGCTACAGACACAGAAATGGCACATCCTAAGGAAAGCTCATTGTGGGACTGGCTCTAGTGGCTGTAATTCTGAACCAAGTCTGAATTTCGGGAAAGAGACTTCAGATACAGTATTAGGGGACCACTAAAGTCTATATAAAAGCATCCAAAGAGCACCATGTCATGGGACCTTTAACAAAAAAAGGACAACTGCAAAAAATGGGGATTAACGGAGAAAGTGGGCGTAGAAGCAGGTTGTCGGCAGTCTGGGTTAGTGAGCGGAGACCTGAGTGAAGGCTGAGATATTCAGGAACGAGGCTGGACGAGGCAAACGGGCGGGTGGAGCGTGGCAGGACTAAAAAGTGAGTGAGTGAATGGTCGGACAAGCTGGGTAACAAAAAAGGCAGTGAGCAAAATGCAAGCTAGCAGGAAGCAAACGGGTCAAGAATAGGCAGAGAGTTTAACACTGTAGGTACTACGACAAACTATTGAAGAGTGGAGGTTGAGACCTGGTTACATTAGCAGCAGGAGGAGATGGCATTCAGTGCTGAGGACTTGCAGGTGGTTGATGGAACTGGCAGGTGAGTGTAGGCAGAGTGGCTACGCCCAGCCTCTCACAGTAGGCGTGTTCCAGATGAGCCAGGCCTGCGCAGAATCTATCACCAGCGATCGCCACCCATTGCTTGCCGCTTAGATTTGTGTCTGACTTGAACCAGACTTGCTCTGACATCATGCACACGTGGACAACGATAACCTCGAGATCAAGGTGGCCACAGGTTTTAGAGCCAGGTGACGCAGTTGCGCTCCACTGACTGCAAGACCCAGGGCATGATGGGAAACGCCTGGCTCTCAGCTGATCCAACAGCTGATTGGTTCAGAATTGACTCAACATCTATGATGATATTTATAACAATAAACTTTTTATTGTTTTTGAATTGGAGAGATTTTAATTTATATTTGTCTGTTGTCAAGGCTTATTCTGTACAGAACACCTGTTGTGTGGCGGATGGTGACGTTTAGAAGTCAGAGAGACTAAATCCGTTGAGATTACAGATCATCTACAGTCTGTTGTTTATTAACATCAGCAACAGATCACATGGAGAGCATTTTAACAGGCTTCTCTGTCTTAATAAAAAACAACTGGGGACTGCGTACAAGCGGAAATATGAGTCTGATAACATTTTAATAAGTTAGGAATTGGACCTAATATGATGTGTGTGTTTCTGTGACTTCCTGTTCAGATTATAACAAAAGGAGAAAAAAAAACACAAGGAAAGCTGCAGATCTTAATTAACAGTTTCCCTTTGTTAATTTCTAATTGTATTAGGTTGATGGTGATATACCACGGATATATCACGGTGATATACGGGAGTTGCCGTGTCCCGCGTGTGATGTTAACTTTTCAACCCGGAGACCGGGGATCGTGTCCCGCGTGTGACGTTAACTTTCCCCGTTGTTCTTTTCCTAACCCCAACCGTCCCATTGTTGTCCCGCGTCCCGCCGTGTGACGTTAACGTTCCCCGTTCTTCTTTTCCTAAACCCAACCTCCATTTAGATGCTTCCCATTACGTGCTGACCACCACGAAATAAACAAGATAAATGTGTCCGTGTAAACAAATCAATAGATTAAAAATAATGTGACCATTTCACGAACTGCCGTGAGACCGCGTTAAGTATTTAATTTACAGGAATAGCCAGAAAAGGGCATTCGATTAGTTCTATCTTGGTAGGCTCTTCCTTTGAGACCTGCTTATAATAAAATGAATGATTTTAGTATAAACACTTAAACTGATTACATGATATGGCTTTGTGGACATTTTAGTCATTGTTACTGATCAAAATAAAAAAATTATGTTACTGCGCTGACAGTCACTGCAAGCCAAATAAAAAATAAATAATGAAAATGGTAATGAAAAAATACTAATAAAATATTGATGCTGTTTTACCCTCAGTAGAAATAATGTGATTTGTAAAAGCCAGTTTGAATGCACTTAGCTAGCCATTCATGTTTGCTACCTAGAGTATGTTTATTTTACTGTTCAAAAATCAATCAAGCTGTTATGTTTAAGATTTCAATAATGGTCATTTGATTCATAACAACTCTCCAGCTTAACTGGCTCCTTTGTAAAGAGTTTCTTTGGCTTCACTGGGGTACAAAAAACCCAATCATAATTACTTAAAAAATATAATACATAAAAATAGATTTTCTCCTGTAGTTAAAAGTTGATTTTCAAGTATAACTCAGCAAGAACTCTCATTTATTTGTATCATTGTTATTCTCAATGAGAAAGGGAGGAAAAAGCACATAGAACATCTTTATTGTATTGCTGTCTACAGGATTTCACAGCTTAAGGCACATTGGATTCAACAATAAGGACGAGTTTGTCAAAAATAAACCCATCTCTGCTTCACAGTGGCCCTCACCTCACCTCAATCATCAACCATGCCACTTTGTGTCCCTGTTCTCTGTCTATCTCTCTCTGAATCTTTCTTTCTTCCTTATTGTTGCTATGCACCCAGAAGGAGTGAGGAAGCAAGTCCGAGAGGGAAAGAGGAGGCACAGGCAGGTTTTAATGTTCTGGGGATGTTAATTAGCTCCATTCGATGTAAATCAAACTCGGCAGCATGGCATCTCTCTTCCCTACTCCTCCCATTGCACAAAGGTCATCCACTACAGTGCCAACAGAGATCCTATCATAACCCTGG
The DNA here is from genome assembly GCF_010015445.1 of Perca fluviatilis. Taxonomy (NCBI): domain Eukaryota; kingdom Metazoa; phylum Chordata; class Actinopteri; order Perciformes; family Percidae; genus Perca; species Perca fluviatilis. Next base: position 14,737,529 of record NC_053128.1, on the reverse strand, counting down.
AAAGACTGGACACTATTGTAGTTAGGGAATCTGCAAAGAAATTGCAGGGCCATTTTGCTAGCTCTGCTGGTTAATGTGCATGCCATGCAGCTGCAGAGTCATAGTTTTTGAGTCATAGGTTTGAAATATTACTCATATCTGAAAAATTAAACAATAAAATCTTTGAGAGAAGAATAAGAGCAGAAATGTTACTGAGGTAAATTGAATTGTATAACTAAAATGTGTTTTTTTGCATAGGGTGAGTGGTGCCATGCTGTCTAAGGGTAGCACTGTGATCAGACTGATTGGAAATGACAAGATAACAGTAAATATGCTTGTGTTCAGGTCACTTTCTGATCATTGATCACTGGTGTATGTTTACTAGTCACGAGTCACAACAGTCCAATGACTGTCATTGATTTATGCTGCTATGAATTAGGGATGTTCCGATCAAGTTTTATTGGCCCTGATCCCTATCTGAATCCTTAAACATTAGGTGTCTGCTGATACCGAGTCCGATCTGGTAGTTTTTTTTTTACCTATGTTAATAAAATATGTATCTGACACATTAAAATGACAGCTATAGAATTCTAATTCACACCCTATTTCTCACAAGCTTCTGTATCCAAATACTGGAGGTCCTGGTTCAAAACTATTAAAGGGATACTTCACCGATTAGCATTAAGCTTTGTATCAGTAGAAACCCGGTAGTATTTTCGAATGACCGTGCTTCCCTCCCTCATGTCCCCCTGAGACGATAGATCTCTGTATTGTGTGTCTGGAAAAAAAAACTGATGACGCAAAAAGTGCGTCATCAGTTTTTTTCTTTCTTTCTCGGCCAGATGCTATAGACTACAGCCAGTTAGTTCTGCATGTTTTCAACCCGCCCATAGATGCGAGTCGAGTGTTAGCCATCTTGAAGCTAAGCTAACAGGCTCTCTCAGTAGCAACTGTCAGTACCCGATCCGTTCCACCTGCACAATCCGTTCTGCGCATGTGCAAGATGACACGTATGCCATGACGTAGGCGCAGATGATAATGCTGCGTTCATGCCACCTCGAAATAACAGGCACCGCCCCACTGGTTACGTTGTTTCTGCAGTCTAAAATAACGTTGGGTCAAACTTAATGGGAAAAGCAGGCTACAGCTAAATTAAGACATTACAGTAATAACAATAAAGACAAGTATTGAGTGATTGTATTTTAAATGAGCACAAGTAAAGTAGAACTGACGTAACAGCTGTTATATATGTTAACGTTTATTTTCAAGTTTTATTTTGAGGGTCTTTTAAAGTTTACATGCTGTCTCAGCTAGCGGTTAGCCAAATTAGCTGTTAGCTAAACTAACGTTAGCTTAACTGTGGAAGCTAACGGCAGACCGCTGCAATCAGCTAGCGGTTAGCCAAATTAGCCGTTAGCTAAACTAACGTTAGCTTCCCGGTGGAGGCTAACGGCAGACCGCTATAATCACCTAGCGGTCCGCCGAATTAACCGTTAGCTACCGCTATAATCACCTAGCGGTCTGCCGAATTAGCTATTAGCTAACTAACGTTAGCTGGAGGCTAGCGTGTGAACATCTTGCGCATGCGCAGAACGGATCGTGCAGGTGGAAGCGGTGCCGTTATTCCAAGTTGGTGGTGGAATGAACGCAGCATTATCATCTGCGCCTACGTCATGGCATACGTGTCATCTTGCACATGCGCAGAACGGATTGTGCAGGTGGAACAGATCGGGTACTGACAGCAACCTTGCAATTATATGCATTCAAACTACCGCACATACACCGAGATAAATTGGTACAGATCGGCGAATATGCAGGAAACTTTATTACAGACGGAATACTTAACACACTACGCACGTTTTGCCTGCTACGCAGACCAGCACCTCAGCCTGCGGTGACACTTGATGCCGCTAGCCGGGGAAGGGGACATCAAAAGCGTTGTGCGAGAAAGCGGAAACGCGGAACGAGGGCAGGATTTTGAGCTAGGTGGAAAGCTAATGCTAGCCGGCCACCTGTCCCATCCATCCTGCTTGCAAATGTCCGCTCATTAGACAACAAACTGGACTACATCCAATTTCAACGAAACTCCCAACACGAGTTCAGAGACTGCTGTGTTTTTGTTTTTGTGGAAACATGGCTGAACAACAGTGTACCTCCACTATCCAGCTACCAGGCCTGCTAGCCTTCCGAGCAGATAGAGATGCTGCTCTGTTGCCGGGTAAGACTCGTGGAGGTGGGCTGTGTTAACACGGACTGGTGCAGAAATGTAGTGCTTGTGTCCAACTACTGCTCCCCGCTTGTGGAGTTTGTGACTGTTAAATGCCGACCATTCTACATTTCCACGCAAGAGATATAAGGAGGAGGTTTCTGTCACTTTGGTATGTGGGATTTTGATGGATGACCTTTTGACCTGGGGGTCAAGAGGTCACGACCTGTCAGAAAGTGATTGATGCCTTCCAGGTGTGTGTGACTGGTCTGTTCTGGAAGCTTCTAGAAGGAAGGCGTGTCCCGGAAATGACGTGTGTTAAGTGCTGCAAATGAGGGCGCCACAGGAAGTAGAAAAATGTTTCATTTAAATGATCCAATGAGCGTTAGAGATGAAATATCCGGATGTGTTTGAAATGATCCAGTGAGAGAAGAGGGGTGTAGCGTTAAATTTTGAGCATAAAAGGGGTTCTTCCCCGTTTGAAACAGAGAAAGATAGGTTTTCATTCTACACACAGCATGAATGTAAGTTTGAGTAACACTGATGCGTTTGAAATGAGCCAATGACCAAGAATTAAATCAAGTATCTTTACACTCTTTGGAGCAGAGAGCAGAACGTGTGTAAGGCAGGGTTGTAAAATAGGAATGTGTAAGGCTCCTCTTACAACAGGCCAAGTAAGTGGCTGAGCCCCCAAAAAGTTTGCACACCCGCACTAATGTTCGTCCCTAAATAGGCAATAAAGTGTTTACCACATGTTTGGAAGAAGCATGTGCTTCATTCAGCCTACTCTCCCACCTCGGCTTTGCATACAGACCGTCACTTCATTCAGAGGACAAAGCAAATGATTCAGTCACAGTACTTTTCAGGTGAGTTCTATATTATCATTATGGATTAATTAATTATTAATGCCAAGTGTGTTGAAATATTCGGGTCAACCATTATGACTGTTCTTCCTAACAGAAATCAATGACGAGGACTTTAGAGATATCGTAATCACAGATGTCGATTTATACCATTTAATGCTTTATGTATCAAGGTAATAAATAACTGATCCTATGTTGTCTTTTCTCTCCCCAAAAGGCGTGATAGATGACAGAGGCGTTGCATATAAACAACAAAATCCAGCAGTCTTTACAGGGGTTATTGAAATTGAGGAGGTAATGTCTGAAGAAAGACCACGGGCCAACGGGCAGCCAATTGTGCTGCGAGACGTTCCCCACGCCCACGGATTGAAACAGAATTTAGGCAGCCGTACAGCATATGCAGTCAAGAGATGAAAACGCTGGGCACCCCTCGGCTACCCTACAAATGACTGCCGGTAAGGCCTTTCATATTATTTATATTATACCTGCAACTGGGTAGATGTGAGATAGAGGGAGACAAATATTATTTATATTATACCTGTAAATGTGTGGTGATGGGAGATGGGGAACACATGGTGTGTGTGTGTGTGTGTGTGTGTGTGTGTGTGTGTGTGTGTGTGTGTGTGTGTGTGTGTGTGTGTGTGTGTGTGTGTGTGTGAGGTGCAGGTGGTGTGGGAGGGGTGTGGGTGGTGGTGGGTAAGAGGGCATTGTGGGAGATAGTCATTTGATTGGAGAGAGAGAGAGAGAGAGAGAGAGAGAGAGAGAGAGAGAGATAGTTAATACCCTAAAGTAAATACATTGAATTGAAGCAAGTTATATATTATTTTCAAAATGAACAGAGATTGAGCCTGCAGCATCCACAGAAAACGGTCAGGAGCCTATCCAGGCCCTCGCTGATTCAGAAGAAGAAGCAGAAGAAGCAGAAGGAGAGGAAGAAGCAGCAGAAGAAGCAGAAGTAGATGGTGTAGTGGTTCTGAAAGCAGTTGAAGATGGCAATGAAGTGGAACTTAATCTTTCTGAAATCCTTGCCCTCGAAAGAGCATCTGAGCAGCAGCGGGAAATAGTTGAACAGAACATTACAGAGACCATCTCTCTGCAAACTCAAACTCAGGACGCGGGTAAGTGCTTTTAAGTTATACCTGTTACTGCAGATGCATGGTTTTTGTTCATTTTTAAAACATTACAATGTAAGATGGGAAAGAGCAGGGGTGTGAGAGATTGACCATCTGGTTGGGTGATGGTTGGGTAACCAAATGGTGTGTGTGTGTGTGTGTGTGTGTGTGTGTGTGTGTGTGTGTGTGTGTGTGTGTGTGTGTGTGTGTGTGTGTGTGTGTGTGTGTGTGTGTGGGGCAGCAAGTTAGGTAGGGGGGAGAGAGAGAGAGAGAGAGAGTTATTCAGACTTTCGCTCATTATTATCTCATTATTTTCCAAATGAACAGAGATTGAACCTGAACCTGTCGCCAGGACCACGCGGCCCCACTTGTAACGATTCAGAGGTAATTATTATTTATATATGTATATATTATTGTCTTGATAATTAAAATATATAATTAAAGATGTATATTCTCTAAATTTTATGAAAGGACGGAGGGGTATTCATCGAAGTGAGATATGTCAGGGAGAGGCCTGAACCCGTCAGAGGTAATTATTATTTACATATCTTAGTATTATTGTATCGATAATTAAATATATTTAAAAGGTATTTTCTCTGATTTTATGACAGATGCTGTACTTGAGGGGCAATCGCCGAGCCCAGAGAGTGAGAGATCCGGAAAGCAAGGTGGAGATCCTCCAAAAGCTGCTGACAATTGTGCAGACAATTCTTCAAATGTAAAAGTTGTAAGGTGTTAGCTGTGACATTTTGTTTTATTTTATTTTATTTTATTTTTAATCACATGCAAAATGGAGCCTGACCAGTCTTGTATAATTCCCATACAATTAGTTATTGCTGTAGACGATGTAAACGGGGGATCCACTGCGTTTGTAACACCAGCTTGCTGAAGCCATCCAAGAGTTAAATCATAATAATCCCCACCCAGACAATCGTCCTGATCAACCTCATTTAAATAACGGGAACACAGAGACAGCACAACCAGAGCCCTGCGAAAGTGATTACTTTCAGCCGTTAGAAAGGGCCTTACAAGAGCTTGATAATCATAACCATAATGACATTCAACCGGTAGAAAATACCTTATTACAAGAGATTGAGAACCATGACATTCCCCGTTAGAAAACCCCTTACCGCCAATAGACCCCCATGACATTCAGTCGAGGAGACGCTTACCGCTTTGGGAATTTGGAATTCGGTCAGACCTTTAAAGTACCTCCCATAGCGAACGTCCGGGATTTGGCGCAATTTTATGAAGATGTTTTGAATCATTTTAACGCCTTAGCTGAGAGAGTGGGACCTGAGGTTAGACCTAATGACCTCGTACAGGTTGAAATAATAGCGGAAAATGCACAGGAACACGATATCATTCAAGTCGGGTGATATGGGCGTGGACTTTCAGAACGTTTTGAAGGGTTACTGGAGAGATTGATACAATCTAACAGAGAGCTAGACGCTGACTCCCCACTGGAAGTAGTCATTCAAGTTGTCAAAAAACCTAGGGCGGTGCTGGTGATAAGCAAAACTTAAAAAACTCTGGTCAGGCGATCGTTAATAAGAAAAAAAACACTTGCATGTAGTGCCCAACGTAAACAATAAACTATGCTTTACCATCAGCTTGGCTCTGCTCATCAACACCGACTTCACCTACATACAAGCCGTCGAAGCACGCTTAGAGAGCTTCATCATTTAGCGGGTCTGACCGAAGCCACCGCAGTAGCTTTCAGTCACATCAATAAATTTGAACAGATAGTAAACCGGAAAAATTGTAGTCTTTACAGAGACGCAGAGGACCGCGTCTTCGCGATTTTGAAACACAATACCCAAAGTCTGACCAGCCAGTGTTTCTATTCCTGCTTAACGAGCACTATTATGGAATAAAAAATCTTAAAGGGTTTTAGGGGTTGATAATGTATGTCATTACTGTTACCGAGGTTACTGCCGGAGCGAGGCCCACTCTTGTCCGGTCATTGCAATCTCTGTTTCGGATCCTTACATGCGATACTGCGTGACAGTGACCCTGTATACCGGCGAGATTGCAACAGGACTTCTCGTACACGCGTTACGTTAAACACAAAAGTCTTTGAATGACACCGACTCCTCAGTACATGTCAGAAGATTCACAAATGTTCAAATTGCAAATATCTCTTCTCCGCTAGTACAGAGCACAAATGCATGAACCTCAAATGTAAAGTGTGTGTGGTGTCCACAAAGGGTGACGAGCCACACCAGTGCTACATACAACCGGGTGAAATTTCAAGAAAATCAGACCCAAGATATCTTCTTTTACGATTTTGAAACATTTGTCAATGACAAGGAGAACACATCCCCTACCGTGTGCCGAATCGCTACAGGGTGAAAATGGATGTCCTACGGCTTAGACTGCGTCGAGAGTTTCTCATGAAGTTCAGGAAACCTCAATATAAAAGCTACCTACCACCTACAATGCTAGAGGTTTTGACAGCTACCTAATCCTCAGAGGCCTGATAGACTTAGGAATGAGCCCGCCTTGTCATGCAAGGCAGCAAAATAATCTGTTTTACAGAAACAGATTATCTGCTAAGGTTTATCGATTCCCTGTCCTTTCTTACCATGAAACTCGCCGCTATGCCGAAAGCATTAGGATTTGCAGATCAATCAAAGGGCTTCTTTCCCCACAAATTTAGCAAAGAGAAGCATCTAAAATATATCGGCCTTACCCGCCCACGGCAGATTACGGTGTAGAAAGCAGTTGTCCGCGCAGCTCAGCAAACGCAGTTTTACAGCTGGTACAAAGAAGCATCGAGGGGTGTTTTTAACTTTGAGAAAGAGGCAGTTTTTACTGTCAAAACGACACAAATATTCTCGCTAAGGATGCATGAAATTCAGAGAGGAATTTGTAGGGGAGACGACGATCGGATCCTTCAGCCGTGCCACAACCCGGCATCAATGAAAGTATTTCTCACAAATTTCCTGGTTGAAAAGACACTGGCTATTCCTTCGCCCGACGCATTACAGGCGTCAGTTCAAAAAATTCTCGAGCTGCCTCAATTCAATGGCTGGAATGGTTAATGTATTCAAAAATTCATTTCAGCATGCTCTAAACCGAGAAAAAGAAAATTGGTATCGTATTTTGTCGACGGTTACGCCATAGAGGGGTTAGACTGCCCCATGAATTCTCAAGGATGTTTTTATCATGGCTGTCCTACTTGTTTCAGACCTCATGATATCTTGCCCAATGACAGGATCGCTTTGAGGAAATGCATCTTCGGGCTAGCCAGGAGAAGCTGCATCAGTTGAGGTCCACGCATGGACTGCATACAGAGGTGATGACGGAGCATGCGTGGACTCTGATGAAAAAACACGCGGGGTGCGAGTTTATGAAGAAATATGATCCACCTGAACCTCTGGCTCCTCGGTACGTCTGCATGGACCAGCGCCATTGAGGCTACGGTACACTGCAGGTGCAGACGAATCTGTGCATTATGTAGATGTTACGTCATTGTATCCGCATACGCTAACGCAAAGGCGGCTCATACCCATTAGGCCATCCGGTAATAATTCACAGAGATTTTGACGAAATTGAAAACTACTTTGGGCTGATCAGAGCAACCGTGATTCCCCAAGAGGTCTGTATTTTTCCCCGGTTACCTTATAAAAACAGCTCAAGGTAAATTAGTGTTCACACTCTGTCGTATACGCTCAGAGACTAATAATCAGAGCGACTCATGTAGTCATGATGACGTTGCCAGAGCTCTGACCGGAGTTTGGGTCAGTGCAGAGCTGCACAAAGCGGTACAGATGGGTTACAAGGTGTCGAAACTTTCTGAGGTCTGGCACTTTGAGGCACAGAGCAGCAATCTTTTGTCGAGTACATTCACACCTTTTGAAGGGTAAACAGGAAGCTTCAGGGTTTCGGCGGAGGCCGTGGACGATGAGAGTAGGAAAAATACATCAGAGACTACGAATTGCATCAAGGCATCAGGTTAAACCCAGAAAAAATTGAGACAAATCCGGCAAAGAGACAGGTGTCCAAGGCTTGTCTGAACGGCTTTTGGGGCAAGTTTGCGAGAGAAGTAATTTGGTTCAAACCACACTTCGCCAAGTCGGCCGAACACTTTTTCACTTTAGTGTTTTCTGGACAATACACTCTAAAACACGTGTCGTTTTTACCAACAAACCGCGCGACGTAGCACTGATTCAGTGGTTGTATAATGACAGGTGTGTAGTCCCCCAGGTCGAAGCAGTAATGTTTTCATCGGCTAAGTTTACCACCGCTACGGGACTCTTACAAATGTACAGTTATTTAGAAAGGCTGCAACAGAACATTCTCTACGTAGACACGGACAGCTTGATCTTATGTGATAAAAGAAAGACGCATCTGGAGCTGGGTAATTATCTCGGTGACCTCACGGATGAATTACGCGACACAATACATGAATTTGTAGCCGCGGGTCCAAAGAGCTACGCCTACCAGACCAAAAATGAGAAAAAGTGGTGATGAAAGTTAAAGGTTACACAGACGAGAATGCAGTGAACTGATCAATTTTGACAGCACAAAGAATTGGTCGGGGGCTATCTTGAGGGGTCTAAGGAAAGATTCCTTGAAACGCCGCGAACAGACTATAAAACGTGATAAAAACGGATTTCTGTTGAAAAACGCTACATTCAAGAAAAAGTTTAGAGTCGTGGTAACGACAAGAGACGGGGTATTTCCTGACGGTACAACTCTGCCTTTTGGTTATTAGCTGCATGATGGAGCAGATTGATTTTGATCCAAGACTAAAGGTTCCATTTTCATGTTTGGTAGTGGGCCCAAGTGGTTGTGGTAAAACCTATTTTATTAAATCTGTACTGGAAAAAATGTGAACGTGTGATGGACGCTGTACCAGAAAATATTGTATGGATTTATACCAGTTATCAACCCATGTATGATGAAATGAAGAAAATGAATAAAAGAATTACATTTCTGGAAGGACTCCCCGATTCTTTGACGACACTAATCTGTTTCCTCCTGACCAGTCACATCTCGTCATCCTGGACGACGTCATATTTCAGGCAGGTGACCATCCTGAGGTGGCGAAAATATTCACGCAATACCGACATCACAAAAGGATGAGCGTCATGATGTTGACTCAAAATGTATTCCATAAAGGTAAATACAGCCGTACAATCAGTTTAAACTGTAATTACCTCGTGCTATTTAAAAAACCCCGCGACCAACTGCAGATGAGGGTCCTAGCACATCAGATGTTTCCCAAAAAACAGTTTTTCCTGGAAAGTTTTCAAGATGCTACCAAGTCAGCGCACGGGTATTTAATTTTGGACCTCACACCTTCATGCCCAGAACGTTACAGAGTGCGCACGGGGATACTTCCCCACCAGCAGACGACGGTTTACATCGCTAAAACAAAATAGACCTTCATTATGTCGGAGCGGTTAAAAAGGAACGCTCTGTTACTAAAAGCCTTGTACCACGCGAAGCCTTCAAAGCGCAAAGACATTTTAAAACACTGCTCACCTGATTTTCTGCAGGCCTTGTGCGAATTATCTCTTAATCTTTTGAAAGGGCATCTAAAGGTGTCCCCTTCTCAATACAGACAACTGAAGCGTCAAAAGAATATTATAAGGTTGTTGGCAGATAAAAAACCAGCTTAAAGCGTAAACATCAGGTTCTGAAAAACAAACTGGGGTTTTATCCTTCCTCTGCTTTCGTCATTCGCCTATTCTCGGAAATCTACTAGGTTGGGGGATTCCGAGAAGCTAAGAGGAGAAGAAAAAATTAATAATATGGCTCTAAAGGCTACCAAGAAAATGTATTTGATTTCGCCCCAGCAGCTGAGTAAAATGACTAGACCAGAGCCATCCATCAGACAGACAGCCGAAGATGATTTGAATGAGAAAATGAGCGCCGTATTAAATGATCCAAGATTGAATTCGTATGAAAAAGCTAAAAGATACGAAGCGCTGATGTTACGCTATCTCACTTTGCTCAAACAAAGCGAGAAAGAGCGTCATAGGGTTACTCTCACTCTGCATCCGGATGTCGCACAAAGTCAACACTCTGCATCCTCATCAGATGCACCAGCTGCCGATGCACCAGTAGATGGTGCTGATGGTGGTGTAGCAGCAGCATCAGCACCGGACCCCCAATCCCTATTGGATGAGGCTGCAAGCGATGTGATAACAAACCTGCCCCTGCACGACCGGAAAAACGCTCTCTACATTATGCAGAAATTAGCCGCAAATGACGTGAGATGGTCCTCTAGGGGCGAATTTATTTACAAAGGCTCTGTCGTAAAAGGCTCTCATATGATAGATTTATTCAAAAATCTAGCGCAGCCTAATAAGAAGAAAACACAAACAATGCCAAAAGGATGGACTGGTTTCTTAAATACTTTGTCAGTGCTCAACATTCCCGTTTCGATGGTGAAAAATCCGCAAGCGCGTGAACAGTACAGACAACTCAGAATGGACGGAGATGGTTTTGAAGAAAAATCACCGCGTCAAAAAAGACAAAAATCCCCAAGATGGTCTACGTGGGATTAAGGTTTTAAACTTGTAAATGAAGAGAATTTCCGTACACTGTCATTTTCAATAAAGCATTTTATTAATCACAAGTTTATGGTTACAGCGTTTGTTTGTTTTCATGTTTCTTACAAGTGATAAAAATCTTTAAACATTTTCAGAGAGCATACACTATGATGAAAAGATTCTGGAGCGGTTACGAGGACGCATCTTTGATATTTATTCACAAAAGTAGATACCATGCGGTCGTTTTTATAGACATCGTCCAACATGATACAGCGCCCAAAATGTTATTATAAGATAAACCGCATGCGCGGTGACAGAGATAAAAAACGCAATGCTGTCCGCACACTATAGAGAAAGTATGCTGGAGCTGGCGGTTGTGGTAGTGTAGCTTCTTTGAACGACTTTCCAAAAATTGTAAAATGCTCGCTGGGTAATGAGCAAAATCTGGCGGAAATCCATAAGAGTCGAAAAAAGTTGCACTCCGTCCCTCTTCCAACGTCAGTGCGCGCCAGTGCTCACCAGGCATGTAGGAAGGATGAGTGTTCACTGTAAAATAGGCTGGCAGGTTAAAGGTCTGGCTCAGCGCTGGTAGCTGATCACAAGCCCACACGCCGGGAATGTGTCTCCTATAAGATGATGTAAAAGCCTTCTAGCTGATGATTATCCATATCTTTAATAATAATCCACCAACACCTGTCTTTTAGAGTTGATCTCCAGAATGGAATCGTAAACAAGCGTATACTATTAACGTTGTTGTGTAAGGCAGAGGGACCCTGAAGCGCATTTCAAGACGTAAATTCCCTGAGGAAATGGGCGCCAAGCGCGCTGTCTTCGTTTCCGCTCCAGATTGAACACGAACAAAGAATAACCTTCGTTAAATTCCCACGGTATTGCTAAGAGGCAGATCCTTGAGGTGTCTCCCAGTAGATGTAAACATGTTGTAATATTCTCTAACTGAGCTGCCTGTGTTAGGGGCTGGAAGGCCTTAGCAGGCAGCTGCCTCCCATCCTGACACAGTGCAAGATATTCAATGTCATTATGAAGAAAGTTAAACGGGGATAGGTCCCTTCTTCCTGAAAAAGAATCTACTCGAACCATGGCTAAAGCTAGATAGGGGGGCATAGCACCCAGAAATAGGTTTTCCTGGTTACAGATCCTGGAATTTTCCGGTATGGAATAGGTCTTCACACAGACGCGTGAGAGCGGGATAAAGAGCATTTCCTTTCATCAGGGCTGCGGCGTGACCCAGACGAGCGCGGGACGGGCAAACGCGTGACCTTTTTAACAAACAGCGATGCCGATATTATCTTTAGACAGAACTCGGAATCACGCAGCCCCATAAGACAAAATGCATCGTTGTTACGGATCAGTTTAATTCTCAAATCAACAGAGTTTAACATCAGTCTTTGCGGAAAAAAATATGTCACTATGTAATGGGCCCAAAAGGTCCACTTCGGCAGATTCTGCGCTGAATTGACCTCTCTGACTAACCCTCTGTTAGGACCATTATTTATTACCACAGAATCCATGGCGCCTGCGCTTGTCTTTGTAAAACAGACCGGGCGCTTAAATTGACTCTTTAACGTGTCGTCTGAAAAGTTGAGCAAAGTTTCTATAATCGCCGATATGGATGCGTTGCAATTGACTGGGAAATTAATCTATCCCCCAGAATAACGTCGCATTGACTGAAAAATTGTATTCAGCGGGTAGTTGATGAGCCCAACTGCTGTATCTGGTGGGATGTTTGACCCATCTTTCTCTGTAATTTTAACTCTGAGATGAAGCAGCGTGTCGTTTAAATCGAGGTACTTTTCACCGTCTCCAGGTATGTAAAATTCAATCGGGAGGAGTCCGAAATGCGCTGATAACGGCTGGTACTCTTGATATTTTTTATCCCTCTACGGATAATTGTGTCATGGGAAGCTGAAAAGAGGTCCAGCTCGGCCAGGGTACACTCTGCCGATTTCTGATGTAAGAGGGCCATTGTTTGCAACGTTAAAATATGTCGGAGCTCTGTGCAGACTTCCTTTTCTTCGAGCGCGTCTCCTGACTGATTTCTTTGCTTTAGCAGGCTGGCGCTTTTAAATGCAGCCGAAACAACCCTCTCACCTGGCGGGCGTTTCCGCTCTTACGTGAAGACACCATAATACCGCCGGCGCCTTCTTGATTTTTGTTCTCGTGCAGTTTCCCATAAATCCTTTCACTGCATCTGATGCAATGTTTGTAGCGGCTGTTTTAAGATGCGGTTTTGCTACAGCGAAACCTTTTCTTAGCAGAGGGGCTACAAAGCCCAAACAGCTTTGAAAATATTGAGCCTATACCTCGACCGTACATAACCGGAGCTCCATAAAACCGGTAACGCCCTTACTTGACCTTCATAGTAGGCGCACACAAACGGCGGGTCTTCTTTGATATGAAGCATCTTACAAAGAACGTTGCAACTGGTTTAAAGTGTAGTTTCACAATTGTTTTTCCAAAAACAAAATCCACGGGTTTGTTGCGATCTGTTTTAATTTCGATGCGTATGTTTTTGATGTAATTTTTCGACAGCGGCATATAATGGAGTGTATGGTACCGAATGTTCGTTATGTCACCAAAGTCACCTTTCACATTCACGACACCAAGCAGCGGTGAGTAACTGTCGCCGACCGCTTGATACTGAATGATATCCGTATAGACAAACAGGTTATATATGCCTGCGTTTAAATCACAAGGATATGTAGATGGCCGTTTGGATAGCGTCCACCATTCATTAACTTTCAGACCGAGCATGTAAGCCAGAGGGGGGTACGTTTTGATTTTGTAAAGACCGTCGCCTTTGAAGTCAATCCGCTTGGTCACGTTGTTGAAAGAGGCGTCAAAGGAGGCATCATAATTTTTAACCGGCCCGACCAGGTATTCCAGGAGATCTTTAGGACGATTATAGTACGCACCTTGTTAAATTTTACACTCACCAAGGGCTGAGGCTCATCGGTCACTCGATTCAGTTCAAAATAGGATGAATCTGCCGGTAAATTATACCACGTGGCGCGGATATATGATTTCGCATAGGCCCACCAACCATTCGCCAGCAAGTTCAATCGGTTTTGCCAAATCGATTGTGTAACAACTGCGAGTATTACTTTTTAAATATTTCTCTTACTGGCGTTGGAAGGCAGAGTCACATAAAAGCCCTCAGAGGCGGTGTGTTCCATGATTCTCTATTGAGTGCGAGTGATGGACCGGTCTTTGTACACAGAGGTTTTATATACCGACCACATCAGCCAATTTAACCCAGCTGTTAAATTTTGTCGGCCAGTTTTTCCATTGCACAAAAGCCTGTTTTTCTCCCTTGACAGTGCGGCGTTTTAGGATTTTTTCCACTTGAAACATTTTGTTGGCGGCCATTTTTACTTTTTGCATCTCTGCTTCATAAAATGACCCCTCGACAGGCTCGCCGTCATAGTCTACTAATTTATATACGGGAGGTGTACGGGGAATACGTTCGGTCACTGTAAAGACTTCGTCCGTAAAACTCTGCTCGTATTTTTTATCGAAAACGCCTCTCACTTTCGACAGACGGACCAGATCTCCTTTCTTAAAAGCCATCTTTATTTTATTCCTGCGACGAGAGGCAAAGGTGCCGTACAGATTGTGGAACACTTGATCGGTGTTCTCCGCTGTGACCTCCATAGGAGTCATTTTAATAGAGGTGTGATAACTGTTATTATAACTCTGTACCAGGTCTGGTAAGACGTCGAGGTATCGTCTGGTGTTGTGAGCAGTAAAATATTTATACATGCGAAGTTTTCAGAGTGCGGTTATAACGCGTCAACAACCGACGCTTTTAAGTCACTCGTCACCTAAAATGTTTGATGTTGTGTTTCTTCATCAGAGTCTCAAATTTCTTGTTGAAAAACTCTTTTCCGGCATCCGGCTTGTAGCTTTAGAGGTATTAAACTTTCTTGAAACACCCACTGAAATGCTTTTACCACTTCCGAGGCAGTCTTCCTCTTCAACGCACCGATATATGCTTTTTTCCAAAATACATCTATGACGGTCAGTAAATAATTAAACTGGCATTATGTTCTGCCAAGGCTTGCATGTCACAGAGATCGGCTTGGAATTGATTTAAAGGCTTAGTAACAAACACTCGGTTTCTCTTGAAATGTACTCTGGCAGGCTTATGCGAATGTATAAGCATCTTGCTCTGCTAAAAAATCTCTAACTTCCTGAACACTGACATTTTCGCCAGTCTCATCCTTTACACCCTGACGGAGTCGTTTTTTACACCTCCATAGCTGGCTGGATTTAGAGGATCGTAATACACTTTTTCCATCACACGTTTCTTCTGCCATCCTTTCCTCTGAGACCTCAACAGTTCTCTAAGACATCCGTATGCAAGAATGAGTCTTTATTCATTTCTTTCTTTTTTTTTTCCTTTATTTACAAAAGATTGTAGATACAACATGTCATTCAAGTTTTGTTGAAAAGAAATATTCAAGGATACACACTGGATTACATATGTTAAAAACACTGTGATATTTTGTTGAAAAGAAAAATACAATTCTTAAAACAGATATAAAGATAAAAAAGAAATATCCAAAGATACATGCAGGTTACATATGTTTAAAAGTAAATGTCACGTATTTAAAAACGTGATTTTTTTTTTTCTTTTTTGGTTTTGTTTTCCCGTTCTAAATATGGTAAAATATAACTCTTATGAGTCCTCATAACACTCGGTGACCAAACGCAGTTGGAAGATTTTCACAGAATCCTGACCAATCAAATTGTCGTACATCTCGGTGATGGGATCAAAGATCTTCTTGCTAGTTTCAGTTCATGTAGTAGCGCCTCTGCTACCATGCGCACTCTGAAATCTTCTGTTTCGATGGTGCGTGCACGTACACAGACGCTTGAATAGCTGGAATGAAACGAGGTGTTATGAGTCTTTTCATCAAACGATAGAAGTTGTCCCCGCAAAAGTTGTCAGCCAATGCTTCCAGGCAGTCATGCTGCCTCTGGCTCGGATGCTCAATCGTGCATCCATGACACAGAGCCCGGCTGTCTTTGTGTATAATCAAGTTGAGAAGGTGAAAACGGCTGATTTGACGGTGTCGATGAGGACAGAAGATACCCACCCATCGGTCTCATCTTCCTGGCAGTCCTCCTGTTTGTCCGGATTAGGGCTTTCGGGGCTCTCCTCCTCCTCCCTCCATCTCATCCTCCTCCACTGAGGAAGGAGGACCTTCCGACTTCCGACTCCTTCTCCGACTCTGAATCGTCCTCCAACGACTTCTCCTCACAGACCACTTTAGCAGGGTTTCCCTCCCTCAGATTGACTGTCCGGAGGCATGTCAAATGTCTCAGACTCCGTGATAGCAGTGTAGGCAGCGTTCAGCTTCATAATCGCATAATCCACCCTGTCTGTCTCGGGGAGGGCGGCGGGCCTTGGGAGGTCATGCCCGTCTGTCTCTCGAGAGGAGGTGAAGAGGACCCGTGGTGTAAGTGTTTTTGTCCAGGGTGTAAGGGGTCTCTTTGTTGCTGAGTCGAACATTGTTGTAATCTTTCTTTCTTCCCCGCTGAACATCTTACCATGTTCTGTCACTGTCTGCTTCAGTCTTTATACTATTGTAAGGGGGTGTGGTTAGGAAAATTCTGGAACGGGGCGTAGTTTGGAAACTTCTGGGAAAAAGGTGTGGTGCGTGGTTAAAAAAAAAAAATTCAAAAAGTTTAGAGTTTTTTCACAACCAGTGTATTTTTCCACCCGCGGCTGCTATGGAAGAGATTGGTCAATCTATCCCCCACCTCCATCAGTCTGTCAGCCCATTCCAATGCTGGTAAGGCAAGCACGGTTCTGAATAAGCCGCACTCTGTATTAAATCTTTGCAAAACAAAGAGGTCACAGGATCTCGTTTTCGAAATCTCTGAGAGCAGAAGGGCCTGGAACCACCAGCGCCCCACGGCTGTGGTAACAGAGGGCCATGTTGATCCACAGATGATGTTCATCTTAGACAGGTCGCTATCGCTTGGATAATTATCCATTCTAGGACGCCCCTCGGGCTTGTCTTCAGTGCTGCTACCGATGTTCACCGACACTTCCTCCCTCCTTACATTCTATCAAAACAGTCTGAGTCTCTTTATCCTGAGTAGCGGTAGTCGGGTTCTCGGAGTTGCTCTGATCAGTACCAAATTGTAGGATCGTCTTCATCACCCCCAGTCGTCAAAGCTCATTTTCACCATGACTGTAGAAGGAGTCAGCATCTCCCCTTCCTTCAACTGATAAAAGCAAAGTTCACCTTCTTCATACTTGGAAGACATACCCCCAGGCCCCACACATACCACTAGCTTGTAGAGGCCATTCTTCATGCAGAGATTCTGACGGGGGCATCTGGCTACGGCACAGATACACTACACATTTCTTTGGAGCCCGGGTGTCGTAACAGAATCTTGGAACATTGTTATTGGAGTCTCACAGATCAGCGAAGAAGCCCACCGGCTGGAAGTGCCTCCCTTGGTAACGGACTCAATGGAGCGGTTACTTCTTCAGCAGACATCTCTCTCGCAAGCGTTACTCAAACTTACATTCATGCTGTGTGTAGAATGAAAAACCTATCTTTCTCTGTTTCAAACGGGGAAGAAACCCTTTTTATGCTCAAAAATTTAACGCTACACCCCTCTTCTCTCACTGGATCATTTCAAACACATCCGGATATTTCATCTCTAACGCTCATTGGATCATTTAAATGAAACATTTTTCTACTTCCTGTGACGCCTCATTGCATCACTTAACACACGTCATTTCCGGGACACGCTTCCTTCTAGAAGCTTCCAGAACAGACCAGTCACACACAACCTGGAAGGCATCAATCACTTTCTGACAGGTCGTGACCTCTTGACCCCCGGGCACAAAGGTCATCCATCAAAATCCCACATACCAAAGTGACAGAAACCTCCTCCTTATATCTCTCACAAATTCACAGCTGTGTTTATACTTGGTGTTTACATCCCACCAAGCGCTAATGCTACCAATGCGTTAGCTGAACTTTACAGAGCTATCAGTGACCTCAAAAGGGCACATTCGTATGGACTATATATTGTTGCTGGTGATTTTAACCACGCAAATCTCAAGAAAGTTCTTATATTCAACCTTCACAACACCACTTGAGCCACAGTGAAACGTTGTTTTGTTTCACTATATGCAGTGTATATGGTTGAAATGACAATAAAACCCACTTGACTTGACTGCATTCTGTAACCGGTAGGCGAGGCTTGGGAGTGGCCTCGTAGGGAAGCGAAGCAAGTGCATTCTGGTAGTTGTTGTCTTTCATCCACATAAAATGAAATATCAAGTACAGCTCTCGACTACAAAAAGACAGTTGCACCATGGTGGAACAGAGTAGAGCTTCTTTCCTTACAACCGATCTTTGGCAGAACACAGACACCAGCTTGCGGAGAGCACTTCAACCAGACCACAGACAAATCTAATTTCGGCCTGTTATCAAGTTACTCACAGAATTAACATGAATTATTGACAGCGCCGCCGGCACCATTAATTATTTTAAACAGTGAAAGTAACGGTCAGCGTCGGCTAAAACGGAGAAGTTGCTACCTGAATGTTTGACATTTCTATATAAAAACAAAGACATTTAAAATATAACATTTCCAAATGTGTGCAAAGATTTAGTCTTATGAATTGCACCAACTAGCGTGCAAATTTGAATTCCAGCTTAGTAATACATGTACTTCAATCAGTAATACATGTACTTCAATCAGTAATACATGTATTTCAATCATGAAGTCAAATAAGATGAAAATGTACTTGGACCACAGTCAGCTATGGAGGACAGTATTTAAATAGGGCAAATAATTACATGGCTGTGGTAATATATAATAATAATGAAATAATGTGAATGAAGAAGTACATGAAAATGCTTAGTCATCTTCAAATTGCAGTAGTGATTGTTTTGGTTCATTTTCAGTTCTCTGTAACCTGGGATAGACTAATCTGGGACGTGAAACCTTTTATTGTAGTACTCTCAGCACGAAGCTCCTGTGGCCTGTTCATTTTCCTGTTTCCTCTAGCCCTGCACTTATTACAATGGATCCAAAGATTTGCTAATGGATAGTGTGTGCACTTTGTGTATATGTGTGTGTGTTTGCTCGTGCACATACAGTTTGTGTGAGTGTAAGTGAAATAGCAGGGCTTCAGGGTATCTCATTCCACTTTTATGTAACCTTATGGATACCCAACACTAATTAGCTAAAAAGCCCTCTTCTGTCTCTCTCTTTCTTTCTTTGCCTCTCTTCCAACTTTTTTCCTCACACGAAACAACACATGGTACATTTCAGCTATGCCTAAATTTAGTAATTGAAAGTGGTAGCATCTGCATGAATATATAATTCCAAATAGGTTTTAGACAAGGAACATTAATCTTCATTTGGCTTTTTTTTTAGAGCTTGAATGTAAATTGATAGCTCATTTAGGTAATTCATGTTATTGCAGTCAAACCTGAAAAACAGTCAATCATACACTGAAGCACACAGTTTTGACGGAACCATTACTCCTCTGGCCACTGTGAACTGCATGAACATTTAGATTTGAATTGATTTAGTTCAGGTCAGACAATTTTAAATTACAAGAAGCCCAGAGGATAACACATGGAAGCGTTGAGTATTGTGCTCCTCAGTCGCATGACAAATCTTTATGTATTTTCTATTCAACAGCTTTTTTTAGAGAACATGGGGCAGCACTGATTCAAGACTTGTATCACTGTCTACTCAGCTGCTGTCTTGGACACTTTCAGAACCTTTTTCCTCTTTAAACTAAGTAGCTAACCATTGCAGATGGTTGCAGGTCTACTGTGTTTGAATACAGTACTGTGTGCTGTCCCAGATTCGACAAAAGCGGTGGTATGAAAAGAATACTTTTATTGTGCATTGTGTGTATTTGAGTGGGGAGAGGAAGGAATGTATTATTTGTTCCTATGAGAGTGGGGCTCTTAAGGATGTGTCCTACCCAATGGACTAATGTATGTGATCTGTCCTTCTTTATGCATTTGTTTGGTTTCACCTTTGTATCTATGTAGATAGATGTGCACGAGCCTGTATGTATGTACTCAGTTATTTTTATAACATTGCAGTCATTACTCAGTACACTTTTGTTTAAAGCTGTATTCATACAGTGTTTGCCACTAGGAGGCAGAAAAACATAAGAACAAAGTGACAGACTAGATAGCTGCTACGTTTGTCTGTCTGTCATTTGGCGCTGGACAGGTACAGAGTACAATGGGTTTATCGGAGCTTGTTTTCTGAAAATGTCTGCATACAGGGTTGATGAGAGCAGTAAGACTCAACTGTACAGCTAAAAAAAACCAATGCTGTCTGTATTCTTGCTATAAAATAGGACACATATAACTTAAAGTCTTTACGTGCTATCAATTTTTACATGTTGAGTTATACTGAATACAATTCCAGGTGGTGCAGGGTATGGTGAAAGCTAAAACATTGGATCAATACTTGTTAACATTTTTAGAGAAATTATATGCATGTTTTTTTGGCAGACAACAGTAATAGGTAGTGTAACAGTGTGGACTAATGCTTTTTCATCTCCTTTGAGAAAAGGGAGGGCAGGATGAGCCAAGGTCGAGCAGAGCAAAGCAGCACTCAGCCCGAAGCAGCCACAGGCTATATTTACCTGCCAGCCTAGGATTACACTGCATCTGAGACCAGAGCTACACACCACTACTGTATGCTTGCTGAGCCCCCGCTCTGAATCTGTATCTAAGGTTGTCCCGTATCCGTACCTGCTCAGATAACACGGGAAGATTCCAGAATAGAAGCATGATGGCCGATATTTATCAGACCTCTCTGAAGGCTTATCTAGGACTCGACTCTGTCACATATTTTGATCTGGAGAGATCAAAGTGATTTTAGATACAGTAAGCATGTCTTGTCAGACACCTTTGATAGATATCAGGAAAGTCATTGTGCTCCTTAAATGCAAAAACTTGGTACCAATTCTGGTTCTGTATCTGCAATTCTGGTACATGTATGTATTTAGTCAATGGACTAGCAACAGTTGACGTGGTCAGAGAGTCACTGTGCCGATGGCCCGTTAGATCAATGTGCAGTCGTTGAGTTCCTCAAGTGTCACAGCTCGTCTGCCAGCCTGTGCCTGTTAGTCAGAGCATTCATCATTACCATTGTAAGCAAGGCCAACCAATGTGAAGCCCAGGCACGCAGAGGGAAGGGTAACAGGTGTAAATCTTTTGGCAACGCTTATTGTTACCCTGGGGTCAGTCAGCAGTGACTGAAGTGACTGATGTTACCATGGTGGTTACGGTGTGACACTGCACGTGGCGGGATGATGAAGTGATGAGATGGACAAGGGCATGCCTTGGTTGGCGATGGTCTGGTTGATGCACAGATCGTCAGCTCGACAGGACACGCTGGAGTGCAAAAACCTTTTTGCTTTAGCCACACTGCTGTGCATGGTCCCAGATTTATGCTGATGCTGAGTTCAACTCACACTGCATCTGATGAGACTACATCAACAAGAAAACATGAGTCAGACAGCAACTGTGTTACAGATTATTCTAGAGATTTGTCTTGCATCCGAAGCAGCTCCATTTCATATCAAAATGGACATATAAAATATACAACAGTTATAAAACACATCTCATTTTAACTGACCTACATACAATATATACCTAGTACTAATGTTGCAGTTGACTTATCACAGGTCATTACCACAATCAGTATCTGAGCGCTGTTAATTCCTAAGAATTATTAAATTATTAGAGGAAGAGTTAAAGTAATACGGACTAGCACAATGCCACACAAACTGATATGCCCACAAAGATCACACACACACTCACACACACACTTAGAGCTGGACCTGGGCATTATGTAATGGAATTAGTGCTCCTCAAGGTCTACATGGATAATTTGGCTTGCAGGAGCCGACTAATGCACAGAAGTGACATAAGCAGAAGCATTTCATATAGGGGTGGTGTCATGAGATGTTTTCAAGATTTGTTTGCACACTAATCCTGTTATTGGCTATAGTTATGATTGTATGCATTTTGAATTGCTTGAAAATGTAATTCAACTTGCCACATGCTCCAAACTGACTGAGATTAATCTATATGTATATTTATATATTATATTGAGGATACTTGTAAAATGTGGATGGACCCACTTAATTGCTAAAATGAATACCTCTTTTGAGATTATACTCTTCAGTTTGGGTTAAGATTGTGTCAGAAAGGTGTGGATTCAATTCACTTACTGAATTTGTTTTCTAACCAACATATTTCCATAAACTTTTTTTTTTAGAAAATTCAAAAAAATTATGAATACACCAGGCTTTAGCCCAATTTTAACCACTGGCTATGGCTTTAAAAAGCCTGATGTCTGTTCTAATCATGTTGTGCTTCGGAGCTGCTTAGTACAACCAACTGTATTGCTTTGGTTAAGGCTACATATAGGATTTTTTGTTTTCCTACAAAGGCAGAGTTTTTAGCAAGGATGCAAGATAGAAATCTGTGCGGGGATGCTCAAAACAAGTCATACAATGTTATTTTGGATTTGTCTGTTACATTCACGTGTAGCAGTTAATATGACATTTGGGGATTGAAAAGCGAGGTATGACTAAAAAGTGCTAATTACTTGATGCACTGGAAGTAAGTGTTCTTGGACAAGTAGTGTCGCCTTTATTTCAGCCATTGAGGCATGCACGTGTTAATTGATTTTGTGTGTGTGTGTGTGTGTGTGTGTGTGTGTGTGTGTGCTGAAGGGTGTCATGTGTCACTGGGATTGCTGCCTAATGGCAGATGTAATGGCTCCTCTCTCTTCAGGCTCATCCTTCAGTAACCAATCTATGCTGGTGGACAGGGCAGACCATAGAAATAAATTGAAATAAAATTTTATTTCTATGGGGCACTCTCTCACACATCCTGATAAAATCTAAGTGATTTGGTTAAAGAGGAATTCGTACTGTAAACAGTATGGGTTTTTAAGTTGTAAAACTGCTAAAAATGACTAAATCTAACATCAGAGATTTCCAAACATTCCTGCTAAAACCAGCTGCCATTCATTTACTGATGTCACTTCACAGCTCTAATCCGAGAGAGCTTGCATCACTCATTGATGGCAGCCGGGCTGGTAACCCCACAGCAAGGTGAGACAGCTAGAAGCAAACCTAAACTGAGTGTTTCTCCTCAGTCGACTCTAAATCCATGTCATCCCTCTGCTACTTTTTTCCTCTACCTTATATAATTCTATCTCTCCCTTCCCCCCATGGGTATGATCTGTTGTTGAGTGTTTCTGGTTGTGAATTTATCATTATGCCCATGACATGTATGTAGAAAAAAGAAAAGAAACCAATCAACAGCACTGTATAAATCTCCCTGCACTATCTTCCTCTGCTGTCTACTGTACAGAGGCACTGAGTTGGAAAATGCACACTGCACTTGTATAAATAGTTCATTGCTAATTCAATTTTAAACTCTAGATGGAAGGAGGAAAAGTGAAGCAACTGTTTATTCTTTCACCATGCCCTCAGCTATTTTCTCCCTCAGCTGTATCTTTCTGTCTCTTTGCTTATCCCTGCTCTTCGCGGTGTCTATCTCTCCGCATCCCACCATCTTTCTCTCCTGTCCTTTTCCTTCTCCCCCACCTCTCTCTCCTTCTACCTCTTTGTCTCCCTCCTTTATCCTGTCTCATTAACTGTTTCCTTGTCTTCATGCCTCTTATTTTTGCCACATTTATTCCTTCAGATTTTAATGGTAGAAGCAGAGAGGGAGCACAGTTTTATTACTGTTATATTACTATTACAGGCGCTGTAGTTGCAACGTCACAGTCGGTCGCTAACTAATGTGTCAGCCCAGCCACTGTCAAATCAGAAGCCAGGAAATGAATGTGTATTTGCCCTCATTCTGGCTGCTAAAAGTCTATAATTAATGTCACGCATCATCAAGCTATATAACACAATTCAAAAGTCTGAAAATGTGTGTGAATATAAGTCTTACATGTCAGTATTTTATTTAAAAAAATGGTCAGCATTAGAACACGACCAGCATGAAACAATCCATCTCCTTTTACCAGTGTGTGCATGTGGCAGAGTGCTTTACCGCTGAGCTGTTATTGACTGGTAAGGATCGTGCACCACACCATACCAAATGTTAATTTACTGCTTGGTGTGCAGATTCAGCCCCATTAACTGACATGGGAGATTTTTCTCAGGAATGATCAGCGAATGGAGAAGAATCTGCGCCCTACTGTTTGTTTTCTGGTGGAGCGGTAAGTCCGCCCGCTGGCTCCCCGGGTTACATTAGGTCAGCCCACACTCATTAACGTTACTGGGGGATAAGATAAAGGAGTTAACGATTGAGTTTCCCTGGTGCGGTGCTTTGCCTCCAACACAACAAATAAACTACAGTTATTACATAATTATCACAGTAGGAGGAAGAGGAACAGCTTAACATTTGACACGCTGATCAACAGAGAGCTGAAAAGTGAGAGAAGCCACCACTAACTACTAAACTAAAGTAGCTAACAGAGCTAACACCATGTAAACAACCGTACGATTAGTGAGAAAGTTGCTAAAAGGAGATCGCTATGAGTAGTACTTGAGTGAACTAGTGGAACGTTACGTTTAAATGTAAAGTGGGTAATTAGCCGCTGTAATAAAGAATTCAACAAAAATAACTGCTTTGAGCTGCCGAAGCAAGACGGTATTAACACAGAAGCATGTCAGCACATCAGCCAATCAGGAGGCAGGACAGCCGAGCCGGTGTTGCCAGTTTTATAGATGAAAGTGAAAGCTGCTTTAGATATGCATAATATGTTATGTCCAATAATGTGTTCAATGTAGCCAGACTGGCGTTCAGTAACCACGATTGGATGATTTGAAAATATTAGAGATCGTCCAAGCCTATATGAGTCACAGAAACGTACACAATCTAAAATAGTTGTGGATCGTGGCCTGATTGTAATGACTGAGAGTCTGACTCACCATTTTCAAGGCAGGATGACTGACTGACTGACAGGGTGACAGGGTGTGTTGGTGGCTCTGCACCAGTGGTCCCATGGGGAAGGCCAAGGTGAAAGGACAAAACACCTACCTCCAAATATGCACATAGCATACATATTAAAACCCTTAAACCCATAATCCTATATCTTAGCAAGTTGAGGCTTCTTTTCCTTCATCAGAATTCATGTCACCAAGTCTGCTGAAAGTGATTGATTACACTATAATTTACATCCCCCACAGGGAAAAGAGAGAAACAACTCTGGCATTGTAAATGCAGCATGTTCTCTTTATCTCAGTTTACAAATCTGTCTCTGGTTGCTGTATATTTTACTTCTTATGTAGCACACCTTCTGCCGTAAAACTGCTAAAATCTCTCCCATGCCAATTTAATATTTAAAATAATGAATAAGGTCGAGAACAGGAATTGTAAAGCCCCAGTATTGTAAGAAAGGTGTGAAAGTCTTTTCTGCAGCTTACACTGCTACACATTCTGGAACAGTAGATTTAGCTTCTGTCTGTTGTAAATACTTTTTTTTATTGTATTTTTGTTTCAAACCTACCTTCCAGATTTCAAGAAATATCCGACACAACTGATA
Source organism: Perca fluviatilis (assembly GCF_010015445.1). Taxonomy (NCBI): domain Eukaryota; kingdom Metazoa; phylum Chordata; class Actinopteri; order Perciformes; family Percidae; genus Perca; species Perca fluviatilis. The sequence continues at coordinate 14,712,247 of NC_053128.1, read as the reverse complement.
CATAAAGCTGCTGCAGTATTTTCCCCAGTGGCTCACATCTCATGGTTCTAACATGGTTTAGGGGCCTTTCCACTCTTACATGAAATATTAATTAGAACAAGAATGCTTAATACATGTACATAGACTGTCCTCAAAGCCAAGTACTTGATGTATTATATGTGTTTGTTCCAACATGAAATAAAGAGAAATGATTAACACAATTATGAATAGAGCTTTAAAAATAACTATTCTTAACAAGCAGGGCTTTTACCCCAACATGGAATTAGCATTTTTAAATGTTCTATTTCCTGTGCAAGACTGACATTTATGTGCAGACTAGGGTTGCAAAAGGTTGGTAAATTTCTGGATATTTTCCAAGGGAAGTTAAACTTGGGAATTTTGGCAAATTTGCACAATTTAAAGTAAAAAATGTACCTTTTAATAGTGAAGTTATTTTAGGGGAAATACACATAAAAAAGCAACACTGGGTCTTATGGCATGTTTTGGTTAAAATGCACATTGAATTTAATTGTTACCATGCTTGCATTCAGGGAATTCAGTAAAATTACAACCCTCTGCATGCACAGTGCATTCTCCCATCACATGTGCAGCCCACACCACTACCAGCAATCCTGCACTGTCAGAGCCAAAGAACTGCATGCTTGGGCGCCCGGATAGCCCGGTTGGTGGAGCGGGTGCCCACGTGTGGAGGTTTGCTCCTCGGCGCAGTGGTCCTGGGTTCGATTCCGACCTCTAGCCCTTTGCTGCATGTCATTCCCCCTCTCTCTCTCTCCCCTTTCATGTCTGCAGCTGTCCTGTCAAATAAAGGCCTACAAATTCCCAAAAATGATTTGTCAAATTATGATTATTTCTGATTATCATATGGTTATAGGTGTGTTTCTGTCTGCATATGACATAAATAAATACAGCCTGAGCAAATAACCCCTATATTTCCTTTTTGATCCCGTTATTTCCCGCATAAATTCCAATGAAAAGTTTCCACCTTGAATACTCCCAGAACTTTGCAACCCTAGTGTAGACATTTTTAGCATGTCAGTGTACAGTTGTAATTATATATGTACTATATATTGATATATGAATGTATGAATATTACATGTTTGATACACAGCACAGACAACAAGCATCAGCAAGTAGTGAATGATGATGATTGATGGTGCTCTGTACGAAGTGCAGCTTTCTGCAAATGCAGTGTGTCAGCTTGTCTAGCCCTTATTTTTAGCTCTCCCTGGTGCATAAGGTTTATTATAGCATGAGCTTTGGAAAGAGCTCAGTGACTTCTCTTTGTGACATGTGTCATAGATATGCTTCTACCCACTTTGAATCCTTGTTTACCAGCTTGTGTTTTAGACAATGCCTGATGATGCATTTTCATGAATTAATTCTGCCGTAAACTGAGGGCACAGTTCTCTTTTGTGTATATTAGGATTGTTGCATGAGTGAAAATGAAAAGCTTGTGTTTCAGAGATACATCAATTTTTACTCGACAAACAGCTATATGGTTTATATTTGCGGTATCTGTGACATTTTACCGTCTTGTTGACTTGTTTTGAGAGATGGATTAATCCTGGCCTGGCCTTCCTCTATTGGTTGATTCAATAGTCTTACATTTGGTGTGTGTGTCCGTGTCACTGTGATCGTCCTGGTGTCTGCTTTGGCCCACAGCTCCTTTTCCAACCATTTAGTATTCCAGTTTCCTTAATTTTCTCTCTCTCTCTCTCTCTCTCTCTCTCTCTCTATCTTTCTCTGTGACTCACTTCTCTAATCTAGACTATATGGAAATGCCTCTGGGCATTGGCAGGCTAGGTGTTAACCCCTACTGGACCTTCACGCCTGGCCCTGGTATCAGGAGTGTGTCCCATTGATGAATAGCTCCTTGTGGGCGAAAACGCCCCATGTGAACTTGCACAGAATGCTGAATCATTAGGAGTTGGCTTTATCGACCGGCCTCAGGGAGTGGTCACCAGCCCGTGAAATCCATCAGACCAGCAACGGCAATTTGTGGCTGAGGATAATACCATTATTCTCTTATGGTGGCATGATGAGAGCATTTGCCATTTTTGTGGTTCTGGTTCTGCTTATGATGTGATTACTGTATGTTTCTTAATATCATGTATTTAAATTGTATATAATCTTCACTACATTTCATTCAGAGTATAACCATTAAAAACCCAACTTGTTTTAGAACAGCATTTTCCTTCATGAGATCAGGACACATTTAAGTCTCATTCTCATTGCATTAAGGATAGCAATACAGAGCTTGCCACTGCTATTGTTACAACTATTGCTGTATCATTGTTATTTTTAGAAGCAGTAGTCATAGTCGTAGTTAGAACTCACCATAATAGCTGGAGGTAGCCATGCCCTCCTGCGATCTTGTCTTGTAGTTCATCTTGTGTTTGTCCTGTATGACTTTTCCTCCTTCATCCTCCATCAGCACCTCTGTGCCCCCATCCCTCTCTCAGCATGAGGCTTACTGGGATGACTTTACACCCACTGGGTGATTAGTGATGACCTGCTGTCACTGACACAGACAAGCACAGTGGAGCCGGCACAACATGCAGCTGCCACATATATGCAAACACATGGATATAAACACCGGTGTTTCATGTTACTTATAGTAATGCTTTTTGTTATTATGAGTGCTCAAAGAACAAAAAGGAGGGTGCAAATGACACCTCTTTTTTCTCAGCTTCTTTCTCTTACAGTCCTCTCTTACATACAGTATGTTCTCCAGTCAAGCTTTTTAGACTTTTGGGTACTTGTCTCTGTTTCAATGTTTTTCCAATTGAAATAACTTTATTACGAAAGGTCGTAAAAATATCATCAAAGAAATTAGGTACATGCCTTTGTATATAATTATAGTGAAAGCTTAGACACAAATGGGCAAATGCTCAAACCAATCCCTACACCTTCATGTGTGGTTTGGTAAAAATAGTTTATGGTATATGGCATGCAGCGATATATTTTCACATATATAGCATATTTGGTAAACACTCTCTTTCACAAAGATACAGAGAGAGAGAGAGAAACCTGCTCTAGTTTGAGGTGCATCAGTCTTCCGTCATTGTGTATCTGCCCCCCAGATTGTTGCTGAGAAACAGAGTAAATGATATTGAAGGGATTCCCTCCCCAGCAGTGCTGCAAAGGCTGCTAGGAGATAGCTAGCTTTTAGAGCTGTATGTGATTTACTCGCGAGAAGATGTTGGTTTCTATTTGTGTCGTTAGAAAAACATTTATTTACGAATTTGGGACATTTTGAAGAAACTGTGTGGGTAGGAGGAAAGTTATGGCTCATGAACTGGACACCTTTGATCACTGTTCATGTCGAGGCCCTGGGACTTGAACTGCATGTGTTGTATGCAGTGCATACTGCGAGCAGTGAGCTGACACGCGCATCCTTGTGTTTTTTGGAGTCTTTACATCCTGCAGTGAGGAGCATATGGCGGCTTCTGTGACTGCCTGTTGGCAGCACGGCTGAAGATGACGTAGCATTTTACAGTGCGTGTCCATGCTGAGATGTCTGCTCATGAATTGAGTGCACAGGTCTGCATGTTTCTGTATTAATATGTGTAAAACTGTACACCTGGATTTTTTGGGTACATGTGCATTCACATCCAGGTTAAGACTATGTATTTATCTTGTGCTGTCAGTGTGCTTGTGTGAGTAGGTATGTGTCAGCTCCAGAGCTCTCTACAGTCCTGATTCATGACACGGGTGATTTGGTAGTCAGTCAGTCAATGTCACGATAGGGCAACAGCTCCTCCGACACCCCCCCCCCCCCCCACCCTACGCCCATCTATCTCTTCCTCCCAGGCCACGATCACAGATACTCTGACATCTAACATCCAACTAGGCTTTCAGCTACTGAGTCATACTGCAGTGACCTTAGAGTTACTTCCCTGTTGAGTTCTGTGGTAAATGTACTTGCTGATATCTAGGGCTGGGACAATTCGATAATCGATTACGTAAATGCGTCGACACAAATAATTTGTGTCGACGCGTCACGCATAGAAGTCTAAAAACAACATGGCTGCCTCCAGCAACAGCGCAAGTTCGGATTCCTCGCAAGTTCAACAACACGTTGAGAAAAAGGTTCGCACACGGTCTTCTAAAGTGTGGGAGTATTTTACTCTTAAAGTGATGGTTCGGAGTAATTTCACCCTAGGGTCCTTTGCACCATGACCTCGAGCCAAACACCCCCCCAGAAGCTTTTTTCACCTGGGTCTAACATTGGGAGAGATAGCGCAGTGTAGCGTTATCAGCTAAATAGCTGCTTAGGGGCTAATGGACCACGTTTGTATCTCGGTAAATGACCCCACTAATAATGCCCGAAATGATACCAAACGTCTACACTAGTACATATAGGTTATGTACTCATAAAACGATGGATTGGAAAGTTTGTAAGTACACCAGAAGTTTATGAACACTTGCCTGCTCTCTTCTGCTCTCTGTTGCTGCTGCTACCGCGTTTAGACAAATTACTACAACCGAAAAGATACAACAAAAATATTTATTAATTTAATGATTAAATAAGGTAATGTCTCCAAACTTACCTCAATAATTACTTGTCTCCTGCTAGTTATACTACAGCACTTACTTTAAAAAAAAAGTTAAATAAAAAAATATTTTTGTTGCATCTCTTTTCGGTGTTTTAATTTGTAGACGTCCCTAAGCACTCATCTTACAGCAGCAACAACAGCAGCAGAGAGCAGAAGTGTTATTTACATAAACTTCTGGTGTACTTACAAACTTTCCTATCCATCGTTTTATGAGTACATAACCTATATGTACTAGTGTAGACGTTTGGTATCATTTCGGGCATTATTAGAGGGGTCATTTACGAGATACAAACGTGGGTCCATTAGCCCCTGCGCTAAGCTATTCAGCTGATAACGCTACTCTACGCTAACGCTCCCAATTAGACCCAGGTGAAAAAAGCTTCTGGGGGGGTGTTTGGCTCGAGGTCATGGTGCAAAGGACCCTAGGGTGAAATTACTCCGAACCATCACTTTAATGCCAACAGCAACGTGGTAGTCTGTAGACTTTGTAAAATGCATCCCTGAGTCAGGATAATAGCAGCAAAACACCGCAAGTTCTGCTCACCTTTTTGCTCTGCCCCCTTTCCCTCCCAAGTAGAGTTTAGATTCTCTGCCCGAGCCCGAACTTGACCCCCTGGCCGGGTCAGGCCGATATCCTCGGGCCGGGCCGGACCCTTGATCAAGCATTTGTGTTTTTTTAATCATTACTTTATTAGCCTAATTGGGTGGGGAGAAAGCTATGCCTCTCCAGCTTCTCCCGTAGCTCTGGGTATATGTCCTGCACTGACTTGAGTGTGAGGTAAACTGTGCTAAATCGTGTCTCCATCATCCGTAGCACTGTCTTCCATAATTGCGCAACCAGGCCAGATTGTTTCAGATATCTCATGAGTCCTTTATAACGTCAGTTATAACGGCCCACGTATTAAAAAATTGTCGAGTTTAAAATCAGGCTTGGGCTCATAATTACAGTTATTACATGTGTCGGGCCGGGCTTGATTTTTTGGGCCCGATCTAAGCTTTACTCCCATGCATGTGCGATTATCAACATAGTGACACGGAATATGTTCCCAGTAGTAGCCCAACGGGAAGTTAGTCCGTTGATTTGTTTTAACGCCTTGCTTTGACTTAACATTAAGCATCAAACGCTGTCAGTCGGCAGTGTTATTTTTTTGACCCAATCGATTACAGACTCTTATATAGACACTCTGCAACTTGCCTTATGTTGGATTTATTTGATACATCTGATTTCATATGTTGCTAAAATTGCTCTTTTTTACTGTAAGATTAAAGGCAGAAGAGCTTTGATGTTAAACAAGAGCTTATTCATTATTTTACCTACTGTTTAGTTTAGTTTAGTTTATTTGTTTATTTGAGCAGTAACCATTCTGCTCAAAGGGAGTGGGCAGAAGCAGAAGAGCTTATAAGCCCCCCCCCCATAAAATAATACAATAAAAATTCTCATTTCACAATAGTGCAAAACAACGCAACGAAACAATATCAAACAAACAATATAATAGGGCTGCACAATTAATTGAATTTTAATCACGATCACGATTTTGGCTTCCCACGATCAAATTTGCGTGATCGAGCGATATTTAAAATGCGTCATTACGTTCATAGAACAGTTTTTGCAAAGCCAATCTAGCGCTCCATAAACCACTGTTTGATCACATGTCTCCATGAGCCAATCAGAGCTGTTCCCTGCCTGCACCGTGCAGCTTAGTTTCTAGATGTAGACAGTCACACAGGACAGAGTAACGTGAGGAATATTCCACAACAGGTAGCAGTCGGTCATCATAAGCCGGTCACGATGTTTACCAGTTTACCAGTAAACGCAACGTTTTGTCCCTTCTGTGTTGTTTTTGCAGTGACCAGTGCTAGTTTGTGTCTTTTAGCTCATAGCTTTAGCAGCAGACTGTTGGACGTCCCGCTGTTGGAAACCTACAGTGAAATACAGATACGCTACACTGTTTAGCAGTCAGCATTTTAGCCGTGTTTAATCCAGTTACTACTGTGGCTAACGGTAGGCTAACGTTACCTGCTGTGTAACGTGTTACTAGTGTTTACTAGCGTGACATGCAGTGATGTTTATGTTGCCTCTAACGTGGGTTTCGGAGCATCAGAGCGCAACGCAGACATGTAAGTGGCAGTGTAATGAGCCACAGAAATCCGTGTAGCTATTTCGTCCGGTAGATACCAGGCACCACATGCGCCGTTAACGTGAACAGAAAATTGTGTTGCCTGTATCTTTCACGGCAAACAGCGCACAACATATATCCAATAAAATTTGTTTTGGCTAAAATCAACAAATAATCGTGATAATTAATCGTGATCTCAATATTGATCAAAATAATCGTGATTATCATTTTGGCCATAATCGTGCAGCCCTACAATATAACAATCAAAACAAATACAAAACAGAACAAAAATGGATTATATACACTTCCAATATCTGATCATGGTAGAAATACTCCTAATGGCTAATCATTTCTTCTTCTTTATACTTTTCAAAAATCTTTTGTTTGTGTCTATATTTAAAAAGGGCCAATATCCGATCATGGTAGAAATACTCCTAATGGCAAATCATTTCTTCTTTATACTTTTCAAAAATCTTTTGTTTGTGTCTATATTTAAAAAGGTTGATATTTGGACATTGTTTCATCTCCATCTCCAACTTATTCCACAAATGCACCCCATTAACTGTAAGGCTAAAACATTTCAAAGTTGTATTATGTTTCTGCGTCCTACTGTTAAAAAAAAGCAAATACAGGCTACTCTTTTTGCACTTGCTGTTTACTTTAAGTTTTTATTTTTGTATTGCTCCTGAAAGTGACTTTATTTTGTGGTTGGATTGATAGCCTACATCTGGCTTCAGGTTGCACTACAAATTCATTTTACTGTTTTTTTTTTTAGCAGTCGGGGCAGGTCCGAACATAAGTTAATAATTGAGCAATGGGAAAATAATCGCCAATTGAAAAATGAATCATTAGATTAATTGAAAAATGAATTGTTAGATTAGTTGACTAATCGAAAAAATAATCGCTAGATCAATCGTTTGGGACAGCCCCACTGATATCTAATCTAGTTGTGGTTTATGTTTGTCATTTTGACGCTTTGTTTGTTTATATGCTTTATTTCATTTGTTTTAATTTATTGGACATCAGTTTACGGGCTTATCTGCTAGCTTATATGTTAGCTGCGACCGTTACCTTGAAACTATCCGGCAAATAGACGGTACCGTTGGATGATTTAACATCACCGCGGCGCTCATTTTACAGTTTAACAACAAAACTAAACGCTGAGTAAACATTACTAGCTAGCTAAGTTTTTCATGTTGGTTTTGAGCGGTATGCACTAGGGCTTTGACTCCGAACTTCGTTATTCGAATATAATTCGAATATTAAAAAAAATTATGATATTCGAACGAATATTAGCCAGCCCTTAATATTCGAAGCTGTTATGGGCATTATTTTTGTAAATGTGTTTGCTTGTAAACGTTGTTTTCAGTTCAGATTCCGAGGCTTTTTCACGCATTTCAAAATGTAACTACACGTCGCGGCGACGCACGTCTCTCGGCCGTGGCTCGGTAGCGGTGCATTCCCCCCTAATTCTCAAAGAAGGCTGGCTTGCCCAGGGCCAGACCAGGGCCAGACCAGCTCAGCGGCGTCTTTCTCCCGCCGCGTTCCGCTGTCTCTCCTACCTACACCGGCGCCGCACCCTGTCCCTTCTCCCCTTCCTACCTGCCTGCTCAGTGCTGCTGCACATGAGGAGAGAGCACAGAGGGGGGGGCGGGGCTGCTCCTCAGTCACACAACAGAAGAGAGAGGTGAGCCACAGGAGAGAAATACATTGCGTGCTCGCTGGACAATACTGGCGACTCTTTTTTATTTTACAGAAAGTCGCTGTCTTTTCTACAGAAAGTCGCCACATTGGCTAGTCGCTTTTGTGAAAAAAAGTCGCTAAGTTGGCAACACCGCCCACACACACACACACACACACACACTGGCTCGACGCACACACCAGCACACGAGTATAAACATCAGACCACTTACGTAGGCTACGGTGAAAGCTCCGAACTTCCTGTCGAAAGCGCACTGTTTGTGTTTAATCCAGGGTCTGACTTAATTTTTTTTTTTAGACTGAAGGCATTTAATGGTCAAAATATTATTAATAAATATTCGAATATATTCGAATATTAATATTAATATAAAAACGAACTTCGAATATGATTTTTGGGCAAAAGTCAAAGCCCTAGTATGCACCCCCACGAGCCTGGAAAACGGTTTTAAAACAGTAATGTTAAGACAGCGTGTCGGAGGAATACAGCGTTCTCCTGCAACGGGAGTCAGAGGCAAAGGGACCGTCACAGCCGCGTTAGATAATATTAGCTTCTTGTCTCATCTGGGGTCTGATAAACAGTAAATTCATCAAAGTCAGTGTGCCCAACACTATTTTCCAATAAACTGTAGCTGTCAAATTTCACGGGACCCACGTGAGTGCGGATTTCATGTCGCGGCTTTCGTCGCTTTTATTACTTATTGAGTGAAGTAGTACTCGCCCTGTTGTTTATTTGGTTGCCATGACTTCGCAAGTGATGACGTCCTGTCACTGTTCCAGTTGCTCTGCTCACCCTAGGGAGAGAGAGCGAATGACAGTTTGCTTGAGTTCAGTAGAGCAGACGGCTCTACGACTTTATCACTTTTCATAAGCAGCCGAAGGAACGGTGGTGCGTGGTGTACATATATGTACACCACGCACCACGGTTCCTTCGGCACGGTTCCTTCGGCACGGTTCCTTCGGCTGCAACCCTGTTGTGCGTATACCCTATTTCTGATACCGTGGCACTGGAAATTTTACCGTGGCGCACCACCACTATGCTATCAACATAGAGGAAACACTGGGAGGGTACTTGCAGTGCAACACGTCAAACAAGCATTCATGAAGAAAGAAAGGGTTTCAGGAGTGTGTGTTTCTTCACACATGCATACTTATATACAGACATTTATGAATCAGTCAGGCTGAGTTCATCGTAGTACTCTTTTAGGTCTCAAGAGTTTCACATAGTAACGTTTACAGATGTGTGTTTGTATGACGCTCTTTTACAAGCATGACATTTATTGTATTTATACAGTTAACCCAGTTCATTCAGTAATGCAGGAACATAAATAATGAACACTGTATCAAAAATTAAACACTCAATTCTTTATTCACTGAGCTGTTATGCTATATGCATATCTTTGTTATTGTCATTTTTAGTCTTGAATCTATTTATATTACAATGATTTAAGATGGTCACTAAGATGTTGTGCAGAAGCATAAGCTTTTATAGAAATAAAACCACGAAATAGAATATGATAACGAAAAAAGGCAAATTTATACCTATAAGACTTTGTCAACGTATAGTAAAATATCCTCAGACTGGATGCGCCAAAGGTAATGGCAGTGACCTCAGTCTTGGCCTGAGATCACCTCAAAATGAACAGATGACAGATAGATGGTGGGAGGATGAAGTGATAAACTGACAGTGCTGAAACGAGAAGTGTTACAACAGTGTGTCATCTATTGAGACAGCAGTGCAGAGAAGCTTTTGTTCCTCATGTTTGTGTGTGTGTGTGTGTGTGTGTGTGTGTGTGTGTGTGTGTGTGTGTTTGTGTGTAAGAATTTGTGCACATATATTGTGTGTCTTTTTATTGTGTGTGTTTTTCTTAGGGCAAGAAAAAGAAAGAATAAGCTGTGAGAATTTAATTATTGATGGCATGGTTCCTACCAACTGATAGACTGATATATCATCATCAACTTTATTGCCAGACTCAAGGTCCATTCAGAAGACAAAGACATGACATACAACATACATTAAAAAGAGAAAGATAAACATATTCAGAGAAATAAAAACAAAAGAAACATATGAATGAATGGACCATAAATGGGGTGGACATATAGATAGATGCACAGACTATATTTAAAGGCAAAATCATCGCACTGACAAATGTTATCAGGTGGGAATGTGTTTAAACTGGGGTAGCAGAGAGGTGTAGTGACTATGCAAACATCCCTTATAATGAGTGACTGACCTTGTTTCTCGACACAGGACCCAGAGGTGCAGCTCTGTATCTGACTATGACATCTGACCTCTTCCTATGGAGGCTGTACAAGTGAAAAGAAAATATCCCAGTGGGGTTTCATTGCTGTAAGACATTTATCTCCCTCCCATCACAGACAGATAGGTTGCATTAACACATGCTTCTCTCACAGCTGGCTTTCACCCCTTCTCTCTCCATCTTTCTCACTTAGACCTGACCTTGCTTCTCTATGTTCTCTATATTGTCCACATTAATGCATTTGTTCTGCTTTAGCTTTTAAACTTGAGTAGAGCAAGCATTTTTAACACTGTAACCTTTTTGAACAATCTTGAAGTTGAGAAGTTGGAAAACAGTCTGAGGCTATTATCTAAGATGCCATGTGAGATCTAAGGTGTCTACTATGCTAGGTTTGACCTTTGGCCAGTGTGGCCCAAACACAAACAGCATTTTCAAATGTATCAGCTTCAATATGTAGACTTTTTTTAAACCTTAGTCCTTTTTACCTCTCCTTTCTCGTTTCTTCTTCTCTCCGTCTCAGCTCATCAACATTCCTCCTCTCTTCTCTATGCCCTTCCTGTCTTCCTTCTCCTTCCTATCCATCACTCTTGCTCCGCCCTCTGCTGACTACTTTCTCCTGTCATAGTGATTTTATATATGCCGTACGGGAGGTAGTGCAGTCATTGACCAAGTGCAGCTGAGTGCTTTGCATTTGTTATGCCCCCATGACTTTCAGACATAGTGGCTCCCTAGCATGTATGGCTATCCCCTTGTACCTTATCTTCTTCATTTTTACTTCTTCCCTTTTTTGTCTTTACAGCGTCAGTGTGTCTTTATGCACCATTTATGAGTTGCTGGGTTTTCCCCTCTCTTCTCCTTTCACAAAGGCCTTTAATCCATTAAAAATGTCCTTTTACTCATATTGAACTGAACATTTGAATTGTATTCTTTCTAATATACGGTTTATTTTCAAAATCTTTGGTTTGGCATTGTTTCGAAATCTAATTTTAACAACAATGATATCGATATCTTCGATATCAATGATATATCAATTCAAGTATGTATTGTGATTTTTTTATGACAATTTTTAAAATTGATTATTTTCCACAGAATCTAAATTTTTTATAAATGTTTTTACCAATTATCCACTAAATATTTATGTATGTATGTATGTATGTGTATATATATATATATATATATATATATATATATATATATATATATATTGCCCCATGTATTGTTAAAATCGGTTGGGCAAACGAGGTTACTATTGGTGTATTGTGTTTCTTTGACAGACTGTTTCATAGTTTCGGGGAAGTTGGACCGGCTGTAGCTCCATATTTAACAGACAAAATTAGTATGAGAGAGGTATTGATTTTCTTACCTTTCTAACTTTCTGCTTGAAAGCAAATGTCACACTTTTGCTTTAAATGAGAGATTTAGGTGTTAAGTGTGACAATATATATGTAGATATATAACTGTTATATCAGCAAATCTAAACCAGCATGGGATTATAGCATTATTATTATTATTATTATAGCAGAGTGTTCCAAATGAGGATTTTAGCTATTAAAAGTGAGAGGCACACCGCTTCCTTGTGCCAGCACTAGGGTTGGGTATCGTTTGGTTTTTTTTCGATTCCGGTGCTAAATCGATACTTTTAAAACGGTGCCGGTGCCTAAACGGTGCCTGAACCGGTACTTTTCAATAAAGTTAAAAAAAAAGAAGAAGAAAAAAAATAAGGGTAGTAAACAACAGTCAGTGACTTGTTTATTGCTAAGGCCATGGTCAAAATTAAAGATTTAATAATAATGTAATAACTATAACAATAACAATAACTTATTTCACCAGTAAATTGCTGTTGAACCCCAGATGGGAAAAGGGTATTTTACAATTACTGTGAATGCACCACGAGGCTACCTGTTTTAAGTGAATGCACGCCGTGCTGTTGTTGTTTAATTCCAAACGGCAAGCGCTGCAAGTGAATACACCGTCTGTGTTTAATTCCGACCATATAAACATACTGTATATCTATGAATTCCGATAACTGCTGCTTGCGCAGCAGACTGTTACATCCCGCTGTTGAAGTCCTCCACAGTGAAATACAGTCACACTTTACACTGTTTAACGTTAGCTGTCAGCATTTTACCGGTGTTTAATCCAGCTGCTAGCTAAAGGTAGGCTAACGTTACATGCTGTCAGGTGTAGTGTAAAGTCAAGCACCGAAATGAGGCACCGAAACTTTCGTTCTTATTCGGTCTCGTTACTACCGTTTACGTCGGCACCGGTTCCCTATTGGCACCGAGTTTCGGTACCCAACCCTAGCCAGCACACATATTAGTCACATCAAGCCCTGGGTGATCATCGGATACAGCTGAAATCAATTTCTAAATCACGTGGTAGGCTGCTTGTTTCATAGTGCCTACCTGTTAGACCTGATTGGGGAATCACAGACAGCTTTACTCCAAACAAAGTTAATTTGGTTTTGGTCAATCATCCCCAAGCTTCTTATCACATTGCTTCAGAATTTTTTTTTAAGGACTGCACAAGCACCTGGTAAAAATAATCCTCAAAAATTTTCCAGATTACATGCTTCATGTCAATGTGCTTCTTCGACAAAAATTGATGCAGCAGTGCTGTAACCCGCTGTGATTGGCATAGTACAAGGCTTTTTCTGTGGAATGTGTTTTTTAGAAAAAGGTCATGGAGTTATTTCCGAACATGAAGGCATTTGTTTAATGGTCTATGTTTTAATGATATGTTCCTGTACACAGAGTATGCCAGGCAGACACACAGCTGACAACCTCGCACCCTATTACTGGATCTTGAGATACAATGGCCAGCACCTGACTAGGGTTGGGTACTGTTCACATTTTAACTGGTACCCTACGATACCTTTTTCTCCGTACTTTCCTACTGTAATAACAGTAGTTGTTAAAATAATTCCAAACCTATTTATTCTATTTACTTAGAACATTTTGTTATGTATTTAGAACATTTTACACACCACACAAAATAGAACTCCTCCCTACCTCCCTCTCCCCTCCCAAACTCGTCCCTCAACCTATTAAATCAATTAATTCATTATTTCTTACACTGCACTGTAAATTTTATTCTTTTATATGTATCATATTCTATTTTAGCTTGTTATGATTTGTTTTATGTACACACTGATTCTTGAAACTTTGGCAAAAACATGTCCCACTAAGAAAAGTGCCAATTCTGTTGGAAATTAATAACATTTTCATTAATAAACAGAATCAAGGTTATAATCAGGGGGTCCTTTGCACATATGTAAGGTTCTTTTGTAGGTTTATTTTTATTTTTTTTTATTTTATGATTATTTGCTGGCCCATTACCTACAAAATCAGTTGTCCTCGGATAGGAGATAATCATTTCAACTTGATTAAAAAAACTAAAAGTAATAATTGAATTGAAAAATATCGTTACCACGTGAAATACTACATTCTTATAAGTTTTAAAAACTACAAACAGTGAGTTTTTAACAATATTTACTATTATTTTGTGGTTGCTCAAAATGTGTCCCACATATTCGTCACCACCATCAGATATTTATAAAAAGCAATAAAATCAGGCAACTACAAGGTCAACTACATTCCTGAGGACCCCATTTTCAAATCTTCAGCTCTACTGCATGCTTCAAGATCACTCATGCTCCCTTAAGTTTGCTATTTTCTCTTAAACATATTTTTGGACACTGCTACTTTCGCAACCATAACACGTCAACATTTTTTAGATTAGATTATGACATAAATGTATACTTTTTCAGAAGAGGTCTGAAGTAGCTAGCAATAGAGGGGAAACAAGATGGCTAATGTGAACATCTCATGCATATCATGTGAAAGAGTAGGTTTTTGTCACCACCGTCAGACGTCACCACCGTCAGGTTTTCGTGAATATCCTCACGGCTGTGGTTCAACCTCGAGGTTGTGGCCAAACCACAGCCATGAGCACGTATTTATTGTGATCAACAATTATATTCTAGCCTCCGTTAAGGACCATTTGGAGGTTTTTGTCACCACCGTCAGAATGTACGTCACAGAAAACCTGACGGTGGTGATGTCTGACGGTGGTGACAAAAACCTACTCTTTCAAATGATATGCATGCTCAGGATTGTTATTTTTTTTAACCCAATAGTTAAATGAAGTTGTTAAGCAAGAAGCCATCTTGTGTGGTATACATTTTGGAATTGTTTGTTGTAATGAGGCCACTGTCACCAGATTAGTGTCACCACCGTCAGTTCTAAGGTCACCACCGTCAGAGGGAGTTTTATTTGTTTTAAATGAATATGCTTACAATATGTTTCTTCAGTGCTGTTGAGTTATTAAAGTAATAGTCCCTTTAAAGTAATAACTGTAAAAACGCCTATTTTATGAAAAAAATACAAAATGGGGAGGTGACACCGGTACATTGCTGAACAGCCAAGACCTTGGTCTATAATGATATACCTTCAGATGTTGTAATTTAACCAACTTTTTATTTTCAAAATTAGGGCTCAGCCCAGACACAAAAACCTGTTTTTGCCAAAGTTTCAAGAATCAGTGCGTTTTGAATTGCATTGTTGCTGAAATGTGCTATAGAAATAAAGTTGCCTACATCCTCCAGCCTGTCAGTCTCTCACCAGGGCATAGAGAACGCTGTCGTGTCTGCAACCTCCAGCCTGTCAGTCTGTCACCAGGGCATAGAGAACACTGCCTGTCTGTCTCAGAGGAAGTGTAATGTTATCGCACTAATGTCGCTTTCAGCTCTCCATTAGATTAGATTATGTTGCAGCGAACATTATCTGCGTGGAGTTTTGAAAAGTGTAACCACACTTGTGGCATTGCCGTGACTCACTATGTAGAAGAAGCTACAGATGCGACCCCACTTCGTCTGCACCGCAGATCTATGCTGTGTGTGTGTCTGGGCTGAGCCCTGTTGTCTGTCAAACATGCAGAGAGGACAGAGAAGATTGTGCTTATGCGCTCTCAGGTACCCAAATTTGGCACCGATTGATTTAACGTGAATCGGTCCTTGGTAGTACCGACGTAATTCAGTCGTTACCCTAAAGAGTACCGAATTCCGTACACATCCCTACACCTGACACTCATCTACCATAGATTTTAGTTCAGTATTATTGTCCACTCAAAACCCTGTTTTTATGTAGTTAATGGCTGATTTCAAAAATGACTTCCTGTGTGTATTAAAATGCATTTTTAGATATCAGTTGTGCTGGCAGGGAACTTGACTTTTGTTTGGATACTGAGCCCAGAATGTCAGCACACAGTGATGACATCAGGAACAGACTCTAAGGGACAACTCTACCCAGCATGCTTTGCCAATAGTACTTCTGCAGCGCCCATAAATATTAAAAAGGTTATGAAAAGAGAGAGGAGGCAGGTTGAGGAAGAGAGAGAGAAATAGAGATGTTGCACAAAGCTGCAAGGGAAGCAAGAGGGTGAAGGAGTGAGAGAGATGTTTAAAGAGTAACATGTGATGTGTAGCTGAGCAAATGAAGTGTTTGTAAATGAGGATTTCAGGGCTTCCTCACCCTGTGTCACATTTCTTAATTATCCTTGTGTGTGTTTATGTGTGTGTGTGTGTCTCTCTCTCGTGTCTCCCTTCTTTTCTGTGCTGTTGGCAGGAATGCACAACAGATATTGAGTAGTAAAGAAAGAAGGAACTAGAAATCATGGAGTGGCAGAACCAGGCTGAAGTGCAAATTAAATGGGAAAATGTCCATGCCCACATCACCTGGTCAAATCTTAGAGAAGCAATGAAAATGTTTAGTAAAAAGATAGAAAGGTGTATTTCTTTCCCTCTGCAATCTGGGAGATTATTCGCAAGAGATAGTAGATTATGAAACTAGGGTTTGGACTACAAAGTTAAATGGAAGAATAATAAATTATGTATTTTAGCGGAGGATGTTAAGTGCTTCTTTTAGGCTGCTTGACATTGAAAGAGGTGAGGATTGTTGAAAGTTTCAGAACCTGCTTCAATTTCCATACTGATCATTCTGACATGGTCATCTTTGTACGCTTTCTGACACAACATTATTTAAAATTATTTTCCAATAATCCTTTTTTTAATTACTTACTGAAACCAAAAATATGTATGTTGTGTAACATTGTATCCTTGAATGCCATCATCAAGGCAGAAAGCAAGTCATGTAATATCAATCAAGTGTACATGCGTTTATAGATGTGTGTGCAATAATTGTGTAATAGCCTCTTTTCTCACACTTTTTGTGTGTTCTTGTGTGTTGCTGTATGTATTTGTGTGTATGTTGCTAGCATTGTATTGCATTACATTTGGGTCTCAACTTGATCTAAACCTCCTTATCATATAGTAATTGCCCAAATATCAGCATACAGCATGTGCATGTTGGATGTACATGCAGTTAGACACCAAAATATATATGTAAAAATAAAAAAAAGCATGCTTTGATTGTAATGGCTTGCAAAAGCAGTGGCCTGACAGAGGCTATAAATATTTCAGTTGCTCTGTTTTAGCACTGGGATAGAGAAGACAACAGGAAGATCCTCGTTTTGATGTGTCTCATCATTGGTTCACGAGGAAAGAGGGATTTTGGTGTGCTGCAAAATATTCATCTCAACAAATCATTTAATCTTTTATTCAGTCTTCAACGCTTGTTTTTATTTTAAGATAGAGAGCAGCTTCAAACAAGCAGCCCTTTGTAGACATGGAGCTTGTTGCAGAAATTAGACTTTAGGCTAAAATACTTTTCTACTGAGTTAGGTAGGGTTGGGTACCGAAAACCGGTTCTAATATGGTTACTATACGGCCGGTATCTACAGGACCAAATGGCAACACAGATTTTGGTGCCTCATTTTGGTGCCACTTAAATGCCTGCACTGCACTTATTTCCCTTCCAAAACAGCCAGGAGTTTTTATTAAAACTAAATTATGACTGGTGTGATAACTGCATGCCAAATTAATCAGAGCACACAAGGCCAAATTGCCTCCTAAGTTACCACATTGCAAAGGCTATTTTTTAAAAAGAGTCCGACGCAGTCAGTCGACATAAAAACACACCAGGGCGACACTCACTTCCAGCTAACTTCTCTGAGAACAATGACGGCAGAACAGCATCACTGATCTGTTTTAACGGAATAGCCTACTCTCTGGTACAGCTCAGCTAAAAGCGCCGGATCTGCAGCACCTTACCGTGTAGCTAATGTTTTATTTTACGCTCACTACCGAGACTGTTTGTAACCGGTAGGCTACCGGCAATGTGATTGTAACCTGTCCAACTGACTTTAACAGATAGTACTCGACTGTCCTGCTATTTTTTACAGATGTTTGAACTCATCACAGACAGTTGCCCTGTTCATGGACTCATGGTGCGCGCTGCTGAGAGTGAACAGGGAAACACTGAAATGGATATTTGGCATCATTTTAAAATAACAGGAAGCACTGATGTATGAAACTGCCAATTAGATTAATTAATCGAAGGTGCCGGAATGCCGTTCCGGATTGTTCCTGCCCACTTTAACCCCTGACCATGGCCACTGCCGCAGTCAGAGATGTCGGAGAGACAACACTGACGGAATTTAATGGTGCAATTAATTGCACCTCGTAAACTCATGGTGCTTTCACGTGCACCTCGAGAAATTCAATTTGTTGTAAAGTACCCTTCTGCCATCCACACAAGCTTGGACTTTTCTTAACAGACTGTTTGGGTTGGTGTGTATTTACTCTAGTGCGGATTATTTCTGGATTATGATCATGATTATGGTTTTGTATTGACATTAGTATGCTTGTGCAGTCTGCACATGGGCCTAGTGTGGGATTAGTGTGAGGATTTGGAGCAAACTACACTAGATGACATCAAACATATTTATGAACCTCTGATTAGAAAGCTCTCTGCAGTTGATTAACTTGCATGTAAGCACATCTGACGTTGCACTATTTGTTAGACATAAGTCATAGGCAAACAGTCTTTCTTTGTACAATCTGGAGAGCTTCTAAAAAAAGCCACACTGACAATAAGAAAAAAACAACCACTGAAAAAATGGTCACAACTATCAAAAACAGTGTTTTAATTTTCTTTCAGTCACATTTCCTGCATCTGTGCTTCTACCTGTATTTAGATTTTTGTGTTTATGAGTATGTACAGCCCTATGTGTTTGTGGAGCACCATTTTACACACTCTTGCCATCCATCCTTCCATCAATACTGGATCAACTCCCACTCTGTAGAGCCTGCTGGACTCTATTGATTTTTCATTGTCAGGGCTATGACTTCATCTTGCCAGGCATAGATGTGCTCTTGAAAGGATCTCCACTTTTCTGGGTGGAAATGTAATATTATGACACCTCATTTATAAATTTAGGCTACTGTCATTACTATCGTTACATCTCTTTAACACAACTTTGTGTGGAGCAGCTTTTTAAATACACACACACACACACACACACACACACACACACACACAACTTTGTTGTTATTTAATTTGCCTGACACAAAAGAACCCAACAAAGCATTCATTAATTATTGACAACTGTATGACAAGATAAAACAATGTCCAATGAACAAGATAATTTAATACATGAATTAAGTTGTCAAATGCTAATTTGATCTTTCTTTCATTTTTTGATCAGCCTGTCTGTCACATGTAAAATCTTAAATACCAGTTATCAGATATGAATGAAAAAGATTTTTTCAAAATAGCAATATTTCATTCAGGAGAGTGAAATGAATAAGTTAAAGATACATGTTTATTATAACAGTTGATATGGGATAATAAAATCTTGGCAGTTTTTAGCACTTAGACTATACAGGGAGATTTGAAATTGAGGGGTGTCTGCCCTGAGCAGCAGCAAGATAAATCCCCCCATGGAGTCCAGATACAGGTGATGGTGGTGGCTGATGGTTCTGCTGAGACTGAAGAGGCTGATTGAGCTGATGAATCTGCAAAGACTTGCGGTGATGGGGAAGTGGAGGGCTGCTTTGCCATTTGCAACAATATTTACTGAAATGACAGCTGACAGTAACAGAGAGAACATATTTAAACATTGTAAGAAAATACCGCATGCATAACAGCAGCATGAATGACCTAAAGGAAAAGTAGTCTCCCTGACTGAACTTATGCTATAGCTTCATTTGCATTAACTTAGGGTGTTAAACCACGGCATATTGTTTATTTGTTTATGTATTATTTCTCAGACACCACTAATCATTGTCTAAGAAAAGTTATAAAGTTCACAGGTCAGAATCAGGTGACTTATTTCTCACTGACTGTAGTAGGATTCACTCATTTAGGGCAGATATCCATTGCCTTGGGCTTCCTTTAAACTCTGGTCGATTTATGAGGACTATGGTTAACCTTTTCTCAGATCTCTGCAGGGTAAATCCAGACAGCTAGCTAGACTATCTGTCCAATCTGAGTTTTCTGTTGCATTACTAAAACAACTTTTAAACATACATGGTTCCACCAAAAAGTTCCTTCCAAGACTATACTATACATACTTTATACTTTTCCCTGTTGCTCAGCACCACCCAAGACAAGTGTGATTGGTTTAAAGAAATGCAAATAAACCAGAGCACATTTTCCTCCCATCCCCGAATGCTATGTGGAGTAGCCAGACCCTCCTCCAGCACGCTTTGGAGGAGGGTCTGACAAAGCGAGAATACTGCTGGTCTAGATCAGATGTTTCATTGTGATTATACTGATCAGCACTTTTCATTAACTCTAGGTGTTTCTGCCAAGGTATTAATTTACAGTTAGAGGCCTAAGTTGAGGGAATTAGGGAATGGCTTTAAAGTGCCCATATTATGAAAAAAAACACTTTTTCTGGGATTTGGGGTGTTCTTTTGTGTCTCTGGTGCTTCCACACACAAACAAACTTTGAAAAAAATCCATCCATGCTGTTTTGAGTGAGATACGGTTTCTGAATGTGTCTCCTAGTGAGCTGTTCAAAATCGGCTCGGACTGTGACGTCACAGTCCGAAATGAGCTGGCTAACCACAACCGTTAGCTCGTAGCGTTAGCTTTAGCATGCTAACGCTAATGCTAACGCTAGCATGCTACGTCGTTCTCAATAGCAAAGCACTGCTACAACACACACAAGTTCACCATAATCTACAAAAGAACTACTTACATGTGCGCCCTCATTTAGAAGTCTCCCAGCTAATCCTGCCTTGTAACTGACCAAAGTTGGAGAAACAGGCTCTCTTTTACTGTCTCTAGAGTTAGCTAGCTGACATGCTCTACATCTGAGCTACTGCGCATGTGCGAGTGCAATCAAAGATAGTACAGAAGAAGAAGATGAAAAGAGGTCTCACTCTGTAGCTAAAACAGAAACCAGGTGAAAAGAGGATCTGCAGCAGTGAGAGAGAGCTGTGCAGTACAACAAAAATATGGTGTTTTTTGAAAATTAAACCATGTAAACCTATTCTGGTACAACCTTAAAATACAGTTATGAACCTGAAAATGAGCATAATATGGGCGCTTTAAAAGATGTGGAACCAAGTGGGAAAGAAGAAATAATTTTAGAAGTGATAGATGTGACAGGTGTCAGCAGTGACACTGACAGGTTTAGATATTCCTTTTTTATAGTGTTGTGTATGCTTATTGACACACCTAAATAAACTCACGCATACATCTGTTTTTTGGTTTTACTTAAACTCATGACTTTGAGATAGACCTGCCAGCAGGGGCCTGCAAGGCTTCTACTATGCTGTTTCCTGCTGTCAGAGCCTGCAAATCATTGTGTATGGTAGCTTTGTGCATATATCTACCCGCTCTACTGTGGGACTCTCCATTGTTAGATTTTGTGTCTCCCTCTATTTAACGTGTGTGTGAATTTGCTTGAGAATCTATCTGTCTTTTGTGGTAGAAGTGGGTCTTTTGTTTAAACCCATGAGGGTTCATTACTGTGATCTATCTCCCTCCCTGTTCGTGCCAACACTAACATACTGTGGCGTCTATGTATCTATTTTTACTTTGAGTTTGAGCTCGTTTGAGTTTGTAGGTAATTTGTCTTCATGTGCATTTTTTTTAGCATTATGTGAATGAGTTTTGTGTTTATGCTCACAATGACAAACAGCCACAATTTTTTCACCTACACTTGTGATATTTGGCTGTCCACCAGTCATAATACACCCAAAATATGCTGTGTCAGTTCATGCAACATACAGACTACTGTACCTACTCTACTAGCTAGATCTCTCTGTAGAGATGGGTTGGAAGATGTCTCAGGATAATGACATTTTTACTTTTTTACTCCTTTCTTTGTTTGTTTTTCTCTCCCCTCCTGTTTGCATCTCACTCCTTCCCCTCTCCCCAGTGATGTAGACAGTGAAATCAAAAGTTTTGAATTTCTTACAGATACTCAAATTGATAAACCAATGTGTGCTGTTTTCAGCAGTAAAGATGACAGACTTAGAAACAATTAGAAATCGGTTTTAATAGTATTATGTAGTATGTATTTAAGTTTAAATCATTTCCAAGGTCCCATGGCTAAATTAAGGTCCTCAAATATTACTGGATAAATACATGCATTTGGCATACAAATCATTTCTCATAATTTTTATCATCTGTAGTTTTTTTGTTGCAGTCAAGCTTCTTGTTATTAGCATAGCAGTTGTAAGTTATTTTTTAAATTGAAATCACATAATGAAGATATAAGGGTTGACTATTTTTTAAGTTCATTTTACAAAAATTATCACAATGCGAATAAGAGTCATGCCTAGGGTTGCAAAGGGGCGGAGATTTTCCGGTAAATTTCCGGAAACTTTCTGCAAGCTTTCCATGGAAAGTTAAGCTAGGGAATTTTGGAAACTTTCATGGGAATTAATGGAAATTATGGGAATTAATGGGAATTTACAAGAATTAACTGGAAATGTTGGGTAATTCATACAAACAACATCTTATACAAACATGAATATAAACAAACTAGAAGTGATCTGTCCAGTGGGTGTGGCCTCAATAGCCCTGCAGTAGCCTAAGTAGTAGCCCAAACCATTGACCTTTAGCTTAACATGTGAAGGTAGCTAGCATGCTGCCTTTGATTTACTGTGGTTATGGTTATGGTTATATGCGTGTTAAGATAACCATCAGCGCTGTTTATTGTTTCCAGCCTATCGAGAAAAAGTGGGCTATACAATTAACAACTAACAAACTAAATGTTGGCAAGTATGTAGTAGCCTATGCTGATTACTGCGTGCGTGCATGTCATTGACGCATATAGGGAGGACATTCAACTGAAGTTGCATTAAATCAGGTTCTTTTAACTTTAAGATTATGCTGCAAGATGTTTGCTTTTTTCAACTACATTTAAGTTCCCTGTAATATCTAACCATATTATAACAAGCAATATTAAAAATATCCAGTTTATTCCCATTAATTCCCATATATTCACGTTAATTCCCATGGAAAGTTTCCAACTTTCCCGGAATTATGCAACCATGGTCATGCTCTAATGATGTGTCAAAATGTATCTGCGTCTTATTAAAACCTCTCACCTATAACCATGTTCTTGATATGAACACGAAGAACAAGACATTTCCAAAAGAGGTTCACACACACACTATACAGTAAATACTGGTACAATAATAACAAGCCAATATCATTTAAGCCAGCAAAAAACAAATAGCATAATGTTTGTCTTTATTTTTAAGCAGACCTTTATAGATCATCTTCCTTTTCTGCCAATTCTATACTAAATACAATGAATAGTTAAAGGTTTTGCTTAGCAAACATAGACTTATAGGCTACTCTGTCTGTGCCAATACATATAGTGCAGTAGTAGTAGTAGTAGTAGTAGTAG
The DNA here is from genome assembly GCF_010015445.1 of Perca fluviatilis. Taxonomy (NCBI): domain Eukaryota; kingdom Metazoa; phylum Chordata; class Actinopteri; order Perciformes; family Percidae; genus Perca; species Perca fluviatilis. The sequence continues at coordinate 14,688,838 of NC_053128.1, read as the reverse complement.
TAGTAGTAGTAGTAGGTACAGTATTTCTACCAAGTTACACTGTGAAGGAGATGAGATGCATGTTGAACTGTGAGAAGAAGTCTCAGCTGGAAGTGACACGAGGACTCATTTCAAAATCAGAAGTGACAGGAGCTGTCACCCGTACCAATGTTCTGCCAATGACTTCAGTCAGAGAAGACCCACAGTACAGAAAACCTCCAAATGCTTCCAGGACAGAGAGTTTGTGATGTTCAAAGATTGAATGTCTCCTCTCTTCCAAGTCCTGCCTGCAGAAAACGATGTTGTGCTTGTTGGGGGAAAGCCAAAAGCAAGTGGCAAATCAGACCTGAAATATTCTAATATTAACCGACTAATTATAGCTGACTCAAGCCAGAGTAATTGAACATGCCTGACAAACCTGCTGATTAAATAACCTTTTTTTTTTTTTGGCCCACCATCACATCCCCCAACCCTATATATTACTGTACGATTGTTAATTTTATGTTCATTTAAGAAAGAAATTAATTGTTTTATGTTAAAAGAGAGGCGTGGTTTACTTCATAGGCTGTGTACTTGTGTTATTACATTATCTGGGTCACATAACAGTGATATAACCAAAAGATGTATCCTGGAATTCATGTAAAACTTAAATAATAAATAATTTTAAATTTGACTGAAAGAGACAATTATATTGTTAATCGCTATTATTTCTGAGACAATTAATGGTAAAGCAAAATTTGGAATTTTTGCAGCTCTGATGTTATTAACACTTATACCACGTCATTAAAACAGTCACACACTTTTTTATTTAATTTACACCAACTACTGCTTATATAACAGCTCATATTTTGATCCAATCACCCACTTTTCTGTGTGACTCAATGCCATGTGTTTTTTAAATGGCATGAGGTGTTACTCACCTTTTCAGATCGGTTTCTATCAACCTGCGTTTCTGTCACTTGTACTACTAGCCCATCTGTGTGTGTTTCAGCATATGTATGCACATGTGGCTCTGATTCATACCATGTGTGCAAAATGTAGGTGCCAATTAGCAAACCTCAAATCTGAAATAGTTTTCTTTTGGTTTCCACACGTGTATGCGGTTATTGCAGTTTTGCCTCAATATTCTCTGCCTCGGTGTTCACATCTGAAGGCTCTACCTCTTCTTTGTTTTAGTTTTTTTTATGTCTCCATGATTATTTTTGGCTCAGCATAAAGCTTATGAGTCTGCATTTCACTGTGAGGATATTCAGTGAGGTTTGTGTGGGTTAGCCACACTAAAACACAGAAATAAAATGTGCCGTGTAACACAACACATGCTGACACTCCAGGCACAATGACAACAGGATCATGAACACAAAGAAAATGACAGAATGTATGTCATTGTGATTCTATTTGACATATTGGGGATTAAACCCTTATCCATCTATATTCCTTATGTGTGCGCTTATAGATGTGAATACATACTGTACGACATGTAGAAGTAAATATCAAGTTAAATTTCCATTACATTGGGAATACATGCTAATATTATATGTGCATGTTCAAAAGAGGTGGGTGACATTCATTTGTTTCAGTGTTTGAAGACATTTTGTTCTTTAAATGAAATCTGTCCTGCTGAAAAAAAATTATCACCAATAGTATAATATCTAAAAGGTTTTATTAACAGCAGATCCGTCAGTGTATTCTTTATATTGAATGAATGTGATGTATGTGTTCTATTATTAACCATTTGTCCTATAGGCATTAGGTTATATGTTTATAAGATATCATAGTATTGAGTGTTTTTTATGCTTATAACTCTACACACCTGTAACCGATACAGAACAAAATCTGGGGGATGTTAATGACACCTGACACCTTTTGCCTCATTTCAACCAGTTTACACATTGCTTTTTCTGTTTGTATGGCTGCCATTAACTGTTTGGTCTTGTCTTGGTGTTGTCTTGGCTGGTGTGTGTTAGGGCTGAACGATTAATTGCATTTGCGATAATATCGCGATATGTTAAAACGCGATTTCCTAATCGCAAAGGCTGCAATTTGGTCACGTGACTCACGAGAGCAAATCAGTCCGCACTCCGTAGTCCGCAGAGAAAGCATCAACTTAGCACGCTAACGGTACGCCGTACCTTGAGCAGATTTCTGTCATTCAAACAACTCTGAGTTGTAGTTTAAAACTTGTAAGGGTTTTATTCGGGCTCCAGTCCACACATGCAGTTAATGAATACAGGCACGCAGAACTGAAGGCTCGGTTAGCAACGATTAGCTCTGATTAGCAGTTAGCTCCGGTTAGCTCCATTATAAAGATATGGAGCGGAGAGACGGCACAGGCGGAGAGGGGTAACAACCAGACTCTGATAAATGACGTTCGGGGAGCTGTCACAGCAGCGTGCACGGTGTTTCAACGGTTTTATTAGTACAGTTAGCTAATCCCACAGCAACACCAGCATGCTACTACTAACGTAATGATAGCCTCTCTGAGCTAGACTTGCAGCGTCGTTGTCACTGCACACGACACGCAACTTGAACTCATGAGGGAGGGAGGGCTGGAGGCAGCTCCTCTCTGTGCTGTTAAAGAAAATACACCGATGTATATATTTTACTTATTTAACTGTCTAGTAAAGTTCAAAGACAGTGTTTAAAAAATGCAATCCACATGTTTACATATGTCTATGTAAATAATAATTAAATAATCTAAATACTACTAAGTGTTGTAAAGCCACATTTGTTTTTATATTTCTGCAATCTGCACTTTAGTGTGATTTATTTCTGACTTTCATATGAATGTTTCCACCAGGCTTGGTCAGTGCTCAATATACTACTGGGATTGAAGTAGTTAAATAAAAGAGGTCATTCATATAAATTCACGCATCACCTAATTTCACCATCACATACAGGCCTGGCCTCCAGGAAAGAACAACTTGTTTAATCTATCTAATCTTGTGAAGTTCATACTATACAATGATTTATTGCTAGTTTTTGTTGACTAATACAGAAGACAAAGAGCTTAAAAAATAATCGCATATCGAATCGCAATCGCAATATTTTTTAAATAAATCGCAATTAGATTATTTTCAAAAATCGTTCAGCCCTAGTGTGTGTTGTCTTCTAGGCTCATATGGTTCAGCGCTGACTTGTCTGTCAGGTCAGTATTGTGGGCTCTGAGAGGTTGTCAGAACCCTGAGGAATATGGCTCTTTAATAACATAGTAAATATGATGTTTGTTTACATCCTTGTGTACACTTTCCTTATGTCCTCGACACGTCTGTGTTTCCCTAATCAGCTGGAGTGAGGTTTCTTAAGGCATGGCAAAACAAATGCCAAGTCTTGTAGTTACACGACCAATGAATATACTGATATTGGAAGATGTGGACATTTCCCTCTAGACAACATCAGTGAATCAGTACAACTCTTGAATATTTCAGTTCAAATTGGGTAAAATTAAGTAACTGGCCCCACTGGCAGGTTTTCTTTTTTGATAAAAAGTCTGATTTTAAAACTTAGTACATAATTAAATAACTTCTTGGATTGACTTTCTTTTGCACTGTGGTAGTGGTTCTTGTGTTGCTGTTGCTTCTTTTTATGTTCTTGTGGTTGCTGTGTTCAGGAAAACTGCTATATTGTGGCCTTGCCATCAAGTTTCTAGTCACAGCCATTTGTGCTTTTTCAGTGCTGTTGTGTCTCCTCTCGTTTGTATTTTAGGTGTGATTTTTAGAATGTGCTGTGAGCTGATTTACAATTCAGACAATTAACATTTAATATTCATGATTGTCTAGATTAGCTACTTTATGTGTTCACACTAATGGTATGTATGTCTGTTTTTCCGTTTTAGTTATCAATCTCTAATCTGTAATGTCTTATTCTTGGTATAGAGTAGAAATTGTGCTTGATTTGTGTCACAAACGGCAGACCGACCTTGGTTTTTGTTCATGTCCATTTTTCATAATAGAGAATCAATTAAATGCGGCCTTTGAAAGGGCAGTCACCCACAAATTGCTGCTTCTGGCTGACAAACCCTTATCTTTCCAATTTTATCTTGATGAGCTTGACAGCTTTAATTTATAATTGAAATCCAATCATTGCTCATTTTACACTTCCCTACATTCTCAAACTTAAGTTAAGTCATCTGAGATGAAAAGGAAGTGTGAAGCAGAATGTATGTCAAGACACAGAGCTTTTCTGAGGTCAAGTTTGTCTATTAAAAGAGTGTAAAGTTGAAAATCTGGAAAACCCCTGCATAGCAACAGATCATATTGGCTCAATGGCTGTGATTCGGCTTGGTAAACAATCAGTGTATCTCCTATGTTACGCACAATATGAAATTCTTAATCAACTGAGGCAGTAGGCTATGGGATATAATGTGACAAACTCTACATTTAGGTCTTGTTGGCCCAAGGATCACTTCACAAATACACAGTAAACCACTTGTATGTCCAAGGCATCCGCTCTGGAAAGTTACATGTCCTGTCCTATGTCCTGATTGGTGGAACCTTGAGTATTTGTATCAGATTTTTAATAATGTTTTATCAGTTTTTTTTAAAAGTTTTTTTATATAATTTTGTGTCATAATGGATGTAATATTCATGCTGCAAAACAAATCTACCTACAGTCCCTGAATTAGAGTAATATGTACTGTAGCAATGATTCATTTTAAAAATCCTGTCTAACTTTTCTACTCAGGGTTATTTGATCCAAAAAAAAAAAAAAAATGGTGATGCTATTAATAAATACGGGGAAATAAAGTAGAATGTGTGATTCGGAGAAAGAAGGGAAATTGCCAGAATTGGAGAGGCAGCCGGAAAAGGAAAATCAGATTTAGGTACAGGCAGAGAGTACAGAGTGTAGCGGCAGGGATCATTTGTACTGTATTGAGTGATACATATTAAGGGGTTTCAGTAATCTGATTATTTGGCATAACTGGCATGATGATTACAAATAAAGTGAACTGCCAGGATAGATGTACAGCTATAATCTCTGTGATAGAGAGAAGAATGAAAGGAAGGATGGAGGGAGTGGCAAAAAAAAGAGGGAGATGGATCTGTAGAGACAGTAGAGGAGCACGGAGGAAAATGGATTCCAGCCTGACAGCAACATGAACACGAGCTGGTGAAGAATGAGTTTCTGGAAGAGGCTGCAAGATTCTTAATTTTCTGCAAAATGTGGTCAGCTCATGGCTCATGCTGTTGTTGCCTCAATACACACACACACACAGTGTGGAATCATGGGGAAGAGGAGGAGGGATGCAGGTGGAGGTTATGATCAGTAATACAGTTCATATCATGAACCCATCATAGCACCGAAGAAGAGAAACATAAAAGGAGTCCACTGTGAAATATATGCAGCTGAACACTCAAGGGATGTCACACCGGCTTTAAAACCTGCAGTGTGACGGGATTGAGAGTTCAACTTCAATTCAAGTTTATTTAAAGTGCACATCACCCAGAGACTACAGTTTCAAGTCAACAATGGAGTATATTATATATGGGGAAATAAAGATATTTGAGGGAGCCAGACCATTTAAAGCCTTATACATAAGGAGGATTTTGAAACCAGCTAGTTACCAATTACATTGTACATTATGCACACATGCACATCATGTAAATGTATCTATCTATATATATATATATATATATATATATATATAAAAGCAAACAAGACGTAGTACAGAATTATGTTTTCATAGTTTTCTAATTATAGAATAGTCATAAGGATCTCTTCTTAACGTGACACCTAAAACATAAAGTACCAACACCCTGGATTGTTACAGTAAGTTAAAGAGGCTCTTGTCGCTGACTGTTTGAAGTCCTGTCTCTCAGTGAGAGTATTGTCTGGCTCTAATGTTCAAAGTGAAGCGAACAGATAGTAAATAGATCATATTGCTTCCCAGACACTTAGTGATGGGCTGCAAGAAGAGAAGAAGAGGCACAGAGGAAAAAAAAACCATCAAAGAATACTATTGGATATCAACCAAATGTGTACAGTATTCACTGTACATGTAAATATACTTAAGCAACAGCCTCCCACTTTACGACCCTGGGCCGACAACCGTGCAAGATACAGTCACAAAACTTTACAGGTGTGTAGTTGAGATCAAAATGAAGGCCGAGCTCGAAAATTGGCATGGTCCGAGAAAGAAGTCAGGGGGTAAAAAGTATGGAAGGCCCCTACTTTACGCCCCTGGCCCATATGGCGTTGGGGCTGGTGTTGGTCTCTAGTATCTACACTGGCTTCAGAAAAGAAAGATTTCATATACCTGTAGAAAACATAACGTGGTTTAGTGAAAGGACAGCTATTTCTGAAAAAAAAGCCCACAAATGTATTTTCTAATAAAAATTGATAAATAGTTATCAGTCAGTATTGTTTATTTAAAGTAAGACATTGACAATATTCCACATGGGTTTTTGGTGGAAGTGTTTCTTTAAAATGTATTGAGATATATATATATATATATATATATTAGTGCTGTCAGTTAAACGCGTTATTAACGGCGTTAACGCAAACCCATTTTAACGGCGTCAATTGTTTTATCGCGAGATTAACGTTCTTTTTGGCCTAGCAAACTTTGTAGTTTTTTTCACCTGCTGTTGCAACAACTAGTAACGTTAGAAAAACTACAACACCACACCGGATCTAGCTAGACCGGAAACAAAACAACAAGCACGCTGCACACACTTGTTTGGACTTGCGAGCCGGCCAAAGAGTAGTAGGCTAATGTTACGTTTTGAGTCGATGGCGAGCGCGAGATGCCAAAATGGATGCCAATAAGATTCTGAATGGAAAGTTTACTTTTAAAAAGTTTTCGAAGGGGACAGTAGTTTCACACATACACAAGCCTATATGACACGGAGAAAGCAGCCCAACTGGGACTGCTGCAAGGTGCTGCAAACGCTGTCTCATTAACCAGTGATCACTGGACGTCAGTGAGTAATCAAAATTATTTAGGAGTTACTGCACACTATATTGACTATGTATATCAGCATACGGTTTTAGGACTGTGTTGTTTGTATCGGGGGGTTTTTTGACTGTTTTTGTCATTTCACCCCCTTTTCTGTCCAGGAGAATTGTTACATTCCTTTACGTAAAACGTAAACGTAAGGTTACAATTGTCCTGCTGTGGTATCTGTTTTTTGTACCATTTTGTTTGTACTGTGTAAGCAAAGTGTTAGTGTTACATCTCAGTTATGTTAGGTACTTGTAGGAATTGTGCAATAATGACAGATTCACACGTTTCTTTTGTTTACAGTAAATAAATAATAAACAATTACAAATCTTAAAGTCAAGTTCATAAAGTAACTTTCTTTGCATTCATTTGATTCCCAATTAAGATCCACTGGTAAGAATGGCTTTCTATTGTTAATATGTACTTAAAAACTGTTCTGAAATGCAAAATAATAGAATTTTATTCATGTGATAAAACTTTAACGTTAATTGTGATTAACTATAGAAATTTGGAGATTAATCGCAATAAAAAAAATTAATCGTTTGACAGCCCTAATATATATATATATATATATATATATGTGTGTGTGTGTGTGTGTGTGTGTGTGTGTGTGTGCGTGGATGTATGTATGTATGTATGTATGTGTATATATGTATATATATATATATATATATATATATATATATATATATATTGGCAGACAGAAAAAGTATCTGGGCGGTCAAATGAAAAGTCAGGAAAACTATTTCTTTAATTTAGCAAAATGTCAAAAGAGCTCGACTGAGGAGAAAATTCTGGGATGTTTAGAGAAAGTAGGTGAACAAAAAATAATGAATTGGAAAGAAAAACAGCATTTACAGTATATTTAGCAAACATACAAAGAAGGGGGAACATAGAACTGGTACTCTTAGTGGATAGGGAAGAGGCTGTCAAAAGACAAAATAATCCTAATTATTTGTTAGATAAAATTTCATGCAATGCATGGTTCACAAAAACAAAGAATATTGGCTCCTGATGCATTGGCACAGATGTGAGATGTGAGGAGAGAGGGGGGGGGGAGTCTCATTCATTTGAAAAGGGCAGACATATCTTTTAGCAATTTAGTTTAATAAAACCACTTGAGAATAACCGCTCAAACAGATACATAATTTTGCCAGTGACAGGGGTGCAGAGACAGGGTCAGGAGTACAGTACATTACCCAGTAGCCTATTTCCTCTTCAGGGCATTGGAAACATCTTATTGTGCGGTTCAGCCGTATTACACTATTGGCTGATGAATGAATTCTGAGGTGGGTGTACAAACACTGACACGCACGAAACACAAACCACAGGAGCTTTCCTCTGAGATCAGACAGCGGAGCTCGTGGCGGCGTGTGTTCAGCTATGAACGCCTGCCAAACTCTGTGGGCGAAGCTCAACTGTAAGGAGTCTGCCATGTTTAGCCTCTTACAGAGGGCAGGTAGGCCCCTGAATGCAGTATTGTATTTCCTGCATATAGCCTTGTGTCTAGCCTTAAAGTGATTGTTATATTATTGTAAGAGATTAAGTCACAGTTGATGTTGAGCAAGTGTTTGTGGATATTTCAGACGTATTGCTGTTGGTATAGATGTGCAATTTGTGTGCCGTTGTCTTTAGCTGGTAACGTTTGTTGGTGTAGGAGGAACGAATGTGTTTTTGCTCATAACAGTATCACTGTTGAGTTGTTGCATGTAGAGTTTTAACATGCTTTTTACGGTCCTCCTCTTCCTCTTTATTGCAGGCCGATGCAGCCACCAGCTTTCTGCGTGCAGCTCGCTCAGGGAACCTGGACAAGGCTTTGGATCACTTAAAAAATGGACTCAACATTAACACATCTAATCAAGTAAGATACTTTAATTTAACTCACTAGCACAGCTATCAAAAAAACTGTTTGTGTGTCAGTGTGAGTAGAAAAAGATGCCACCCTCAGATTTCAATTAACAAAACGGTAAATGAAATCGTGGCTCATAACAAAATCAATTACAATATTTATTTAGTACTCCCAGTGCTTAACAAAAATAGCAGCCTAAACAGGGGTACCTGCTCTAAGAATCACACTAAATACAAAATTACTCTTTATGTTTTCTTGAATATAAAACATTCTGACCTCATTTTGTGAGTGCTCAGTGCCAATCTTACCTTTTCATTTGGATCTCTGTGGGTACATCGCAACAGTATTTATTTATTTATACATTTGTAATTTAATTTACATGAAAAGCCAGGACCTGGATACAACAAGTCCATGCATGTTGTCCATTCTGAACAAAAGTAATAGTAGTCTAGTAACCATCAATTTTGCCAAGTCTAGGATAAGTTGAATTGAAGCAATCAAAGTGTCAGTATATTAAAATGAAAGAGCGCTGCTGAACCCATGCACACATTAGCAGCAGTCAAGACAACTTTATGTTGGAGTTGTTAATGTTCCTCAGGAGACATTTTCCATTTGTGCAGCTCTGGATGATATTTTTTATACACTACAGGAGGGCAGATATTCATTCCACTTTATAAGCTCTTTTCCTTGAAACCACCTTCCAATGCATTCATTAATGCCCAGCGGCACCACATTAAAAAAGTTAAGAGTTTTTTGCTCAGTGCTTTCTGGCTACCTTTTATACAGAGCATAAAATTTAATGAGAGACACCGCTGTCTTAGGAAAGTATATGAGGGCACCACCTGTTGTTAAACACACGTTTTGCTCAGTCCACAATAAGAAAAAAGTCTGATATTCTCCACAAAGATGTTAGATAGTATAATCCTGATAACACATTTCAAAAATATAGAACCTTTCCAAACTATCTTCAAATAGTTTTCTTGAGGTAGAATATGAACTTTGAATACATTTAGAGAGTTTTACATCAATTCAAATTCTACTTTGGTAAAATATCAGAACTCCAAATTGTCCCTGAATTTTTTGTACATTGCTTTAAATAATAATTTGGATACTTTTACTAACCCCAAGGGGACTCATAGCATGAGATGAAAAATGTAATTGTAAATAAAAAATAATAGAGTGACTGTCATCATCATCAAAAAGGTTTTTGCCTCTTGCACTGGTCTGGGAGAATATTTTGCCTTTCGTTGTGGGAGAGTAAAAGGCTTTCCCCTCAGTGAGAAGGTCATGATTATGAAACAGATTTAATGGAGAATGGTATTTAGGAACTTTATTTTATTCCTCTGGGAAAGAACAAACTGTCTTTAAAAAAAGAAAGAGGGGTTTGAATGCACCACATAATGTCACTGTAATCTCAATGGAATGCCATTCTGCAAAATCAGCAAAGGATGTAAAATAAAAGACCCAAAAAGAAAATTAAAAATTCACGACTTCTAGACCTCCTGATTCTCTTTCTTTTGTCTAAAGTGGTGTGCATTAATAATTGAGTATCTTAGATTAAAGTCCTCTCAATCTTCAGCCCTACTGTCTGCTCTCTTACACCTTGTTACATCATGGCCATAACACAACAAATTCAGGCGATTGAATACTATGAGACATGAATGTGAATGTGTGAAAGTGAATATGTGTGGTTTGGATACATAGACTGTAAGTTGTTGTGTCAAAGGGATAGTTAGGATCTTTTGAAGTGGGGTTGTATGAGGTACTTATCCATAGCCCCCCCCCCCCTAAAGGCACTGCTCCAGAAGGTTGGAGATCTCATCCTGGATGTTGACGGGTGTGCCATCTGCCCATCCTCTGAGGTCCGCAACCTTGGTGTAATCCTAGACTGCACCCTCTCGTTCCATACTCACATCAAATCTATCACCAAATCCGCAGTTTTTCATCTTTTCATTTCCAGACTCCGGCCATCACTCTCTGACTCCGTGGCAGAAACCCTCATACGTGCTTTCATTACCTCCCGTTTGGACTACTGCAATGGAGTCCTGTCTGGGGTCCCCAGCAAAACCCTAGACAGGCTCCAGTACGTCCACAACTCTGCCGCCAGGGTCCTCACTCACACCAAGACATGGCAGCACATCACCCCAACTCTTATCCTCCTTCACTCGTTCCCAATTAAGTCCTGCATCAAATATAAAATCCTCCTTCTCACCTACAAATCCCTCCATGCCCTGGCTCCACTGTACCTCTCTGACCTCCTCCATCCATACACCCCACCCCGAAACCTGCGGTCCTCAGACGCTGGCCTGCTCTCGATTCCCCACACCAGACTCTGTATCTTTGGAGACAGAGCCTTTAGTGTTGCAGCCCCATCCCTCTGGAACACCCTCCCTGCAGATATTCGAAATGCTACTTCCCTGGACATTTAAAAAAAATCTCCTGAAACACCACTTCTTCACCACAGCCAACAACCTCCCTTAGTATAGCCACTGTAATTCTGTAAAGTGTCCTTGGGTTTCATGAAAGGCGCTATGTAAATAAAAGTTATTATTATTATTATTATAGTCAGTGTATTAGCTACAGTAGCTGGCAGTCGGCACGACCCCAGTTTGGAGAAGCAAGCACGATTACCGACCCAGAAGTTAAGCAATGTACTGCTGTGGACAGGGGAGCATCAAAAACATATTTTAGCTACCTAAAAAACCAATATCAGTTTAAGTGTACGCTATAATAATTTAATTTCACAGCTTTACCTTGCCGTCAGACAGCACTTTCCTTTCCATATAAGTTTCCCCTCTCTCTTTCGGCCTGTTCCCCACTGCAGAAGTTCTTCTGTAGACTCTGGCTCAAACAGGGTTCCTCTTGTCTCCACAGGGAATTGCCTTGTTGCTATCATAATCACTCATTCATCACATATTTGTTTTCTCTTCTATAAACAGCTTAAAGCCTGACCCAAAGAGCTGATCTGCGGTGTAATACAGTTTGTTGCGCTTCTGCGCAAGAATACAGATATGTAGTGCCAAAGGAAAGAGCTGTTTGATGACAAGGTTAAGCTGTGAAAATATTCTAAATATAGCGTACACTTAAACTGATATTGATTTTTTTAAGTGGGCCTTTTTATTAGGTGGCTGAAATAAAATTTTGCGGCTGCCTGTGCTGGCCCCATCAACCGCAGTACATTGCTTAGCTTTTGTGTCGGTACGCTGGTCTGGTTCCCCAAACTCCAAACGTGCTGACCACCATCTACTGTAGATAAGTGACTATGGATAAGTACCTCATACAACCCCACTTTAACATATCCGAACTATCCCTTTAGGGCTGTTGTGGAGTGGGAGTGATGTTTATGAATGAATAGACAAATCATTTTATACACAGACAAAACACTGTCAGTGAGATGGAAGTCTGGGTATTAAGAATGAACTGCCCAACACCCTCAATCTGTGTTGTACTATTGATGCATGCAACACATGCCCCAGAGAGAGACAGAAACCAAAATACAGGAAGATAGATGACTATTGAAATGAAACGAAATGTACATTTTGCACAATTTTCAAAGGTCTGTGTATTATGATTGTAATTAACTAGATAATTACTGTCAATATGATCAACAATAATTGAATTTCATACCCACAACCATGTGATCAATTATATTTCTAAAGGCCCTAAATGTAATTCTCTAATGGGAATTATTTCCCTTCATTCCTTTATGCAGTTTCTTCTTTTTTTCTTCTTCTTTTCTATTATATTGATGGCTTTTTACTGAGGACTGAGGCAAGGACAGAGATGGTATTTTTTATAATTGATTGATGTGATTCTGCCGCAATAGCCTGTCCTTGCTATACCTACCACCCTGCAGGCTCTTGTTGGTGCTCTCTCTCTTCCTCTCTTTCCCTGTATTTATTAAAGGTACCGGTATCTAACTACATACCCTTGTTGTGCCTTTGTCTGTGTATACATAAATGCATATCATTCACATCTAGGTGTTTGTGAAATGGGGTGTTTGAAGGTGTTATTTTTGTGTTAAAAAACTAAACTGAATGTCCAACGTGTGTGCAGCAGACACGCTGTATTTAACAGTGCGTGTAATTGCCACTGATACACTGCGTGTTTCCCGTCACTCTGCGCATGCTCGCAGAGAGACCGTGTTACCCATTTGAATTGAGTGACACCGCAGTATGATGGGAAGCCTGAGCACAGTGTGGATAACTGAGACTCCTGGTGGCCAGATTGGTTACAGCAGGCAGGTTGCAGCTTCAAATGTACTAATACAATATGTAGTCAGCCAGCCAGAGAGACACAGACAGACAGACAATGTTGAGATAAAACTCCTCCATCTCCTCCATACTCATCAGCCTCAGCAGGTTTTTCATTTTGTCAGAACTGAGTCCTCCTGCTGTCGTTGTGTGTTTATCAGTCATTTGTAGAGATACAGTAACTAGATAAGTGATGTTCCGCACAGCTCGGGAAAATTGACATTTGTTGCCATGCTCACAGGGGCATGAGACTGAAGGAATGCAGTGTGTTTCTTCTTCTCATCCTTCCTACATTTCCATCCATAGACTGGTTTCATTTAACACAGCGTGATTACAAACTTGGGAGTTTGACAATGTTCAGTAGCAGGAGTCAAACACATTACAGTCTGGTGGTTTCTCAGACCACTGCACTAATAGCACATTTGGTAATTCTGAAAGGTTGTGAGATACTTTATGTTAATGGATGTGGCCAAGACCATAATGATCAAGGCCAAAGGTGGCCAAGGATGGAAAGAGAATTCTGAGAGATCTTTGCACAGATCTGTTCTTTTAATTGATTTAGGAGGGTAGGATGTGTTTCTTCACGTGTGTGTGTGTGTGTGTGTGTGTGTGTGTGTGTGTGTGTGTGTGTGTGTGTGTGTGTGTGTGTGTGTGTGTGTGTGTGTGTGTGTGTGTGTGTTATTACACTAACTCATAAGACCAAAACTTAACTCATTAAGTTGCCCTGAGAGATGTGGCATCACTTTGTAGTTAATGCTGACTGTGATTATAATAATCCTGATTAGTAACAGGATTATCATACTATTACGAAAGTTTAAGATACGATGTTTAATCAAATGTGCAATAGTTTGTGGCTATGAATTATTAATACTTTAATATGAGTTGGTAAAAATGGTATTCTATATGTTTTACTTTTAACTCTAATGTGACTAAAAGTCTCTTTCTTCTTTCTAAGAATGGTCTCAACGGGTTACACCTGGCCTCTAAAGAAGGGCACGTCAAAATGGTCCTGGAGCTATTGCACTCTGGCATTGAACTGGAAGCCACCACCAAGGTACTTTGTTCTCTCTGTATGCTTACAAAAGCTGTTTAATAAAATCCATTATTCAGTTTGGGTTTTCAGTTTAATACTGAACAGAAAAGGCTGGGGTTTTTATTGAGAGAGTAAATCCTTTGATCTATATATTACCATATAGCATATTATTCAGGATACTTATTTCATCATTGGTTTTGTTATAATGGGCAAAGTGTAGGTGGTTTGCTTCTAAATGGCTTAAATGTAAATATGGACAATGTACCACGTTCATCGTCAAGTTTTTATCTTATATACTGGATCCATACAAAACACAAAAATCATGTTCTTCTGGTTCACTTTAATTTCCCTCTCTCTATTTCGGTGTGTGTGTGTGTGTGTGTGTGTGTGTGTGTGTGTGTGTGTGTGTGTGTGTGTGTGTGTGTGTGTGTGTGTGTGTGTGTGTGTGTGTGTGTGTGTGTGTGTGTGACCTCCAGAAAGGGAACACAGCTCTCCATATCGCAGCGCTGGCAGGGCAGGAGAAAGTGGTGGCTGAGCTTGTCAACTATGGTGCCAACGTTAATGCCCAGTCACATGTGAGTCACTGCAAGCTTTGAGCAAGACAAGAATGTGCCAAGTCTGTGTGTGTGTATGCATGCATGCATTTGTGTATTTCTGCGCTTGCATATGTAACACATTTGCTAAAGAGTTCCATATATTTACATACAGTATCTGTCCTTCTAAAGATAAATACATGTTAATTATTTATTTCTCAGATCAGCTGAATCTCAAATACCTGTGTGTAAGCAGACGTGCGTTGTGTTTTATTGCTGATATCATGTTCTTTAATATGGGTTGAGGCCCATATTATTGTGTGTTTGTGTATATGTAAATTTACATAATATATTTGTGCCCTAACAGAAAGGGTTCAGTCCTCTCTACATGGCAGCACAGGAGAATCACTTAGAGGTGGTCAAGTTCCTGCTCGAGAACGGTGCCAATCAGAGTCTCCCAACTGAGGTACGTGTCTCTTCAAACTGAAAGTTTTCATTGTGAGTTTGCACTAAACAAAAATGCAGCTTTTTTCAGGCAAAGAAAAAATACCTCCCGCTTCTCTTCTCTTCTCCATTCCTTTCTTGTCCTGGCCTCTTTCTGACATCCCTATTTTTTTCTGTCATCCTTTCTCTTTCGCTCTCCTGTCCCTCTCTCAGGATGGCTTCACTCCACTGGCAGTAGCCCTGCAGCAGGGCCATGAAAATGTTGTGGCACTGCTCATCAACTATGGCACCAAGGGCAAGGTCCGCCTCCCTGCACTGCACATCGCCGCACGAAACGACGACACGCGCACTGCCGCAGTGTTGCTACAGAACGACCCTAACGCTGATGTTCTCAGCAAGGTATACACTCACTGAGATTGTGTGTGTTTACTGGTTGTAGTGGTTTACTTAGTGTATTATGACAATATAATTAGCCAGAAAGAACAAGAAAAATACATTGCAAGAGCAGAAACAACACAATTACAATGCAATTTCCTTGAATGAAAAGAAAACTCTACAATCAAATACTGAAGGGAAACGGGCTACAGCTTTCTTAATGCAAATCACTATCGAAAGAAAAATACAATTTATTATGAGAATAATCTTCAAAGCACACTGCTATAAAATATTTTGGGTATTGTCTGACTGTTCTTTCTTACTTTATGTCCCAAACTGTTATTTAATCTGTGTCATGCACATTGTTGTAACCTTGTTTTTTCAAAGGTGATATAAATAGATTGTTTTTATCCTTATTTATACTTTGATTCTCTCTCCTATGTAGACTGGTTTCACACCTCTCCATATTGCAGCCCACTATGAGAATATGAGTGTAGCCCAGCTGCTACTGAACAGAGGAGCCAATGTAAACTTCACCCCCAAGGTCAGTTTATCTCAGCTGTAGGTTCAAAGGAATGATGAATCAAAAATGTAGTTCAAACTTTGTGTGTTGAGAAAATAGCCCTATACATTTATTTTTTCAATAGATCAGCTTTCATTATACTTTTGTCTTGTCATATTTTAAAGCAATCCAGAGACTTGATGCAATGATTACAAATGTTGATGATTAATACATGCCCCTGCTTTTCTAGAATGGCATCACACCCCTTCATATAGCCTCCAGGAGGGGCAATGTGATGATGGTCAGACTACTGCTAGACAGAGGAGCACAGATTGATGCCACAACTAAGGTAGTGTACTATTAACTGTAAGCTAGTGTGTTCCACTCAGCTCTGGCATTTTGTCATGTATGCATGCTTAACGCCTTCCCGATATCTATTTCCTCCATCTGTCTTACTCCCTGCTGATTTGCTCATTTCTGTCTCTTATGTCGTTTAGCACCTTTCCAATTACTCTTCCGGCCTCTCTCTTTTTTTTTACTCGTTTCTTTGTAGGACGAGCTGACTCCTCTCCACTGTGCAGCCAGGAATGGTCATGTTCGCATCATTGAGCTTCTGTTGGAACACGGTGCTCCCATCCAGGCTAAAACCAAGGTAGAGGAATTTAATGTAATACTGCAACCGCTGTGGTTGTCTTTAAAGCTCCATTGTGTACATTTTTGTGTAATTACTTCCACCCACTAATCAAAATATTCTCGTACACGTAGAATCTGCCATTTACAATCATTCAGAATACATTCGAGCGAGTCGCTCGAATGACGGCCGCCATGTTGCGCCTCCATCTTTAAAATACATTAGCCAAAGAGGGACATACCTCCGCCTTTCACGCTTTTACACTCAGTGGCACCGTGACGAATGCCAGGGAGGGGGAGAAGATTACTCGCGACTGCCGGCAGTTTAAAAGCCTGTTGAAGATGGAGTATCACGCCTATTCTTTAGGACATGTAACGGAGTCGCCAAGGAAGTTAAAAAGAGAATTTGTCTAGGATACTTTTCCTTGCGTCAATGATGAAAAAGGATTGTCTACCTTGTAACAGAAACGTAATCATATGTGTTGTGATTTCCCTGGCAGACAACTCACGTAATGGAGTTGTAACACAGACTAGCTACAGCTAGAACAGCTGCGTGTAAATGATGGAGATACTAAGAGCTAATTTCGGTTTCATTGACATTGTTCATACTGCTCAGAGAAGTCTATTAAAAACACAAACCTCTGTTACTTCTCTCCTATGCTGTAAATATTGCCTTACACTATTAATCTAGTACAATATACAGAATAACGATAGCACTGATACTTTACTAACATTAGCTTGCATATGTTTGGGAACCTGATATCTGATGTTAGCAATGAAATGGTACCAAAATAATGTAAAACTACTATTACACTAGAAGGAACACTCACAGACGAAGTCGTACTTGTTGGAATAATACGGCCACCGTAGGAGTTAAATGGGAGGGGCTAGAAAGTAATATTCGGTTGGTTGTCATATACAATTTCACTGCTAGATGGGAGAAATTCTTACACAATGTAGCTTTAAGAAATGACTATGCTTTGGAGCTCTGTAATCAGCATTGGTCATTAGGGTTTACTGTTCAGTACTAATTTTGACTTTGTGAATCTCAGTCTTACTACTGACTGAGATTCCATGTTTTATGACTAATGATGTCCCCAAGGCCTATAAAGGCCTATCAGCATATAAACCAGCTTGCTAGAAACTTATATGCTTTCCTCTGACTTTGGCTAATACATTTAGCTAAAACTAAGATTGGTCTGTTTAACGAATGTTCATACTACTAGCAGATAGTATTGCCACAAGATTCCTTGCCAGTTTTATCATCTGCCAGTAATTTAGCACCGTGCGTTGAATATATCCCCTCTAAGGACTCATACTGAGCATTCTTGAACACAAGAAAACAGCATGATACACCCACTTTTCTTTTTTCTCTCCTTAACTTTTCCCACCTCTGTCTGTGTCCCATTCTGTCCCTCCTACAGAATGGTCTGTCCCCCATCCACATGGCAGCTCAGGGGGATCACATGGACTGTGTCAGGCAGCTACTGCAGTACAACGCTGAGATTGATGATATCACGCTGGACCATTTAACACCTCTTCATGTAGCAGCCCACTGTGGTCATCATCGGATGGCCAAAGTCCTACTAGACAAGGGGGCCAAAGCCAATGCACGAGCTCTGGTAGGTTTGTTGTTGAATGTTAGTTTTCTTGTTTAGTTTAGATGACTTTGAAATATAATAGGGGTACAATCAATCAAGATGGTCATAGTGACTGTCTTATGTCTATTGTGATCTTCCGGTTGAGAGGAGGTAAATGTAGCAATGATTTCTTAATTTACTTGTATAGGTATAATTTGTGTATCTATTGATATATATTTGCCAATATTGTGTCCATGTGGCTCAGAACTTCAACAGAAGTTCATACAGGGTTCAGGTGTATATATATATATATAACCGAAGACATGCAAAAGCTTAAAAGCAAAATCTAATCTTTAACGCTCATACTAGTGTTTCAGTCTGCATTCCTTAAGCAGAGCACCACATCAGACAAATCACCATTACCGGAGGGAGACAACCGTGATATTAAAGTAATTCTGTAAAATTCTGGATCAAAAGGCATAAAGTGACTCTGGCTTCAGGACTTGAACTGTTTTATCTGTGTTTCCAGAATGGCTTCACACCTCTCCATATCGCCTGCAAGAAGAACCACATGCGGTCCATGGACCTGCTGCTTAAGCACTCTGCTTCCCTGGAAGCTGTTACAGAGGTGAGACGATGTGACCACCCGGGACAGAGGCTGAAATTGATCAATTACTCACTCTTCTGGCGTGAAGAAAAGTTTTCACCCAAGCGGCATTCATAAAGCATTCTTTGTCTTTTGTAACAAACATGTTTGCATTTTATTTCTTTATTTTCTTGTTACATGCACATTTAAGTTCATGGTAGAACGTGTGTAGCTTGGACAGGAATACATTTTCACAAAGATATAGCCCCCGTCTAATGTCAGTGTCATTCATCTTAAAGTTTCAAAACTGGCTATTTTTTGATTGTTAATAATTCATGTTGGATATTAATTAATAATGTATTAATATTGTCCTTTGCTGTCCAAACAGCTCAAGTCTACATTCACACTAATCCATTTATGCCAGTCAGTCAGATGTGGTTTATAGACTAGGATGTCACCTGACTTTTCTGTAATGCTTTGATATTGAGCTTTGGCGACCTTCTCTGTCTGTGTCTGTGTTTGTGTGTGCAGTCTGGTCTCACTCCTCTTCATGTAGCTGCATTCATGGGCCATCTGAACATAGTGAAGAACCTGCTCCAGAGAGGGGCTTCACCTAATGCTTCCAATGTGGTATGAACTCCTTTTAACCCCAAAACTTTTAGTCTTTCTTAATTCATCTTTTCTTTTAAATCACTGTCCGACATTGCCAGTCCAGTGAATTGATATTTTATTCATTTTTAAGAGAGAATGTATTCCACGCTGAATTCAATAATTAATTACCTGAGAAGATTAATTTCGTAGGTCAAACATGCAACAATTAGCCATAGATGGATTATGTCTCTTTTTTCGCCAGCACAGAAAGCCATAGCTATTAAAAAGAATATTGCTGGAAGAGCATGAATTGTTTCTAACTATTATGTCATGTGAGTGACCGGTTGTCTGTATTCATCTACAACAGAAAGTGGAGACTCCCCTCCACATGGCCTCCAGAGCAGGACACTGTGAAGTTGCTCAGTTCCTGCTGCAGAACGCAGCACAAGTGGATGCCAGGGCTAAGGTACCAGCCATATTGTCTTAATATAGTCATCAAAACCATAAACAAACTTTATGTTTGTACTGTATGCATCTGTGGCTGCCATTCAGTATTTCTCGAGGCGATCATTGCTGCCTTTTAAACTACAGGAAAAGTTTCATAAGGCCCACCTCAAGTACATAATGAAATTAGCATACATGAGTGGTAGAATGGTTTGGATGTCTGGCTAGTAGTGTGACTTCATTCCTCACTACTTAATGATATCCGTTTCCCCGTTTAAATCATAGATTGACCTCTTTCTCCTTGTGTCCAGGATGACCAGACACCACTACACTGTGCGGCCCGCATGGGCCACAAGGAGCTTGTCAAGACGCTCCTTGAGCACAAGGCCAGCCCTGACTCGGCTACAACTGCGGGCCACACACCGTTACACATATCTGCACGTGAAGGACATGTCCACACTATTCGAATCTTATTGGATGCTGGGGCACAGCAGATCAAGATGACAAAGGTAGAGAAAAGAATGGTTTAATATGCATGAATGCTCAATTCCTGCAAGAAGAGTAGAGCCTCAACTGAGCTGGTCTGCATTAAGCACTACACTAGTAAAGGCAAACCTGTTTTTATTCCAAGAGCAGTGGGTATAATATACAATAATGACAAGCATGTTTCCTTTTGAGCAGAAAGGCTTCACTCCCCTCCATGTGGCCTCTAAATATGGGAAGGTGGACGTGGCTGAGCTCCTTCTGGAGAGAGGGGCCAATCCTAATGCGGCTGGGAAGGTGAGACAATCTGTGCTCCCTGCAGTACACAATAAAGTACTCTTTACACGCCTGTTAAAAGCAAATCAGCCTGAATATATGACCCCGTAGAGATGATTTGGGATATCAGCTGAGTTATAGATTATCGTGGTACGTGTTTCATATATACATGTTTTGTGTGTGTGCGTGTGTGCGTGTGTGTGCGTGTCTATGGGTTTATATATGTGTACATGGTTATGTGTTTAACAGAACGGTCTGACACCCCTTCATGTGGCTGTCCATCACAACAACCTGGATGTTGTTAGACTCCTGGTCAGCAAGGGAGGATCTGCACACAGCACTGCCCGAGTAAGATGCTCACATATGTGTGTGCACATACTCACACAGGCAGGCCAACACAGCATGCCATTGCTGACACACATTCTATAAACAGGTCAAATGAGTGTGTGGTACTTAAACATACAGTAACTTACATGACAGCCTTTGTACACCGAAGCACTCTCTTATGACAGATTTCAAGTTGGAATCTAAAATTAGACATTAAAAGCTATTAAAAGTGATTCCCACTCTTGTGTGTGTCTGTGTGTCCTTGTTTCTCGCTATAGAACGGATACACAGCCCTGCACATAGCGGCCAAGCAGAACCAAATAGAGGTGGCCAGTTGTCTGCTGCAGAATGGGGCAACACCCAATTCCGAGTCCCTCCAAGGCATCACGCCCCTACACCTGGCTTCTCAGGAGGGGCGGCCCGACATGGTGGCCCTGCTCATCTCCAAACAGGCCAACGTTAATCTGGGAAACAAGGTAAATATAAGAATTGATAAACACGTATCAATCCCAGAGAGTGAAAGTTGATTGACGGTCCTTTCCTTGTCCATCCTTCCTGTCTGTTAGAATGGGTTGACCCCTATGCATCTTGTGGCTCAGGAAGGTCATGTGGGAATTGCTGACACGTTGGTCAAACAGGGAGCTTCCGTTTACGCTGCCTCACGGGTACGTTGCACTGCCTCCTCTGGTACACACTGAGATGAGTTAAATTATGACACTGAATCGACTTATTCCACTTTGGGAATAACTCTTGGAAACAGTGCCATAATGTAGTCAGCAGGACCGTCAAAAATTAGCCTGAATGGCCCAGAGCTACAGTATGTTGTAACAGTCGTTGGGCTTTTCTGTTGTTGACAATTTTCATATATTATTCATCAGAGTTTTAGGTTTTCCATGCGGCTTGCTTAAAAATTCTTTGTCCATCTGCGAATGAAGAAGTGGATAGTGGATTTAATTTCTCTTTTAAACAAATTAATGAAAATCTATAAATATTTAATTAACAGCACAAAGTCACACTAGTTCATCAGTATTTAAGACGTAAAAAATGTAGATACAATCAAATATCTTAAAAATGATAAAAATGGATTTTCTAAAACTAAGAGATTAAATGATTGTCTTTTAAATGACTGCATACTCATTTCTCATAATGTGTAATGTTTGCTGCCTTTTTACAATTTTGCACGCTCATGTTTATTTACAAATGTTTACACAAGGCCTCTTTATAGACATGAAGAGGCATTAATGAAGCTACTGAACAGCAGCCAACTCTCTTTCTCTCTCTCTGTCTCTCTCTCTCTCTCTCTCTCTCTATCTATCTCCTTGTCTCAGATGGGCTACACACCCCTTCATGTGGCCTGTCACTATGGCAACATCAAGATGGTGAAGTTCCTCCTGCAGCAGCAGGCTCATGTGAATAGCAAGACAAGGGTAAACGACCTTTATCTCACTTAATGAGAGAACGTAATCTATATGACTTATACTTCCTACTGTATGTTCCTAATGACTGGCTGTGGGTTTTTTTCTGTTAGACGTCACCTGTAAAGCTTTATTCAAACACTGTTTAACCGCCAGCGATTGCATGCCAGAATCCTAGAAGGAAAATACTTAATCTCAGTTTCTTCTTTTGTCTGACCGTATCCTCTCTTCTTTTCTCCAGATTGGCTACACCCCTCTGCACCAGGCAGCTCAGCAGGGCCATACTGATATTGTCACCCTGTTGTTAAAACACGGAGCCCAGCCCAATGAGATTACTTCAGTGAGTTCACCTTTTAGGAATACCTTATTCTATTAAAATCTTCCCCTCGACACTGGTCATTCCCTCTGTACCTGCACACTGATTTCTCTGGGCAAACATAAACATGCATCCTATAGATAATGTGAAAGCAGATAAGGAAAGGACTCTTTGTGTGTGGACCGTAGCTGCTACCAGGGGACTACAGATGAAAAATAGCCATTTGGCTAATTCTGGCTTTTTTAACCATGTTTGTTCATGTGTTTTATGAAATTGCACTGTCCCCTTCTAAATAAACCAATAAATCAAATCAAACCTTAGTGGCAGAGAATGGGGATCCAAATAAAGATCAAAGACATGTCTCTTGAGATGATACTGAAGGATACTTCCTGGCCTCTCCTATCATACCTGTTATGTAACATGATTTAAATTGCATGGCATACATTCATTTATTTAAAAAAGATACACTATTCACAGTTCAAGTTACTGGTTAACTGTTTTTTCTACCAGAAATTGAGCCATCAGCCAAGGTCCTAGTAGGGTGCACAGGGGCAGGGCTCCATTCATATGAACACCATGCTAACACAGATTTGACAAAATGTCCTTTTGCCTCTGACAATTGCCAATGGCTGTCAATATACTGTACTGTAATGTCACTCGACTGTAATACTGCCTTCAAGTGTATGAAAATGTGCTTTTTTTCTTTCTATAGAAAAGAATGACATGCTTTTAAACAAAGTTAAAAAAATGTAGGAAATATTTTATGTGATGTTTCTCATCTTTCTCTGTACAGAATGGGACCTCTCCCCTGGGTATTGCTAAGCGGCTGGGTTACATCTCTGTCATTGATGTGCTCAAACTGGTTACCGAGGAGTCCGTCTCCGCAGTAAGCAACACATCATGCATGGTTCACATGGTTACACCAGTATGCAAAGAAGTAGCCTTGACATACCATGACTCAGTTGTTCAATCAAAGAGTTGTCTTCTTTTGATCAGATTCAGCTCCCTCATCGGCTTGCAAAAGTAATTCAGCATTTCCTATCTATTCTCCTCTCTTTCCTTCCCATTTCACTCCCTCCTCTGCCCTTCCGTCTCCCTCTCTCTTTTGCAACCTCCTTCTGTCTGCTGCACACAGATCACTACAGAGAAGCACCGGATGAGTTTCCCTGAGACAGTAGATGAGATTTTGGATGTTTCAGAAGATGAAGGTGGGCTATTCGACTTAATTATTATGTTATGTTATCAACTGTACACTTAATATGATATGATAATTAATTTTCAGCTCTAATTCGCTATTTTGGTAGAAGAAGACTGTATGGGAGGTACACTGACACATCAAAGTACCACCATGAATTTAAACATGTATATAACTTGTTTGTAACACTCCTTTTCCATTTGTTTTGTAGGGGTTGCCCAGCTAACTTTAGGTAGGATTGTGTCTGTATCTCTGGCTTGGTGGCTAGTGAACTTGTGCCTTCATTGCAATTCTCATTTTCTCTGTGTGTCACTAATTGTCTTTTTAATCAGTTCCTCTGACTCTGATCTCAACTCCAGCCCTGTTTGCTCTTCTCGATCTTTATCTTATCAATCCTTATCTTCTCTATCTTTATTCTCCCCTACTCTCCCTCTGGCTCCAAGATTTATTGGATTGTGTCTGTTTTTCATCAGCATGTAGTCATGGCATTTTTCTCTTTTACCAGCATTCAATGCACATCTGTTCGTGGACTCATTATTGACAGAACTTTAGTATTCTGCATTTATAAGACAAACAGCTCTTCTCTAATCCAGACAATGTGCTTCTTTTACAACCCAATTGATCAGTAAGCTAAATTAAACACATGCTATGCCCCAGTTGGGACACTCACAGTTGCTGCTTATACAGTCGTCTTTGTGTTTTAAAAAATGTATTCAAATCAGTGTAATATTTTACAACTAATTTTGAAAGCAATTTTTTTATACATAAGCTTAATTTTTTTCTTGTTGTACTTGTTTAATTGTATTGCTTTTTCTTCTTTAAAGTGCTCATATTATGCTTTTTGGCTTTTTCCCTTTCCTTTATCGTGTTATATATCTTTTTTGTGCATGTTATAGGTTTACCATCTCCAACAGAAAACACTGTTCACAAACTGCTCCAAACAGCTCTATTGTAGTCCAGCCTTTACTTCCGTGACGAACGTGCGTCACTTTGTAACACACGTTATAATGCTCGCCTAGCTGCTAGCTTGGCACTCCCTCATACTCTGCAACTGACTAGCTAGCAGTGCTTACTGCACATGTGCGACTCCCAACAAAGATGGAATAGAAGTGTGATGCCTCACTCTGTAGCTAAAACAGAGAGCTCAACACACAAGAGTGGAGTGAAAAAAGGAGCTGCAGCAATGTGCAGTACCACAAAAATATGGTGTTTTTTGAAAATTAAACCATGTAAACCAATTCTGATTTAACCTCTAAATACAGTTATGAACTTGAAAATGAGCATAATATGAGCACCTTAACATTTTCGGTTTGTTTACCTGTACAGCTTGTACTAATGAATGTTTAATTGTCTGTGACCAACTCTGTTTTGTGAAGCGGTTTATCATTTACTATTGTTGTTTTGATCATTATTTCAATATCATTCCTCCTTAATAATTGAGGTATTTTCTTCTACACAGAAACAACCATCACCACATGTGATTTCATCTGTAATGGGCATGCTCACAAAAAAAGCTGTCACCAGATGCCTTGCAGTTTGCCGTCCATGCAGTGTCCAAAACTGTGTTAATATTCACTGTCTCACCAATCCCCTTCTTTCACACATTTGGTTTCCATTGGCTCTGGTTGTTGTTAGTTTAACTCCATTGCTTAGAGATTTGAGATTGCTTTGTTGCCATTCTTCTGTGGTTTTCATAAAGGGATGGGAAGGATGGTGGTGTAACAATCACCACTATTGTCTATTGGGGAATTAAATCAAGTGACATTATTTGGATTCAAGTGAAAAGACCTCATAGAAAAATGAAAAAAAGTAAAAATGCATTGGGGGAAAAGGGTGAATTCCATTGGCAGATTTAATTAAGAAACTCACATTGTACGACTGAGTGGAATAACTTGAGAGTTGAGATCAGCACCATTTTGCCCTGTATTCCCCTGGTCTCGTCCTTTTCTCTCTTAATTCTTTATGTGCAACCTGTTCTTTTCCAGTTTTCGTTTTTTTTTTCCCACTTTCCCCACTTTGCTCCTTTTCCACCTTTCTTACTTCTCCATTTTTCACACAGGAGACGAGTTGCTCGGGATGGACGGGGCACGCTATTTGAAGCTTGATGACTTCAAGGACCAGGACGATGACTTCCTCTCCCCAAAGAAAACCCTTAGAGACTTTGAGGGTGGCATGGGTACCACGTAAGTCATTGTGTACTCACATTTCTGCATTTGTGCTGCAGTAAATTAGTAAAACTGAGTTTTGTACTGGTTTAGGGTTATTTTCAAGAATATCTAAACATAACAGATGTCCCAAATTGGGATTGAGTGAGTTACTGAATGGCTTGCATGGATCTTTTACAGTATCTCTATCTTAAATTATGAGAAGGATCAGATAAAATAATTTTCTTTTGCAGAATAATAGTCAGCTGTTTCTTGTCTTACATTATTCTCACTTCCTCTCCTGTAGGCCATATTCTCCTGCCATTCCCAGGATCCCTTGTGTGTCCCCAGAGACTGTACTGCTGGATCAGGTAGGCTTGGCTCATGACGTTTAGAGGGCGCATCACATTTTGTAAACATTTGTTTGATCCAATTAAAGACAAATATTAATTTGTGAAACGTTTATTTTTAACTCCTCTTTTGGTTTCTGATTTTCTCCGTCTCTTCTATTAGATTGTCTCTTTTTCTGGTTTCTTCTCTGCCTGTTTCTGTTTGTCACTCTTTTTTCTCACTTTCTCTAATGTGCTTTTTTTTCTCCCTCTCTGACCTCAGCACACGCCTATCCCCCTGCCAAAGGAGTATGATGAAGACTCTCTTATCCCGAGCAGCCCGGCCACGGAGACTTCAGACAACGTTAGCCCTGTGGCTAGCCCTATTCACACTGGGTCAGCTAATAAAACAATTTGCTGCATGTTAATCCTCATTTTATTGAATTACGTCATTGATTGATGGTGCTTGCCAGGCTCATCATAAATAAGGGATTTGGGCAAATTCAATGAGATTACCAGTATATACCACAAATAAAAGTACAACATACATGCAAGGGTAAGGAAGATGGAATAAGGTTGAAGGTTTCTTTATTAGTACCCAAGTGTAAATTTGTTGTGGAGACGAGAGATTCAGCATTCCAGTTAAGACATCACAGCAAAACAGATTTACAGGACAAATACATCAAAACAGGTATCATCACAGTATCAAAAATAGTCTAAAGTATAAATATTCCTACGAAACTCATGACAGAGTGCTTCTACACACACACCACACACACACACACACACACACTCACTCACTCAACCACTCACTCAAAGGCTTAAAGTGCCATGCATGGATGGAGTACATCATCTCCTGCTAGCCTTGTTTAGAAGTGCAATGGCTGCAGGTAAAAAAGTATTTCTGTATCATTTTGTTCTCTCCCTAGGGGCCACAATCCGATGGCTGGAGCAAAGGAGCTGGTATTCGCTATGTAAGGGATAGCGCATTCCTTCGCCCCAGCTGTCAGAAATAAAGGGGAAAATATGTGATTATCAGTCAAAGAATACTCTGAATTTAGAATTTAGACTCACATGTATAGTATGTGAGGGACAGGGGCCTCATTGGGGGAATTAGACAATCTTGAAAAGTCTTGATGTTATTAAACTAGTGTAGTGGCTGTTGAAAATGTGCCTATTTGGAACTGGCCGATTGCTTGGCCTGTGGTATTGCTGCTTGTAGAATTCATCAATACCAAATTGTACCCCCAAATTACAGAATGACCCCAAACCACTTAATATGCAACTCCCTGTTTACCCTACTACTAACTTATTATGCCCGTTATGAGTGCTAATCAGCACATATCTGCGTTCATCAACCACCAGAAACGGACTGTTTGTGTGTGTGTGTGTGTTCACGCGCGCGCGCAGAGAGAGAGAGAGAGACGGTGTTGTCTTGTGTCGTATGATTGATAACGAATTTAACATTTCAGCAGGTGTTAACTTCCATACAGGTTTAGTGGCTTAACGGTGAAGTAGGGGATTTGATTCGCGGTGGTATGGCGACGATAATGTGTCTGCCCAGTTCAGCTCTGAGATTGTCTCGCATTGCACAGCGCTGTGAAGGAATAATCTCCGAGATTACGTTATGTTCTGCCTGTTCTGTTCGTCACAGCAACTTAATACCATATAGTGTCTGGGTTTTGTTTGATATTTAGTGTTGGCAAATGGCTTTTTGTTGAGTTTCCTCTCAGTGAAAACATAGCCATGGAAAAGCGTAGCGCCTTTTTTTCACCAACCTTATTCCACATAACAGTCGCAATGTTCCTTTCAGCTATCTGCTCGTGCTCCAGGAAAGTGAAGAAGAGTTCTTCCTCCTGGTCCTGCGCTGTGTGCAGTGTGAGAGTGGGAGTGGCCAGCGGCTAGAGCGGCAAAAGCCAATGTGTGCTTCTTTTACGATATATATTTAACGATATCTTTTGCATTTCTGTACTGCACTTACTCGTGCCCGTAGCAAGACACCTGCCAAGTTTGAAATCCATCGGACTAACGGTTCGAGAGATATGCGCAAAACACACAGAAAGACAGACGTTCCTGCAATTTATAGATAGATAATATTTGCTGTGTTAGTCGTGACAAAACGCAGATTTCTGTAGTGTGAAGGCATATTCACAAACTCCACAACTGAGAATGCTGCACTTTGCAGATTCGGCCAGTTCCAGATTATGATCACTGATCATCGCTGGTGTCGTGACATCCCTGAAGCTGAACCACAGATACACAGATACAGAACACCCAACCCTCTACAATGCTGGCAAATGTCAAAAAAATTATTACACATATAGCTCTGTTTTCTATTAAATTGAACTCAGGATTTAAACTGTAAATGGCTTGATACATAAATGATACAAGTTGGTCAGTTGAGGATCATAAACTATTTTAACTGTCCATGTGTTTACACTTTGTTTATATTGTTAATGCATAAAACCCATGTAATTACGGTATTTTACTGTTAGTAGTACAACATTTATATAGCAGCAGTTTGCCTAATCGTAATTTATGCACAGCACAATGAGTCAGCATTTTAAAAGCAGAATATAAAGTGAGGGGATTGAACTCATGAGCGGAGAAGAGTCACCCTGACACACACACACACACTTGCATGAAGCTCCCTTAATGCAAGATCAAACAGCATGGGGCTCTTTTTAAAGTCTAATTATGTCATTCTTGCTGCACTTAGTGGCCACTCCAGATGGCCTGTCCTCCCCTGCCATATTAAGACAATCAAATGAAAAGGGCACCACATAGTGAATTGGTTCTCTACTTTATGAATCACTCTGAAACAGACAAAGACCAGATCAATTTCTGTTTCATTCAGTGGAAGAATTTTGCTTAGGAAAGCCCTGTATTGATTGTAACATTTTACATTGCTACTCTTCCTGTTTGTTTTTTTAATGCTAAATGCCTCTTGATCATGATAACATAAAGTTTAAAGATGATTAATTATCGTGTCACGGTTTGACCCTCAGCTTCCTGGTGAGTTTTATGGTGGATGCCCGAGGCGGCTCCATGCGAGGCAGCAGACACCACGGCCTGCGAGTTATCATTCCTCCTCGAACCTGCACCGCACCAACACGCATTACCTGCCGTCTGGTTAAACCTCAGAAACTGACCACACCTCCTCCGCTGGTGGAGGGGGAGGGGCTTGCTAGCCGTATCATCTCCCTAGGGCCATCAAGTATGCAGTTCCTTGGGTCAGTCAACTTTGTACTTGGTTTATTTACTGTATTTTGCCAACTTTATGGTCTTCACTTAAAAAATTACTTTTGTGTTTTTGTGTGTTAGCCCATATGTGCATTTATGTTTGTAGCATCTGGCAGTAACTGCAAATCATATTTATGTTTTGGTGGGTAATATAGGAATCAGAATGTTTGTACAACATTTTCTGTGTGATTTGTACTTGTTTTGTTTGCTGCAATTTTCAGTTTCATTACATTGTCAGCTTAAACAGAAGAACTAGGAGTAAGAATGGCTTGCACTGGATTTATATAAGATAATGACAATAATGTGCTATATTTTGTGTCATTTGAAAATAAATTATACCATGTTATGCCATCTAGTGGACAGTAATAGGTCTGTTTTATATCAGGGCAATTCTGTAAATCATGGTATAATCCCAGCAACAATATTGGTACAGAACAAAATATTTTTAGTTTTTTCTAATAAGGTTACAAAATCTGTTTTTTTTATATCACAACCCTCATTTTGTTTTGTTTTCAAACTAAATCACGATGCTCCGTGTTTTGAATAAAAGAAGATTAAAGAACCTATTTCTAATCCAGATTTTTATGAAGGTTTTTGGTTGTTTTTTTGTTTACAGGCCAGTAATAGTGGAAATCCCCCACTTTGCCTCACTGGGCCGAGGGGACCGAGAGCTTGTGGTCCTCCGCAGCGAAAATGGCTCAGTGTGGAAGGAACATCGCAATCGCTATGGTGACGAAGTGCTGGAAACTATTCTGAATGGCATGGATGAAGGTCAGTGTGATGGTAACGCATTTCAGTCTTAATCTTTATGTATGACCCTAGAGATACAGAGAGAAGATACTTTTTTATAGGAGAGTTGTCTAAGCATCGACGCAGAAGAGCATTTTTTTCCTCCCCTGGACATGTGTAGCTTGCATTCTTTTTATTCAACTCTCTTTATTGTTCCCTCTGTGTCTCTTTTTCTATTTCTGACCTTATTTCTCTATTTTCCTCTTCACTGCTTCTTGTGTGTAGACTTGGAGAGTCAAGACGAGCTGGAGAAGAAGAGAATCCGTCGGATCATCTCCACTGACTTCCCCCTCTACTTCGCTGTGGTCTCCCGCATTCAGCAGGAGAGCGATCTGATCGGTCCAGAGGGCGGTCGGTTGAACACTAAGCTGGTGCCCCATGTCGAGGCCATCTTCCCTGAGACGGCAGTCACCAAGAGAGTGAGACTGGGGCTGCAGGTAAGAAGGGGAGAGCTAACATGCAGTAGAGCATTATGCATGAGCAGGAACGATGAAGAGGGGAGGGAATTGCAGATTTAAAAACATGACATGACAGATCTTGTACATCTTTCATAATCGCCTGGGTGTTTTTATTTTGCTCGTACAACAGAGACAATCTGGTGTTTTTCAGAAATGAATGACTCTCAGTCTGTGACTCAATGGTCTATGCCAATGTGTTTGCTTGTGGCATTCCAGTTTTTGCTGCCTTCAGTCTCTTGGAGTTAAGACTCCAAGAGAAAATGCGTACTGTTGACTGCAGACAGATGCTTTATTCTCTTATTGCTGTGAACCTTGATGTTTGAAGGAAGTTCATGAATTGTTGTATGAGTATAACCATTTTTGATTCCATATCTTTTGATCCAGCGTTTTTTCCTATTTAGTGCAAATAGTGATCATGGTAAAAAAATGGAAATGTCATTTTCCTGCATAACATTTCTTACAGTATAGTCATTGGTTTCTATATATTTAATTACAGTAAACATTTGCTTTCGTTAATTTATCACAGTGAACAACAAATATGCTTTTGCTGAAACTGAACTAAAACCAACAGCTACCTCAAAGATATGAAGAAAATATTTAAAATCTAAAGCACTATGATATGCCTTAGAAACTAATCAGCAGTAATGTAAAATATGCATGGTTGTAGAAAAGGGCTAAAGTATTCAAAACACTGGTATGGTTCTTTTTGATGTGAAACATTAACCTCTACGTATTAGATACAGGTTATTTCATAGGTTTAAAGCCCCTAAAACTTGTTTTTAATTGTGAATAATGTATCTGTGACAATAAATATTCATGAGTACATCAGCAACAATGTTTATGTAAGAACGGAAGAGATTGGAGAGCTTCTTGGAACTTATATTAGTGATAAAAAGGCGATGGTCTTTGTTAGGGGGCATGAACAAATTCAATAGACATCAAGGAAGAAACCAAGGCACTCGTCTTTTAGAAAAATATATATAAAATGCCTTTAATGCATCTGGCACACTCTCAATAGAATAAGATACAAATAAAAAAAAATAAAAACGAAATCAGCTAGGTTTTTTCTATTTAGAGTTTAACAATAAAAAGCTGTCTTTTACTGTCAGTGCTGGCAATGTAAACAAGAACCACTCAACACGTTTTGATTTGAATGTTGCTAAACTCCACTTGGTGCATGGAAGTATGTGGCATCACCTTTTTCTAACTGCACCCCTCCTACTTCAAGCCATTGAGAAAAGCCAGGGAAAGAACAGAAATGCAGTAATCTCTCGTGTGAAATAACCAAAACTGTTCTAAATGACCCTGACTGAGAAACACAATTGTTTTTTTAGGGCCTTTAAAATACAAAATGACGTAAGGTTTTACAAAAAGACATTAACCTGCATATAGTTGCCAAGAACTAGACCTGAGGGAGTATTTCAACCTATCTTTCCATACTCCACCGTTTTGTAAATTAGCATTTGCAACACATGGTGTTTGTCCTGTCAAACAGGAGCTTTTAGCTTTTTAGTCACTCATCCAGACCTCTATAGACACACATGGGAACTTGGCACTCATGCTGACTGCCTCTTTTCACCCAACTCTTCCGCTTGGTTTAGTTCTTCATGGCAGAGAAATTATTAAAGGATTATGGGTTCACATTTCAGTTTTTTTTTTGGTCACTTCAGCATACATTGTTTACATTGTCTTGTCGAAGCACTGATTTGTCACAGCACTGATGTTATTTAAGGAAATTGCATGGGTCTGAGTTCTGCTTTGCCTTATGCTGCTCTGTTTATGTTTTCCTTTTATCCAGCCATTCATCACTCCTCAGTTGCCTGATTTAAGTTGTGAGCCACACTGACCGAGCTGATGCACTGATCTGAGTTGGGTCAGGTGTGAAATATGAATTGGTTGCATGTGTGAGTATGGCTGTGAGTTTGATGTTTCAGTCTATTGCACGTGTTGCTCTGTTTTCTTTCTGTACCCTCCCTTTAATTATATTCCCTGCCTATGTACTATTCTTTTGGCTCACCTATACTTACTGCATCATTTATATATTGTGTTTGTGCTTGAGCTTATTTTTCACATTATTTTATACACCAAGCCTTCTTCAACCTCATATC
This sequence comes from Perca fluviatilis, assembly GCF_010015445.1. Taxonomy (NCBI): domain Eukaryota; kingdom Metazoa; phylum Chordata; class Actinopteri; order Perciformes; family Percidae; genus Perca; species Perca fluviatilis. The sequence continues at coordinate 14,656,016 of NC_053128.1, read as the reverse complement.
CTTTTAAACGGTCTGGCATCCTGCTTTTTAATAAGCTTTTCTCCCACCACCACCACCTCAGGCGCAGCCAATCCCTGATGAACTGCTGACTCGGCATCTTGGAAACCAAGCAACCTTCAGCCCAGTGGTTACCATCGAACCACGCCGACGCAAATTTCACCGTCCAATCGGGTTACGCATCCCTTTGCCACCATCCTGGCGGGAGAGTCCTCGGGATGCTGGGGAGGGGGACACCACCAGCTTGCGCCTCCTCTGCAGTGTCATTGGTAGGGCCCACTTTGAAGATAAACCAAAAGACAAGAAGTTTGCCAGTGTTCTCTGTAAAGTAATGACTTTTTGTATTGTTTTGTATTTATTGTTTTTCGATGTACTTATAATATGTGCTGCAAAAGGGTGTATGTAGGCATCTGTTACCTTGGATCTCAGGGCATGAATGACAATGCGGTTGTTGTGTCTCAGGTGGCACTGCACCAGCCCAGTGGGAGGACATCACCGGAACCACTAAGCTAATGTACGCCCACAACTGTGCCAACTTCACCACAAATGTTTCTGCGAGGTGAGCATCTCAGCGGTAATCAAAACAAATGCATTACCAGTCAGCTTTCCTTCCCTCCTCTCTTGCACACTTCTTATTTCTCTTCTCCTGCCTTGTCCAGATTCTGGCTGACAGACTGTCCACGCACGGCAGAGGCAGTGACCTTTGCCAATCTGCTGTACCGCGAGCTGATGTCTGTTCCATATATGGCCAAGTTTGTTATTTTTGCTAAGATGAATGAAGCACGTGAGGGACGCTTGCGTTGTTACTGCATGACAGATGACAAGATGGACAAAACACTGGAGCTGCATGAAAACTTCACCGAAGTGGCCCGCAGTCGTGACATTGAGGTCAGCATGGTGGCAAAGGAACATTTTGCAGAAGGGCAACCGCAAATATAGTTCCCAGACAGTGCATATAACCTTCATAACTACAACGTGACAAAGAAATTGATATGCACACTTTGAAGCAATTGGCTCTTGTTTCTAAAGAATAATTTATATAATATATATGCAATTGTGACTACACTAGAGTCATACTAAGGATATAGATTAGAAGATGCAATGCAAGAAAAGAGAAAGAAAGAAGGCTAACACCATTGCTGGCATTACTCTCAAAACCTCTCCATCTTGGGAGGCATGATCCTACAAGTAGAGCGTTCTCTGCAGTACAGAGGAGTAGGAGTTTGTGTCTCATGATATCGATCCACACCGACGTTTTACCAGGGTCAAATCTTTCTCATGCTCCATTGCTGTTCTGATTTATCTTCTCACCCTTACCATTTTGTGAAACTTTCCGCAGCTGATGGAGGGCATGCCGCTGCACTTGGAGTGTTCTGGAAACCTCGTGCCCATCAGAAAGGCCACCCAGCAGCCTCGCAGCTTCAGTTTCCAGGCCTTCAGAGATAACCGGCTGCCTGTCTCTGTCAAGGTCTGTCTCTATTTCGCTGTTCAAATGCCTGCTTTTCTATCACTCGCTACGTATTCATACAGTACTGTGGTTTTGTTGGTTCAGTTGTTTATATTCAGTGTGGTCAGGGGTCCTCTTACCGATTAGTCCGTTTCCCCCCGGAGCACCCACCTGCTGATGAACCAAAACCTGTTCATCCGGGTGGTTTTGTGTGCTTTTCACTGTCATTTCTATCAGGCAGTCTCGCAGTTTGTCTCACCATTAGCATGTAAAGATTTCGGTAACTGTACAGCGCTGTGATCTTATTCAGCAACACCGCACCAGAAAAGTAAAATGCACCTGACAAACAGTGAAACTAGAATACATAATCACATACTTTTCCTCAATCATTAAGTCTTATTTTAAGGTTAAGAAAACAAGAATAGATAATTAATATTGAGGATTTTTAATATATTGATACATGTATTGATCTGTGTATGTCTGTCAGTCAGTCCGTTCTTCTTTGTGGATGTCAAATCATGTTTGGCAAATCATTCTTTTTAAACAAATGTCAAGTTAAACAAATGTGTCCATGATGTGTGTGGTTACTTTTCTATTTCAATTGAATGTGTAATAACAAACACCTCCCTAGTATGTAATGGTGCACTGTTTTTTAAGCGTGTCCCCTTGGTTACAGATAATTCACCGTAAAAGTTGTCCTTCTTTCTGATCATAAAAGTTATTTTGTCGTCTTTTTTTACCTCCTGCATTGTATCGATGTTGTTGAAACCCCCTTTCTTGCACAGATAACTTCTGAGTCTGTTTTCACACTGTGTGTGCTTTGTCATGTCTTTTCATATCCGTTATCATATTCATGTAATTTATTGTGTTTACATCGGTTTGTTCATTTTATTTGATAATCTATATATTTGTCTATCAGTGTGCTTCTGTGTATGTGTGTCTGTCAGTGTGACACACACTACTGTTCAGTATCAGCTAGATGACTACTTTGATAAATATATTTTCCTTATGGTGTAGCCAAGCAACAAACAATTTACCTATCTACCTGTCGACTCTCTCGGGTAATTGTTTGCATGTCCTGTGACTCCCTCACTTTCTTTGCCTGCCTTCCTTCTTGCGGCCTTGCGTGTCTGTACGTGTCTGTCTCACTGTCTCTCTTTCTTTCTCTCATGGTCACTCTGTAACTGTCTGGTCTGACAGACGTCCAGGTAAAGTGTGCAGGTAAATCTCTCCCTCTCGCCTGCCTGTGGACTGCTTCCATCCCTGTTTCCCCCTGCTTCTCGTCCCATGTTACTGTGCCACATGTTCAAGGCATTGTGGAGGGATCTAATACCCGTTTTGATCTGTTTTTCTTCCTCCTCCTTCTCCTCCTCTCTCTTGCTCTGTTTCATTCTCTTCTTTTCTTACATGCTCTGTCTCCTCCCCTGTCCCTTTCTTTCACTTCGTTTCTTGCTCATTCTCTCTTTGCTTACTTCTTTTTTCACCCTTCTCTGTTCCATTCCTCCATCTGGTTTTGTCTTTTCCTTCATTTTCTCTGTCCATATCCTTCTTTCTTTCTTTCTCTTCTCCTCTTTGTCTGTCATTTCTCTATGTTAGGTCAGAGATAGCAACAAGGAGGCCGCTGGGTTTTTGTCCTTTCTGCGGAAGTGCACCAAGTACGAGGACACACAGCACGTACTGTGTAACCTGAACATAACCATGCCACCCTGCATCAAGGTAAGAACTTGCTTGCAAACACCTCCCAACAAGCATTCACTTCTTGAATTTCCCTAGACTTCCATCTGCTTGATAAGACAGAGGTTGTGACATTCTTTAAGTAAGTAGTAAGTTTTTCTGTAAGGTATAACACAATAACTACATTGGCTATAATATCTCACTTACCAAGTGTGATATCTGAGGTGGGATTTCTTCAGCCATTACTTCCACACCTAATTGGCTAGAGGACAGTAAGACCATACTGTATATTCTACTTATTACTAATGGAGAAACCCATTTGATAATGTGGCTTGTCCAATATTTGAAATGCTGAATATTATCATAGGTTGAAATTGTGTACAATATTAATCTATCTCTGATTTTAAATAAACTAAAGATTTTTTAGCAAAGTGAATGCCGGTACTACTGCATGTGTACAGTAAATTTTCAATTTAACAAAACAAACACAAGGTGATTGTTAATGTCAATTTCTGTCATTCAACAAATACCGTTATGCATGCAATTCAAATTATGTTTGGAGAAATAAATAATAAAACAGTATGCAGCACTGCTTTACCCATTCTCCCTTATTGGGGTGGTCCACCTAAATGAAAACAGATGGACTATTTTTGATTGTTAGACCCTTTCGATGAGTTTACAGTAGTTCCCAAGCATTTATTGCCTTGTTAGACTGCTTTAAACAGTCCTTCCAGAAAAACGCAGAGTTTTTTTGTGATTGTTGCGGGCAAAAATCCTTGATTATGCGGCACGTTTTCTTAAAAAATGCGATGGAATATGCGGGATATTTATGCAATTTTATGCAATGAAATTGCGGGAACTTGCAAAAAATGCGGGAACTTGCAAAAAATTTGATTTGATGAAAAAGAGAAGAAAAAGTGATTCCCCAACACCCTGCTTTTTAAACTTAATTTCCAAAAATAGTTTACAGATATTCAGTCATTGCAATAAGTAAACAAATAAGATACAAAAATATATACAAATAATATAATATTAAAGTAAAAATAAAAGTAATAGTCTAAACAGAGGGAAATAAAAGATACAAAAGAGACAGACTTTCAAAAATCGTTAATAATATAGACAGCAGGAGCACTTAAACAAAGAAATTTGAGTAGACATCAGATATTAAGATAGGTTTCTTATTGGATACCAACTTAAGAGACTCAAAGTACATGTCAAATTTATAGGTCAAATTCATAGATCAACCTCCAACACCTGCTTTTCGATGATGTTCACGTCGCGTAATTACGTCACTTCATAACGTTCCCATGGCAACAGGGGAAAATGTGCTGCATGAATGACACTTAAGACAATAATTATAATTAAATGATAATGTGATTTTGTTTTTGTTTTTTATTAGGTTGTTGGAAGTGAGGAGCGCAGGCGAACCTTAACCCCCCTCGCCCTGAGGGAGCGCTACAGTGCTCTGAACGAGCCTGGTGCGGGTGAGTCCTTCCCTGCCTGGCCTTCAGCCCTCTCCTGATTTATACACATTGGAGATGGGCACTGAATGTTGCACTGCCCCTTTACCCACAACCCTTTGCTTCCCACTCTGCCCTCTCTATTTTCCCCTACCTGTCTCGCGTGCACGCATGGCACAAAGACCAAGCCTTGAATGCAATGCACTGCTCTACAGTATGTCCCAGAGTTCTTTGCAGTGCAGTTAGAGGAAATCATATTGATTGTGTGACCAAAAGATGAGCAGCCGTCCCCAACTTTATCCAAAATGGCACCATGGCACATGGCAAATTAGTCTTTTCTGTGTTGAGTGTCCTGTTAGCTAGGACACTAGATGAATGACTTCTGTGATTGGTTTGCATGGCGCTAGTGTCTCCACTGCGATTTCCAATGGCATGGCTGCAGACACTGTTAGCATTAGCACTGTAGCTTAGCACTGGGAATGGGCAGGACCTCGCAGTGGAGCTAGACAGAGGAGCCCTTATATTGATTGGCCTGTGGTAAAAGAACGCAGTCAAGATGGCCATTCTGGTTGGTTTAAACGTTGCTGTTGGCGGGTGGTGGGTTGAAGAAGAAAGGCCTTTTCTGTCTATCACACAGCGCTGCTATATTGCACCTCAGTCCCTCTGAAATGGTTACTGAATGCTACTTTGATTGGTGGGACTAGTACCTGAATGAATCCCAAATTCTAACCTCCTCTGCCCATATGGTGTGTTAACCCTGAAGATTATTTGGACAAAACCCAAAGTTGTGGGTATTACTTATTTCCTTCAACAGAGCAATCCTTTTTGTCAAGGTAAGTATTGCTATTAACACATTTAATAGCAACTTAAGTCAATGTCAAGTCTTTAAGGACACAGAAGATTTATTGAAACAAAAAAGGACATTTTAAGAATCGAATAGCAACTCTCTGCAGTATTTGAGTCAATAACATACATTTGGATGGTCCAAAGTTGATATTATCTGTCCACTAAGTCCCAAATTATAGTAACTTGAATATCAACTCGGCTGTCCAAATAAATTGTGACTTAGACTTACTCTATTTACTTATTTATAAATCTTAATTAGTGTTAAAGTACAACCTCCTAAATTCAATAAATGTACACTTATTTGTCTTGTTGACACTGCTGGCATGGCATCTAGTTTTCTCTAATGTGGCTGTTTTTATCTTTTTTTCATTTTAGCCACAGTCAATGCCATGGAAAGAACTGAGATCAAGATCAACATCATATCTGAACAGCTGGGTTTGAGCTGGGCAGGTTAGTCATATAAAATAAAATAAACAACCTATGTATCTACGGTATCTGTCTGCTTTTGTACGTATCTTTATATCTACTTTGACTGTCCATTTGTTAGAGTTGGCACGGGAGCTTCAGTTTAGTGTGGACGACATCAACAGGATCCGTGTGGAGAATCCCAACTCCCTGCTGGACCAAAGCTCTGCCCTGCTCAACCTGTGGGCCAGCAGAGAAGGCAAAAGAGCCAAGAGTAAGTCCGACACTACTGTATATCGCTAATGTAATGTTAGCTACTTCAATACTGTAGTATTCATTTATCAGTACATACAAACTGCTGTAAGTCACAGATTTTCTGCTGGATTGTTTTTACTCAATGGCAGCACAAAGTGAATGCGCTCTGTGTTCCGATTTCTTGACTTCCCTGTCCTCATACACATTCTTACTTGTTGGTCTACATCTCTTTGTTTTCTGTCTCCTACTTCCCCTCCATGTGTTTCCCTCTCAGTGGAGAGCTTGTACACGGCTCTGAAAAACATTGACCGTGCAGACATTGTAACATCTCTAGAGGGTCAGGCTCCACAGCCAGTCCCCGGTTATCCAGAGGAGGGTGCCTGTCGACTAGGCAGCCGCGACTCCACCCTGCTGTCCCCCAGTGTCCTCAATGGTAAGACACCATGAACACATCAAACATCACACGAGACATGCAATATTCAAATCAGTAGCCATTCATATCAATGAACAGTGAATTACCCCACTACATTTAGACTGTAGACTGCTAACTCTTGTTTTTAGTCCCAACACCTTGTTAATTTAAAACTAATCTATCACCAAGATTAGATAATTTCACTTTTAATGAATGGAAATGATTACCCATTCAAGATATGTAAGAAGGCTTGGGTTCTTATTAAAGTTTTGATTATAAAATGAAATTAATACTCAGTATATTCATGGCGAGACTGATAATGATGATCTGTAACGATCAGAAATGGAAAGTTTAAAGAAATGTCCTGCTTAAGCAGAATTTGTAAGTAAAGTTAATCAGAGGCTCAGGTTCTTCAATTGCCAAGTACAGTTTTGGTGTACTAGGAATTTAAGGATTGAAATAATATGAAAAAACTACTGAATATTACAAGAATATTCAATATGAATATTTATTCACTAGAACAAATAACCTCTCCCATAGCTTAAAAATCACTGTGATTCCATTTCACAATTATGCCCCCAGGATTTATTTACTCAAACGCTTCATTTTGTAAACAAATGTATTGGTCACAACTGCTGATATAGTCAGCACTACGAAAAATCTGAGACAAAATTCTTCAGCTCACTAAGGTGAGCTGTTTACTCGTTTACTTTCCACCTCTGAAAACCTCCCTGCTTCCCTTGAGTCTGGGTAACAGCCATTTTACCTTGTTTCTGTTGCTCCACAAGAGGTCACGGACACAAGGCGACCGCGCCTAGTGCACAAGCCACGAGTTATTAGACCCCCGTTTTTCAGAAGGGGTAAGTTGAAAGGAACTCGGGCTGCATGGTGGTTTGCTGCTCATGACATGATGATGATGATGATGATGATGAATCTCAGATGATGTTTTTGAGGTCTGAGGAATGGTGTCATTCTCCCACCATGAACCCGGCCTTTTGCAGCATGCACTACCACCGCCTCACTGGGGCACAAGTCATTTATTTTCAGTTACAGTTTTTCACACCTCATACTTGAGCCCTAAACATGACAGTTCTTATTCTTCTTACTTCATATGAGAAACGAGGATAACTCCCTATTGCTATTACTGACAGGATTTTTAAATTAACTGAGATATTTAAAGGCCAGATAAGAAAAAACTCAATACATGGGTAGTTTCTGATTTTCAGTTAAGGGTGTTTATGATTGTTTGGATTACATGTGTATACGTGTGTCTGTGTTGAGTGTGTGCCCACATACATGCGTGTGTGTGTGTGTGTGTGTGCATACATCTGTGTCTGGGATGGATACACTAGTCAGAAATGGCACTAGTACACATGATAGTGTGCTTTGGGCCTTCATACCTTGTTTCTATCCCTCCCTATTTTCTTTCTGTCTATTTCTTTCTTTCTATTTTCTTTTCTTGAGAACAAGACAGAATTTTACTTCAGACTAAGCCTGATTGACAGCAGACATTGTAATGTAGCTGCAATGTTCTAGCGGTCTCGAAATTGTGTCTTTTGCTCAGGACAACCTCTCTCCGTCCTACTTTCAGTCTGTCTCTGAACCTATGACATGTCATATCTGCTGGCCAGCTGCCCTGCTCCTCCTCCTCCCCTCTCCTGCTCTTCCTCCTCACAGCTCTTCCTGTCCGACCTCTGACCTCATATGACCTCATGTTGACCTCTGGGCCTCCTCCTTCTCTTGTCATCTTGTTTTCCCGCGCTCCTCCCTCGTTCAGTCGAGCGGGGACCCTCTCCTCCTCTCTCAATCCAGCTCTGTGTCTGTACTACAGTTTGTGCATGTGCATGCCGCATGCTTTGCTGTTACAGTATCTGTTTGTGTGTGTGTGATAGTTTGTGTGTGAGCGTGTTTCAGACCTGGGCTGTAGTTAATTGTAGCTAAATTTGTTAGCATTCAGAGAAAGTCAAGAATATAACATTTAGTTTAGTTCAGCTGGCAAGGATTTTATATGAATGAATATTATATCTTGTTTTTGCAGTGTTTGAAATGCCTTGCAAGATAAATTATGCTCAGTTTAAAAAAATATCTTAAAATATATTTTAACCCAGGTCTACTCCAGACAATCTTTGTCTGGACATGTGAGTGAGGAGTTTCCTCTCAAACCAAATGAAGTTTGCTGTTTTTGATTCCGACATCTTTATGTGCATGGCATGCTTCTAATGTGTTTTCTTCACAGTGTAAAATATTTTCTCTGTTCATTTATTTTGTTTTTAATAAATTTTTTTTTTTCATTAACTGTAAAATAAATGGTGTGTTGTTAAATGCTATGGTGTAACACATGGTCAGCTGCTGCGTAGCACATAATGTTCAATGTACAATGTTGCTGTGACATGATGTCTTTTATTCATGGGCAAAATTACTAACTTTATAAATTATTCTTAGTGTTCGATAAATGGGACTCAGTATGGTCTTTATAGGACATTATACTTTGGGTCTAGTTTGGATACCTTTTTCTCTTAATATATATAGACTGTATATATATTATTTTACTCAAATTTTGAAATTAAAATCAATCTATATCCAGATATTTAATTCGATTTTTCGTAACCTATGTTTTGCCCAAGTCTGATGACGGACTAACATTGTCTGAATGTTATCTGCCAGCAGTGATATTTCTGTGAGGTGTGTTTAGGTGTATTTGATTATTTCTGTGCATTTGAGGCCCACCTGTGAGCCAAAAGTGCGTGTCCTCATCTATATGTTAATATGAGTGCAGTATTTTGTGTGTGTATATATGTGTGTGCCTGTACGGTGGTGACGTAAGTAGCGTGCTGTGCAGTTTGTTGCATTTGTTTTTGGTCTGTTTGTTTCTTGTGCCATGACAATTTCTGTGGAGTTTATTTGTGCTTCACTACATGCTGTGCCTTTGACACCTGTAGGTGTGTGTGTGTGTGTGTGTGTGTGTGTGTGTGTGTGTGTGTTTGTGTGTGTGTGTTTGTGTGTTTGTGTTAAAATAGCAGGAGGGAAGGGAAAGGCTAACCCAGATCCATCTAACTCATTCTAACTCTCATTCTAATTCTAACTCATTACCCCCCTGTTCACCTCATTCTGACGCCACATCTCATTATCCCGGCCCTGTACCATCCCAGAAACACACACATACTCACATTTAGTCCATTAATACGATATCTCAGAGATAATTGCTTATACAGTAAAGAGGTATTTCACCCTTTAATACATACTTTTTTAGTATGTATTAATGTGTTAGAGTTGTTATTGATTCCATTTTTTTAGTTACAAAAATTTGACTTGCTATGTGAATTTCATTATGGTAGACAGGTGCAGGTAAACACATCTGCATTTATTAATTTGACCTGGAAGCATTTAAAATCTGAGAATAGAAAATGCATGTTTGGGCAGGTCAGGTAAGGTAGATTCTGCTATATTGTTTCACTTATTCATTTTCTTCCCATAGCAGTGAATACACCATCGGTTATTTCTGCGTCGTGTCAGCTTTGCTAAAAAAAAATAAATAAATAACCAAACCTCTCTGAGGATCTAGTTGTTATGCTTAACTATAGGGTTAATCATGCACAGTATCCAGGTAGCGATACCTCTTCCTCTCTGATTCCACAGTTCTACATTACGGCAGTTTCCATACTGTAAATGCACTGATAGACATCTTTTTATAAAAGTCATAATTTCTTAGAGAGCATTCCTTAAGCCTAATCATATTAATTCACAACCATGATCAAAGTACAAAAAAATCTGTTCAAATAAATGAAAGTGTAAACTTTAGCGATAGTCGATGTACTACCTCAGAGTGACACCATAGTCATCAGACACATGAGCTCTAACTAATTGATTCGTACATACAAATTCCCTTTTCTCTGTCTTGGCCTGGTTAGGATAAGGACAACCAATACAATAGGGACGTTATACCTTGGGTTGCTCCTTTTAAGCCCCATCTCATCCACGCTACTATAAAGCCTGTGTTTAGTTTCAGATGTTTGTGGTTTTAACCTATGAGCTTGATACACAAGGTGATATCACACCTTGCTGTTCATTGAAAATGTTGCACTCCAAAGTGGATTTGGGCTCTAAAGCAGAACAGTGTGAACGCATCCTAACTCTGATTTTGGGTGAAGTACTCCTTTACTGATCAATTTTACCTGATTTCATTCATCTGAACTCATTGATGCAACAATTTATGAAATTTTTTTACTTAAGAGTAATCATGCAATCCCCAATCCAAACCGGTCACAGTTACAAAACTGTGAGAGTATTACTGTCTTCAAATATCACCAAAGAACACACATAGATTATAAGTATATTAGTTGAAATACTGAATACGTAAATTTACTTTTAATAGTTAGACATTTAACCATGTTAAACTTTGATAGTAGATAATGAATACAAATTCCACTGAATCAAAGCATTAAAAGTGAACAAAAGAAATAAAAAAATGTTGTGGAAAGACATATTGCATATCTTAAGAACGTATCAAAAGACTACCTAACCTAAATGACATTCAAACTCAGATAACAAAGCTGTTGTTATACTGCATACACTATAAATCAAAAATAAAAGTATTATTTTTGATGTGAATGTCAATTATATTATAATATAATGATTACACACATATTTGTTTTGCCCTGAAATTAATAGAAAAATATTTTTTTTAAATGATCACTGAATATAATGTGCCTTTGTGTACTTTGCTAGTGTTGTTGCAATGATTGACGTCTCGATAATGGATTCAAAGTAGAACAAAAATGTATTGTCATTATGTTTATACATTGCTTACTATATAAAGTGTAATTCTAGATTTAATGATATAAAGGTTGTTTGACTATTGTTTGTTAGCCGAATAATGTAGTTTATTTAATTACAAACAATTAAGTCCCGTCAGTTTAGAATGAAATGTAATAATGTAAACTGACGTCATTAACAGGCAAAATCAATTACAAAAAAACTTTTCAAAGATTAAAGGTCTGTCTAATGTATGTATATGTTTTAAGAGTGTGTTTGTGTGTTTGTGTGTGTGTGTGTGTGCGTGCGTGCGTGCATTCGTGTGTGCGCAACGACCTTTATTTGGATGCTTGGGATGCAGACACACATAAATGCATGACTCTGATAATGCAAGAGCAACAGTAACTTGCATTTTCCTCTGCAGAATCTGCAAGATGCTGCTGACTCCCAATCAGGAAGGTGGGACAAGGGTTGGAACGATAATTTTGTTACAGCTTTGGTATTTGTGTCACAGCTGCTGGGATATCGTTTTGTCACTCCTAACAAACTACAGCACCCAGCCTCTGCCTTGACTGGTCAACACCAACAGTTATCTAAAGCAAAAAAAATTTAAAAAATTATTTAAAAATGATCTAAATGCATATTTGTGATGGCCAGATTTCAAATGTGCAGCACTTCTTTAAATATTGTAATTTCATTATTGGCTGTATGTAAATGCAACAGCTTTTGTGGACATTTTTGCCAATCAGCCTCTTTATGAACTCCAGTTTCAATCAGGATACTAAAATCCAATCGGAATACTTTTCACAGATGGTACTAATGATACAGTTATATCGTGCCAACCCCAAAATCAGTATGCTGGATAAATCTAGACTCACCTTGTGTCCCTTATCAAGGAACACAGTGTATGTTCTGCAGATTCACTTTCTTACACGGTAGCAGAGCCTTGCACCATTCACCTCATAGATAATGGGTGATACACCAAACCCCGTTGACCCTCACCTCACTCTTATTGCTGTGTCCCAATGACAATAACCTAAAGTGCTTGGGTCAAACCCACAAACATCAACCATCAGACAAAACAACATCAGAAAGAAAAAGGTAGCTGATTTCAGAGTGAAAGACCAGTATTGTTCTTGTGCTCTACCTTTCAAACTGAAAGTAGTACAAAACATTCTGCCTGGGATTTATTGGAGTCAGATTGCTGGTTCAATATATCTTGCTTCTCACACTTGAATGAAATGGATTGAAGGATATCTCAATCCTAAATTAGTGGCTTTATAAAGACGGACTCTAGTCTCTTTGTTGGTATATTGGGACAGGGCTGAGCCCCACTGTTTCCTCATGGGATGGAGAAACAGTCGATCCACCACCTCCCCATCCTCCCCCTGGCTATGCCTGTGTGGTGTTAGTCTTTCTCTTGTCTCGCCCCTGTCTTCCCTCAGGTTATGGGCTGGTGCAGGACGAGCTGCTGTCCCCGGCCTCCATGCAGTACAGTTTGCCCTCCCCGCTGGGCGCAGAGCCCTACTGGCAGGAAGTCTCCAGCCTCGAGTGTGCCCCCATCGCCACCACCGAGGAAGACACATTAATGGAGATGTCGGACGTTCAGGTGTGGCCAGCAGGGGTCAGCCCCTCGTTGGTCACAGTGGAGGACTCGTCACTAGAGGGCAGCAGTCGGGCTGACGACTCCGAGGGCGCCACGCTCTCCCTTCCCTGCAGCTTGGGTCGCCCGGGCAGTACAGCCAGTGGGGCCAGTGGCTCCATCATGGAGCTGGAGGAGGAGGAGGATGAGGAAGAAGGGGAGGTTGAGGAGGAGGAGGCGCCACAGGAGCCAGCAACTGTACTGGCAGAATGGGACAGGGTGAGGGCCAGTGGCGCCGTTCCTAAGGTCAACCTAAACGGCCAGCTGGGAGGTCAGAGGTTGGATGGGAGGAGAGGGGAGGTCCTCGCAGCAGGAGGAGGAACACAAGGAGGAGGTGGAGGTGGAGGTGTAGGGTTGGGTTCAGTGGAAGGGATTTCTGTTGTTGCAGGCCAGCAGGTGTATGCCCAGCGGTGTGAGGTGTCGGGACTGAGTCGGGCTTCGGAGCATAATGGCGACAACCGGTACGTCGGCTATAACTGTAGTCAAACTGACTACATTGTTTGTTGTTTTCCACTGTCTGTACTCAAAATGGTAACATATCTTTCTTTTTCTCTCTCTCCTTCTGCTTTATTTGCATTTTGCTCTCCAGGGTGGTGGGAGGCGGAGCATTTCAACCCTACTTACCGGACAAGGACTCCCTGCAGGGCTGGGTGGGCTCGGTGTCATCAGGACGTGACGGCAGAATGCGAGGCTTGCGCGTGGCCCAGGAGGCTCTGCTGACTCCGGTGTGTGACACGGGTTACTCTCATGTGCTGCGTGGGCGCCTCCTGCAGGGCACGCAACCCTTTGACAAGGGGCTGGGCTTCTCTCACCAGGAGGCGGGCCAACGTGCTTGGGAACAGGAGCAGAGCCGGGGCCAGGTCAGGTTGCCGACCACCCGCTGCTTCCTGCGCCTGGAGGGGGAACATCTTTGTCCATCCTTTACATTTTTTTTTTTTTATTATCTGATTCAATAACACATTCAGTGTGATTCTTTTTTTGCTCACTACCATCAACAAATTTAGTCTCACTTAAGAACTCAACAAGCATCAAAATCGATTATTTTGATGAAGTCACAGAATGCAACCAGAATTGCGTATGTGTTGTGTGGTGCAACACATTGGGGAATATCTGCCATGTCCAATACTTTTTGGTTTTGTTTCACATTTCTGATTGCGAAAAAAATTTTGCCGTGCAAATATGAGTACTATGAATTGCTGTTCACATGTAAATTGTGTTATTCTTGCACAGAGAGAGGAGAAAGAAGACTATGCTGCTGAGGCGCAGTTTGTTGATGAACACGGACGCGTGCTTGCCAGAAAGGTGAGTCAGTTGTGTTTTCATTATTTACAGTGAGTCATATTCACACATGAACACTGTCACCCCAAGCAGATTACTGTGAATTAGTCACATAGCCTGGCACAAAGGGTGGGAAATAAAAGGTGCAGTAGGTAAGACTTATAAAACTAACTTTCTGTCATATTTGCTGAAACTGACCCTATGTTCCAGTAGAACTACATGAAGCAGGTAATTAAAAAAAAAAATCCAGCTCCTATGGCACCACCTACAGCCTGTAGTGCGATTTGCAAAAATCCACGCATTCATTCTCCCTTGTGGGGGGAGGGGCTTAGGAGACTGTTTTGGGATTTAGAGGAAAGGGGAGAGGGACTGAGAAGTTGGAGATGTAAAAATTTTTTGGGTCCTGGATCTTCACAGTCCTACCTACAGCACCTTTAACAGTAGCCACTAGACAAATGTTGGTTAAAAGCATTTTGTCCCCATCAGCAGATTTGACTACAGACCCACAATGATTCTGAGTCAATGATAATTTGGATTCTAAAAATTCAGAAATTAGACATCCATATATTAAAAACTGCAAAACATAGTTGTACAAAATGAGTGTTTGTAGAAAAGTGAGACATTGCCATCATCATTGTCATCATTTGTTGTTGGTATTTTGGGACTGCAGCGAGCCACAGTGGCTGGCCGGCGGACAGACACGTTAGTTTTCTGCTCTGATAACATGTAGAGGCTTCAGTAGTTAACTGGTCCAAGTGTTTTTTCCTTCCCTCCTCCCTCCCTCCTTGCTCCAGGTGAGGTTGGATGTGAAAAGGGGCGCTCAGTCAGCGCAGCGCACCAGTCTGCGGAGAGTTAAACACTGAAATACACATACTACCCAGTCCTCCAGGTACGGGACACACAACAAGCACTTGTGCATCCCAGTGCTTGGATAGAAGCCTGTATGACAACATATTGGACTCTGTTAGAGCTCAATAGTCTCTCACACGCTGTTCTTTTTCATTTATGTTCAAAATTAGAACCCCAGATTTGGCATTCAGTACACTTTGATAATAGTTTTTGGAAGGCCAAATTAATTTTGCCTGTGTCTTGTGTGTAAATGGTGTCTGTCTCTGTTTTTTAGGACCAGAAAGCCACTGCCAAATCATCCTCCACAAAAACACAACCAGACCGCAGAAGAAAATGAGCAAGGGGAGAAGAGGAAGAGTAAGACAAAGACTAAGAAGTGCAAACTACAAAATGACAAACACAGAATCATCCTCAATGTGTGACCATGGAGCACCACAAATGAAAAGAGACAGTGGGAAAAAAAGAGGAGTTCAAGTTGTAGTTTTATAACATTTGTAAAGAAAAATATCAACTAGACTAAGGCATGAATCTTCTTCTCTTTTTTTTTTACAAAAAAAACATAAATGTCAGTAAAACAACTAAGAAAAAAACGTGCTTCCTGTGAACTGTAATCGCATGATGACTGCTGGTGCATGCCCTCTGACCTTTTGAACTGTCATTATCTACAAACTGAAGGGGTACAAGGTAGGGGCTGGCCCACGCTTGGGCCGCAGGCCATTTTAAGGACCTTATTCCCCCCAACTGGAGTGGTTTGTGTTTGCAAGTTGAGTCAATAACACTACAGCCCAAAAAAAAAAAAAAAAGGTCCCGCAGTGGATGGTTTCTGTATACAGCTAAGCTTCTGCTGAGTCTACCCATGCTTCTTTCACTGGACCCTTTCCCTTATTATTCTCAATGTGATATATGCACTCTATGCTTCGTGGACATGTGTCAGTGTGTGTATGTGTGCGTATGTGTGCGTGTATTCTTCTCTGACATGTGTTTGTTGTCAAGCTTGCTAGCCAAAAAAAAAAAAAAGAAAGGTCTGGTTTTGCGTTGCTGACGTCTTTTTCCTTTTGTGGATGAAGCTTGTTTCGTGTTTTTGGTTTCTTCGGAAACCTATGCACCTGGGTTTGGAAGTATTGTCTAACCATGGTAGGGAACTGAATCTCTTTCACCCTTTGTGTTTTCTTTGGAAAAAGGGGGTTGGTTGCTCGATTGTATTGTGCAGCAGCTCCACAACACAAAGATTGACGTTTTCCTTCCTAGTGACTTTTTCTACCTTCTTCCGTCATTTCTCCCAGTAGCGCGCGTCATCTTGATTCACAATCTTTATCAGTAGCCTCAGTCAATATGCAGTAAAATCACAGGCCTCATCAGCATTATAGCTCCTCCATCTAATGCTAAAACGTTGTGTGTGCTCCCCCTCTTTATCTGTTTGCAAAGGCTGTAGCACCTCACTGTCGTCATTTGAAACAAAGCGAATGGAAAAACATGGAGGATGATTCGTGTGAGGATGTAGTGATTTGGAGGATTCAATGGTAGCCAAGTGTGAAATATAGCATGATGCTACTACAGTACAACATGTGATTGTGATAGCAACTGTGCAGCGAGGACAAACAGGTAGCACTGTGATTGTCGTATTAACACTGACCCCAGACTCGTGAACTGTGAAGACACATACAAAAGCACACACACGCATATACACATACATAATCAGAAAACACATGAAATAGTTATTGCCTGGTTGGAGTGTTATATTTTGAAGTTTGCCATCGCAATAATACCTAACGAGAACACAGAAGATGGAAGCCAGGGTTCTGTATAGCTGCGTGAAGGATTTGGAACTGAAACTTGTAAATGAACTCCTCAGTGGTGACAGAAACTCTGTCTGGATGAAAAGCAGTCGAGTTTGGTATTGGGAAGCCGTGCTTCTATCTAACTGGTCGAATGAGACGAGAGAGGATGCAAGATCAGAAGATTCAGCTGTAGCAGGGAGGGACTGTGGAGGCCTGAGAGGAATTGTTTGTTTTTCAGCACCTAACGTAGCAAAATATCAACCAGGATATGTTAACTTAATACACCGATACCTATCAAGGAGTCTGCTGCTGCCGTAAGGTGGAAACCACCTAGCTCCATTTTCTTTTTCTGAGTGATGTAAGTTGTAACTTGTTAGTGTTTCACTATTTTCATACACTACACATATCACTATAAACCACCCGTTGTTCTCTTCATCTCTGAAGCACTTCCTTTATGCAGAAACCTGACGGCAGCACTATGAAGGGGTCATATCATAGTAGCACACATTTCCTAAAAAATCAAAACACAATATTTAAGTACTGTAAATGCTACTGTAGCCTGAATGAGTGAGACACCGAATGAATGAATGAATGAATGAAAACATTATTTACACATCACACAAATGCACATATTTTCCATGTCCGTGCACATCAGAGCCTCATCCGATATAGCACATGTTTATTACATATCACATGTTTTCAAATGTTACTCCACTCAGGTTTTCAGTTCTGCTCTGTCAGAATCAAAATGTTCTCCTTTTTAAGTTCTGAGTCCTTTCTTTAAAGACAAGTGCGAGACACAAAGCGAGTGCTTCTGAATAAGACTTTGGTGTTGGGGCGGGATGGGGATGCACGGGGGTTTAGGGGTGCAACGTACTGTATGGAGCAGGATGGTGTGTGTGTGTGTGTGTGTGTGTGTGTGTGTGTGTGTGTGTGTGTGTGTGTGTGTGTGTGTGTGTGTGTGGTGGGGAGCTCCTTGGTTCAAATAAGAGGAGACAAAGTATTGAGAATGTGGTCAGCTCTTTGGCCTGTACATGCACATTTGTGTGCAGAGTCCTCCTCTCTGCTGCTCAGCTCCTGGGGAGGCAAAGTGACGTTGAGGAAAAATGAATCAAAAGGTTTTAGTGAAGCGTTACTACCTGCAAAGACAAGACAGTTTCATTAAAATAATGTAAAAAATGTTTCCTTCATTGATTGCAGTAGTTGCATTCAACTCTGTTTTATTTGAGTTACTTCTTTTGGCCTGTTCCTTAATCTTATTTAATCAGCTGCTCTTCCAAGCCTTGAATCTACCAACCAGAGGACAAACAAGATGCCTTTTTTTTATCTAAATCTTAACTAGCAGGATTGATGCAGTTTTCATCTTTTGGATGATGGAGGCCAGTGACTCCCTCAATCTCCAAAGTGACTAGTTAGTCTCGATATGACATTTTGTACTGTATCAGCGCAAGAAATAGGTTAGATTTTGGCGTTTAAAAAATAAATAAAAGCATAATCGTGTGTTAAAGTCATAATCCTTGACATTTTACGATTCCAAGCCTCGTATTCATACTCTTAATGGCATTTTTTAAGCTTGTGCTTTAAATAGATACACAAGTTGCTCCTCTTTGTCATTTCTGACAAAGTAGCCACCAAGGCTGTAGCTACCATTTAAAAATGTGTGTGGAGAAAAAATTTGAAACCTATTTAGACCATCATGTTGGAGATACAATTTACAGCAAATGTTATTGGACATTACACTAATAATCAGCTGCGAGAACAAACTTTTCTGTGGTGGATTATCAAAAATGTGTTAGAGGGTTTCATTAGGGAGGATAGGATTTGTGACCTCAGTATTTCTAAAATCCTGCCCGTGACCTTAACAGCCTCTTGTAGTGTGCTTGCTGCCCCCAGTGGTCGGTACACGTCTTATCAAATGCAACTCTTGGGAGCTATATTATTAAAACACACTTGGTGGCGCCAAATCAACCAGGACTAAAATCTTAAGGATTATAACTTTATTATTATAACAGCCATTATCCTGTTGTTTAGCTCACAGTTAAAATACCAGACATTGATCAATTTTAAATCCAGAGGAAATGTACACTTGGCCACTGAGTGAAATTATGTATGAACAGTCTATGGTATGAACTAGTTTTTTAATTTTAATGGAACTCTTCTTCTTCAGTCCGTGGATAATGCTGATAATAATTTTGGAATGGAAGACTGAATTAAACTGAGCCTGTGCACTGTGATAAACTCAACTTCAACTCCACCACGTTTGTGTTGTATGGAAAGTGTGTGTGTGTGTGTGTGTGTGTGTGTGTGTGTGTGTGTGTGTGTGTGTGTGTGTGTGTGTGTGTGTGTGTGTGTGTGTGTGTGTGTGTGTGTGTGTGAGAGAGAGAGAGATGGTGCTTGGTTCCAAACTTTGTTGGATCGGGGAAGGAGAGAGAAAGTTTTACGGGGCTTGTGACTTGAGAGGACGTGTATCCTTTGGCGATGTAAAAAAAAACAGAAAAGAGTATTGTAAAATTGTAACTGTCGCGAAAGAATAGAGATCACCTATACTCCTTTAGAATGGATACATGACAATGTAAACGCAATATCATATTACTCTATCCTAAGGAATGCAACTGCGCACATGCACAAAAAAATGTTTTTATGAAAATATATGTATAAATATATGACAAAATCTATTTCATTAGAATGCTATGCACCCTCATAGAGTTGTTATGGATGTTCTTTAAGCATTATCTAGAGTAGGCCAACGCCCACATCATGGGGAATGTAGAGGCTTTGTAGCTATGACCACTTGTTTTCTTTTCTTTTGTATTGTCCTGGAGAGAGGATAAACAAACATGTACAAGCCTTTCAATCATTGTCATTCTGACATGAAGATATGTATAGATCATCTTACCCTGTACACCAGCTCAAACCATTTACAAGAATTAATAAACAAAGATGTGACATAAATGTCGTGTCCTGTATTTGTAAAAAGTTTTTGTATATTTTTGCTTTAATATTCCTACATGGACTATTGTGTATTTAGTGTTGGTTTAAGGTGAACCTCATTATAATCTCTCTTTCCAGTAAACTTTATTGTATGGGTCCAAAATATCCTAATTTTTTTTTTAAACATGTCTTCTGGAAAGCACTTTACAATTTTTAAGCTTATAAGCAGTTGTTGGTTTCCAATTTCCTTGAAAAACTGCTCCATTTAAAACTTTTTATTCATTAGTATTTAATATTGGAAGCTTTATTTTCCCTAGCCTATATGTTGATACATGTAAATGTTACCTTTTTGCGTTAGACAAATCTCAGATTTTACATGTTCAGCTGTACTGAACAGTTAAGTTTACACTTTAGCTATTCATTGGAAGTATACCACCTGGACACTGTATTTTCCTTGAAATTAGTAGTCTTTTAGGAAACGTCATACTAATTTACATATACTGCACAATTTGATTGGGTTGTACTGTATGTTTGCTATGACTACACATATTGTCTAATCGCATGAAAAAAGTTTACATATAATTGTCCACCATAGATTTATTCTTGGAAGGGTTAGAAGTATTATCTGTGGTCGATAGAGCAGACTGCAGGTCAGGAAGAACTACAACCTCCACGTGTTGTGACGCCCCTGTTTTCAGCCAATCACAGCTCTCCGCTCCACGTGATGTTCTGAAGGAGGTCCCTGGGTTGTTTTGGACGTGCTCACACAGCACGCGGAGGCACAAGTTGACTTTTCTGTAGCTTCCTAACGTTCTTCACGCTTTAAGCAACTTTCCCCGTCTGTGGCGTTTAAAGTGGCACAAACCGACCCAGTGTTGTGAGAGATGTCAGCGGGAGGTCAGACCACCGGGGGCCGAGATATCCCGGCTGTTAGACGGGTCACCATCCACGATGCTGCCCACATGCCCCAGGACTACTCTACGACTCCCGGAGGGACTCTGTTCAGCACTACTCCAGGAGGTGACCATCTACTGGGTCTTGTCAAAAGATTAAACGAAGTTTAAATATTAGAAATCATTAAACAAATGATTAAGAAAAGATTTTAAGGGACACTTAAACAATGAGAAGACAGTGGGACAAGAAAAGGGTCTGTAAATTGAGATTAAAGCGACAATTAGATGAAAATTAGAAGATCTGGAGAGTGGCGTGGAGATAATTTCTGAGAAAGTTGCCTAATATTTCACCGATATTCCCTCACAGTATGTTAGTTAATCTTGTGTTGCCAAAACATTGGGTTAAAAAATCTATTATGTATTTAGTGTGGCGTGAAAACAGTTAATTGTAAAGGAAACTCCTTTGAGAGCCAGGTCTTGTCCACAGTTCTGTTAATGTTTGACAGTGTTGGTGCTTCCTGACTGCTAATGACTACCAGCTAACCGAGTTAAAGTAATCTTATTAGAGAGCAGTCCTCTGTACACAGATTGCAAATTGCACAGCCCCTTTCACTGTTACTTAGCCTACATGTTTTATAAATGTCACTGTAGGTGTATATATAAAGTGGGTGAATGTTATGCATGCTTTCATTGTCTGTATACCTACAGACAATCTGAAGTATGCCAGACTGATTAACAGACCAATGGAATGATTGTATAGCTAAACTGTTGCCAATCAATTTTTCATGCAATCATTTCATCTTCTCTACATTTGGCTTAATGCAGATTTATTTCTTTGTTTATACTGGTGAAGTCAGTGTACAGACATGATTCCCTTTAACTGCCGTCTTCCCCTGAAGATGTTCTGTTGCGAATCAGAGACTCTTTACCTATTTCAGAAAGTTCTTATGTGTATGAGCATTCATTGGTTCTGGCATCAGTCACTTATGAATAGCAGAGTTGTGAATTCAGTGTGAGTAACCTGTAGCTGTAGAATACTTACACAATCAACGACTGTATGCTCAAATATAGGCCCGTTCTCGGTCATATCCTATTTATAGTTTTGATTTACAGCAGGCTGTTGTTGAGCTGCAGCACCATGTTTACTTGTTGCCTCCACTAGAGGAATAAAATTAGCTAATAATTATCTTATGTGTTGTAAATGCCACCTATTTTTCCATGGATACATGGAAGCTAAAACAAAATGACCAAGCTTTCCCCTACTAACCACTATTTTAGCTTTCTACAAAAATACTAAATTGTTTAGATATAAATTGATGTGTTTTGGCTCAGCACCAAGAACAACCACTCTCACTCTTATCAAACCGCTGAGTTGTTTGGCCCATTTATTTAGTATTTTACTCAAACATCTGTAAGCTTGGCACCTAGGGCACTCCAGTATGGTGACAAAAGTAAAGCAGGAAATGTTTTCCCTCGGTTGTGAGAAAGTTGACTCAGCGTGCACATGCCCATAACAACTGATACTGTGTTCTTTAAGAGATGGGAACAGATTTACACAGATAAAACAGAATTGGGTCGGCCAAGGCGTGTGGATGGCAGAAACTAGGCCATTGGTCATGGGCATGTATGGACGTATATAGTTCTCTGACAGAGAAAACAGTAGGTCTCCACCATACTATGGAGGTGGTTCATACAATATGTATTTATTTTTGACTTTATTCAGGTTAGCTGTTGAATTGTATTATTTTCGATTGAATTCCGTTATGTATACCTGTTTAAACGAGTTACAAGTGTTTAATGTCCATGTTTAATGTTAATTTAATTGAATTTAAGACTTTTTCCATTGGTTACAATTCTTTAATGTCGATATATGCTGCTGAATTTTATTTTATTTTCACCATTTAAACCAGTTACAAGTGTACTCATCAGCAGATGGATTTTACATTACTTATTTTTATTTTTTTTTGTAAAACTGACGCAAGCCTTTATATCAGGGTGCTGTGGTAGAGAAGCCAAAATAAAAAGTTCAGTATTTATAACTTTTCCACAAAACTAAATGTACAATATGAACACAGCTGCTGCAAATATTGATCAATTGAAATTTTACCATACCATATTGTTATCGGGTGATGACTCAGAAATGATGTTGGGAGACGTCAAAGATGACGACCTGTCCGATGAATTCAAATCAAATGCAGCTTTATTCAAACAGTGAACAAACTCTCATGACAATGAGACAACCGTGAGCATACAGACGTGTCTGCCCAAGGGTGACCAAAATGTACTTCAAAATGGATCCCTTTTAAACTCTTTTTTCTGCTCACACAGCCCAAGATATCTATTTCAGTTTACTCTTAACCTGTACCTTTTATGGCACATGCTCCTAATAGATTCCCACATTCCAGGCTCCAATTCCTCTGTGTGACAGTTGTGCCCAAACTCATAATAGATTTACACATTCTAAGCTAGGTCTTCTGTGAGACCATGTCACCTTAAAACTTACTTGTCCCTAGAAACTCCTTAGAATAGATGAGATACATTCAAACATCTGCATGCACAAATACCAAACCTATCACATATGGCAAAATATTGACAATAATGGGCACCTGGGTAGCTCATCTGGTAGAGCAGGCGCCCATATATAAAGGTTTACTCCTCGACGCAGTGGCCCATTTCCCCTCTCTCGCCCTTTTCGTGTCTTCATCTGTCCTATAAAAATAAAGGGCTAAAATATTGACAATATTTAACTTTGGTTTCCTTTGCTGCTGCTGCCTGCAGGTACCAGAATAATCTACGACAGGAAGTTCCTCCTGCAGTGTCGGACGTCTCCTCTTGCTCGTACGCCTCCCAATCTGCCTGACATCCCAGGAGTCACCAGTCCGCTCAAACCCAACTCCACCAGTGACACAAACCAGCCCGAACAGACACCCAGCAATAACACAGAGCACGTCCTGCATACAGAGGAGAGCGCAGGTAAACATATCTGTGTATTTAAAATGGGAACGAGAGAGATGAGCTGCATGTGTTTCTTTAATTGGCTACTTCCCCTCTAATAAACTACAATGCCTTTTCTTTTTCTTGAAGATGCCCAGTTTGAAATGGACATCTGAAGAGAGACAGCCGCAAGGACAAAAGTGATTCCCAACATTTTCATTACTTTTTTTTGTTTACTAAGATAAAATAAATTCTCAGTTGAAATGACAAGTCTTACTGAGCTGTGTAATCTACTTTCAGATTTGTTCTGAAAACAAGATGCCATTTTTTTTGTAATGCTTAATATGTTTTGTGTTGTTGTACTCTTATCAAACAACGCACACTGATGCATCAAATTGTTTCTTTACTTTGAATACACTTGACTTTGTATGCGCTGTGACATATTTGACAAGTAAGTCAAAGTCTTGTTGAAATTAAACCATTCATATTTTATGTGCTTTGACTCATTTGATGACTTTAAATACATCTTTAAAATATCCAACGGTATGCAAATTAATTACTGAAATTATTGTTTAGCCATGTCGTGTAAAGTACCAGTCTTAGAACTGCCAATATTGTGAGAAAGCTGACATTAATAAATCTGCAATAATTGATTTGTTTCCGCTGACACCTGGGGGCAGCAGAAACAAACTATAAACCCAACACTGACATGTTGACATTTTTTAAGTTGATATGGTGAATTTGATAACATACACACACAGCAGATACAGAGCAACATTAATATTTATATGGAGTCATGTTTCTGTCCACCTGATGAGTGTAAGTCCAACATTCACCACTATGTTCACCGCTAACTTTGTCTGTTTGGTGGTGGACAGGCAGTGTGGGCTGCTGGAAATATAATATATACAATATTCTATATTAAAGGACAGGTTTACAGTTTTTCAACTGTCTAAAAGCAATAGTCAGGTGTGTGTAGGTGCTGTCGCAGGTTTAGCAGAAGTGCAATTACTAATGATATTAAAGGGGAACTACGTCATTTTTCAAAATACATACATGTTATTTCTATGGTCTAAGATAGTCAAAACAACATGTCATCTGGTACTTCTCCATAGACAACGAGTATGTTTACATGCCCACCAATATTCCACTATTACTCCCAATATGACAATATTACGAATATTGATACACAAACCAACCAGCCAACAGTTTGCAAGGCTGCAGACCCGATAAGAAGGAGAAACACAGCTACTTTTAAACATTATTAAAGGCTTGGATATCAACAGGTTTTTGAGCACACATCACTACGCTGACCTTTTCAAGAAGCTGGATGAAGGAATGAAAGAGGGACGCTGTGTTTGCACAGTCCAACATGTCCGCCACCGCTGGTAAACTTGCACTGCTAAACGGGAATATTAGTGGAATATTCACTTTCATTAGCCATGTAAACAGCTTAGTTGGAATATCGTCCTTTTCAGAATAAGGACCAAAACCAGAATAGTATGTGCATGTAAACGTAGTCAGTTATTTGTAATAGATGGTATATGGCACTGAGAGCACCCAGGGGAATTTTCGGGGTACATGTGTAGGGTACATTTTCTGTTTTAGACCCGACTGTAGAATCAAGCTCATTTGGGTATGAAAAAGAAAATCACAAGTTTGAGACCTCTCTGGTTTCTGGCTTTGAGAGAGAGTAGCTCATGTTCACAAATATGTTTTGACCTTTCCTAGGCAATGGAAATCAATCAGAATACTTAATTTCGGTTGGCCTTCAACGATGGCTCTGTTCCATTTAGGTATCTCAATAAACTTGCCAGCATCCACAACACTAGGACCCCAAACTTGCACACCTAAATGGAATTCATTTGGGGTTGATGTTATGAATGACCTTTTGGTTTTTTCCTGCTGTAACAAGTCAAAATGTCTGCTGTGAAAGAGGTCTATTATGCCTTATGGTTTTTTTCTAACCCTGTAAAGTAAAGTGAAATGAGCAGCTTAATGTAAACTCCTGTAGAACCACTCAGAAAAAGCAAAACACTTTGTGTGTTGATAAGAAATAATTTATTGTGCATAGTAAACATACAAGTGGGTCAGTGTGACCCAAACATCTCAATAAAGTTAAAAGCGCTAACAGTTTGCATCTGTCCTTTCAATGGCATTAAAACACTCAATAAAAAGAACAATCATAAAAAGAACAGTTTGTACATAAAATCTGTTGTGTACAGCTGTTTTTGTGAATCTTCTATAGTGCATCAGTCAGTGACCATATTGTCCTTTTGTCTTGACCTTGTTTCATTTTGACTGAATCAGTCCTTAAAGTCCTTAAAGACCTGAATTATAGCACATCCACTTGCAATCCAAGGCACAATTTAGGTCACCTAATATTGTACAAAAAGAAATTATACAAAATGTATAACTGGATTTTTAAATTCCATAATTTAGAAAGCTGTGTCCAGGATATACAGTATAGTAGTTCCCTTCTTTCATGCCCAGCAGCAGCAGCCTCTGTGCCAGTGTCAAACTGGACATCTCTGTAAAGTGCCTGTGGACATGATCCATCCACGTTGTGCCTCTGAGTCGCTCAGTTCTGTGGCTAAAGACTCTTCTGAGTGTATACAGCTCAGTAGCTTTAGTGTATCTGGCCTTTGATCAAAAGGTTTTCATGTCTTTTGCTCAGTGGCAGCCGCACTCCTCCACCACCATGTTCTCGTGATGCCTCATGATCATCTTCCCATTCTCAAAGTACAACATGGAAAGCGGTGCCAGGCGTGTTGGCACGCAGGACAGACATGGCACCTTGTCTGAGTGGTGAAGTTTCAGAAGGCTCTGGAGAGAGAAAGAGAGAAAAATGATTGATTAGAACACATGTGCGTAGGGTATTAGTGTACATCATTAATAAGTATGCCCAGTTGCACCTAATACTGAACAATATAAGGAGTCTGTCTTAAGTTCAGTCTTACCTGCATGTACGCATGGTTGGTTGGGGTAAAGGTCTCATCTACTGGTGTTGGACAGCTCCCTTCACAGCGATAGGCGTTGTACTGTTTGGGATAGACGATCCACTCGCTCCAGCCGAGCTTCGCGAAGTCCACCCACATGTCCACCTTCCTGCAGAGAGGACCCTTCTCCTCTTCCTCTGTAGCCTTGCTGGGTGGAGCAGCTCCAGCTCCAGCCACGCTGTGTCCCTGCTGCTGGGTATGGTGGTGCCTCTTGGCCCTGCGGCTCCTCGGACTAAAACCAGAGCCAGCCGTCACACGCTCCCGGTCCAGGCTCACGTACTTGGAGTGCTCTGCTGTGCGGATGAGGGTTGGCATTCGCTGGCTGTTTGGGTTCTGCCTTGAGAAGACCACCATCATGACCCGGTCAGCTGCAGGGTGTTGAACTCCCTCCTGCTCCTGCTCCTGCTCTTCCTCCTCCTTCACCTCAGCCTCCTCCATCCTCTGTGCAGAGTGGTCCCGCTGCAGCCAGCCGCGGAGCATCTCGGTCATGTTGAACACCTTCCAGGAGGAGCGGGAAACCATGGAACTGGGATGAGCTCTCAGGCGGCCCAGGAACAGCTTGTTCTCTGGGCAGTGCATGCCGGAGCATCGATCCCTGTCGGAGTGGTAGATGTCCACTGAGGCTCGGGAAGATTCTGTGAAGGCGGGCAGGCGGACGCGAAGTTCAGCCAGTTGGACATCCTCGCTTGCAGAAATAGAGGACATGTCAAAGGTGACGGACCACCTCTTGCCAATCTGCTGGCAGCCTGAAAGAAATAAGAGTAAAGCAAATTGGTTAACAGTATTCATGACTTGCACGAGAGAATAAGGCACTTAATTGGCGAACACACTTGTCATTTGACTTTGGGCTTGCAAAATATTTGCCAGCAGGAAAAATGTCTCGTCTGTAAACATGTGATGACTTCACAGCTTTTATTCCCACTATAGGGAGTCGCATAAGTGCTGAAATACATTCATCAGGTTTGATTAGACACATGATTAAATTAAGGTGAGTGAAATACATCAACTCACATCCACATATTGTGTATGTTTCATAAGAAACCACAGGCATAGAGTGCTCATTATGTTTAAAATATAGCCCATGTGCACTGCATGCCATTATAAGAATACCACTGCCACGCCATAATACCAAACTTCATTTAATAAAAGTATTTTTTTCTAAAGTTGAATACTCACTCTTAGCGACCAGGCTGATCACGGAGTCGGAGTCGTGCAGACCGGGGTTGTCCTCCGTCATGATGTGGCTCACGCTGGCAGCCGGAGTCTTATCCCGGTCGTCGGTCAGCATGGTCCGGTAGAGCTGCATCATGTAGAAGGGCAGCCTGCTGGCCTGCTGCCTCTGCACCATGCGTCTGGGGCCGGCGCTCATTCCACGGAGCAGTGTGTCAGGACGCAGCCCAGGAAAGGGCTGTGCGCCGAGACCCAGAACTAAATCCACCAGAAGAAGAAGAAGCGCAAAAGAGAAATCTACTGCTGGTCCCTTCATAATTCCCAGGTGTGGTGTTGTCTGTTCCAAAGGTAGATTCCAAATGCTCCAGCCAGGTGAGATGCTGGGATTTATAAGCACACCCCTCTCTCCTAACGTCCTTTGAGCAGATCTGTCAGGCCGCAGATGGCTGAAGGGACATTAAAGACTTAAATGTGACAAGGTCGTTGTGTATCGAAACCAATTGGTCTTTGTAGTGGCGGAGGTGTGGAAACTGTAATATCGCACCACTCTGATTGTTGTTGTTTTGAATATTAAAGATCCCTTTGATAAGAAGCCATGACAATAATATTAGTTAAGGAGATTAGGAGCTGCACAACTGCGCTGTGATTAATGGGGAAGCAACTCGGGAGTTAATCAGAACTCACTTTCTGCAGAGCGAGAAAAGGGGGGTTATAGCCTAAGGTCAACATTTGACACACCTATAATGCAGAAGAAAATCGAAATATGTCCCATGCATTTTAGTCATTGTTAAATTTTAATTGACTTTATACATTACCATCTCGTATTTTTGAAAACTAGGCCTAAACAGAAACTTACAATAACTTACTTGGCTAATACCTATTGCGCATGTACGCGCAGTTTAATATGTTCATGTACATTAATAAATTCCATAACCATAAATATTCAACAAAAACAATATATGTGTGTTTAATCTAAAGGCCATAAAGTTTTACCTAAAGACAATTAGACAAACAACAATAATAAAATGTATTATAGGCTAACATTTTGTTTGAAATTGGATCATATGACCATTTTCATTCACCATTCCATTTCCAAATTAATAATTAATTATCAATAATAAATAAACATCATATACTACATGAGAAAAATAAGCAAAATATTTTTTTCTGTTTCTCTGTTTCTTCTGTAAACAGACTATTTTAGTAATGGTAATAGAGCTAATGGCAACAATGTAATTCCTACACATGGGTATTACATATTCATCCTCAGGTGAGTTTTATAAATCAACAATTTTGAACAGCTTCAATGGAAAGATTTCATACAACACCATCGGATTCTAAAATCTGCCATGCTAATTGACGGCAGCTTGAAAGGAACATTGTTGGCTTTAGACGCGCCAGCTGATCGTCGCCCATTCATAAGTCAAACTGCACACTTGACCTCAAAAGAAAGAATAAAGAGCTGATGGCGAGCTACAAAGCTGTCATTCATTTTGATGAGCTTGATGTGTGAAAATAATCACAGAATACCATTAGGAATAGATGAGTCTTGTTCTTTGAAAGTTCTTTATTGTCACAACATGAAAGAAACTTTTCTTTTAAACTACAATGTGCTGAACATTTAGAGTTTTGCGTAAAAAAGAAACCTATGCAATAATGAAATTATTATATCACGCGAGCATGTAATGTAACTAAGTACATTTCCATTTTATGCTACTTTAAACTACTACTTCACTACATTTTGGAAGCCAATTGTGCCCTTTCTTCCACTACATTTATTTGACAACATTATCGTTACTTTGTAGATTCAGATTATTAATACAAAATATAAATCAACTGATGAATCAGGATTAGTATGGATTAAGCTGCTTATTATATAAAGTAGTTGAAGTAGCCCCACCTTTCCCAGCTGCAACATTAATTAATATAATCCAGTGATATATCCTGAAATTGGCCATTTTGCTTTTGTACTTTATTTTAAAGGTAATAGTTTTAAAGTTCTCCTTAAGTCAAGTTTTATATGCAGAACCTTTACTTGTAACAGAGTATTTTGACACTGGGGTAGAGCTACATTAAATAAAGCAATAATAGTTAATCATATCTGAGTCATTCTTCCGCAACTGGGGCGTACGATGATGCTATTAAAGCCGTGGAGTGAATCCCATTTATGAGAAAGACAATTAAAAAAAAACTTTTGAATGAGTTCATATCCCCAACTACGCTAATTGTAAATATAATGTAACAGCTGTGGTTCATCCATCTCACCAACAACATTCTCACATATCCTAGGAACGAGAAAGAAAACACTTTAGTTAGTTTACTTTTCGTGCGTAAAAAGCGCAAAATCTAATCAAAATGCGCACGGCCTTATCACATCAGAGCATTCGACGGGGGTATAACATCAGTAGCTGTTTACTGATCTGCAAATCAATATTTGGGTGAGTTGCAAGAGTCAACTATTTTGGGCAGCTTCAATGAAAAGATTGCATGAAACACCAACAATCTACTATGATAATTGACAGCAGCATGAAAGGGACATTGTTGACGTCAGACACGCCAGCTGATCGTTCCCCATTCATAAGTCAAACTGCACACTTGACATCTAAAGAAAGAAGAAAGAGCTGATGGCGAACTACAAAGCTTTGACTCGTTTTGATTCGTTCCGTGCGTAACATAGCCAAACCTATCCAAACATCACCTCACTGTAAAGCCCTGAAAGTGGGTTAACATCAGTAGCTGAAGCAAACCATGATGCACCTTCAAAAGAGGAGAGGCATGACAGTCTGCTGTCTCCATCACAGCGTCACTCGTGGACAAGACAGCACATGTACAGCGCTGCTCTCTGTCAGATGAAAGACACTATAGTCTGCGTTCGCGCCCACTAGATCTTCAGCTTTCAAAAACATTACTAACTACATCTGAGGTGAGTGATGATGAGCATTCCTCAAACATGACTGCAGGCCGTCATAATAAAATGAGATAAATGTCGAATGAATTCATTTTGTTTTATTAGGCCCACTTTTGAACATGCGTGGTTATAAAAGCTGGAAAGACAGGAGGAGCTTCTACCCTGAGCCCACAGGGATCCTAAATGAGGACACTGCCTAAGACCATGATTTCACGTGCCAAAAACATAAATAAATTGATTGATTGTTTGCTTGATTGATTGATTGATTGATTTAAATGAGGTCCAATAATGAATAAATTAACAAACAAATAAATATATAAAAAAAGAACATAAAAAACACCGGGTTAAATGAATAAATAATAACTTACATCGCATCAAGTTGTATACAAGATATTTTATTTTATTTTTGGTAACAGAAGCTGAATGATGTGATTGCACCATTGCACCATGGATGTGTAATAAGACCGTTGCACGCGCACCTGCAGCAGTGGAAGCTGATAAAAGCGTTTCCTCTCAGGTGACGCTGAAGGTCCCGATCAGCAGCGCGGGCAGAATGGACTTACGCCAGTTCTTTTGTTCGATTGTTCTGGCAAGTTTGAGACTTTCCCGAGGTAAAGTTGGTTTTATACGTTTTAAGGCATTGTATGATATAATTCAAGTAAATGTGTATATGTAAAATAACATGCAGGGGGGGAGTTTTGACGTTTTCTTTTGGTCTAAACAGAAACGAGGCAATATGGCGTTCTTCTCTGGACCCCGTGGGTTCAGGCTGAAACGGTTGTTTAGGGCGAAATAAATGTAAAAGTGGGTGAAGGTTGCAGTTTGGACATTAGCCAGACTTGATCAAAATCGACCAATGCTATTTTAGCTAACTTTCCTTTAGCATTCTATTGACCATGTGCAAGTATTGAATATGCCAGTCCTTATGTTTGCCCTTTTGAGGCCTTGACATGTTGACACGTCGTAGTAGGAAAAGCACAGGTGTATTCAAACCCGTTAATGGTGGCTGCATTCCACTTAGGAGAGGTCCTGGTATTGTGCATGCTGACTCACTGAAATGGCTTACTGGGACACTTGATGGAATTGAGCCATCGTTAAGGTTATCAATTTCAGCTGTGCTTTTCCTACTATGACAAGTCAAAAATGTCTGCTGCAGATACCATGTAATGGAAAAGGTCCATAGGATGACTTTTTGTGACGAGTTTAACATATGACTTTTATTCAGTAGTAATTCGGTTAGCTAACGTTACGTTTGCCTGTGGCTTTTCTTTTCTAGAATTAGGTCTTAGTGAAATAAATGGACCAGTGATTAACTACTCGGTTTTTAAATTTAGCTTAATTTGTAGTATGTTTTTGAAAATCCTGATCTAAAAAGTGGTGTCTAATTGTAGACAAATTCTACAATTCATTCTCTTCCAGTGATGGCCCGTTGAATTTCCTAAACCTTCATATTTGTCAAATTGTCCTATGTTGGTTTGTAGGTCAAAGTTTAGAATGCCGTAATGGCCAGTGGCAGTGTGATGATGGAAGATGTATCCCTGCTGTGTGGAGATGTGATGGAGGTGGAGACTGTCTGGATGGATCTGATGAAATGGATTGCGTTGGTAGGTATACTTACTGTCACTGTGCAAAAGAACTGTTCTTCACACTTTGCCCTAATACATTGTTAAAATTGTTTAATTGATGAATACTTGTTTTCATTCATTTACTTTTCAACCACACATTGTTTGGAGTACAAAACAAGTCTGAAATGGTTAACTCCATATTTAAGAGGACATGCGTTTTAATAGAATCTGCACAAATTACAGCAGGTTCATTTGTAGTTCATGTTTTAGTAAACTATTAAACTTGAACATATTGACTACCAAAAGGCACAAAGTTGTACAAGACAGCAGAAGCAAAACTGGTTATTTTTAGTCATAGTTAAAATGTTAACATGTTAACAAAAGGTTGTATTGTGATTGTCATGTTACCAGTGGTTTGTCTGGTTGTGTTGATTCAAAGGTCTGTCAGTATAAGAGAAAGCTACTTTTAAACAAATAAGATTAACTTTTGTTTATAAAGTAGAATGAAAGAAACATTTATTTTCTGTCCTTCAGCAATTCAAGGCTCTCCTGAATGCCCGCCGGGTCAGTTTCCTTGTGTTGACTCGGTCGGCTGTGTTGATGCGTCAGCCCGCTGTGATGGACAACACCAGTGTCCAACCGGCTCTGATGAGGAGAACTGTCCAGCTACAGAGGGCTGTTTGGTTTCTGACTGGACCTGTCGAAACCGTATCTGTATCCCCAAAGAGCTGCGCTGCAATGGACTGAATGACTGCCTGGATAATTCTGATGAAGAGGACTGTGGTGAGAAAGAGGAGGGTTAAAAGCTATGCTGCAGGAAACGAGTGTCAGTATGTGGGACTGCAGGGCACAAGTCATGTGTCTTGTTTTTTTCTTATTTATCTATTCTCCTGTATCCACTGTAGCAATGTAAATATGTTTTATTTTTCAAGGTATTGAGATAACTATTCTTTGAGAGGTCTTCAGTCCAGCCTCGTTTTTATATACTAATTTGCTTTGCTAAATACATTTTGTAAGAAAACTAAAAAACTGAAACTTGTCTTTTTACAAAAACCAAAGCCATCTGCACATCTCCATACCACCAGACTGAATATGATCTTTATCTATCTATATTTTTATATATATTTTTTTGTAATCTGGGTGAGTTTACCTTATAAATCAATTGGTACAGTTGCAGTCATTTAAAATGTAGAGCTGGGCAGTATTTTTGTTTGCTGTTCTTTGAAGAAGCTTAAAGTTTGCTTGGTTCGCACCAAGCAGCAAACTCTGGTGCTGAAAAATAAAGCAAACGCGGAAGCACCGACAACTATAGTTTGAGTGGCCACTTGAAGCGGGTTCCAAAAGGGAGTCAATCCCCATAAACCCCATTTTAAAATGCCCAATTTACAGAATAAACTGCTTTACAGCCTGGTACAAAAACGGTTTTGGTCTCTTTAGCTAACGACGGCCGACGACAGGCACATGATGATGATGATGATGATGATGGAAGTGAAAATTAATTCAGTAGTATTTTTCACAGTTGGTTCACTGTTTTGTATCTGCAATGCAT
The DNA here is from genome assembly GCF_010015445.1 of Perca fluviatilis. Lineage (NCBI taxonomy): Eukaryota > Metazoa > Chordata > Actinopteri > Perciformes > Percidae > Perca > Perca fluviatilis. Next base: position 14,622,272 of record NC_053128.1, on the reverse strand, counting down.
ACTCTCACTAATGTAAACTGAAATGTAAAGTGATATTCATTGGAATCATTAATTTCTCATTTTGCCATTTTGAATTTTACTATACAGATTTGATCTATCAACGTGATGACTACATTATCATTTGATTAATTCATTAACCCAACCTGATCATAGAGGTGGAGTTATCACAGGAAGGATTGATGTGTTAACAGTATCAGAGTCAGTGACAGGATGTCAGACCCAACCAGGTGACTCCTAATTCAGGGCAGGTATGATAAACTTAAGTGTTTGAAGTACTGATTGTCTGTTCCTTACAGGTTCATGCGATGAGAACGGCATACGGTGTCCTGAGGGAATATGTCTGAGTGCTGAAGGGAGGTGTGATGGGACGAGCCACTGCTCTGATGGTAGCGATGAGCCCATAACCTGCGGTAGGTTTGGGACAGATTTACCTGGGTCACAACTTTACCTCAACTATTGGTTAGCAATATCAACATAATGTTTCTGACATACTTCTGGTGCATGGATTTCTGTAATACTGAGCCACCTCCTGCAGGTCGTCTTTGCTCCATAAACAATGGCGGCTGTAGCCATGTGTGTGTTGATGAATCCTGGGGAGCTCTGTGTGTCTGTCCTGTTGGATATAAGCTCTCTCCCAATGGTGCAGTCTGCGAAGGTGTGTGGTGCATTACAATGACACACTATTCACTTTAAATATTGTTGAGGGCTAATTGATTTTGAAACGAGGGTTACTTCACAAAAGCGCTGAAAATGGATGGTACAGAAACCCAACTAAAGAAAAAAACAGACATCACAGTGGAGTGGTCCTGCTCTTGGCAGTACCACCTTGGACCCTTTACCTCCTTTTCTATTGAAAAACAGAAAATATTAAAACATGCAGAGTTTAAAGAAGCTTCCTTTTGCAGCAGTTTCCAAATCTGTTTTTAATGCACAGTTCATGCGTATGAAGCTAAAACCCACTCTCCCTATCTCTCTCTCTGCTCAGATTTGGATGAATGTGCCCAACCCTTTGTCCCTTGTATGCATCACTGCACTAACACTGTTGGATCCTACTATTGCCACTGCAGAGAAGGCTTCAAACTGAGTGGAGGCTCCACGTGTCTAGCTACAGGTAATGAGGCAGATGCACATAATAAATCTCAACCTTGTTTGGAACCAACTTACCCTCATCTTGGCCAGGGATAATGACTGCTACAAGACAGGATATTTTGACACATCGTGCAACTATAAACCTTGTATCTGCTTATGACGTGAACCTACTCTGGATTTAGTTTCATCCTGAGAAGATCAAACCCAACAACAAAGATTATGTAGCGCACTTGGACAAGAGAGAATTGACGTGTTAATGGGCTACTTTGATGTGGCTAAGCTAATGACGAAGCAAAAAGTTAAACAAGATCAAAGGCTGAACTTTAGATAAAAAGGTGAGCAGGTTACATCAAAATAGATTCTCACTTGAAATATTGCTGAAAAAGATTACAGAATGGGCAGATATGAAGTATTGTCATGTTCTCTTTATTTCTTTTATTTTTTATTTTTTCTGTCAAAATAGTCTTATTTTTTTTGTATGAATGCGACTTTGTTACTTCCTACACTTGTCTTTCTATTTTCGACACTTGGCTCAATTAATTTCTTATACCGGTATATAAGTGATGGTGAACTAACAGTGTCATTTACTCCAATCCAAATATGTGCAGGTAATGCTACCAGATTACTAACTGTGCAGAGGAGCTCTATCGGCCTATTGAATGTGAAGTCTCAACAGTTTGAAGTTATCTACACTCCAGTGTCTGACCCAGTGGCCTTGACTTTTGACGTTGCCCGAGGCTGGGTCTTCTGGGCTGACATCCATGGCAGCATTTACAAAAGCAATGGAGAGCATGGCTGGACAATCTATATAGGTTAGTTTTTGTAAAGAGGTATTATGGTGACACAACTGGATGTGTGTATTATAATTGTGACAAGTTTTATAGATATGTTGTATGTAGTGACTAAAATGAGAGCATAAGATATGGATAGACTGTCGCCACACTGATTTGCTTGGCTTTAACATGCAATGTAGAAATGTTGACATACTTGTGATCACAAGTTGCATTTTCTTGTTTGTATAACTTTGTAATCCCTTAAAGGTCCCATGGCTTGACAATTTCACTTTGAGGTTTTTACCCTTTATTTTTTATTTTTTTAGAGTTCCCCCAGTGGCTAGAAATGGGGATAGGTGTAAACCAAGCCCTGGGTATCCTGCTCTGCCTTTGAGAAAATGAAAGCTCAGATGGGCCGATCCGGAACTTTTGCCCTTATGAGGTCACATGAGCAAGGCGTAACCCTCCTCTGTCTGTCCATAAACCCAACCAACCACCATATATATATATATATATATATATATATATATATACATATATATATACATACACATACATATATATATATACATATATACACACATACATACATACATACACATACATATACATACACATACATATATATACATATATACATATATATACATACATATATATACATATATACATATATATATATATATATATATATATATATATATATATATATATATATATATATATATATATATAGAGAGAGAGAGAGAGAGAGAGAGAGAGAGAGAGAGAGAGAGAGAGAGAGAGAGAGAGAGAGAGAGAGAGAGAGAGAGAGAGAGAGAGAGAGAGAGAGAGAGAGAGAGAGAGAGAGAGAGAGAGAGAGAGAGAGAGAGAGAGAGAGAGAGAGACTTCAAACGAGCAAAGTCGCAGGTCAAGGCCACACCCCCACCCTCCATCTTACCCCCCTCTCTCCTCTTCAATAGCTACAGACACAGAAATGGCACACACTAAAAGGAAAGCTCATTGTGGGACTGGCTCTAGTGGCTGAATTTTGGAAAAGACTTCAGATACAGTATTAGGGAACCACTAAGGTCTATATAAAAGCATCCAAAGAGCACCATGTCATGGGACCTTTTTAAAATTATCCAGTTCATGTAATAAAAAAAAACCTGGGGCTTTTAATATTTTTTTGCAAAAGATGTGATGTTAGGAAAGCCGTTGGTCAAAATTTGGATGTGAACCAAACTGCAGAAGAAAAAGCAATTTATTTCTAAACAAATTACCAACAGGGGAACCTGGAATCAAGAGTCTAGCCTGTGATTGGCTGAATGGAAACCTGTTCTGGACCAATCAGAAGACGGAGTCGATATACATGCAAGCAGCTGATGAGACAAGTTACACTACTCTGCTGAGCAAAAACATCAGTCCATTAGAGTTGGTGCTTCTACCTGTAGAGAGGTATGCCTTTTATTACTTCTATTGTTAAATGAATAAAAAAATACAGCCATCATGAATGAACCCAAAGATGATTCACTGGGTAGTACCTATTCAACTTCCCTTCTCTGCCTCCCAGCATGATGTTCTGGAGCAATGCCGGCCATGGCGACAGAGTGACGATAGAGAAGTCATGGATGGATGGATCAGAAAGAAGCACTCTAATTGTGCTCACTGCTCAGTCCCCCCACAGCCTCACTGCTGATGTGGCTGCCAGGAGGCTGTACTGGATTAGCGACTTCAAGAAGGTGAGTTCAGGAAAAACAAATATACACACTGGAGTTACTGCATTCCATTATGTTACTGCATTGTTGTATGTTGTAGAATTATGATGCATAGTAGGCCTTTTCACAGCAAACTTTTTTTGATTTGTCATAGGAGGAAAAGCACAGGTGTTACTACAGTAATGATAACAATGGCTCCAATTTGGGGTACCTGTTAGCTCATCTGGTATAGCATGCACCCCATGTGCAGAGGCTCATTCCTTGTTGCAGCAGCCATGAGTTTGGTTCCAACCTGTGACTCTTTACTGCATGTCATCCCAGCAGCAATTGCCATAGTAGCCATATTCCAGTATTTGTAGACTCAATATATTTAAAGAAATACACCACAGTTTGTTGAAATGGGGGTATTCAGTCTCCTCTATATTTATATAGGCGGGCAAATGCATTTTTCTCTCACTGCATGCATGGTCTTAGTCCGCCGCTAGCTTAAGGTAATGAATGGAATCCTTTGTTGCCGTTAGCATGTCGTGAGTAAAAGTGACCCCAACAAAAACAAAACCTAATTACTTCTGTGGCCTGTATATATCGCACTAAAAATAGCAATGCAGATTAAGAGTAGACCATTTCCTAGGTAGATATTGACTTGGGACTATGTTGGGTGGAAGTAGGCTACAGCCGAAGCACTGCTACTCAGGCACAGAGATATCGGCAGCCCGCGGGGCTCTGCGGCCGGCGCAAAGTCACGGTTTCTGGGTTAGTCCCAATAGTCCCAAGTAAATATCTACCTAGGAAATCGTCTAGTCTTAATCTGCATTGCTATTTTTACTGGTTGTGAATATGCAGGCCACAAGAAGTAAATAGGTTTTGTTTTTGTTGTTGGGTCACTTTTACTTACGACATGCTAACGGCAACAAAGGATTCCATTCATTACGCTAAGCTAATGGCTGTGCCGCTGGACTAAGACGATGCTTGCACTGAGACAAAAGCGTTTGCCCACCTATATAAATATACAGGAGATGGTGATATAATAACCCTATTTCAACAAACTGGCATATTCCTTTTAAATGTTGATACTTTGGGCCAACAATAAGTAATAAAAAAAAAACAATGCAACAAAATAAGTATCTAAAACCAATAGCATTGAACAGTAAATCAATGAATAAAATATGAAAAATAAAACTTTTACAAGCTTTTACATTTTAAGAATTATTGGTAACATTTTCTGATGTTGGGTGTTATGACCTCAGTAATTTAAAAATTCTGTGTGATGGATTCTGTGTAGAATTTAGGGTGGAGAAATGGCTTTAGTTGTCCATGAAAAGAGAATATAATAACCTAAACACTGATTTAATTAGGTCATCAGAATGGATGCATTTTGTAAACTATTGGTTTATTATCCTTCATATACAGTAAACATGATCTTTTATTTATATTTTTTTATTTTTTTTTTATATTAAGTCTATAGAGACGGTGAAGGTAAACGGGACTGGCCGGCATTCCTTCACAGGACTGTTCAACAGGGGACCGCCTCGCAGCCTTGCTGTGTTTGAAAGTTTGTTCTACTGGGTGGATGACAATGGACTGTGGCAGGTTCCACAGGACCAACCAAACTCGAAGCGATTTCTCTTAGAAGCCACACTGCCAATATCAGCTGTTTACCATGAGCTACAGCAGCCTCAAGGTACTTTTTGGAACAATAGTTTTAATGGTAATGAAATATACTTGTTAAATAATTACAGTAGGGCTTTGAATTCCCACTGACACTGAGTTATATCAATTGTGAATACAATATGAATTTACAATACTAAATTGTACTTACTTTGTCTCTGGAGTAGGATCAATGTAAACAATATATTTGGTTTTAAAATTAAGTCTGTCAACTGCAGATAACATTTGAGTACAAACCAGTGGAAGTACATCTTTCTTAATCTGATTCTTTTACACTCACATTTCAAAATGTCTCGGGGTTGTCATCAATCAGGTTCTTCTGCATGTCGAAGGACTCGATGTCAACTCTGCCAGCTAACTAAAGGCAACCCTGTCGGCTTCACCTGTGCTTGTCCAAACTCCAAAGTGCTGTTGTTTGATGGGACATGTGAATGTAGGTTTACTGTAACTTTACTTTGCTTGTGTTACTTAACAAATGCCTTTTTTTTTTTTTTTCACCCCATTTTTGGTAGAAGACAAGTAACAAATTGTATCCGATCCTGTCATAGGTTTTGCCATTATGGGATTAACGGTCATTTTCTAGTCCTTTTACAACTCAGTGTGAGGGCATCATTAAAGTCTTTTCTTTTTTTTTTTTTGTCCCACAGATCCCAGGTTTATATATGCTACTATCACCAACCTCAACCTTCTGGAGTTCAGTGGCCAAAGGTCCACTAAAACCCAGCTGTTTACCACTGACGACGGCATCCTGTCATTTGATCTGGACTGGTACAGAGACTGGCTATACTGGGCTAACCAAACTGGCCATATCCAGCGCACCAGTCTTAACCAGGTCAAGACTGATTTGGTACCAACACCTTTTCCAGGTAAATGCTTTTGAGTTTTCCTAGGCTTGTAAAGACATGGGAAAATGTTTCGTAGTGGAACTCAAAGGGCAATCACTGTATTATCACTTGGCAGAGGTGGAAAAAGTTCTAAAATATTGTACTCATGTAAAAGTACCAATACTTTCAAATATTACTCATGTAAAAATATCTATCTAAAAAAATTACTCAAGTAAAAGTAATAAGTAGTTCATTTAAAATGTACTTTAAGTAAAAGTTGCTTAGTTACATTAAAAAAACTGTAAAAAGGGGCGGAGGAGAGATCTCTCCATGTAGTGAAAATAGGACAAGGGTCATATAGCCAAAACTATTTTGTTTTAATTAAAGAAATCTATATGAATGTATAAACATCTATACACATTTAATAACATAACTCATGACATTTAAGACCCTTAGAAAGGTATAACACGCAATTTTAGTTCAGACCATCCCATAAATTGTTTTTAAACGATCAACTGAAAATGAAAGTACCATACATTGTTAGTTCTGAGGGCCATCCCTTTCGTCACAAAAATAAACAGTTGGTTATAATGCAAATCGAGGCCAAATCACATGTTTGGACTCCACAGTTGGGTTAGTCCCTAATGTTCACAGCCCAGACTAGCAGCTAGCTTCTACACAAGTAATAAGTTAGTTAGTAGTAGTAGTAGTAGTAGTAGTGTAGTAGTAGTAGTAGTAGGTTAATTAATTTAGCCAGTCTCCAACATTGGCTACGTTGTCCTACGGAAGGGGTGGGCAAATCATTGTCCCAAGGGACCACATGAGAATCAGGGATTGATGTGGAGGCCCGAACAAATAGGCTAAACTCAATTCTGCTCAATATTAATTTTGTCACGCTGCACGTTCTCAAACATTTTTTTTTATTGGCACAGCAGAGTCCACCAAACACTATTTAAACTCTCCTTCATAAAATGGCTTGGATGCCTTGTTGCTTTTGCAGCGTAACTAGCAAAACTTCAGATGTCGGTACCCGCTCTGCAGCAGTCATTTTTGAGCGATAACTGCTTATTTAAGTCAATGCTAACCTCTCCCGCTCAGTTCGCCGCTGGCCGACACATCCCTGGGTCCGACCGGGTCCGACCAATACATCCATGGGTCCGACACATTGCAGTTCTTTTACTTTTTAATTGCGACTTGCAACCAGAGAAGAAGATGCATACGTTCACACAAAAAAGAATGCTGGTGCATTACAGTCTATGATCTGGTGCCAAGCTCTAGTCTGGTGTAGTTACCAGACCACACATCCCTGGCGCTATTTCTTTTCTTCCTTTCGTTTTTTTTTTTTTTTTTTTAACGGATGGGATTTTAAATGTAGCGAAATACAATCTTCACTCAAAACGTAATCTAGTACATTTTAAAATACTGATTTTTAAAAACTACTTGAAAAATGCAAAATGCACAACAAAACTACTCGATACACAGTAATGTGAGTAAATGTATTTTGTTACTTTCCACCTCCTGTCACTTAGTCATTTGATAGAAAATGAATGGCAAATAATCCATTGAGCAAAAAACCACACACGTGTCCTTTTCCAACGGTACTTCTCGTATTTTAGTTTGTCTGATAAAAGTAGACCAGAGGAGAGGGAACCTGTATTGGGTCTCATGCGACCAAAACAGCATCGGCACCACCACAGCCAACAATCAGTACTCCCATCAGCTGTACCAAACAACAAAGAAGATTCGAGACCTGCATCTGGATTGGCTGAGGGGTGACATCCTCTGGCTGGAGGAAGACGTATTTCTCACCATGAGCATGATGGGAACCAAAACCAAAGAGCTAATGCACTTAACAGGAGGATTCAGGGGAAACATCGCTTTCGACCTCCGGGCTAATAGTCTGCTCTGGAACTCAGAAAGGACAGGTCGGTCTGTTACTTCTCAGCTCAATCCTACAATGTTTTTCAAGCTTAAATGTCTCTCCAGCTGTTACTCAAAAGTAAGTGCAATAGATTTAGAATTGAAACAAGATATTGGTACATCTGTCCAGAGTAGTTTTAACTTCTCAAAGAACAAGACAGTGTTCTAGGTCTGGTTTTTAGATTGCTGTAGTACATGCACTTTCTACATCTAAATCAACTGGTGCCCCATTACTTTTTTAAAAACCTTAAAGTACATGCACACTTTAATCATGTCATTTTTATATTCAAATGTCCTCCACATAAAAATTATCAAGTAATTACATTTGCTGTGATGCTGCAGTGATAAGCGCTGCATTCATTCTTTAATTCAGTTGTTCATTTTAGGGACTGCTGGGCTTAGGCAGTTTATCATAATTGTTACTTTGAATCTGGTGATGCTGGATGGTATATGGGCCCTAATTTCCCATCATATACACTATTTTTAAGAGTAAATATTTCCCAAGTACAGGTCTGTTGAATGAGATTACTTTTTACAGGTTTTACAACGATGAGTTTGCGGCAGGAAAGAAGCCACCGAGCTGGCCGAAGATGGAACATTTCGGGCTCAGTCGTAGCTGCCTTTGAGCCCTTTTTGTTGTCCCTCTCTGATGATGTCATGACTCTTTGGGACCGGCGTGATGGGAGCCCCATCCAGGACATGACGGTGACAGGTCATGTGTTCAGTGTAATCGCTGCACTCGGGGACGTCCGCACAGGTCAGACAAAGTTAATCTGTTAAAGGCGATAAACCAATGTATTCAGATGCATGCTTTTATTAATTCCACATTATGTTGCGTTTACCTGAATTTTGTTTTATTTTCTGTTAATCTGTGGTGATTATGGCTCATGTTCGTGGTTTACAGCATGAGTTTTTAAAAGCGTAGTAAAGCTTCTCTGATTCAGTCAAAAGTGGATCATCATTGGCTTATTGCAATTTGTAGTAGAGCTTTCTATATGAAAGCCACAGCTTTTAACTGACATACTTAATTTTCTGTATTCCAATTATAACTTTTATATTTTATTTTATTTTTTTTCTCTCTCCATAGTGCCCGGTACTCCAGTCTGCAGTGAACCCTCTGTGCTGTGCCGACGCACATCAGTCTGCCTCTCACATGCCCAGGTATGTGATGGTAAAAAGGACTGCCCTGATGGAGATGATGAGGATTTTTGTGTAACCACATGTCCCTCTAAAGGTAAAGTATCCATATAAACAACATATTTGTTGGAATGGGCAATGTACCTCCTAAATCTGAGTAGTAAACAAATTCACCACTGAATTGATTGGTAACAGTGGTTTCCAGCTTTTAGAATTTGTAATAATTTTCTGCCTTCATTTTCAATCTTAGAGGATTTCAAGTGCAAGGACCGTAGGAGTTGTATCTCCAGGAATCTCGTTTGTGACCGCCGTCCTCATTGCAAGGATGGCTCAGATGAGGTCGACTGTTTGAGTATAGCCTCACCTGCAGCTCCAACAAACGTTGTGAAGTGTCGCACGGGCTCAAAACCATGTAAAGATGGTTCAGTGTGTGTTTTATACAGCCATTTGTGTGATGGGGAAACAGACTGTCGGGATGGATCGGATGAACAGGGATGTGGTGAGTTTCCCAAGATCTCACTTATGGGAAAAAATTCAGTTACAGTGGGAATTAATGATGCAATTGGTTTCTTCTTATGAAGAAAAACATTTGATTAATTGGGCATTTTGTGGCTATGTAATATTTGAAAAATACTAATTTAACTTAATTTTACAATGTGATTACTACTGTATCTTCAAGATGCCGAAATGACCATGACAACATCAAAACCAAATATTTATCCATTAAACAACATTGGTGCTACCAAACCTCCTGCTCCGACTGTGCCGGCCTGCACCAGCCCCTCTGTGCTCTGTCCCCGTTCTGCTGCTCACCTCTGCATTACTCTGAGCCAGTTTTGCGACGGGCATGTAGACTGTCCTGATGGCTTTGATGAAGAGAACTGCGTGAATAAATGTCCCTCTAAAAGTAAGTCTTGAAAGTGAAATGTAATGCATTTCCCTGGTCTCAAATGTTTAAAAGAAATGGATTATTTTGAAGTGTCCTGGAACTTGGAGTTTAATTTGTTTTCCATAATTTCCATCCAGACGACTTCCGCTGCAAAGACCGTCGCAGCTGCGTCTCAAAGAGCTTGGTTTGTGATGGTCGCTCTCACTGCCATGATGGCTCAGATGAGTTTGACTGTACGAGCGTAGCTCTGCCAGTAGCTCCGGCAAACGTCCTGAAGTGTCACCTAGGCTCCAGACTGTGTCGAGATAGCACGGAATGTGTTCTCTTCAGTCACATTTGTGATGGAAAGAGAGACTGCCTGGATGGATCAGATGAAATAGGATGTGGTGAGTTTTTGGTGAAGTGTTGCTTTTGCAAAGTGGTATAGGTTTGAAGCAAGCAAGTTTTCTGCTATAATCCAGAAATCTTGGACTTTAGGCTTATATTTTTGGTAATTCATCCTAATGTAATCATATGTAGGGTTTGGTACAGTTTGGATTTTTACAATTCCAATGCCAAACTGGTACTTTTAAAATGATAACTATCCTAAACTGATTCTTGAAAAACTGAAAAATGACATGAAAAGGCTTTTTATGGAGTTTGTTTTTTAATTGAAATTATTTAACGTTTTAAAGTACTTAAATATATAAGTAAACCTAAGTCACCTAACCTGCAACTACAATAATTTAACAAATAACAGTTACACTATTAACAAGTAACAACAAAATAAATGTTGAGTTGGTATGCCAACCTGCTTCAAACTTTAGCAGTTCTTTTGCAGAAAAGTGACCATATTTGCCTTATCTGGCAAGATACTACAAATTTACTTATGGCATGTAGGCCTACTGCATAGGAGAAAACTCAGACGGTGTCCAAGAGGTCTGTACACACCAGTTTGAAAGGGCAGACAATTTGGGGAGGCTGTCTCGCCTCCCCCCACCAACAGGCTACAGGGTCTTGTCTTGAACGATAGACTAGCAGAGTAAGTGTAATGTTTACTAGCGAGCACGTGCAGTCAGTGAATGGTTAAGCTTTTAGGTCCGTTTTGGTGAGCCCAGAGGGAAAATGACACTTTAAAAGTAGCCTACATTACGGTAGCTAGCTAACGGTAGACTACAGAGTGATATTTTTACGTCCGTTTCAGAGTGTACAAAACGCCGTCTATCAGCTGTGATTGTAGAGTGAATGTCGGGAATGGCACAGACACGCACTTCACACCGCGAGCGGGCACGTGCACCACTCGGCAGAAAAGGGGGGGAGAAAAAAAGTCTGCCGCTGTCCGGAGCGACAGAGGGGAAATATTTCAGTCGGAACCGAAATGAGGAACCGAAATTTGCGTTCTAATCTGGTCCGTATACTACAGTTTGCGTAGGAACCGGTACCATAGTGGAACCGGGTTTCGGTACCCAACCCTAATCATAGGGCTGTGATAGTTTAATGTGTTAAAAGGTTTTTTTTGGGGGGGGAGGGGGTTTAGATGCCGCAAAGATTGCCCCTAACTCTGCTAGAGAACATTTTTCTTAGATGAATCCACTTTACCTGTCACTCCCTTTACAGAATCTCTCACCAAACCATCCTGCACCAGGCCTTCATTTCAGTGTCCAGGTTCTTCTTTATGCATCAACCCAACACTGCTTTGTGATGGAAAGGAAGACTGCCCCGATGGATCTGATGAGAATTGCATAACAAGATGCCCTTATAAAAGTAAGTAGTCCGATTAGGTGCCGAAATATAACAAATTTATTATTTGGTTCTTTGAAGGTAAGTTTCCAACAAATGTGTCACGGACAACTTCAATATCCATTCTGTAAATTGGAAGTATACAAAACCAATCTAATACAATTCCACTCATGTCCTTTGTATTCCTATATCCTCCATAGCGGACTTCCGCTGCAAAGACCGTCGAAGCTGCGTCTCAAAGAGCCTGGTTTGTGATGGTCGCGATCATTGCCGCGATGGCTCAGATGAGGTCGACTGTCTGAGTGTAGCTTCATCTGCAGCTCAAACAAACGTCCTGATGTGTCACATGGGCTCAGAACCTTGTCTTGATGGAAAAGAGTGTGTTTTATTAAGCCACATTTGTGACGGAGAGAGAGACTGTATGGATGGATCTGATGAACAGGGATGCTCAGAAACCTGCAAAAAAGGTTGTTTCACTTTACATTTTGTAAGTTTAATTAAATCTGATAAACTCAGAGAAAATGCTATCTTATTTAAACAAACATCACTAAACTACTCTACATTTTGTCAACGCAAGAAATGGAAGGGGAGCACAATAGACGGACTACTGAACACTCTGTACTATAGATAAGCACTTTGAATGAAACGGCATTATAGCTAAACTTCAAACATATTTGTACTCCACCCTAGGGGAGTTTCAGTGCTCCCACGGGAAAATGTGCATCCCTGAGGCTGAGGTGTGTGATGGCAAGTCACAGTGTCGGGACCAGTCTGATGAACTGGACTGCTGGGAACAAACCAAGAGCTGCGAGCATCGCTGCATCGACGGCAATCGCTGCATCCCAATGAAATTCCTGTGCGATGGAGAGAAAGACTGCCTGAATGGCACGGATGAGGTGGGCTGCGGTAAGTCTTCAGATCCAGTTTTCAAATATTGATCCACTGGTGGTGACGCAAATGTGTTCCTATGACCAAAAAACTTTGAACGCTGGGATTTTGAGTAAATGTTAATCGATTGAAATGGTAACTTATTGGCATAAATTGAATACAAACTTTACTTTTATATGCATGTGTACCTTTTTTGTTCAGGGTTACTTTAAGGTTAGCTAGCCAACAATCTACAACTTGTAACACTTCATTTTGTCTTTTTCAGACACCATTACTGCTGCAACAACGGAGTCTCCTCTTCGCAGTCCTGTATCAACTTGCATCACTCCTTCAGTTCTCTGTCCAGGTTCATCGCTGTGTATCTCTGAAAATCAGCTGTGTGACGGACAAAGAGACTGCCCTGATGGATTTGATGAAAATAACTGTATAGCCCAATGCAAAAACCCAGGTATGTCGGAGTCCAGCGACGGTCATGAGGCAAAGATGGCAATAGTTTAGGCAAACGTGATGCTTGCTGTGCGATAGTTTTAAAGTAAAAGTGCTCAAAGTACTCTAGTTTAAATCGACTGTAAAAATAAGGTTTGAATTATCTTTCACAATGAAGATACTTCTTAGTGGGTGGCTTTGAAATAGCAATTTTAAACCTACACTGGTATATTGACTCCACCCTGCTCTTCAAATTGACTTCTTTCTTTCTGCACATCAGACGACTTCTTATGCAGCGACCGGAGGGTATGCGTCTCCAAGATGGAAGTGTGTGACGGTCGTGCCCACTGTCCCGATGGCTCAGATGAGATGCAGTGTCAATCGGCAGATCCTACTGCTCCCCGTAAGTAAAAAAAAAAAACCACCATATATGTGAAAGCGGTAGATGGTCTTCATGACAACTACCCAGAATACTACAGCAATTGCCTAGTTTTGCCCTTCCCAGTCATAGCAACCAGCTTGCAACCACCTACAGTGGTTGCATAATAAACTTACCCAAACACAGGTAAACTATCACCACTTACCAACACCTCAGCAAAAATGAGGTCCAAACTAACCACTCAATTTGGATCAGCTAGCAAGCTCACATGACTTGTATAGTTGTTAATAGAAGTCCCTGACTTGACTGTTTCTTTGCCCAGCTCTCAAAATGTTATCTGGGTGTCTTCATAACTCATAAATGCATAACTTTCTCTCTGCACAAGCCTCCAGCAATGTGCCCGGTGCCAGATCAGCCCCACTGAGGTGCCGCAAAGGTTTCAAGCAATGTAAAGATGGCCTGGAGTGTGTTATGTACAGCCATCTGTGTGATGGAGAGAGGGACTGCCAGGATGGATCAGATGAAGAGGGATGCTCCGCTCAGTGCAACGCAGGTTTGTTATATAAAACGAGCTGAAAAGCAGCTTAAAGCAATTAACTGTTTTTAGTTGCATGGAAAATGTCTACATAGTCACGCATAATGCCGTGGGCTTAAGGGACTGTTCGTCAATCTGTTTCTAGTATGGTCAAAGCAACACCATGAACTTCATACATATTTCTGTCATGTTTCGAAAAACAGGTTTATCTATTGGCCTTTACTTTGATTTACGGTTAGTGAGGTTTTGAGTCTCTCAGAAATGGATTTTTAAATTTAATTCCTTTTTAGTTCACAGCTAGATTTGATCAGAAAACTGAGGTGTTTAGAACAGGAAATCAAAGTGTTTGATCACATCACTCAGTAATACATTTAACAATGTAATGCTCTTAATGTAATTGTCTTTGAGCATTCTCTTCTATTCCCCAGATGAGTTCCAGTGTACTCACGGGAATAGATGCATCCCACCGGAGAAGGTGTGCGACGGACAGTACGACTGTCAAGACCAATCCGATGAAATGGACTGTTCAAATCTAATTGAGGGCTGCCATCAGCGCTGTGATAACAACACTCGCTGTATACCAGAGACCTTCCTGTGTGATGGCGAGAGAGACTGTGCTGATGGGTCAGATGAAGAAAAATGTGGTAGGTGATGTCCAGATTTAGAAAACTTGGTTCAAACTATCTTATGTAAAATATTTGTAAGATGGAAGTTAAACATTTGTTTGCTTTTTCCCCAGGTTTGGTGGCCTGTGCGATTAACCAGTATCGCTGTCTTAGCGGTCAGTGTGTGTCTGAGGTCATGAGATGTGATGGATATGCTGACTGCAGTGACCACTCTGATGAGGTGCGTTGCACAAGACCCCCACGCTGCCCGACACAGCTCCAATGCCCAAACAACCACGTTTGCCTGCAGAAAGAGTGGCTCTGTGACGGCGAAGACGACTGCAAAGACGGGTCGGACGAGAAAGTAAGGCACTACCGTTGGAGTGGGGTGAAGTAAATCTGTATTGAATAGAGGCAAGATTTGATAAAGAAATGCTTATTTTGAGCAAGGTTGGAAAGTAGTGGTTGAAACTTGGTCTTTGTATCCAGAACTGCATGTCATCAATGGCAAAGTGCAGGGAATACCAGTGGCAGTGTGGAGACAGCAGTCAATGCATCCCTCGGTCATGGAGGTGTGACGGGAAGGAGGACTGCCACAACGGCATGGACGAGGACAAATGTGAGCATGTTTATCCTCATCTATTCACAGCTGCTTTGCTCCGGACTTAATGTAATTCAGACACTTTATGTCCTACATCACTGGGTGCATTCAGCCCTTTTTGGATAGGGTTAATAATACAAGGATAATCTCATAGTTTTCAATGACTGAGATGACATGCCCAATAAAGTGACCCAATTATAACTACCTATAGACAATTTAGGTATATCCAAAAGGATCTACTCAGTTTGAAACTAAAATGAGGTGTACTGATGGACAAGACCCCCTGTTCTATTTCAATACCATCTCAATAGGGCTTCAGTGAGCATAGGGTCCGTTTTTGTTTGTTTGCTTTTTTCCGGAGGGTTAAAAATCTACATGAGGGGAAATGCTATCAAATTGTATTTTAATCACATGCATCTGCTTTCACAGGCAGCCAGAGAAAATGCCCCTCTCACCTTTACCAGTGTGGCAGCGGAGAATGTGTGGACCCTCGCCTGGTGTGTAACCGCTTCACCAACTGTGCCGATAGTTCAGATGAGGGCGCGGGATGTGCTCGACGCAACTGCTCCAGCCCATCGGCTCCTCGGTGTGACCACCACTGTGTCAGCACCCCAAACGAAGCCGTAAGTACAGAACAGATGATGGGCCCTATCTTGCACTCGGCGCAGGACAAAGCCTGACGCAAGTGTCTTTGCTAGTTTAAGACCGACACAGTTGTCAATTTCCCGTCCAGCGCCCACATCGTTTAAATAGCAAATGCACCTGCGCCCATGGGCGTACTGGTCTTACAGGGAGGTGTGTTCAGGTGAATTCTTGGTGTATTGCTGTCTTGAGGCAGCGGGAAGTGATCGTGCCATTGACCATCAAAAACCTGGTCTAAAGTAAATAGCGCAGCATTTCACGCCCTAAACATACCTGCACCATGCGCTTCATGCCGTGCGCTTAAATTGTTAAAAATAGGGCCCGATGTGTGGTTGTTTCTGTCCAGAGCTGTTGGCACTGCTTTGTCCCTGCTTTGTCCTCAGCTTTCATGGAATGGCAAGCAAGCTACTATTGGCACAAATTCTCTGCTCTTCAATAGATGATTTAGATTCCCTTCATTTGGGCAAGCAGCTTTATTTTTTATAAAAATGCTATAGTTTTAACTATATAGCAGCTTAACAAATGTAATTTAAACTCAACAGGCTAAAATATTGTTTTATATCAGTTTATCCTGTTGCCAAGCAATTGGTGTGCTGCTAACCAAGATCTGAATCCAGTGGATATTATGTGACATGTACTTGTCAGAACAGTTTGTGTTGTTTGGATGGGTTTTTATTTTTTTTATTTTTTTTTTACATGTACGGTGTGTCTTATGTGGAAGTGTTATGCTAACTTGTGTAAATATTTTGATTGGAACTGCCTAAGGATGCAAAATGAATTTCATTACTGTTAATTACAGACTATAAACTTGTACGGTGTTTATGAAGTTAATGGGTCATATTTCATCATCCTGCCACAGCTAGAGAACTGGATAACATTTTTTTGATTTTTTTTTTTGGGGGGGGGGTTTATTTAATATTTGCATAAATGGCTCACCAAAACCAGGGTGTCCGCAGGGTTTTAAAAAGTATTAAAAGGTAGTAAATCAAATGTAGTAAAAATTTAAGGCCATTAAAAGGTATTAAATGGTATTAATCGCCATTTTACGAGGTATTTTTGAATGACTTTTTTGCGAACTATGAGTTATCCATTTTTTATGTCTATTTAAGTTAATCTTGTAAAGTTTGTGATATTATATCCTATCCCGCATCGGGTGATAGCCTATTTTAGCCTGACAATCCAGACCCACATCAAGGTGTTGGGTCTGGGTTCACACCATTGACAGGGCTCAATCTGAGGGGTGGGATAAACAGTTGTCTTTCAAATTCCCTCTGCACGCTACAACCAAGCAGAGCAACCAAAGAAGATAGCGGAGCTAGTTGATAGATTAAACTTTTGCGTATCGGGTCGGCAAAACTCCGAACAAATCTTCCTTTTTTAAGAATGATTTCTGTGCCGTTCTTTGTTCTTTTCACAAAGAAAAGCTTAACTCTAAGTCTTCCAGAGTCGCGGCCAAAGCAGTTTCCAAAGACCGCTGTTAGCCAACAGCAGAAGCTCTGCTTTGTTTTCAAGTTGTTTGTATCCCACCAAGATGAACAGAGATCCTGAGTGGTGCATCACACAGATGAAGAGTATAGTGCAAACATTCCTCCAGGGCAAGCAGTTGGCATCTCCGCTGGTAAGAAAATATTGTATAGGGACAGAAGTGGATAGGTTATTCAGATTGATTAAGGACATACCCAGATAGGCAGCAATGAGTCGGCGGACCACCGGCGGTGCTCCAGAGGCAGTAGAAGCATCAGAATGGCGTAATCGCAAACACGTTTGCCAGCGCACTGCAGGTGGCTGCCGCCTTCCTACCACCTTCGTTCCGAGGCCGGCCCGCGGGCCAACCGCCGTTCCGCCGCAGTTATACCAAAGGCGGCCCTTCTGCAGTCCGTCGGAGGCAAGCGCTATTTTCGAGCCATTTGCCGCGTTTATTGTCTCACTCACTCGCTCACTCACTCACTCACTCACTCACTCAAAGTACAGTAACTGTCATTGAAACAAGACGTGTCAGATCACTGAAATACATACATACAGAGGTAAAAACAGTAGTAGAACAGACCATTATAACTGCAAGGCTGACTTGTGACACAAGGATTTACAAGTTGTATTTAACAACAGAATAAAAGTTAAGCACTGTGACGGAACGAAAAAAGCAAATGTTAAAAACAGAGTAAGTAGAATATTTGGTGAAATAGGATTTCCAAGCTATTGTTAATAGAATAACCGTTAAGCACACTGATGGAATGAGAGTAGAGTTTTGGTACTAGTGAATGTGCAATATCAAGTAACAGGTATGAAATAGGATTTATAAACTATAATACCATCATTAAGCACTGACGGAATGAAATAAGCCAATACTAAAGTCACGTTAAGTAGAATATTTGGTACCAGAACAGATAATGTGCAGATATCAAGTATTGGAGGTATAATCTAGGATTTACAAGCTATATTTTTGAATATAATAGGTAAGCACTGTAACAATGAAATAAGCAGCAAATTGTATAGGAAGTAATTGAAATCTTTGGTATCAAAGTGTGCAGGATACACATTTTGACAAAATTT
Source organism: Perca fluviatilis (assembly GCF_010015445.1). Classification (NCBI taxonomy): domain Eukaryota; kingdom Metazoa; phylum Chordata; class Actinopteri; order Perciformes; family Percidae; genus Perca; species Perca fluviatilis. The sequence goes on along the minus strand of NC_053128.1, from coordinate 14,603,930 downwards.
ACACATGACAACAAGTGGGAACAAACACAATTAACAGCAGGAAATCTGGCTGTAGAGAACACAGCCAATCAGAATGTGTGGAGTGGTTGGGGTCTGCGTGGGATAAGAATTGCAGGACAGTCTAATGATCAGTCTTTCAAGCCTGACTACGGGATCTCCAGAATGAGGCAGCGCAAAATGGGCATATCCCCAGTGATCCCTCGTGCGCCTGTATAAAGGACAAACAACCTCACCATCCCATATCCATTCAAGGGTCATGGGGAATAAAAAAATAATTTCCACAGGGAATCGCAAGAAATGGGATTGACTTATTCGGCGGCAAACGTTTCATCCCCGCCAGCGGGACGCACCTATAGCCGACAGCAAAAAGAAGCCCTGCGGATATTTTTTGCTATCTGGGTAGTGGTCTCAGTGTGCAAGGTGGTTTTGTGCGTTCTCATAACAGTGTGGAAGTGTCATTGCTCTTACATAATTTATTTGAACAAGTTCTGAAAAGCTCTACTATGTCCTCCTAGCTCTCGATGTAGATGCTGTGATGGCTGACAGTGTTTCCTCTAGAATAGTTTTCAGTAGCGGGGCTGTGTTACATGAAACCGGTGATTAACGTCGCCGCCCATTTTACACACAGTTTAACAACAAAACAGAACGCTGAGTGGACATTACTAGCTACGTTTGTCATGTTGGTTTGAGCAGTATGCACCCCTAGTGGGGAATAAAAAGCAATTGAATTGAAGCACTTACCATGAGATCACAGGTTCACTTAGTTTCAAATGGTTAGAATGACATGCATGTCTGTGCATGTCTGTTTTCTTGTATTTCACTTGCCTCATGGAATATTTCTGTGTACTCATTTGCATGTCTGTACATACAGAAGGTTCACTTAGTTTGAAGTGGTTATAATGGAATCAGTGAATGCTTGTTTCTTTGAACTGCTTTAATTTATCATTTTATGTAATCTATTTTTTTTCTAAAGGTGAAATGAATGCAAGATGGGTTAGGGTTGCAAGATGTATACAAAGTCAGTGAGTCTAATCTATTGTGTTGACTTTCCCTATCTGTGTTGTTCTATTGGCCTAGAGGGTGTATTTTTTTTTTTTATAAATCTCAAACTCTTTAATGGTTAGAAAACGTGTTGCCGTATAAACCTGCAACTTAATGGCGTGTTTTTAAAAAAATATTGAGAAGGTATTAAAAATGGTATTAAAAGGTATTGAATTTGTCTCTAGGATTTCTGTATATACCTTGAAAACTAAAAAAATGTTTCCTCATTTTTGCAGAGGTGTTACTGTGCTGAAGGTTTTAGACTACAGTCCAGTGGTGTGTCTTGTGTGGACATTGACGAGTGCAATGCAGTGCCACATGACGTATGCAAACACACCTGCCTGAACAGCCGTGGGTCCTACATCTGTCAATGCCTTCCTGGCTTCTACCTGGAGCCTGACAAAAAAAGCTGCAAGACCAAAGGTACTAGGTCTAGACAAGGGTCCTTCTCACTTCGCTTAAATTGCATCCCCAGTTCCTCCACTTGCCTCTCTCCCTAGTCCGTCCCACCTTTCAGCTGCATGGCTTCTGGGAAGGCTGCTCTCGTGTATCCTCTGTATTCCTTCCTCAATGCTCGGTCCTCAGGGTAGAAATAATGGCATTGAGAAGACCTTCACAGAGGAGGGACAGAACAACTTCCGGTTCAGCCGAGGACCTATCAAATAAGGGACATAAGATGTACCCACAGTCTCTGCTTGTTGAAGGAAAAGTCAAGTTGCCGTCTTACGGAAAGTGAATGATTTTTAGCAGCTGATTGTTAAACCTTGTGTGTGTGTGTGTGTGTGTGTGTGTGTGTGTGTGTGTGTGTGTGTGTGTGTGTGTGTGTGTGTGTGTGTTGTGTGTGTGTGTGTGTGTGTGTGTGTGTGTGTGTGTGTGTGTGTGTGTGTGTGTGTGTGTGTGTGTGTGTGTGTGTGTGTGTGTGTGTGTGTGTGTGTAAAAAATTAAGAGTTAATTTTACAATCGTAGCATATTAAATCAGGCTAAATCCAATGGCACCCCTTGGGTAGTAAATCAGTCTTACCTTATACCATGGAGTGACTTAAGAATTTCCATGATAGTTTGGTTATGACCCAAAACTCCTTTGTGCCAGTGGCTGTCAGTAAGTGATTTCCATGGTTGCTGCAAACCAATCATCTGCATCTTTGTAGGAAAAGTTTGTCAAACCAAATGCAGGAGAATGTATACTTCAGAAATGGGTAGTTTTTTTTTTTGTACAAAATCTTTCTTCAGTTTTTGTGCTGTGATATTGGCCTATGTAACTCCTCTAGAGAAGAGAGGAAAAATTCACTGGTCATGTTTCCATCTCCAGATGAGCCTTTGCTTTTGGCGTCTGTGCAGTCAGAGCTTTTACTACTGGGAGTCCATAGCGGCACCTTGCGTCTTCTGTCCTCTGCCAATCGACCAGTCTTCTCGCTGGATTATCACTGGGCTAAACAGAGAGTTTACTGGCTGAGCCCCGACTACCAGAGCATCCGCTGGGCTGACATGAAAAACTCAGACAGAAAAGGGACACTCATCAAAGGTACGTTTGACTCAGGAACTCTACAGTTTTTGTAACATGTTGTCTGGAACCTCAAGAAAATTATAAACCAAATGGAATGAATGTATTTAAGCCATCAAGCTAAATTATTTGGAGTTTAGAAAGTGAAATGTCATCATAGGAGTGAAGTCGGATTTCATTGCGGTGGACTGGATTGGTAAGAACCTGTACTGGGTGGATGGACTGGTGGGCCAGATTCTGACTGTGAAGCTCAGCGACAACACAGTGAGATCTCAGGATTACACTGTGGTCCTGGGTGAAGATCTGGAGCAGCCAAGCTCATTGGTTCTGCTGCCACACATTGGGTAAGGTGCAGTAATGCCTAAAAACAACTAGAGAAACAGATTTTTTAAAACCGGTTTATTCTTAATTCATAAGTTTCATTATTGCATGCATTGTATAATCAACATTCTCAGGATGATGCTTTGGTCTGAGATCGGCAGCACCCCTCAGATCGAGCAGTCTGGGATGGATGGTTCAAAGAGGAAGGTGGTGGTAAGCAGAGGCCTGAGCTGGCCAGTCAGTCTGTCCTATGACCTCCTGGATGACAGGGTGTACTGGGCCGATGAGAAGCTGCGCTGCATTGGCTCGGCCTCTCTGGATGGCGACAATGTTAAGGTAAACGCGATCAGCTTATGGAAACAAATTTGACTGACCCGCATAGTGTTACTTAGGTGTTGCGTAAACTGATGATTTCGTCATGTTGACTGTAAGTAGTAATGGTCGTAGTCTTTTCTCACTAGATCCTCCAGTTAGCCGAAACCCCAAGCCCTTTCTCTGTGGCGGTCTTCAATGACAAAGTCTTCTGGTCTGACACTAAAAGAAGAACGATCCGCTCTGCTGACAAGAACACCGGCAAAGACCAAAAGGTTCTTCTTAAGAGACCAGGGCAGCCATTTGGATTGAAAGTGAGGAACTCCTAATGCTGTGGTTTCAACTCCTGGAGAGCTTAATTATTTTTTTATTGACATTACGTATTTATTTTTATGAATACATCACTGTTGGCTGTATCATGACAATCGAAGAAGTTAACCGGTTTCAGGAATGCAACTTTTCATTTCAGTATTTTATACTTGCAACTAAATGGCAGTTTTTGGGCAGAAAGCCTATAGTATTAAGTCACAGCTATGAGCCTTGATGCATAAGTTTCCTCTCTCCCCAGCTGATGCATACCTTTTCCCAGCCAGCCATATCCAGTCCCTGTGACCAGCTACACTGCTCCCACCTCTGCCTCTTGGCCCCTGTGATGAGAAGCAAGTCTGGAGCACTGGGGTCTCTGAGAGCTCCAGCTGTGAGCGGGCCTACGGCAGTTTGCCGATGCCCAAAGGGTCTGCTTCTTTCCAAGGACAAGATTACCTGCTCTCTGCCTGTGGATTCAACGTTCATCTTGCTTTTGTCTCGTACCACAGTCTATCAGGTGAATGGTCTTATTAGATGTAAAGACCAGATAACCTGCAGGCCTTTATTCCATACTCCTGGAAAAACTAATTTGAGAAACTTAAGTTCTCCTTTCTTGTTGGAGGCTTTTTTCTTTATTCTCCTGCTTACTCTCTCATTTCCTCTTTTAACCCAAATCTCCCGCTACTTGTAGATTCACTTGTACTCCATGCGTCATGAAGGCGTCGCTCTAAAGAAAATGCCAGGCAGTCGAGCTTTAGCCCTGCCCGGGGTAACGGAGGCCTCAGGACTGGACGTGTCCATCCGGGGGCTTTCTTTGTATGTGGCTGATGCAGGACAAGGATCTGTGGATGTGCTGAAACTGAGCGGCTCCAGGTTGAGACAGGGACTTACACCCTCTGGACAAATCCTAAAGCTTGGGGTAGGCATCATTGGCTTTTAAAAGGAAACTGCAATTTCTTAAGTCCTGTCAAAAGTATTTTAAGGCCATAAATAGTTTGTTTACCCATGTTTCAGGCTTTTTGTCATGTTTTTGATGGAAGCCAGATATAAAATAAGATTAACATTAAAAATGACTGGCTGACAAAAAAAATCACTTTTTTAATGACTTTTAGTTTAATTTGCTCTGTTCAATCAAGCATATACGTATTTCAGGTTTGAATCTTTTTAGTTTTGAAAGAGCTTAAATGTATTTCAGGTAGGGAGTATGGGCTGGTGTAAATCAGTTTGTATTTTAGATGCATTTTTGAATGAGTGTCCTTGCACTTGACATTTCAGGTTGTTCACAACAGCTGGTCTCTAATTTAGCTTCACTTTCAGGCCAGCAATTCCCCAGTAAAAAAAAACTGCCACTCCCTGGTGAAATGTTACATCTGCAAACTAAACTTCTGTCCCCCAAGGATGACTTGGTCACGGCTCTGGCAGTTGACTGGGTGACTTCCAGCCTCTACTGGAGCAGCATCACAAGGCCTGATCTCCATGTGATGTCCCGCCATGATGGCTACACCACCTCACTGCTGCAGGGATCACTGAAGGTGGAGGAGGCTCAGTTTTACTGCTCCCTAATCTTCTTTACCTCTGATAGTCACACTCTTCCATTTTGGTACGGGGGTGCCATCTTGTGAGGTTGTGCACGGTTTACCCGTGCCTGTGTTTTTCTTCCCTTTTCCATACTATAATAAAACTATACCAGCTGCTATAACAAAACAACAAAAAGATGTATTGGATGTTTATCGCCCAATATGGCTCATTGATAATCATATTGGTGGCGAAAAACATGATTGGGGCATTCCTTAATGATTGCAGACCAATTTAGTCAGCGACTGTTTGCATGTACCTTGGCCTCACAAATGCAGCATCTCCTTGTGTCTGCCTCTAACAAACTTCCAAGTATTGTACAGTTACTTTAGATATTCATTCATTCTACTGATTTTCTCAGTAGCTTTTATAGTAGGTTACCTTGACTTGAGACAAATGTAACGTTTAGGCCTTAGTGACCTCTTTAGTGTTCATTGTATAAATGCCAGAAAATCTCGGACCTCTGATAAACTAGCCCAGGTCTTGTTTGTCGTCTTCAGGGCACTACATCCATTGCACTGCATCCCCCCTCTGGACAACTTTGCTACACCGCAATAGTTGTGGCAGGAGGGAAGAACCAGATGGAGGTGAACTGCGCCTGGATGGATGGCCGTAACAAAGTAGTGCTGTGGAGGAAGTCGAGCGTCCCCACCTCGCTGGTCTTTTCCAATCAAGGAACCATGATATACTGGGCTGACACAGGTCAAGAGTTAAAAAGAATCTCACACACTTGATGAATTAAGAGCATATTTTGCTGGCTTGTTCTGCGTGCCAGTGTTTACCTGTCTGGTTACTTTTTCTCCAGGTGAAGGTGTTATCAGCTCTATTTCAGTGGATGGAACAGGATATAAACAGTACAACACAGGGCCAGGTCTGCTAATCTCCTTAACACATACTGAGAACATCCTCCTCTGGGTCACCTTGGACAATGGTAAGGATGGAAGCATAGAAGTCTACTTTAAACACCCACCTCCCCCACCCCCATACATCTTGGCTTTCACATTTTTTTTTTTTTTTTTGTTTCATCGGTTTTCTTCCCCTTCAGGCAGCAGACGGCATCACAGATTAATTTAACAATTATTTAGTCAACCACTTCTCTGCAATCTGTACTCTTCTACATCCTTAAACATTCACTTGTAATCACAGCACCTTTTCGCCTCATCAAACTGGTTTCTTTCAAGTCTTTAGTCTGACTAATGAACATACGTTTTCTGTATTGTAAAAACAAAGTAGTTTTTCGTGTGACATGTTTGGTTTCTTTTGTTTGTTTCCAATCTGTAGATGTAACCAAACTGTGGTTCAGTGACGGTCTCCAGCCTAACCAACTGTGGTTTGAGACAAAAACCAGCGTGGTGGAAGTCAAAGCCTACAGCAACGACAGTCAGTCTGGTAGGTGTCAATCAAGCTTTAGCACATCAGTTTGAGTAAAAAGACAATGACTTAGTCAACAGCTACAATCTGCAACAGGGAGGCATGCAGAGTAGTCAGTAAATAGGGGTGCATGATTCAGAAAATGTCACAATTCAAAATAGATTTTTGATTCTCCATTTTAAAAAACTATTCACAGTATGTAAATGTAGTTACTTTTTCTTTGATTGCAGTAGACCTTAAAGAAATAAACAATAAAAAAAGCTAAAAAATAGCTCTCAGGCAGGTAACTGGTGAAAGGAAACATGCACAGCTGACTAGGAAGCTACAACATAGACAAACTCAGGATGATTGTTGAGATGACAAGCAGATTTGCAGACGGGTGAGCGCAACAGAAATCACACCAATAAGGAAGACTTTGATGGCCACTAGATGTCAGGTTAACCAAGATAGGATGTAGAGAATTCCAGAGCAAACTGGGGATGCAACGAGTCTGAAGAGGGAAACGGAGCAGGTATCACTGACTCAAATAAAGCAATGAGACCTCAAGATAAATATTCTGTAGTATGAAATAAGATAAACCAAAATAAAACTCTTCAAATTGCCAAGGGATGAAAACATGACATTTTTAATAGCAAGAACATGGCTGGCTTTAAAAAAAAACCTAACATCCTTTTGTAGAATTAAAAAAATAAATAAATACTGTAAATTATCTTCTGAACTTTGCTCCATTTCTGAATGTAGGAAGCAGAAAAAATGTGTTATCTAACACTGAGGGCAGCATGAAAAGGCTTGCTTAGGCTCAGTTTGAGTTGAATAGATGTCGGTGATGGGATACCTGCAGAAAGATGGGGCTTGGCAAGCTGTGTGAGATCCCAAGCTGTTACTGTGTGCAGCAGTAGAAAAACATTATGCTTAATACACTCAACACACACAATTGGACACTCTGTCTTGGTAGCTGTTTAATCCCCAAATGATGATGATTAACAGAAATGTGTCTTTACATAATATTACACAAACTCCATGAAGATGAGCAACAAATAGTGGAAGTTAAAAAACAAACTAATGCTCTTAACCCTTTTGAGACCTGTGAAATACCGAAAACTCTTATTAAAATGGTTACTAATGTGATTCATTAATTTGAAATTCAATGGACAGCTATTAAAGGTAATTTGACGGCTCTTCCAATCCACTTTAAATTATACCTTAAATCATTTAGATGCAAGTGTTTTTGCTCATGCATTGTCTGAAAAACTGTCCCTTTTGATTTCCTACCAGAGACTGTAAAGGTTTTATGGTACTTAATTTGCAAATCCTTTCACCCATTTCCTCCAGGAACTAATAGCTGCTCAAACAACAACGGTGGATGTGTCCATCTGTGCCTGCCCTATCCGAGAGGTCGCACGTGTAAATGTGGCAGGGGTTTCTACTCCGATGCTGCCTCCTGTGCCCCGCTCTCCAACTGTCCCACTGGGGAAGAATCCTGCTTTGACGGTAGCAAGTGTATCAGCAGCAGCAAATTCTGTGACGGACCCGTGGACTGTCCAGACCAGTCAGATGAACAGGACTGTGAGTTGTCATCCAAATCTTCAAATGTTTAACTCTGTAAAAACTGCCAGGGTAGATGAGGGAACGGCATCAAAATCCCATTGATCTGTCATGTTGATTTACATTGATCTCCTCAGTAAATTACCAACTTTTTGTTAAACTCTGCATTACTTTTTTCAATCTTTCAATCCCGCCCAGAATGGTGAATGAATTGAGGATGACGGTTAATTATATTGTGGTGATACGTATTTATAAATCTGAGCTTTTAGATCTACCTGTAAGGTAGTTTGGTTTTGTCTGTGCAAAGGTTGGAAGAAAAAAATATTGAACTTAAACTGTACATAACAAGGAGGAAAATGATCATATAAAGTATGACTTAAATAAATTTTCCAAATGGCAAGATGCTCGAAGTCATGGAGGCTTAAAATGGTTCTGAACATAGCATGTTCTAGTTAAGAACTATATTGCCTGTGAGATAAAGTTAAAGGAATAGTTCACCATTTTGTAACGTACATTTATTGATTTCAGCATAAAGGCTGGAAACAGCCAAGTAAAGCTTATTTATATAGCACTTATCACGGACAGTCACTAGGTGCTTACATTTGAAGTGGGAATTTGTCTGAAATAAGGCCCAAGGTCTGTCAAATCTGACTGATTTATTAATTCCTGCGCCTTCTTTCATTGGACTTAAGTTTACCAGAACACAAGGATCAATCTGAGACTAAGAGTTCAGTTAAAAGTTTACGGAGTCAGCATAAAAGTTAGAACACAATTGTGGGTTCACAAACCGTTTAAGTTTCCCTAGCAACAGACATCAAGTCAGAGCCCAGTCCACCAGCGTCTCGGTTCGAATGAACTCTGATCTAAACTCTCCCGGTCTCCTTTCTTCTCTCCTCACGGGGTTTTCTAAACTGTTATCTTTCTCTCTCGCATGCACGCTTGCACACAAAGGTTGGGTCCTCTGTGTAGTGAAACCTCTCCTAATCTCAACTTTAACTGTCTTTTCCTGTTCTTCTGCTTATCGGTCTGGTACACAATGCATTCTTATGCCATAAAAAGGCTTAACCTATAGTTAAAGGCTTAACCTTCTATGTGTCAGACATTTCCTTGAACCAGTTCCTCAATGACTGCACACAACTAATATTCTACACAGGTCAAATAAATTGGCTCTGTCCAAAGTAACTATATTCACCTACGAGCACCTCTAAAGTTTACTAATAAGACATTATGTATGTTTAATTAGCAGTGGCATATTTGTGTTAATTATACTTTTTTAATGGATTTAATGAATCTGAATTGAAAAACCACAAACCAATAAAATGATCGCACATTGAAATGATCATGAGCTCATGAACGTGTTTTGCAACACGGTCAAACATTTCAGGTAGCTGGGTTTCTGCAAGATAGCATCTGCTTGTCAATGTGTAATGTGGCTAAATATGTTGCATGAGCCTATGAAATCTAATGTCCTCCACAGCAGAGAATGGCTGGTCATCTAAGAAACTGAACTTTTATCTGTAATGCCACATGCTTTGGCACTATTTGCGATTGCCTTTTCAAAGACTGCGGCGACCGATGGTGTTGTGCTAGTTGGCGTTCTTTTAAGATTTTTTTTTTCTTTTTTTTAAATCTACTCTGCATATTGAATTGGATGTCATGTTTCCAGGTGGTGTATCAAGCCTGACATGGAAAAGTTCTTTGGCACCATACCCCCTCTTGAAATGTACAAACACTGCAGATTGCAAATTTGATGTCCTTATCTGAAACTATGAAGTAATACCACACCGCTGACATGATAGGCCTTTGCTGGGTAGCACCATGATTCAGCAGTTTTTTCTTTCAGCCAAAAAACAAAAATGCCATTTTGTGGTTTTACGGTGTGTCCTGTGCCGGATTATTTCTTTGCCAGGCTCCGTAACTTCCTGAAGTCTGCACTGGCAGCCTCAAGTGTGATCACGCAGTGATAATGAGACTTCAGGAGGTTATAAGTGTATAAAAAAATAAGATGCATGTAGTGTGGGGATATTTTTAGCACACATTTTGGGAAGTAATGGCATTACATTTTTAATAAGATGTTGTATCCTTTTCGCTAACATTGACTTTCTCTTCAGGTCCAAACCCAAACTCTGCATCTTTCGGCAGCAAATCTAGTAATGGCCGCCCTCCCCAGTCTTCGTCAAACGCCGAAAAGAACTCTGTTCTTTCAGTTAAAGACCCTACATCCTGTGATCTCCAACACTGCAACGGTCATGGCAACTGCATCACCGAAGGCAAAGTCACTCGCTGCCAGTGCATGGCTGGTTACAAGGGAGAGTCCTGTCAAGATACAGAAACTGGAAAAAGCCACGTGGGTGTGGTCCTTGGTGTCCTCTGCCTCATTGCTGCATTGATGTCTGCTGCTTTTATTTTCGCTAAAAGGTATTGGCCCATGAGGAAGTGTGTTTTGTTTTTTGTTTTTTTCTTTGCACCCTGACCATTCACTTTGTAATGCATTCAGCCAGACTATTACGTATTTGCAGCACATTTCACTTTGCAAGTGGACAAACGGTCTGTTACTGTGGTGTTTGGTTGGAATTGGACTGTTAAGAGACTCTCTGACCTCAACACCACTTCAGAAATATTTTGTGCTGTAACTCTGACCTATGTAGAAAACTAACATTTGGCTTTTTAAATCTCAATTTAACAGGAGATCCTGGGTGCCCATCAGAAGCAGATCAACTGAGAAAGATACTCTGATGGCCAACATGGGCCTGCCCTTTGAACACTACGTCCTCGATTCGGACTCAGAGGTAAAACCTCAGGCCACAGTGTTTGTATTTGAATTAATGAGCAAAGGTGTTTCTGAATTTAAGAATATGAACCATTATTGTAGCTTATTTGTATACAAAACAATTTACAAATGCCTTCAGTTTACTCCCGAACAATTAGTCACCAATATGAGAATCTGTCATAAATATGAAGACGGATCACAATATTTAAATTATAATAGTTTGTGTATACATGCAATTCTTTGAGCATGAATGTTCATTCTTTGTGTTATCTTGGAAGTTTGACAAATTCTTACTTCCAAACTGATTTACAATGTCCAATTCCCTTGAATTGCTTCATAAATATATTTTAAAATAAAACGCAGTTGAATGAAAGTTTAGAAAATAAGTCTGTCTAAAAAAACGTAAAGTAGTTGCAAGACTTAAATTGTGGCATTATAAATTTGTTTCCTTGCCTTAACTAAAATGATCATGTAATTTTATACTAATTACAACAATTTAGCTCACGTTTGTTTGTGATTTCTACACCTTTTTTATATATAGAGTACATTTTCAGATGGGTCTAATTCTTACATTGGATAGAAGATGCTTTCATTACTTTTATAAATTAAGGGAAAATCTTTTCTTCTCCCCAGGAGCTCGAGTCCCCAGTAGATGTGAAGAATCCACCGCTAGCATTAAAGTTAATACAGCTCAAATAAGTTATGCACTCTGAAATATGCCATTGAGTAAACCTCTGTAAGCTGCTGAAGATTGTTGCATTACATTTTCAGGGCTGGCTTCATGACCACTCTGAAGGCTGCAGACACCACGAGTAATGTGGGCGGATGAATTTCTGTGGTGCTGAATCTAATGGCGATGGTCTTTTGGTGCAATAAAAATGAGATGGAAATGAACCAAAAACTGGGCTCTGCTTGTTTTATTCTCTTTAACAAAGGACAACTTGGGGCTCATTGTAGTTACTGAAATGCATGCAATCAACTTTTCAGCTGCCTAGCTTTAATGACTCCTAACAAGTTATGGTTATATTTCAATACATTGGTAATTCATACTTTTTTTTTTTTTTTTTTTTTTAGCCTTCTAAATTATAGCCATTTCATTCTGGTCAATTGGCATGGTATGATATACCAACAGTTCACAGTGAACCAGGGTCAACATGTGGAAAGGGCCACGGTTTGCCACGAAATGTTTATTCAATGTTCTACAGAGTGTACATTTTACTAAGAAGCAAGAATATTCCTCTTAAAGGTCCCATGACATGGTGCGCTTTGGTTGCTTTTATATAGACCTTAGTGGTCCCCTAATACTGTATCTGAAGTCTCTTTCCCAAAATTCAGCCTTGGTGCAGAATTGCAGCCACTAGAGCCAGTCCCACAATGAGCTTTCCTTAGGATGTGCCATTTCTGTGTCTGTAGCTATTGAGGGGGGTCAAGGTAGAGGGTGGGGGTGTGGCCTTGACCAACTTCCACTTTGCTCATTTGAAAGCCATGCTCTCTCTCACTCACTCACTCACACACTCACGGGTGGGCGGTAACCTTGCTCCTTATCTCCTCATAAGGAGAGGATTCCAGATCGGCCCATCTGAGCTTTTAATTTTTTCTCAAAGGCAGAGCAGGATACCCAGGGCTTGGTTTACACCTATCGCCATTTGCAGCCACTGGGGGACCATAGGCAGGCTGGGGGAATGCATATTAATGTTAAAAAAACCTCAAAGTGAAAATTTCATGCCATGGGATCTTTAAATCTAGGTACATTGACATGTCTAAGATTTCTTTCTTAGTTTGGCATCCACCAGTAAATGTTGCTTTTTGAAGAGTTTTCACCTCAGAGTATTTCCCCATCACAACCCTGAGTCAAAAGGCAGGCTGACTTGTCAGCATGTTAATCACTTCATGCCTTCTTTATTTAATTTGTTTTAGGGCATTTCATCCTTGAATGGAAAGCACAGCTAGATGTGAAAAAGAGAGACGGGGGAAGACATGCAGGAAATCGTCCAGGTTGGACTCGGACTCTGGACCTGCTGCGTCAAGGCATACACCTATGTATGTGCACCTGCTCTACCAACTGAGCTAACCCAGCCTCCACTTTATGCCTTTCTCTCTTTTTAGGTCATTGTTTGGAGCTTCTGATGTTCATGTTCAACTGTGTGTGTGTACTGTGGTGACACTGCTTCAGTGTTGTCATAACAGTGCTTGTCTGCTAATGCCTTTGTGTTCATTGTTGTGTCTGTGTGCTATAACAGATCACCCTTAGAGCTCTCCTTTCAGTTAACGTGTGCTGCCAAAATGTTGTCAGAGCTTTCCATGTTAGTCGGTAGCTTTTGTAATCTGATACCAGTTTCTATCAAATGCTTCCTTGTGACATTTTGGTTTCGCTTTTGTCATGTGTGCTTTTGTCTATAGTAATTTATAAGCAGTGCAGTTTATTATATACTGTAATGTAGTTCTGCAGCTACAAGGGCATTAAAAAAAAAAGTATAAATGTAAAGTTTTTATTGTAACTTTGTTTTACTAATATTCTCATTCATCATGTTTTTATACACCAGCCTCCACTTATGGATGTCCAGAAGGAGTTCAGTTGACAAATTGACACTTTCATATGCTAACAACCACATTAGTGTATTACACATAATATATTGCATGTTTATATACTGATTATACACATTAAACATGCTCTACCAAAATAGGGATTCCCTACAAACCTCCACTGGATATGCAATCCCTCCATGTCCTGGTCTACCTTGAAAGAAAGTATCTGCAGAGGTTTTATGATCGGAGTCCTGGACCAGTCCAACACAAAGCAGCGCTTCTGGTCTGAGCTCCTTTCTTCATTCGGCTAAGCCCTCAAGTCCCTTTGTTATTCAAACTTTTTGGTTTTAACAATTCTCCTCTGTCAAAATTGCTGAACATCTGTTTTTCTCAAACATGTACAGGATATTTTAGAGATGGACCACAAATGAGCACATACACAATGAAGTTTTCTTAATCAGATAAAGTATTGGAGTGTGAGTGTGACAGTGCTAGGACAGAGGACACAGGCTTGACAACAGAACACTGGACCCCTCAGCAGAGTACTTGCAGCCGTGTTGCAATAGCCCAGACAATGACTGAGTCTGATTGAAATCAAAGATATCAACTAGTTATGACTTTTTTTGTATTGTATTATTGCTATGCTCTGAAAAGTCTAGACTACAAGAACTCAATAGCTTTAATTGGTCACTCAATCTTGTAACAAGTCTCTTAACACCAAAGTACTGTGTAGTAATGCATGCATTTAGGGGTTGGTTGAAATCAAGAATTTTAGAAACATATTTGAAATAGGCTAATAGAGTCATGCAAGAGGCTCTGTGTGGCCATACTTATGTACTGTGGTGCTTTGAGCTAAACGCTGTTTACTGGTGTTGGGGAGTAGGCTACATCTGCATATGTGAGGAAAAAAACTTCAGCATCTGCAACAAATTTAAAAATGGGGGGGGGGGGTTGTAGAGATAGAAAGTAGTGAGGTTACCAGACCTCTGTAATCCACTCCTCATTCATCTCTGCTTGAGGCTAGTGGCTCATGAGTATGTTAGCCGCTACCATGTTCTTCATGTTCAAATCACATGTCAAAACTACCTTTTTAAGAGCTGCATTTCATGTTCGTGTGTGGATTTTTTTTAGTTTGTGGTTCTTACATGATTTTTCTGGCATTTTAGGGCTTTATTAGACAGGACAGCTGCAGACAGAGAAGGGGAATGACAGCAGGAAAGGGCCGCGGGTCAGAATCGAACCCGCTGCGGCAAGGACTTGAGCCTAGCTGTACATGGTGCGCACGCTGAAGTCTATTTACTAGTTGGTAAGACATTTGACCCAAAAACATTTGGGGAGAGAAAAAGATAAAAGAGAAAAAAGTCAGAGGCATCACCAAACTTGTTATCGTGCCCAAAAGGATTATTTCCCTTAGGAAGCCTACGAAATCATACCTTGCATGGCAGCTGGATTCTCACAACATCAGGCCAGAATGACAGGATCCCATATCACAAGAACACCTATCTTGTCAGACTTATGTTATGCTTGTGTCTGGTCTACCAGCTTACCAAATCAATCAGCGTCCTGTGACGAGCTAGGGGCGTGGTTTAGGTGTGTGTGACGGTACCACAGATAGATGGTTCATCCAATCACCTGGCAGTTTTTTTTTTTAAAGTGCCTGCCCTTTTACAAACATTTTCCAGTGACGGCTTCTCAGATAGTTCAGTGTTAACAAACCATCTTGCTCGTTAAGTTTGAGAAATCCGCGATAAAGCAGTTTCTGACCGTTGCGCAACAGATTTACGGTATGAAATGCTGCATCTTACACAGACATGTCAGGGCTTGCTCTTGTTCTAACTTGCCTCCTCCTTCCTTCCCCAGCTTGGCTGGCAAACACACCTACTGTAATTTAGTACCATATAGTCCTCAGGATAAGGGTGTGTGCGCAGGGTGTGTGTGTGTGTGTGTGTGTGTGTTTTTGTTCACCTTCCAATTTTCAGGAAAATGTATGCAAGTTTATGCAATTTAAAATAAAAATCTTTATTTTTCATCGTCAGACGTAGGCCTATTTGTCTATAATTTTGGAGTCGCACGTGTTTATTTTATGACCTCGTCTGAAATGTGCAACACAAATGAGGTTTATTTTTCCCGGGGGATGCCGGAGCATTGAGTGTTCCCAGCCAGCGATTAACTGAAGGAGACTATTTGTTGTCACTCTCCTTATGAAATGTAAAGTTGCTACACAAATGTCAAGAATGTTTGGTGTGAGCCAGAGTGTATATGACTCAACCCATTGAACGATAGGGCAGAGGGAGGAGGACGTGATTGGACGTGTGTTCGTGTGCCTGCGTGCTTGTGGAAGAATAAAAAGAGGCAGGTATTCACAGGTCTCAACTTTCTTCCTCTTCCCTCCTTCCTTTGTTGCATATTCCCTCAATGAAAGAGGAACTTCAGATTTCTTTCTTTTTTTCAAAGACCCATGGACCTTATGCACACACGGACTCCAAACTCCACAGCTTGCATTTTAAGACACGTCTGGATTCTTTTCTTCTGTGAGTAGATGTTTTTTTATTTTGTCATATTTCAATATGTAGCTGTGCTATTTCGCTGTACTTTATGTGTTTACCTTTTGGATAATGGTCAGTCTTGTCTCTTAAATCTTGGAGATGACTTTTCCCACACGTGTATTATTACAGTCAAATCAATTCAACTTTATTTCAGACACGCAGGTCCAGGTCAGTATAGAAATATGTAAAACACAACACAGACAAGACAAAAACCGTTAGATAATTGAAGTTCATAATATCATAAGCCTATCTAAGGCTTTATGTCACTCTTCATATGCACCTGTATGCTAGAGAACGTATAGCCTACGGCAATGAATGCGTTGTTTTAGGTTTGGTTGAATCATACTGTGTCTTTTAACATGCATTTATTTTGTCATTAGGACAAGGTTGATGTGTCTGTAGTAGGGGTCATGAGGCTCAGCCGGAGTCATCCTTTGGGTTTTCTAACATATCCTGAGTCAGTCTCTGTATACCTAATGTTGTTGATGACACACCTGGAGACTGGAGGGCGAGACGCCACACAGCAAGCGGATCAGTTTGTATGTGAGCAGTGGAAATTGATGCGGAGCTCTCCTATTTAACCACAATGTTTATTCACATGTATACAAATAGAAATGTTATAAAATACAGTATTTGGTATAAAATACTATGTTTTTGGGGATGATTAGGATAAAGTCTGGATTTTTACAAATAACGTGAATGGGATCCATTTTAATTTAAAGGAGACATATGCTCATTTTCAGGTTCATACTTGTATTTTGTGTTTCTACTAGGACATTTTTATATGCTTTAATATTCAACTCATTCTGTCTGAATTGCTCTGTTTTAGCGCCCGTCTCTTTAAACCCCCCCCTCCCCTCCCCAAATGCCCCATTTGCTCTGATTGGCTTGTTAGAAAAATATGGCGCACCTTTTCAACAGTAGTTCTCAAGCCGTGGGAGATACTCAGATGGAGGGTGGTATATTCTACTGAGCCTGCATGTGACATAGGAAGAGGAGCCAAATCTGAATGGCTCGGTGAATCCCATGTTTTCTGATCTAGGCAATCCACAAAAAAAGTGACTGGGTTTTCTTATTTCTCAGTTGGTGGGTTAGTAGGTGCTCCATATACCTAAATGTTATGTGCACAGGTACTGAAAAGGTGAGTTTTCCGTGGTATGTCCCTTTTTAAAATCACTTGATACCTTAATGCTCACTGATGAGAAAATCCAGACTGTCCCTGTCCTATATGTTTACCACATTTTGTATTGCTTACAAATTGTGCAATTCAAGAATTTTTGTCGGACCTGAAGGCAGCACAGTATTAACATGTAACTACAGTCACCAAACTTTATTAAAGGTGTAGTGTGCCAAAGTAAAGTTTGGTAAGGCGCAGAAAGATCAGGTCATGAAATGTGATGAGTTCCACACAGGAAGAATCACTGGCCAATGATAAAAGATCTGATCACCTTCATTTTTTATTAACCGTCTTTCCCCCCAGCAAAACATGGCCCTTTTTCCAGAAGCTCAGTCCAACCAAGCTAGGACCATACAACCAGACGACTAGGCATAAGACTCCTCACAGCAGGTTAGCAATTACAATTTGACCTCCAACGGTCTGTGTCGTTTGTTTGTCGTGTGTGTTTTAGGGTGGCCTCCTTCCTTTCATCTCTCCTCTCCCATTCTCCTTCCTCGTATTGCCCCCTTCCTTAACAGCCCAGTGTTTCCTCCTCCCTCCTCTACGATGAACACCTCTTTACCTCCTCCCGAACCTCGAGGCATTGACCACAGCCTGCTGACCTGTGGAGAGACTAAGTGCAGTGGCCATGGTGCCTGTAAGGTTCCTCCGGGTGGTGGCATCGGTTTTGTGTGCGACTGTGAGCTGGGCTACCGGGGCCAATTCTGCGAGAACACGGTCAACGGGGCCTTAAGTGTAACGCTGACCCTGAGTGTGCTAGCCATCCTCATCGGGGGGCTGATCCTGGCTTTCATCCTCGCCAAGATGAAGCAGAAGCGTAATAAGAGGAAGAGGTACTGAAATACTTCAGTGGTGTCTTTCTGTTGAAAGCTTTTCTGTTAGTTGTTCTTAAGGGAATAGCTTCTTCCCCCACCCCCCACCCCCGAGGGTGAGATGAGGAGAATGACTGCAATCTCGTCCATGTGTTAAAAACGCGGGGGTTGGCCTAGCTTAGCATAAGACAGCTAGCCTGGCTGTAAAGAGAAAAAATATGCACAGCAACCTCTAAAGCTCTCTAACAAGTGTGTGTTCCGTTTGTCTAAAATTGAACTGAATACAATAAAATACATTTTTTTTCTAATAAATCAGTGTATTTGATAACATTGGACAGAGCCAGGCTAGTTTCTGTCGAAGAGTGTTTATTTTATTGTTCACCAGAAAATTTTCACAAATTAATTGTGTGTTTTTTGTATGTTGTCAAAAGGTACCAACTGGCAGAAGAAAGTGGCTGTAATCCCAGCACACCGATGGTCAGACAGTGATGCTGTAAAAAATGGTCCCGGTCGGATGTTAACACCTGCAACGAGGTAATGAGGTGGACATATAATGGTCCAGAGATTGAGTGATGACTTGTGAGTACCCGAGTCCTGGACCCGGACTCTGCTTGGACACACTCACTTATGACTTGGACTCGAGGAGTTATGAAATCGGACTCAGAAGTTGGATGAAGTTTTTGACTTCATTCTTGTGTAATAGGCAGTGATGGAGTACTGGAGTCTGACTCGGGTTGCCCTTCTCTGGTTTGTGACTTGACTCAAACTCAGGTAATGGTGACTTGACTCGGACTCTTCTTTGGTGACTCAAACTCAACAGTTGGTGACTCGATTACAACACTGGATCCAGTCAGACCCTCTCTTACAAAATTAGGAATTATTTTATATATATTCATGTTTACAGGCACATGGGTAACGCTGGGTATTTAAACTGGATTTGAGGCGTTGAGTATTTACCTTGTGAACACAGCAGAGGCTTTAAACTGTTGGGGCTTAAGACATCTGTGCTGTGGGAACTGCATACTGACTAAGTGGTTAAAAAAGGAAAGGCAGTGACTGTTAAACCTTGGACGCCTAAGGAAATTCCGGGTATCCCCTCAAATACTGTTGGATTTCTATTCCTGAGTCATAGAGAGCGTCCTGACAGGGACCATCACTGCCTGGTATGGAAACAGAACCGAACATGACTGCAAGGCCCTGCAGAGAGAGATTAGATCAGCTGAACACACACTAGGCAGTGCCCTAACCAGCTTAAAGGATATTCACACCAGGCGCTGCAAGAAAAAGGCTAGGAGAATCATTAAAGATCCAAACCAGCCGGTTAACAGCCTTTTCTCACTGTTGAGGTTAACAAGAAGGTACCGGATACACCAGCCCAACACTGAGGCTCAGGAGGAGCTACCACCCCCAGATCCTACGTGAGGACCCCACATACACACTGAAATTGTACCTTGTAGGATTTAATGTGCCAAATAAAAATGTAATGATTGATGTATGTTTCCATCACTAGTGTTTTACATTTGTTTGCTTTAATAATGAGTGTAATAATATAATGATAGTGTTATTTATAGAACTTAAACAAGTATTGTGGTTACATAGTGCTGATGAACTACGCCCAAAAAGAAATTATTAGCATCACTAGATGCAACCATTTTTGTGTGTTGGGAATATTTTTGACTTTCCCCATAGTGACTGAACTCAAAAACTGCCATCCATTTCACACACGGTTAAGCCAGGGATTTTAACAATGTTTGACTAGTCCTTAACTTTTCATGGGGACTTTGATTGCTCCTTACTGAGTAACCCAGTTTCTCTCGGGAGTGTAGCCAGTATTAAGTGTTTTTTGTTGTTGTTGCTGTAGTGTCTGTTTCTTTTGTACTCTGACTAAATTACTAACTTTTATGTGACATAACTTTTTAAATAATCTTTCGTGTGTTGTTGGGTTACACAATAATGAATTAAGTCAGACATGTATCGGCACGCTGCGTGGACATATTGAGCGTTGATATGCACATTGAAATTTTTATGAAGGTCTAATCGTGTGGAAACACTTTAATCTCACATTTTTGAGGCTGTGAAATGAAAAATTGTGTGCACAAACGGGTGTGTTGGGCGCACTGAGCATACACTGATTGTAAGTGGCTGCACAGTTTGTCATTCTCTGTAGGAAGTGATCAGTCAGACGAGATAAAAAAAAAAGCACCTTTTGACGAGTTTTTGGAAAT
Organism: Perca fluviatilis; assembly: GCF_010015445.1. Classification (NCBI taxonomy): domain Eukaryota; kingdom Metazoa; phylum Chordata; class Actinopteri; order Perciformes; family Percidae; genus Perca; species Perca fluviatilis. The sequence goes on along the minus strand of NC_053128.1, from coordinate 14,583,902 downwards.
ATACGCCTCATTTTATTCAAGAGACAAAAGTAATCAATTTTAGCTAACCAAGTCCTCTGTTAACAACCAAAAATAAGACTACACTTTTGATTTTCAAATCTACTAAACACAACAATCCGTCTTGAGTCATCTAAAGGTTACAGGTGACCCTCCCTGGTCCTGAAAGAAAAAATGTCTTGAGTGCCAAGAGAAAACAAAGAGGAGAGGAGAATGAACTATGTCAAGAACCCGAAACTAAATGTGTACGCACTGCGCACACCTTCGCTGATCCTGTTCTGCTTCATTTTAAAATTCCTCTCCTGTCATTTATGTTTGACCTGGTACAGTTAAATCCACTCACTGTCGGAATCAATCTTTACTATTAATTCACAGCAAAAATACCTTTACTGCACATACACCTTTTTTTCCGGCTATGTGTTGTATTTAAGCACTGTATAAATGCCACAGATTTGTATTCATAATGTGTCCTCTGGAATGATTTTGCACATTATTGCTTGAAAAGTAAAGATGCAACGTTGATGCAATGATTTGCAGCTCTGCAGGATACAACACGATAGACAAGGCTAGAACAACTTTATTTCAATACTTACTTAAGCAGTTTAATATCAGTTTGTTTACAGCTGAAGTGTCATTAGTGTTTGACAAGTTGGTAATAAGTGTCTTTAATGTAATCCAATTATTAAGAATAATACAAAGGAACAGGTGTGTCACTTTTAAAACCATTACTAATGTTATTCTGCTATAGGGTATTAACACTACAGACAGCTGTCAGTCTGTGTGTGTTATGCATAGACCCAAACATGCCTGTTAAGCCTCTTTCTGGGATCCAGTGGCACCGTAGTATCAGCTTCAATGTTTACTAAACTCAGCAGGAACCGAGACTGAAAAATTACTGATTTGCAATCATGAACACTGACACGCTAACAATCTTTATCAGAGAAAAGGGGAAATATAGTTACAAGGAAAATAAAAGAATTGCCACGAGGGTGATACTATGTCAACACCTGCTTTTCTATTATGAGCACACGTTGCATGTTTGTTTTACAGGTGGAGCAAAATAAACTGTAGTAGGCTACTGTACTTTAGAAGTTGGTGTTATGTGATATAGAATGGTAGGTTTAGTAGCCATGTGGAGTACTATCTGTCTGTGAACAGAGTTGTATCATGCTTTCTAAAGGAGCTTTCTAAAGTATAATAAAATAACCCTTGTGATGTCATTGTGGAGTATTTTGGCTGAATTCCTTATGCAGAAAGCCTTTTTTTTTTTTTTTTTTTTTTTTTTTTATACAAACTTGAGCATGTGGGCCTTTAAAAAAAATTTGTACCTACTTGGTAGACAAAAGAAAATTTGGCTAGCCGGATCAACTGCGACCAAGAAAATGATAACTCAGTGCTGCCCCCCATCAGTTTGCACAGTTCTTTAATCCATCTCTTGTGAGTCTCCCAACTTTGTGGAAGTTTATGGTGCAATAATCTTTTGTGAAGATCAGCTTGTTGTGGGTGGACAGACAGAAGAAAGCTTTCTCACCAGCCCAGGAGGATGAGGCAGTATACGAATACACACCCTGATTGATCATTGATCATCTTTTTGTGAGTCATTGCATTCTATGTGGCCATTTAATGGACACTAGAGTGAAACACAACACATCTTGAAATCCTCTTTTAGAAATTAGCTCAAATGCAGAAGCCAACAAATGCAAGTTTTTGTCTTTTTGTGTGTTTCATTGTTACCATGGGTGAAGAATTAAAGTAAGACTAGTATGGTAAATGTGTATACAATGTACAGATGATTGTATTAACCAAAAGCCCAGGCTTCTCATATTTGCTAATCAGCAGGATTTTCCATTTCAGCTGACATGGACGTTAAATGTACAATTTCTCGAGTTGATTCAACACAAGTATAGTGACAGTATTTCCACTTGAAGATTTTCTAGTTTCCATTCTTGTTTTTCCATCTGTAGGAGCTGATGCAGCAGCATAAAAACTGCTAACCTTTCAATGCATTCAACAGGTTCTGCTGGAGAACTGCGTCGGGATTTCTTGTAGGCCAACTTGACAACAAAAGAACTAGCAGGGGCTCTAGAGAGACAATTGTTCACTACAGTGTCTCCTTGTTTGAGATGTTCAGCCAGTTTGAACAAAAGTAGTAATGTTGTTAGACAAGGTGCTGAAAGAAACCAACCTCTCAGACCAGTCGGGCAGCATTGTCTGTGTATGTAGACAGAGCAGACAGGGAGGCAAAGAAAGCAAAGTATCACAGTGAAATGTAACCTGTCTGCATGTGTGTTTGAACAGTGTCCATAATGGCTTCTGGTCGCAGATGATAAAACACATTAATTTGCTTGTCTAAAATGTGAACATTCTCGCTCTAGAGGCCGTATTATAATCTTTCTGCTGAGTTACATTTAACCTCACTGCACTGCTGTCATAATCACAGATACTTCCACTTATCAAATAAACTTTTATTTAAACTATTATTTTCTTTACATGCACTTCTGCAGTCAAATCTGAATTTTGTAATATTGAGTTGAGGAAAAGGACTTAGTCATCTGTTGTTAGGAAACAGTGCACATTTAATAAACAGCATTTTTATCACAGAGCAGTAACAACAATATTGATAACCTCAGGAGGTAGGACATCTTTGAAGGACCTACAAAATTGCTCATAACTGTAAAGTGCATAATAATACAGTAAAGGACTATTTACATTATAATCGGGGGGAAAAGCGTCCTTAAAGATGAGGACAATTAAAAAAAATAGAGGTCATCATCATTTGCAGAATGTAAAAGAGCTAACTTCAACTCAATATCATTTTTTTCAATTTATTAATGAACAATGTAGGGTTTCTCTCTGTTTCACTCTTACAACAATGCAGAATTCTTCACTTTCTTTCCATTTTCCCATCTTTGCCATTACTGCACTGCTTGAAGCATACACCTGCCCTATATCATAATGATGTTAGAATGAATCATAACCCAGCTAAGGCCATAATGAGTCTCATCTGTAACTGCATTAAACTGCAGCCCTGGCTCTGTCACTTGCAACACTATTACAGATGTATGCCTTCAATTGTTCCTGATGAAACACACTAATGCTCAAAGAGGCTTTTAAAGAGATTCTGCTTCACTTGGTAGTAAATTATAGAATATCTCTTCGTACCACTGAAATATTCCTACAATATTCCTTCATGGTCTCAAAATAACTTAACTTTATGAGTAGCCTCAGTAGGGATATGTCCTATGTCTATATATATATATATATATATATTACTATAATACTCCAGAATATTATAGATAGATACAGTTTTTTTAATTAATACCATTGCTTCTTTCTAGAATATGTCCCACTCTTAGTCCTTTTTGCAAATATTCATGTCCGTCTTTAAGTCGTTTTTCCTTCATGTGGGTATCTTTGTGTGTCTCCATGGAGATCCAGATGTGGTGCATGTGCTTATAGGTCGGCATCATAGGGTCTGCCGCTGTATGAGGGGTTGACTGACCGGGTTGGGTTTCTCTTGGCCCGTGGGAAGGACACATCCTCATCCATGGAGTCCTTTGAGTATGGGACGCTGCTGCTGACGCTGCTCCTGGCCCGGTGCAGGCTGGGCACTTCAACTCGTCTCTGCGGTTGCCTTTGGTGGCTGAACCGGGGCCCCGTGACCTCCTCAATCCGCCTCTCTCCTCGGTTCTTTCCTCCGCAGCAACGGCAGATCCCGACGGCCATGACGATGCCGGCAAGGATTTCAAATATCCCTCCGATGTAGCCCAGGATGATGCAGTAGCCGACACTCACAGCTATGGTAGGGCTGACCGTTGTGACGGTATTGATGATGCGGGTGTACCAGGCGATTGGTATGATGGTCATGACGCCTGAGAGGAAGAACAACAGTCCGCCCAGCCCGGCCACTACCCAGTTAGGCCTGTCGGTCCAGCAGCGGACCCCCGGGATGGCCACGCACAATCCGATTATAGTCACGATGAGGGAGGCCAACATCAAACCCTGAGCGACCTGGATGATCTGGTTGCTGAAATATAAAGTGTCCTGCAGACCGCACGTCACTCCCGTGACGATTGTAGAGCCCGAGCAGATTTGCCAGATGCCTTGCTCGATGAAGTTAGAGGGGGGGTTGTTGGGGAGGTTGTTGAGGGTCCTCCAGTTCGGGGCCGCGGTGGCGATCAGGTTCAGGACGAAGCCGCATGGAGCCAAAACCATCCCGAAGATCAGGATGCCCGGAGTGCGCATTGATGTCCGGATCCACTCCTGAGATTCTAGCCTCGGCATGGTTGCTGCTGCTGCTGCTGTTGTGGATGTGTGTTCCTAATCCAGCACGCAGTGTAGTTATTTAGACAGGGACGGCTGGGTTTTGAAAGCCCTTATAGCTGCTCTTAAAAAACAAGTCCGACTGAAACCTGGCAGTGGGCGGGGCTTTAGCCTTACCTACCTGTCTGCCCTCAAGTCCCAAATAGGACAGGTGTGGTGTGCCGTGCGCAGCAGAGCTGAGAGCGTATTCATCTCCACCCGCAACAGCCAACAAGGGAGAGCGGAGTTTCGACGAGACTTTTCTCATGCAAATGCCTGATATGTGATAAAGAACAATAAAAGATCTAAGGTTATTTTTTTTTGTCGCGCCTGTTGAACTAGCTTTCTCAAGTTTCAAAATAAAATAAATTATCTATTTAGACCCCTTTGTTAATTCACCCACATTTTCTTTTAAACTTTTGATTTCTGTAGCCTAATACAATATTGCAGTCACCATACTATTTCAATAATTAATTCAAAAATGATACTCATAATGACTCCAATGAAATAAAACCTATGCATAATAGAGTATATGCTACCACATAAATAATATATTTGAAACAAAGCTCTCCCACATTTTTTGTTATCAATAAACCACAACATATTTGGAATTTTCAGCTCTTGATCAACTTTAAACATGTAGGACAAAACAAATAGGAAATTATTTCTAAGTATTGTTCTCCAGGAATAAAAAAATCACAGCATATACTGTAGGCCTATTTGATAAGATGGTGTGGGGTGGGATGCAATTAATTCAATACAATAAGAATACGAATGTAAAGGCACACACTCAGGCACTAAGATTTGTGTGTCACTATATAGTCCAAACTGTGACTTAATAGTTTTTAATTAGTGAATTGGCTCAGGAAAATAGGAAAGCAGGCTAATTCTTTTAAATAAATAGTACCAATTTCTTATTTTGGGGGTCTTCATTTCAAATATCTCATTTAGATTGCCCAGCAGGTAATTATCTTTATGTCAGACTCAGAGATTAGGATGGCTTTAGTTTGAAAATGTTTTTGGTAAGAATGTAGTTCTGCAGGAATCATCTCAAATACCTTCCCGCCTCTTTGTGTTGGTCTTTTCTTCCTGTTTCCTTCTACATATTTCTAGCTGCACATCTGTCTGTTTCTGTTGATCGCTTGGTTAATCTCACGTTCTCTCTCTTTCTGACTACTCTTTCTGACTACTCTTTCTGAGGTTTCCTCTCAAATCAGTCTGTTAATCCCATTAAAGATTGTTCACAGATGCCTAATAAAGTCTCTTTAGAAGGTGAACGTCAGAGATGCATATCATTGATGCTCAAAACTCCAAACATGAACAAGATCATTGTGTACAAACTCTGAAAGCAAGGTGAGTGTGACTCTCACAAAACCATTGACTTTATCAACAACATAGAAAGTGATTAAAGTCTCTAAGGAACTGAACAACCTGAGAACAGCTGATGATACGCCCAGAGACTACATTGTTTAAGTTGACCACTTCTCAACTTCTAGTGGTAATCAACATCCCATTAGCTTTGTACCCTGATGTGACACATTGTGTGATATGCTGCTATGCCTGGGGTCACCAAAATAGTAGTCTCGCTTTGCCAGACCCTCCTCCAAATCCAAAATAGGCACCATAATAACTTTTATTTTGAAAGACTGACAACATGAAAAACTGCCTATTTTAGAGAAGACATGATACATTGAGTTTATGCTTGAGTACTGGCAGCTGCAGTTACCAGTGTTTTTCCCCATAAAATCTACATAATTTTTTTATAATATACTGTATAAAATATCTGTATGCTTTATCTTTAAATCTGTGAAATGTTCATGAGCAAAACATGGTTGTTGACTGTACACATTCAAACTGTGCATGAGGGCGTTGGGGTTGTTTGGCTTTTGTTTTGGTTCTGAGAATAGGCCAGGTTCAAGCTTTGACACACAAAGAGCAGTTGAAGGAAGTATGAGAAATATGTCAACCAACCGGCCAGACGTAACTGCATACTCATCCCGTGACACCACAGTCCTGTTTTATCACTTCTACAAACTGAATCACCTGGTGATCAGCTGCCATGTCATTTACTTGTTGCAGACTTGGACACATGCAGAAACCACAGAGGATCTGTTGTGAATCACTGTATATTTCGTTATCGGTATGGCCTTTTGGTGCTACCACCAACACTACTGCTAGTAGTACTACTATGGCCTAGATGCATGTTTTATTTATTTTTTTATTATTTATTGGGGCTTTTCCACCTTCAATGGACAGGACAGCTAGGTGAAAAGGGGGAAAGAGAGAGGGAAGACATGCATCATCGAACCCTGGACCTCTGCGTCGACGCATAAACCTCCATGTATATGTGCGCTCACTCCACCAACTGAGCCAACCCAGCCACGCCTAGATGTATTTTAAAATGCAAAATAAATTACAGTGTGCCAAAGCATCAAATGAATATAATATGTCTGCTAGCTTATTGGCTCGATGATGACTAATCAGTTTGACCTTCTTGGCTTCAAGCAGAGATGTTAGCTTTTTCAACACTCCTTCCAGCCACAAAGTTAAAACAAATCTGGAAAGGCTCTCTTTTTAACAGTTTTACAAGTTTTTCCAAGAAACTTAACTTTTACTTACCTTCATTTCAAATCAAGTATCTGGAAAATAGGTCATGAATTTGCTTTTAAATGTATTGTTTTGGGGTTTTGGAAAACTGTATATTGTCTATATTCTTTAATCGCATGTTATACTCTGTGTATCATGTTTTACATAAAGAAAAGAAAAATGATGCTGCATGTTTTCTAATGCAATCTACATCTACAGTTTCATTCGTCATGGCATTTGTTTTGCAGACCATGTCACAATTAATTCCTTAATGCAATAACAAGGTGCTATTATGTGTTGGATATGATCCGTGGAAACGAGCTGGCTGTCAGGTAGCTACATAACATTGATGCAATGTAATAGATTTCTCATAGTTCTCATTCTTCCGGTCCTGAGCCCTCATTATCAACGATGTATATGAGCATGAATTGTGTATTGTGCTTTTTTACTTTAATTGTTGTAAATAAAGGGAACTAGTCACCAAAAGGAGAAGGGACTAATATACTGTAATGGACAACATTAGTTTATTGCAAATCGAAAAGCAGGACAGAACTGTCTATTTACTTTTTTTCAGACAGTTTAATCAAGTTCATGAAAAAAATAAATGTAATTTTTTTTAAATTGACTTACAATGCTAATGATTTAGGATGAATGCTGTAACACTTTCTTGCAGCATGTCTGCTGCTATCTGGTGTCCAATTAAAGTAACTCATAGAATAATCACTTTCTTTTATAACTGAATAAAGTGGTCCAGTGACAACTGTAAGCCTATAGCAAGAAGGTTCTTGTCTTAAATCCCAGCCATGTGTCTGGAGTTTTCATCATGTTTGGACAGGTTTTTCACACAGGTGCACAGGTTTCTTTAAGCAGTACAAAACATGTAGCTCAGGAAAACTACACATTCAATACTATGCCACCACAGATAGATTGTATGCTGACATACAGTACACAGTAGTCTGTGATATACCCCTCAGATTTCTGAATGAAAATGTGTAGCTTGAGTGGAGCTGAGGTGGAACAATAAAGACCGAACCAGTGTGGCCAGAGTGCAGTAGGCTGAGTCACCGGTCAATCAATCAAACTGATTATTTTTTTAAGATAGGTTACATACATTAGACAACGGCTAAAACCAGTAAATTAACCACTGATCATTGTAAAATGTTATTTATGTAACTGCAAAAAGATAACAAAGGCTGACTTCTGTATTCTGAAGTTATTACCAACAGTCTCCATTAGATGGCGATATTGTGTTCAGCCAGGCCAACTGATCACTCAATAAGAAGAATAAACATGCAAACCTCTAGAGATTATGAGGATGGAGGTGGTAATCCAATAGACTTTGACTGTATGAATGGAATGTTGAAAATTAGATGGTTGAAAAGCTATATGCAAAATCAAAATTTACTGTGGTCTTATATTCCCAATTGGATTTTTGAAAAAGTAGGTGGTATTGGCTTTCTTTTAAAATGTGATTTTGATGTTAAGAAACTTCCTATAAAATTGTCAGATTTTCACCAACAGGTCCTTCTGTATTGGAAACTAATATTCAAACATAATTTCACACCACACAATACACCTATTTGGAATAATAGATACATATTGATAAATAGAAAATCTTTTTTCATTCCAGAATGGTTTTCTAAAGGTGTCTGGGCAATTGCTCACTTTATGGATGTGGAAGGTAATATTTTACAACATGTTGAATTCTGTGACAAATTTCAAATCAAATGTACCCAAAAGAAGTTTAAACAGATTGTGAAAGCTCTCCCAGTATCACTTGTAGCTATGATTAAACAGGATATAATACACTCAAAAATCCTTCCCTCCTTAAGACAACTTTGTATTAATGGTATTAATCTTCAGAATTACAAATGCAATAACAAGTATATAAGAAATTCTTTACTTAATTGCCAAACAAGCTGTCTCAAAAGAGATTATATTCTCAAAGACTTTGGTAAAGAGACAATAAAAAAAATCAGATGTAATTATTTAAAATTTCCTCTCCCGCCAAAGGTGAAAGAAATGCAATTTAAAATTATGAATAGGATTTATCCGACTAATGATTTCTTAAAACAGAGATTTAAAATGGATGTAGGAAATTGTAGCTTTTGTGAAAATGAACCCGAAGACTTGGATCACCTTTTTTATTTGTGTGAAGTTATTCAAAGATTTTGGCTGGACCTTATTCAATTGCTTGTATCTAAAGGAATTCAGATAATGAACCTTTCAATTAATGATATAAAATTTGGTATTTTTCGCAATGATCATAATGATTTTGGCATTAACAATGTAATTTTGTTAAGTAAACATTTCATACACAAATGTCGTTTTCTCAAGATTAACCCTAATATCACTCATTGGAGGAATGAGTTGAAACTTTTCTATAAATCTTTACTGTTGATTAATAACAAGAATGCAGGGAAACTGGCTTCTTTTATAAACATTCTTATTGAATAATTGCCCTTTTGATTTGATTTGATTTATTTTTATTTTGAGTTTGTTTTATTATTATTATTTTTTTTTTTTTGTCAGATATATCATGCCCCATGTTCGTTTGTATGTTTATGTATGCTATATTTCTCCTACAATATGCTCAGTAAGCTTGTAATAAGATTTTATACTGTACCTGATTATGTTGTACCTGTTCTGTTAATTAAAATTAAATAAAAAAAAATTAAATAAAAAAAGAAAACATGCAAACCTCCATTAACTTTTACCTACCCCCCCAAAATAATTTTATTTCAATTACCAAAATAAAAATATAAATATTTTTTGTAATATTTATATTAAACATTTCACAGAGGGGTTGTCGGCTAAACTGGCAAGAAACCACACATTTTAAATGGTATTTTAGTCTGTAATCCTGCATAAAGATGCTGTTACTGATGAAGTTAGTCCTGATATCCCAGTATTGAACAGTTTTGGAGATGTAATGTCCTGTAACGTCAATCCCGTAAACCCGAGCGGAAGTTTGACTTTCCTGGGCAGGAAATTGTCAGCAGTGTTTTTGTTGCTAGTGGGGACTGTTGTGTTGTGAAAATGGCGACGCCTCGTCGCTCCTCTCAGCAGCAGCAGCAGCCAAGCTCCTTGCTGTCCTCTCCGCCCCGCGGCTCCTCTCTCCCTGTCACCCCGCCTGGCTCTCCGCCTGCACCCATCGATGATGCCACCCCGCTTTCCCGCGGAGCCGCGGACATTGCTGACGGTGAGGCAACCCCTGCCTCTCCCACCACCACCTCCCCAGCTCTGGCCCTCACCACCACCACCACCAGCAGCAGCAGCAGCAGTAGCAGTAGCAGCAGTGCTAGCTCCCCGACCACCACCGAGGGTAGCGGGACCAGCCCCGGCTCTACGCCCGACTCAGGCAGCGGTGACGCGTGCAGCAGCAGTAGCAGTAGCAGCAGCGGCAGTGGTGGTGGTGCAAACGGGGCTTTCAGGGAGCTGTTTGAAGCCTGTCGGAACGGGGATGTTTCACGGGTGAAGAAAGTCGTGAATGCGGTGAATGTGAACGCCAAAGACATGGCAGGACGCAAATCGACACCCTTGCATTTCGCTGCAGGTAAACATAACGGAAATCACCGTTTAAACCGACTAAATTGTTAGACTGTGCAGCTGGCGAGGTGCATTTAAGGTGTGGGAGTAACCAGAACGCAGCTAATAAACATTGGCTGACATTAGCCATTAGCTGTAAAACTGTTTTAGGATGATAAAAGTAATATCAACAGAAAATATATGAAATGCACTGTCAGCAAAGAAAAGTAACATTTTCAGAAAGCCTTTCATGTAACATATGTTAAGTTACCCTGTTGCACCCACTTTTTCACAGGTGCATTTACCATTGGTACATTTCATTATTTGTTTATTTCTGTTGTAAAAACAAATTTCCAATCTGTCTTATTCAAACTTTGTTTAAAACCTGAGCAGACCTCTTACGTGCAAGTCTAGTTATAAATTCCACCAGTGTAGAGGAAACATTTTTTTTATTTCTGCCATCCAATGCTACAGGCCAGTCACACCAGAATCCCAAAAAATAAAGTTCAAAAGGACATATTTAAAGGTGCTCTAAGCGATGTCATGCGTTTTTTAGGCTACAACATTTTTTTGTCACATACAGCAAACATCTTCTCACTATCTGCAAGCTGCCTGTCCCATGAACACACTGTAAAAAAAATGCGGTCTCTGTATACAGCCCAGACTCTACAAACGGCAACAAAAACAACCTGCACCAACCTGCACCACCAAACATAACAAACAGTGTTCCAGCCAATAACTGACAATAAGGATTTTTGGGGTGGGGGTTGGGGGCTTAGAGCACGGAAGGGAGGGGGAGGGGACAGGATAAGGAGGAGGGAGGGGCGAGCTAGCCTCATTTTGTTTGAAAATACTTCGTCAACAAGAAGTAACGTCACCCAACATCGCTTAGAGCACCTTCAAGTACAGTGTGGGCAGAGCAATTCCAGAATTTGAGTTACTGGCGCTGCAACTGTAATTGTGTTTCTTTTTTCTTTTCTTTTTAAATATTCACTTCAGCATTTCCTTTAGGATTTGTTTTAGCAGTGGGGGCAGGTCTGTCCGAACAACAACAACCTCTGAATAGTTCTACTTGTTGTTAAATTGCAATGTGAGCGGCAGCCAACGGGAGGTTCATTACATTGGCAGGATAATTTAAAACAGGGGTCTTCAACGTTTTTTAGGCCAAGGACCCCTTAACTGAAAGATAGACGGAGCAGGGACCCCCTACTACATATATCGTATAAAATTTAGTTGCATATTAAACTGGACCTACAATAACGTGTAGGGTGGCCTAAAGCCTTTGCACATACCTTTTCATGGTGCATACAATACTAATATAAGCTTTTAAAATAAATAAAAATGTTGGCATATTCATATATTTATACATCATGTTTTAATGTTAAAATGTGGTACAGTAAATCCTTAAGCTTAACTGAATCTGTGGATGACTACCTTATCTATAAGCCAAATGAAAAATATATATCTTTAATAATAATATGTCAGATTCATGTGTATATTTTCAGACATATCAGCATTTTACATTTAAAAAAAAAAAATCATTTAAAATTTAAAACATAAAAATTTTTAAACCATTGAACAATAATTTGGCGGCCCACCTGCAGGTACTCTGAGGACCCCCTGTTGAAGATCTGTGATTTAAAAGGCAACTGTGACTACATTTTTTTGTACAGCCCTATTTCTGATACCGTGCTGGCAGAAATTTTGCCATGGTGGGCCGCCACTACAAAATCAACATAGAGGAAACACTGCACTTAACAATAGTAGATGGAAAGATGATTGGCAATTTTCATTTTCTGAAAATGTGGAAAGATCTGTGCAACATTTAGGTAGAAACATACCTAAAAATAACCTTAAATCAGGGAAGGGCTGACATTTCACTTTATTAGTTAAAATTAGCATTGCAGCTGTACAGTAATTGGACAGTTGCTAAGTTGTTAAGACATGGATGCAAGTCCAACAGAAAGACATGATACAGCACTGACAAATCCCTATATTTATACAAGAATATCACTAGCATTAAAAAAAAGTTGTATTAAAAAAATATTAAAGTCTACGATCTTCTTAAATTAAAATACCCGACAACCCCTCGGGCAAATTGTACATGCACAATTAATGTTCAGAATATTAAAACCAGACCCATAAACCCTGTATATTCAGTCAGGCAGTTTACGGTCTGTGGCAGATGACCATTATCATTAAGTGTTTTTGTCAGCCAACGGAGTTTCCTCAAACTGCTTCAAAAGGTTTGCAAACATGCCTGCAATGAAACAGCCAAGGTGGTTTTAACTGAGACTTATCTATAAATGGAACATAACAAATGTCATATCTAAACATGAATTGCCTTTAGTTTAACCCAAGTCTGTACTTCATTTTTGCCACAAGCAAGACACATAGAAAAGACTCCATCATCTTGACAATATAATATTTCCTTTTTTTCATTTTTATCTTCACTGTACTTGTTCATGGATATGAAAAGTGCTCATCTTCTCTTCAGCTCCAAGCTTGACTGTTTTGAATTATTTTATCACACACACATCACACTGCAGCCACAAAAGATAAAAGAAGAAAAACTTGCGCGGCTGTTTTACATCTCAGGCCTTCCTAATCCTCAGCAACTTTAACAAGAATAGATTCTCTCGAATCCCACGGCACGTTTGTTGTGAAGACATAACAAGCTCCACTTGTACGGCACTTTCCCAAACAGCTGCCACGTGTCCCTTACAAAACAAATGAACAACATTAATAAATAGAAGAAAAAAAAGGCCAAAAGACAGTTTGGATTTAAGTATTAATTTTTAACTGGATACAAATACAGCAGCCTTGTGTTCAAGCTGTGCTGCTCCTTAATTTATCAGCCACTTTTATGAACGTAAATAAATGCTTCAGAGTTTCACAATATCTGGAAACTGCTCGCAAATCTTCTGTCCAAGTTACAGTTTGATTTAACTCTGCACAAAAGGTTATGTGCAAGAGTTTCTACTGGACATCACCGTACAATTCTTGTAACACCAATCTCTCTGATCCTTCTTCCTCGGTTCTCTTTATTTGCCCGCCTTCCCCCCTCTCTCCACTCCCAACTCTTTCTGAACTTCTCTCAGGTTTTGGGCGGAAAGATGTGGTGGACCACCTGCTTCAGACAGGCGCTAATGTGCACGCACGGGATGATGGGGGTCTGATCCCGCTTCACAACGCCTGCTCATTTGGTCACTCCGAGGTGAGACTTTGCACAGCAACCCTTTGATCTACTAGTATTGTTTTGGAGGTTTGTGCCTCTGCAGCATAGTAATTAGTGCAATAATGTATTTTTTGCAAAATTGGAGATGGAATTTTTTTTTACCGTGTAGTTACATGTTTTACTTGTTTTTGTTGTTGTTGTTGTTGTTTTTTTAGCATTTTGTACCTCCCTTGTGTTTGGATCTTTCCTACACCGTCATTATGCTTGTGCAGTTGTATAATAATCTTTGTTTTGGGCAGGAAAGCTCACTGAAGATACACAAATCCACATGAGTGCAGTTTAAGGGAGTGCGAGGACCCATTAGGGTGACACAAAGGGAAAAATGTGAGCCACTTTCTTCCAATATGCTTTTTGGAACAAAGTATAACAGTTTACGCTTTAGTAGACTGTAATGATTGTTGGTGGTGATAAAAAGATGGGAATGCAGAGATGAGCACAAGAATTGATGCGGTGGTAAAATCCAGAATGGATGGAGGAGTAAACTGTAATCAGTGTTTTTATGATAGCAAAAGATGATTCTTTCCAAACATGCAAATCTGCCCTGTTTGCATGTAAGATAATGTGCACAGTCAGCCTCAAGGATCACATTGAGAAAACCTGAACATTCACTGTCATTGCTACTTTGATATTCTGGTCATGCCGACGCATGGTTATGTTTTGAAATATCTATGACAGATGTGCTAATGCTTTTTTTCCTCCTGGCTGTTAACCACAGAGGTCTTTCGAATGTTTACAGTTTCGATTGTTTTAGAGGCTTTTAGAGCTTTCTTTGAGAGCACTTTGCACCCATGTTAGAAATGCACAGCGCTAATGCAACTGTGTGATCACAGTGATGATTAGTGTTGTGATGAGAATAAACGCAGTCCAATCTGAAACCAATCACTCAGCCACTACACTGTTGCACCTCTGAAAGTGGTCGTTTGCCTTGCTTTTATGTTTTTGGTTTAAGTGGGATTTTGTAGTGGGTGGCAGTGCAAGCCAAGGTCAGGTTCTAGCTCTCGTGTTGTGGAATACTGTATCTCTGCTGGAAAATGAAGCATTAAACCCTTATGGAGCAGGTTGCTGACTGAAGTAAAATGAGTATCTGGGCATCTTGTTACACAATTCAGGGTAAGATGGAGCACATTGGTGCAGGCATTGTTGAGAGAAGATTCTGTTACATGAGGAAAATGTTTTTTTTAGAAAAACAGTTGATCCTCCAATTTTCCCGAATCCCCAATCAGGTAGTGAAAGTATAATTTTCTTATCACTTCCAAAACTCAGGTATTATATTTTAGAGATGGTCCGATACCATTTTTTGCTTCCCGATACCGATTCTGATACCTGAACTTGCGTATCGGCCGATACAGAGTACCGATCCGATACCAGTGTGTCATATATTTTATTATGTTTTAACAATTTTATACTACTATCCCTGTATGGATGGGATATTATTTCTATCTTTGTTGTCTGTCTGGCTCAGGTTAAACTCAACAAAGACAAACAATGAATGTCACAGAACTTTCTTTTATTATGCAGTTTGACAGTCAGTTATAATGGAAAAAGAACATAAATAAATTACTTTAACGTAGGTTTTCTTTAGGGCTTTAATACGTGGTATTGGATCGGTGCATAAACTCCAGTACTTTCCGATACCAGCGTTTTAGGCAGCATAGGAGCCGATACCAGTATCGGTATCGGCTCCGATACTGCCTAAAATATTTATATTTGCAACTACCACCAAGATCTATTATATTTGCACTAATATTGGAAAAGTTCAAATTATCCCAGTCCTAGTTGTGTAAAAAGCAAAGGGGGTTCAAACTCGGGCCACTGTGGTAAGGACTGGGCCATGGTACATGGAGCGCACACTCAACCAGGTGAGCTAGGGCGCCCCAAAAGCAGCATAGATTTATCTTACAGTTAGGCCTGTAACAATTATTATAAAATTGTCAAATCGTTGTTGTTTTTTTCTTACTTACACGGTTAATTTGTTTAACCGCAATTAATTGCTATTACAAGCTTAGGTCGGGAAAACTATATAATACTGTACTATTGTCAATTTTATGTTGATTAAAAAAAAAAGACAATGTGTTTATGATTATAAAGAGGCGTGGTTTACTTCAAAGGCAAAGTGTATTTGTGTTACTACATTATCTGGGTCTCTTAACAGCGATATAACCAAAAATTGTGTCCTGGGATTTATTCAAAACTTTAATTTGTTTGGAAAAGTAATAAATAACATTTTCAAATTTGACTGAAAGAGACAATTAATATTATTTATTTATTTTTTAAGATAATTTTTGGGGCATTTGTAGGCCTTTATTGTTATAGGACAGCTGAAGAAATGAAAGGGGAGAGAGAGGGGGGAATGACACGCAGCAAAGGGCCGCAGATCGGAGCCGAACCCGGGCCCGCTGCGTCGATGAGTTAACCTCCACATATGGGCGCCCGCTCCACCAACTGAGCTATCCGGGCGCCCATCACAATTATTTCTAAGACTAATTGTACAGCAACATTCGGAATTGTTACAGGTCTACGTACAGGGTAAGTAGCGTTAGCAGGCTGTCAATGCTAAGACAGTGTTTGCTGAACTTACTAGCTTGAGTAAAGGAAAAATTAACCATGGGGAAAAAAACACCTGGGGTTTGATGTTTTGTGCCAAATAAAGAGTGAATGCAGAAAGTTCTAAATGATGTTTTCAGGTGGTGTCCTTGTTGCTGTGTCAGGGGGCCGACCCCAACGCTCGAGACAACTGGAACTACACGCCGCTCCATGAAGCTGCCATCAAGGGCAAGATAGATGTCTGTATAGGTAAGCACAGAAAACCACACACTGCAAATATTGTGAGCTAAATAAACATGAGTGCGTATCAACTGATTTGCAAGATGTCCGATTACATAGTAAGCATTAGTATGTTTACAATATATTGTCTAGTGGCATTTGGAGTTTTTTTCTTGAGTGTCTGTTGAGACTGAATTGCCCGTGTGAGCAGAGCAGAAACAGAAAACATCCAGCAATGTCACTGGTTGCCACAATGGTTCCCGGAGTGCCATCATTCCTTTGTGTGCAATAAAAGTCAGCGGTTGTTCTGGGACATTGCTAAATATGTTTCATTATGTGCGGTGATATTGCTGTGGTGAATTTATAGATATTAAATCCTCTATTGGTTTTGAAGTCTGGTGTTTGTGTGTACCTTTTGATTTAAATGTCTCCTCCTCCGCTCCCTCCAGAGTCGCAACCTGGAGTTCTGTATAATCACAGTCATTTTAGAAACTATAATAAACCACAGGCAGACTCTACGCTATTATTTTCCATTAAGCATAAAGCAGCAAATAAGCTGTAAATTGCAATAACTCTGTTACTGTCTAGTCTTAAGCCCACACAGGGGAGAAAAGGGCATAGATATCTTTGTCTTACAATATATGAGCTCCCAACAACAACGTTTTTTTTTTTTTTTTCATTTTAAAAGTGAAACAACACCACAGGCTCAGTTCAGAAAGGACAGCAGCAGTTGATCTTTACAGGTGAATTGGAAAATAGAACGGCAGTATTACGATCCCTGAGGAAAATTTGAAGTAGACAAGATGCGTCACAGCATGAAAGGCGTCTGAGCAGTAAGTTGTAGGGTAATCTTCATGATCTTAATGGAAAAGCATTGCTCAGTGTGAGCGGCAATAAAGAATGACTGCAATGATAGTCGGCGTCACCCAGCTGCCGGCATCAGTCTTTAGTGCTTAGCGACAACAAAAAGTTGCTCCAGTCCTTTTTTAGGTCTACAAAAAGCTGCCACAGCATGTCTGCGCCCTGAATGACTGCATAGCAACAGAGGGCTTTGTGGAGCTCTGAAAATCACCAGACAAAACGTCGTCCTGTTGTCAGGGCTGACACCTGTCATTGATTTATCAATAATTATGAAGGGGCACTTATCTTTTGTTGTCTGTTAATGCATAATGTGCATATATTGACTTTGACTTTATTTGTTCATGCTTGCTGTTGATTTTCAATCTGAGCAGTGCTTAACATCAAAAGCCGTTGAAAATGGCCCTTTAGAAATAAGACAGAAAATCTAAACGCAACAGAAACTTCACTTGAACACCACAATACAAAGAATACAGAATAAAAAGACGGGACATAATTCAGTATGATGACACGCTATGTTGTGATTCAGGATGCCTAATTAAACAGCTTGACTGCTGCGTGCAAAACTGACTCCCTCAGTTGTTGTTTTTGTAGCTCTCTTCCAGCTTGTTGTAACCTCTCAATGGGTAAGAATGACTCCTACAAAGACATTTGTTCTTGTTGCACTTACAAGTGATTCCCTAATTCTCTCGAATGAAATATAAGTGGTTTAGACCTCTTGTGTTCCTCTCTGCACAGGAGGAAAAACACTTCATCTCAATTAATTTGATTTGGAGTTTAAATACGATATCAAAATCAACTTTTTTTTTTTTTAAGATATTATGGTTTTGTCATAGTAGCATGGCCTTTAAAGCTGTTGACTTGGTGCTAGGCAAATTCTCACAGCTGCCTCATCTAAATTATGAACCGCTTTGCTGAAGCAAGTTGTGTTTTACCGGCAGTTCTCTAATGACATGTCGCTTTTAGCTTATGAATATTTTTCTAATAGTTTCCTCTAATACAACTGCTGACACTGCTAAATTTGTCACATTTCCGTCTGATTATTTCCATCAGTGGGACTTAAGCTTACTTATTCATTTTCATGAATAAAACCTTCCCACAAATGGAGCAGAACAGGCAGTCTTATATAGCAATATAGGGGTGTTGAACATCCTTATGTTTAAATCTCACAAACACTCCTCAAAGGTGGCATTCTTCAAGCTGAAAAGAGCGATTTCTGACAAGTTTGTGCAGTTAACAACAAGAAAAACAAGAAAGTTTGTTAAATCCTGATTTTAAATTCTCTTGCATGAGGCCCATCGTCTTGGAGTTACAATCAGCAGGTCATGCAGAGGATGTTGTGATTGCGGCCACCACTTATCCAAACACGCTTAGGCTAATTTAGTTACGCTCTACAACAATATTATGGTGACATTCTGGGGATCATGTCATTGAAGGACACAGACAATTCAACCTGGTTGTCATGCATCGCTCTGATACGCCCAGTAGTAAGCATGACTGAGTGCCGTCATGTCGGAGCACTTCCAGCTTAGGAAAATAAAGTCTGACACATTTTGTGAAGAAAGAGGATAATAAATATGTTATTTGCTACCAGTACAAAAAGCAAATATCTTCAGGTCACGTTACCAATTTGGGAGATAATTTGAAAAGCTGGCACCTTCACTGCTCCCACTCTAAAGCAACACATTTGGCTCCCATCTGGCACAAAAGAAAACTACTGGCATCCCCTGACTGCAGCAGCAGGGGGGGACGTTTTTCTGCATTACCATACAACAATAAGACAACTGACAAAACAAAGAATCAGAAATCAGAATCAGAAAGGGTTTTAATGCCAAGTACGTTTTTTAACACATACAAGGAATTTGTTTTGGTGTTGTTGGTGCACATCGCACATTCTCTAAATGGAATATTAAACAATTTAAGTATAGGTATAAACAATATAAGTATATTTACACAGTATGTATTAAATTAAAAATAAAGATAGAAATACAGAGCAAAGAGCATTACAGCAGAGGCTATATAAATTACTATTTATTTAAATGGAGTCGGGTGGGTTTGGCAATAGCGATTCCGGGGGTGTTTCATGTTCAAGTGGACCTATTATATAGCATTTCCAGGTTCATACTTGTATTTTGTGATTGTGATGTTTACATGCTTTAATGTTCAAAAATGTGTTATACTGCCTATGGCTGCCTCACCTGTAATCACCCTCTGTATGAGACGCTCTGTTGCAGGGCCTGTCTCTTACAAGCCCCCCTCCAGAAAAAGCCTGCTCTGATTGGCCAGCGGATGTCCGTGTGTCTCTGAACCTCTGCTGTGTTGTTTCGCTCCGGAGCCTGAGACTGTCTGCAATGGAGTGTATAGCAGGACTTTCCATCGTGAAAAACGCCAATAAATGCTTCTAAACCAAATACTACACAACCCGACACGTTCCAGCAGTAATGTGACCCGAAATTGGGGAGAAATGACCAACATTGGCCGCCAAGATTACAGCTATCTGGCGTTAGCATGCAGCTACATGCGACAATGTTAACACAACAGTAGCTTAAAAAAAACACTCCAGTCCTGCCTGGCTGGAGCAGATGACCAGTCATAGAAGACCGTCTTGGAGTTGCGTAACACTTAGCTGAGAGTAGAAAAAACTGTTGTACTGTAACTGTGAACAGTTGGAAATCTGAACATTTTTGCTCACGGGGATTTCTCTGTAAAACGTTTACCTCATTATTTGAATGAAAATCCAACATTATGACATTAAAAAAATGACAGGAAATACGGAAAAGCATAATAGTTCCACTTTAAACAAAAATGATCAACAAAAAGGTTGACATCTGTAGGGATCATTTCTATAATGTTGTCAGACACTTAGAATAATAATCTGAACATGTCAGTGGCAATTTTTGTGGACGTAAATTGACGGTGTGCAATTGCCCATTAACGTTACATTGTATCTTGTTTCGCCTCTGCAGAATGCAGCGGTCTTCAATACTGGACCAATGTCAAAGATTGTTGTTCCCATCAGACACTTGGACACAAAAACATGCATTTTTATGTTTGATTTACATACTAAAGCATGTAAACAAAAAACACATGACCTCAAGTGGCTTGATTATTGGACAGAGTTTTCGTAGCCTGTCATCCTGCCAGGTTTGAGATTTGATGCAGAATGAGAGTGAAATCAAGTCTGATTGGACTCTATATTTTCGTTGGTGTTCAGACAACTTGAAAACTTGTAAAATTTGTAAAAAATGAATCTGTCATTACCAGACTTGCATCTCTTCCAGCTCAAGGGCTGGAGAAAATCTCATTGACAAACTTGGGATAAGAAGCTCTTGGAAATCCTAAAGCAGCCATACGATTGGCTCTGAGTTTAATAACCCACCGCCTCCATAAATGTCAGTTCAGTGCACGGATTAAATTTGTCTTTAGTTCTCCGCAGCGTCATTTTACTGTTTATTGACCCTTTCCTGAATTTCTCCAGATGTCAGTAAAGTGAATGAGATGTCAATGCAGATTGTTTGGTTTTTATAAACCACTGCATAATCACTGATTTTGTGTTGTATAAATATACTTCATATCTATCTCCTTATACCCTTAAACATCTTATATTTATGTATGTTATTAACCATTGTTAAATATTTGGATTGGATTGAATTGTGAGATGCCTTGTCTGTTGCGTGGCAGGTTAAGACGGTTACATTGGTTAAATTACGATAAGATACTATTTAAGTATGAACAATCATTTAAGTTATTGGTTAAGCAATCTATATTTTTTCTTTGCTAAAACATTCCCCAGAAATGTCTGAAAATTGCCCATCACAATTTCTCAGTGCCCCAGGTGAAGTCCTCAAAATGGCTTGGTTTGTACAACTAACGGCCCTGAACCCAAAGATATTAAATGTGCAATGATATAAAACAGGAAAGAAGTGTCATCCTCACATTTAAGAGGCTGAAAGCAGTCGATGTTTGACACTTTTCCTGGATAAATGAAATGATCTATTATCAAAATCATTGTTGATTATATTTCTATTGATAATAGTAATAACTAATCGTCTCAGGACTACATTGGTGTAGACATCCTGTCAGTTTCAGATGTTTCTTGCATTTATTTGTAGGCTAATGCTCTGCAGCTCTGCTTTCTCAGTTTCTAGTCAGTTCAGTTTTTTCTAACAGTGCTAGCACAGGAAAAATTGTTTATCTTGCCCAAATAAGTGCCTTTAGCGCTTTGCCTAAATGTGTGTAAAACTGGCAACAAAGCCAACATGTCTAAATGTAAATTTAGACCAACTAAAAGCCATGTTCACAGAAAGGCATTTCTTTCCAAATTTTTCACATTTCACATTTGAACAACACCTCAGATGAGAAAGTCTAAGAAAATCTGTATGTCTGTGATTTTATTAAAATTGTGTATAAGTTACTTACTGATGGGAAATAGAAGTTGCAGATAATACAGATAATAATAATAAGATACAGTAACTGTTGCAAATCTGACATTGTCCTGAAAAGTAGTCGTGTCCAAAAAGGGGATTTAGGTTGTTCAGAGAGGGCTTTTGCAGGTATTACTGACAATCTGTACTTGTTGTACTAGTCTTGTGAAACAATGGTACAGACTGACTGGATTTGTAAACTACTCACAGTGTGTGGCTGTGCCTCAGACTGTCATTTCCCTCCCTGCCTCACTATGGGCATATCTTTATTGTGTGTGTGTGTGTGTGTGTGTGTGTGTGTGTGCTTGCTCGCTTATGGGATTGGTGCAGAGCTAAATCATATTTTTGTTGAGGGGTGAGTGGGTGACTAAGGTCTGCGTCAGTGCTGGGGCAGAGGCACACACATGTGCATGCACGTGCACATACAAACGCATTGCATTACACACAAACCTGGTTATCTTCCTCTTCTCCCCTCCTCTCTGCTGGGTTTGAGCAGAGTAATTTGAGGTGTACACAAGTCAAAGAGCATGTGCACTGGGAACGGCTCAGCAATCACAATAGTTGGATGAGAGATGGAGAGGAAGGCAGTGCGTGTTGACATTAGTGCCCTCGAAACGGCTAATTTACAAAAAAACTGAGCGCAGGCAGTTTGTTATTCAAGTCATACCTGTTCAGTAGTCGCATGACTCTTCTCTCCTGCTTTCCTTTTCTTTTTTTCTCCTCTCCTCTGCTCTCCTCTCCTCTGTATTTACTACTCCCGGCTCTCTCTCCCTCTCTAATGCACACAAACACTCTTGTTTTGTTTTGCTCTCCCTCCTCTCTTTTCGTCCTCTACCTCTCCCATCCTCTCTGACTCTCATTCCCCCTCCCCTCCCACCCCCTCCCCTCTTCCTTTCTCCTCTCTCATCTTGCTCTCCGCTGCATCGCTCAGTCAGTCGGAGAGGCGAGAGTCTCTCCACTCGCACTGCCTGCCTCGTCGCTGCTGCTGCCTCGATTAGCTGTAGCCACTCATCTCTCCCTTCCTCACTCATTTCTATTTATTTTCTCAGCTAAACCATAGCCTTCCCCTGCTGCTCCATGGAGGTGTGATGTGTTTTGTAGCTGGTCACGTAGCCACTTTGTAAGGTCCACTGTTTATCTGGCGGTGTGGTGTAGCGTAGCTTTCGCTGCTCTTGTTGTGGCATGTCTGTTTACATCAGCAGCATGGCTCGTAGGGCAGGGGCAGCCAGGGGCAGCAGAGAGAGCAGCGCTAGCAACAGAGGTGGAGCAGCCGGAGAAGGAGGAGGAGAGAAATGTGGAGCAGGAAGTACAGCGCGAGACACAGCCAGAGGTGGAGAAACGGGAGAGATAGCAGAGGAGCAAGTGGGAGAAAAAGGACGAGGTCCAGGAAGAGCAGTTTTTGGACCAGGATGTGGTTCAGCAGCAGCAGCAGGAGGAACAGCAGGAGGGGGAGGACTAGGGAGAGGTGTGTGTCGGGGAGTTTGCATGTCAGTCCAGGAGCTCAGCTACTGTCTGTGTCTGCCCTGTTGTTGTACAGTGTTACTGCAGCATGGTGCCGACCCCAACATCCGCAACACTGACGGCAAGTCGGCCCTGGACCTGGCTGAACCCTCCGCCAAGGCTGTGCTCACAGGTCAGTCTCCTGTTTGTATATCAGTCTATCAAATGACACACACACACACACACACACACACACACACACACACACACACACACACACACACACACACACACACACACACACACACACACACACACCAGTATATGTCTGTGGCTTGTATTCTGTCGCCGATTGCAATACCTGTCCTGTTCTAAGTTTCTTGTCTGCCTTTCTCTCGTCCTGTATTTTTCTCAAAGGATGCACATTTCCACTTCTATCTTAATGTTAAAATTTTTGCCCACAACTTTCAACCACGTTTATTTTGATTTTGTTCAAGGCTGCAGGCAGTACCATCTTTTGTTCCTGTCAATCTATGTCCCTCTTATTTTGCAAGGCTGTGCCGCTTATGCACTCACTACGCGTGTTATTCAGTCTTTGTGTCCAAGGCTGCACGCACATTAGTCTTGCATTGCCAGACCTATCTTTGCAGTGCTGTCAGCACTGGAGTAAGGTCTGGCTACACCACGCTTACATTCTAAAGAAAAAAGTGCTCTGGCTTGTTTGCATTTTTTTTAAACCAATCACCATCTTCTTGGGCAACGCTATGCTTTGGACGCAGCAACAGTGCCTCTGCAAAATAGTCTCGGGAAGGAACTTGTTTTGGTGGAACGTTTGCACGTAGGGAGGCAAGCTCTGGAATGGCTAATTCCCTGCCAAAGAAAACGGCACTTCACACAATAACAGATGTAATTTGCTCTAATCATTGTTTTGCTGTATGTACTTTGTCCACAACAATCCCCACCAATCGGTCCTGAAATGTTGACATATACTGGATGACTCTCCATCTATCGCTGCCAAGAAATATTTCTGGTCATCCGTATACGATGGAGAACTGGCCAGCAGCAATTCTTTCTTTTTTCCCTTTCTTTCTCATTCCAAATCAATGACACAGCAGACCTTTATTGAGCATTTTTTTTTTTATTTAGCACAATGCTGCAATCAGTGACATATTGAAAATACATTTAAATGCCGTTTAAGACTGTAAGAACCCCACACCTCCAACCCCATCCGTTACATACTACTGTGGCCCCATGGAGAGCAGAAGAAAGCATCATCATTAGCATCATTGTCATCGTCCCACTTTGGTTTAAGCTAATGTTGATAATTTTAGACTCAAGTCACTAAAAGCTAATAGTTTGCATTTAAAGCTGATCAATTCCTTGTTGTTCCTACCAAAATATTCAGCGCTTCCCAACAATAACACTGCAGAAAGAGGCTGTTACAGGCAAAAACAAATCCTTCAACTCAATTGAGAGCTTTAGTGGGCAACATGGGACACTAAAACTTTGCAATGAAACTTAGACTACTGGTTCTTCCATTGTTACAAGCCCTTAAAGGCAGCAGGGCTCATTACATCTATTCCATGGAAGAGGAACCACGGGGACACAGTTATAGCCCTTAAATGAGGAACTGATTAAAAATACATGGCTTTAAATAAATCATTTTTGGTATATATTTTTTTCAATTTCTCTTTAGACAGCTAAAAGTCCAGACACTTTCTGCAGGTTCCTCATCCGGATTTTGTTTTATGTTTTACATCTTTCCTCTTCGCAAATCAGCCCTTCTCTTCTTCACACTTTTGATGAACTTCTTTGCGCTATATTGCATATAGGACATGGTACTTATTGAACTAAATTACTCCTGTTTTTGTTTTCACTAATGGATGAGTAAAGAGAATTTAAAATTAAAATCTCTTTCTGTGTTCCCTGTCTCACTGTGGGTATTTACAGGCTCTAAATCAGTTTTCGCAGCAGCACTTTTTCTGTTTACACTGGGTTACATCACCAATCCCCATCAATTCCCTCTGGTAAATGAGATAAACCTCGAGAAGATACCACAGCGAGGAGCTGTGCAATGGCAAAACAGTGGAACAATTTCACTTAAGCACCCTGTGACAAATCATTGTCCTTGCCAGCAAGAATGGAAATGAGGTTGTTCAGTGCCAGAATTATTGAACATTGACGCATATTTTGCTATCTCTGTATCGTCCATTAGGCATGCACGTTTTTTTAGCTTAGAATTGATATCACGATTCTCTGCCACGATTTTTTTTCTCACAAAGTGTAATGTTTATTGCACACATGAACCATGACAAAACAAAACAAATTGGCACCTATAGCACATTGCACATCACCACAAGCCTGTAAACATAGAGGCTTCAATGAATAAAGTACATACTGGCCATTTAAGTACACTAGGCTACCAAAAATAGTGACATATAACACATTGAACAAAATATGGCCCTGATACAGGCTCTATCTGAACCCCTTGAACATGTCTTTACATAATTAAAACATGTCAATCAACATGCTGCAGCTACAGCTTCAGTCTCTAGAGAAATGGAGTTTGTCAATTGCTAATTGAAGTACAGTATCAAAAACAGAATGATTTCTTAGCACACTCTTTAACTGATTGCCTTTCATGTCTTCAGCTGTCAATCAAAATAAAGACGCCAACAATGCCCCCAAAAAGATTTTATTAATACGATTGCAGGTCTATCGTCCATGATAAAAGTTTTACAGTGGAGAATCATGGAAATGTGATTTATTAGCAGTAAAACTGTAGAACAGAGTAGTAATGGCTCTTAGTCTATATGTCATAGAACATGTTTACCAAACATTGCAGACTTAATCGATGTGTGTATATCTCATACGTATGTAATGACTCAAGGTTACTAATAGTGTAAATAACTGACACAGTGCTGCTTAAAAATGGGAGAGTTCTCACTCAGTGCAAAAATTGAGGATTAAAAGAGGTTTTCAAACTGTGGGGGGCATCTCCCCAGGGGGACCAGGGAGATTTGAACCGGGGGCCGCAGAGGAAGAGAGTCATAACTCAGTCAAATCTCAACACACAGACATGATGCACATATTTTTTTGCTTTAGTATGACTTGCACTTTCCGAGGTAATCTTATCTCTAATGTCCAAATGTTGTCCAGTGGATAAATGTCCCTAAATCTGCCTCAATATAGACAAAAGGAGACTTCATCTTACAGTTTAAAAACTTGCCTCCGAATAATCACGTTTTTAAGTTTTCTTCAATATCAAAGTAATCCAGTGATGGTTGCCTATACATCCATGGGTACATTGCAAACATGAACTGCAAAAAAATGTATTCTGCATACTTTTAATGATGAGTTACCAAAATGTAAACAAATATAGGCTAAAGAATTGCTTTGCAGTTGTCTCAGTTTTGTCTGAGGGTTGTCCCAAAGAGTCAGTTTTGGTATACTGGTCAAACCTTTTACCAATCACCTATAGTTATACAGACAGGACTAATATTTGAAGTAGTCTACCATTTAAGCCAATTTACCTGTGAGAACCTACTGACCGTGTGCTGCAGCTGCCTTCACACATTACATTTCATTTATGAGCAGGATTTTTCCTGGCTCAAAGTGAGGCAAAGGTCGTACCTCACCATTGACCTACTGAACCTTGAAAAAGATTTTTTTAATAGAAATGCATTTAAAGCAGATGTATGATGCCACCTCTGCCTATTCCATCAATCTTAAGCCTCTGTTATGGGGAAAAAAAAGGATATGGGATTAAACATGTTTTAATTTACATACATTAATTAACAACTATTAAAGGGGCTGTAATAGACATTTTTCAAGACATTTTAACTTGTCATAGCAGGGAAAGCACAGGTGCAATTAATAACAACGATGGCTCTGTTCCATTTAGGTGATTAATTAAGCCATGCCAATGAGCCAGCATGGACACTGGATCTGGATCAGATAACTGGAATGCAGCCTTAATTTAGGTGATTAATTAAGCCTGTGCTTTTTTACTGCAATGTCAAAATGTCTGCTGTGAGGCCTGTTAAAAGGTTACCAGATGATGAATAGTGCTTAAAACATAGAAAATATGACTGAATGCCAATTGAGTCACTCAAGTCTAAGCCTCCAAAAAAAGCAGATGGCTGTGTTTTGTAATTTTAATGAACAAGACAACAACAAGACGTTTACAAGGACAGCTTCATGTTGTCTTCCGTTTTCTACATCTGCTGTTTTCTGCAGGCATCCACCGATGCATTCAGGTGAAAATGAGCCGTTAATAGAGAAACCAGTTGATCCATAAAACCAGTACGCTGACTCCCCACACCACCACCACCATCATCGGCCCTTCCTACTGCAGTGGTTTTTCTTTATTCTGTCTGTGGTTCAGATCTGAAAAATGTACTGCATCTTGTTCGTAACATGATATATGCTTTTATTGGCTGGCGCTAATTACCTAAACTATCGTTCTGTTACATTATCTTTTCACCCA
This sequence comes from Perca fluviatilis, assembly GCF_010015445.1. Taxonomy (NCBI): domain Eukaryota; kingdom Metazoa; phylum Chordata; class Actinopteri; order Perciformes; family Percidae; genus Perca; species Perca fluviatilis. The sequence goes on along the minus strand of NC_053128.1, from coordinate 14,556,277 downwards.
GCACCACCCCAGAGTGATTCCACTGTTGTAATTACTGTTGGCAGTGATGCATTTAATAAATAGTCTTTCTTTTAATAATGTAAATGTGAAAATATGTGATTATGTGCATGTTTGTAAATGTGTAGCCTCTGTATAATCTTCTACAGTGACACCCTGCATCTCTCCTGTCCTATATGTTTTGTGTCTATAATTTAGAGGTTCTGCTCTATTCCTCATCTCTGCCGCAGGCCGGTACAGCTTTGAGCTTCAGTCTGTGGTGATGGAAGTTTATATTGACCCATAAATTAGCTCTACTGCTCTGCCACATCCAACAAAGTGCCCTCAGAAATGATGGACTCCATTCCCTGTTAGCTGGAGATGTGAAACGGAAAGGCAGAGGTTTTAGTTTTTTAAAGCATCTTCAAACACCCCTCACACTGCATTTGAATTACATTTTTATGCAGTTTGTTTTCCTGATCAGGGTGAACAGCAAACAGGGCAGGGCAGTGTTGACGCTCCCCAGATATGCCTTTTGACAACCTAGGAACTCTGCACTTTGGTCTCTCCCAAATATGAGACACCACTATTCACACCACAGCAGGGGGCAGACTCACATGCACAACTGTAACATTGGATGACTAAGGCCTGGGTGAGGTGCTTCTCAACGTTTGCAGTAGTACAATGAGCCAGTAAGGATGGGTTCATGTCTTACAGCTCTTCAAAATTTGTATGTATGTATTTCCTGTCAGAATCTGCTGTTACAATATAAGTAGCACAATAAATAAGCAATTAAATCTGATAGAAATGTAAATTCTCTTCAAAGCAAAAAAACAAAAAAAAACAACAACAACCTGGAGGTCATTACTCTTGTGCTTTTGTAGAGTAAACGCCTAGAGAGTTTCATGTTAATTATATTGTTCCTTATCAGGTTACAAGGCATGGCGGGCACAGATCTGCTATGAGATTAGCCTATCACTAAATGGTCACTGGCTCCTGGAGCTAAATTCGGATGGCCCACAGTACACAGCCTTTATCAGATGCTGGAGCGAAGCTGGTGCCTTTTAGATCTGATTTATAGTCCCGCGTCAGTGTTGAGGAATGCTATACAAATTAGCATTTTGTGCCCAAGCAAAGTCACATTCAGTACTCTTTATCACAAAGTCAATGAGAAAATGTAAATTTTGAGTAGCATATATAATCAATTATGCACAACACGCTCATTTAGTGTTTTGATGGACAAAGTATTTTTACAGAATACACAGTTTACAGTGGACTTAAATCAAGACAACGAAACTTGACACTGTCGCCACAAGTGACAAACAGGATAATGATGAAACGCTAAAATAAAATTGGACGTGTTTAAATCGTTCCAAACAGCCACACTCGAAGGAAGAGTAAAAAGATGGCTGCTGTAGAAAGAGGGGATAATGGTTTATATGTGGGGATAATGGGGCACATTTTAAGACTCTTTAAGTCCCTCCGGGAAGACATTCAAGTGGTACACTCTGTTGTACACACAAAATGTGCCACAAGTAGCGAAAGAGAACTTCAAACCCTGACCCTTTGAGTGTGAATGTTGGATTATCTGCTTCCAGGCTTTATGCAAAGTTAAGCGAACTGTCAAGGTACGTGCACCAAAGTGATATTTTTATCAAAGGTCTGAAATATCACAGATATCCAAATATCAGACTACAGATAAGTAATCGAGAGAAACACACACACAGTAATGATGTGAAAAGCCCCATAAGAGCTAATTTAGGAGACAAAGGGATTACCAGGAGGATTTTTTTTTCTGTCGTTAGTGATTGATCTTCCTTGTTGGCCGGAAAGCAGTGATTAGGACACTTTCATCAAGTTGTTTCTGCCCTTCACAATTCATTTTTTTCTCCCCTCATCCCTCCATCACTTTATTTCTCCACTCATCAATTACAATGTTGTTTAATGAGCTTGCAAGTGCAACATGCACTCCACCCACCCCTCATCCATACGTGAGCTTTGGCGTCGAGCTTTCCCTTTGACACGTCATCTATACTCTTTGTCCGCTTGCCCCCTGCTGTCTCCCACAATGTCTTGAGCTCCATACCAATCAGCCCCTCCATCTTAACCCTGTGACATTTGTCATTTATTCTCTTTCTGCTCTTCACTTGAAATGTCTCACTCTGCCTCATCCTCTCCAAATCTCTGACATAAACATGATTCCAGTGTTATATCGGTCTATGAGCTGTTGGTGCATCAAAGACCTCAGCTAACCCTGACAAGATAACATGGTACTTGCATACAGTGTTGTATGGTGAAGGTTGGTGATAAACATCACAGGCAAAATATTTTAAACTTATCTTCTGAACTTAAGCTGTTTGTCCTCTAAATTTCAGCCAGATACTTTAACATCCTTCTAACAAACAAACTGGTGAAACATAAGCTCTCTGTAACTTCAGTGGTAGGTGTTTCATGTGGTAATCTCTCTGAGACTGTTTTGTTTTTCTCTGGTATTAGGCTCTCATTGCTGATTTTGTCTGCATCTTTAGTATTAAGCTCTCATAGCTTTGTTTGTGTTTGTCTCAAATAGGGAAAACTGTGTTGTATAAAGAAATATAGATTATGTAAAGAATAACCTGTAGAAGAAGAAACTTTATAGAGACAGTTACTCAGGCTAGATGATGTAAATTGGTGACAGGTGCGTGGGTTGGACTCCATATTGTGTTGAAGTGCTCACAACTTTATTATAAGTTACATAATATAAAAAATGGAAGCAGTCAACAGGAATATTATGTATGTATAATATACGTATATATTTTAAGTAACAAGACTAAAATTTGAGGCTGTAGGCACAGTGGTGATTTGAGCTAAAGGCTAACATCAGCATGCTTACAATGAAAATGCTAACATGTCGATGTTTGGTACCATGTTTACCATCTTAGTTTACAATATTAGCATGCTAACATTTGCTAATTAGCACTAAACACAAAATACAGCTGAGGCTGATGGGCCTAAGTGAAACTGGAACGTTTTCCAGAAGTAAGAAAACCTCATTCAAAATGACAAATTTCTAACAATGCAAATTTTTAAAAATCTCTTCTCAACAGTGTGTTGTGTGGCTCACTTAATATGTCAAGATAAGGACTTTAGTTAAAAAAAAGAAAATAAATTATAATATATATTATTGTTGTTCATTTGAGTTTGAGTTTAGTTTATTTATGAAAGGGGACAACGCAAATTAATAAAACACATGATTTCCCATGGGTTAAAAAAAGCCAGAATTTGCCAAAAGGCTATCTTTCATCTGTAGTCCCCTGCCTTCAATGTTAAAAAAGGCTTTTTTTAAATACAAAGAAACATAAAGACAACACAAGCAAAACAAAACTTCATCACAAAAACAGAAAACAACAAAACAAAGCACCACACACAAGTTAGCACGAGACAAGACACAACACAAAAGCAGAAAGATATACAACAAAGCAAAACAATAGGGTATAAAGTGAAAGAAATATAAATTAGAACAGACATAACCATTAAGAACAATAAAAGCAGTATTAAACAATGGAAACAATGAGTAAAAGTCATGTATGTTGACTCAAACTAACAGAATAATATGTATCATAAATAGTGTTAGTGCTGACATGTATATGTATTGACCATCCAGTGTTTTAGCTGCTCAGCAAAAGACGTATATGTGTTTAACTGTCTGATGTGGTTTGGGATTGAGTTCCACTCTCTTGACCCTCTGATGGACCAGGCTGACTGACTAAAAGAACTTTTCCGCATCGGAATAACACGGTCTCCTCTTGAGGATCCTCTTGTGACTCGAAGAGTATCTGATCTTCTGTTGATACAGGCAACAAGTGGCAGTGGAGCTAGGTTGTGAGTGACTTTATACCAAACATACGTTTACATATTTCATTAAGTCTTCCCAGCTGAAAAGCTGGTACTTCTTCAAAATTAAGCAGTGATTTAATATTTGTTTTTTGAGCTGACTTTAAAGAACACCATTTCCCAATAACCGATAGACCTTCGCGGGCTAAATGTCATGGGTTGACAAAAGAGGCGAGTCGAGGGCTTGCGGTTAGCTCCGACATGTCTGTTATAACAGCAGGACAGAGAATACAACTACAAAATTACAAAAATGACTAGGAGAGATCTTTGCTGACTTTTATAGATATGGTTGAAATCAAGTTACGATGTGGCAAGTTCCTGTGATGAGTGACTCGCTTGTTAAAGGTCCTATGACATGCTGCTTTTTGGATGCTTTTATATAGGTCTTAGTGGTCCCCTAATACTGTATCTATATATATAGATATAGATATATAAAGTCTCTTTGTCGAAATTCAGCCGTGGTGCAGAATTACAGTCAGATTACAGTCTGCCACTTGGCTTGTTTGCAAGCCATGACGTCTCTCTCTTTCTCATGGGTGGGCCAAATTCTCTGGGTGGGCAAAGCAGGGAAAGGGGAGGTAACCTTGCTCCTTATGACCTCGTAAGATCGGCCCATCTGAGCTTTCATTTTCTCAAAGGCAGAGCAGGATACCCAGGGCTCGGTTTACACCTATCGCCATTTCTAGCCACCTTGGGGACCATAGGCAGGCTGGGGGAACTCCATATAAATATTAAAAAACCTCATAAAGTGAAATGTTCATGCCATCGGACCTTTACATTTCCGGGCAGCTGTACTTTTATCTGTGCTCACAAAGTAATCGTTGTTACTTTGTTGAAATCACAGGGCGACCTCTGGCTCACCTACTGCAGGGTGCGCCCCATGTAGGCTGAATCCTTCGCAGCGGCTGTGTGTCATCCCTTCTGTCTCTTCCCCCTTTCCTATCTGTCTATACTATCTATCTAGAAAAAAAGAAAAAGCACAAAAAAATTATCTTTTTTTAATATAATAATAAAAAAACTGTTGAAATCACAAAGGTTTTAATTTCTAATAGTACTGAAACTGATGCAGATTTGTCTCAGAATATGGACAACTCCTTTGATTCTTTTTAGATAGACCAATGAAATACTGAGAGATTGCACTGAGTTACAGAAGCTAGTGTAGCAGATGCTAGAACGGATTGGACATCATAACTTTGTTTCGCTGTTAGGGCTGCAACTACTAATTATCGATTATCAAGAAGCTGCAATGAGCAAATGTTGGGCATTTGTGCTTGACAAATTGGTACTCACTGTTCCATTTGGCTGTGCCGACATGCTGCTTGTTATGTAGCGGCAGGAGCATGGAGACCTGCTTGGATGGAGTGCAGGCGGTGTGTGAGGCGGGAGGCATGGTGTTGAATCTCTATTAGTTGATCGTCAAACACCATCAGTCAATTCAAGTCAGCTATTTTGTGTGTTGAATTTAACTGGAGTAGAAAACCACGGCCACATGGTACAACATTATCTGGCACTAAAGACCAGCCAATAGGAGAAGGCCATTTCATTACATTGCTTTAGATATGGATTTGAAATGTCTTTCTGTAAGCCTGTAGCTCAGGACCGTAAATAAAGACGGGAAGAATTCAGTTTTGCTGCATAATAAAAAGGAGAGTGAGAGAAACACTGGAAGGGACAAATGGAGATGGAAGAGAGACAAGAACAGAGAGAGTGAGAAACAGAGTCCATTAGCTGCTATTAATTACCTCTGATTAGTATTCACAGACTAGCTTCTGAGCCTCAGATCAATTCTCATCTCTGGACCTCTGTCAAAACACACACACACACACACACACACACACACACACACACACACACACACACACACACACACACACACACACACACACACACACACACACACACACACTCTTATTCCTTTGGCCTCTCTTGTTTTAACTGTTACTCACACTTTAGCACACAAATTCCCTTTCTTATTACAAACAAATCAGCTTCATTTCAGTTGTGTCACGTTGCTGTTTGCTTTAGATTAAGCACTAACCTGATGACAAGATAGCCTGTTCCAGACTGTGCAAGTAGTCTGTGTCTTTACAAAGTGTTTTTGTCCCGTTGATATTAATGATGTATCCTTTTAATTGCCCCTCCCCACATGTGCCCCTGGTCTTGTCTGGTATGTGCACAGCATTATCAAACACGTTTTATGTTTTCATAGTAGATGGAATGAGCTGAATTGTCACTTAAAGGAAATTACTGCAGGTAATCTGAGTGTTGACTCATTGTCCCTGATGTGTCTTATTGTCTTTCATGCTAAAGGTGCTCGTTCAAGCTGAAAAACAACTGAAAGGTAAATTCCAATGTGAGCATTGGTATGAGTCCCTTGTACAGTAGGTGGGAATCTCAAGATGTGTGTTCTAAATTGGTATTGACAAAACACGTCTTCAGTTTTTTGCAGTTTGAATTGATCTGATCTGAGGGAATAGAATTTAAATTAGGACACTTCCAGTGCCACTGTAAAGATAGCCTTTGATCTTTCTTTTTCTTTTTGGTGCAAACGGTGCACACAGTGTTGCTCTGTATATTGGAAAGTGCCAGGCAATATCTGTGTGACCTTTTAGCACACTGCTGCTGATAGACAGGTGAATTCAGGTCCAGGATGCCTCCTTTGGTCAATACAACATAGCATAGCATGTATGATATAGGATGTATGATATTGTCTTTGGATTAGTGGACTGAAATTGCAGCATATTTTTTCTTATCAAAAGTGTGGTTAAATCCATACATGAAAGCGGAAGAAGAATTAGAAGTGGCCACTGTGTAAAAGATAAATGTGAGTTATATATACAATTTTTTTTCAATTACCTTTCCTTGATGCATTCTATTACTTTTACTAAAGCAATAGCCTAGCTTCCCCATGAAAATCAATTGCCTCTCTGTTTCTCATCTTATTAATTCTGTAAAGCATGTTTTAACATTTTTAGCTTTGGGGTTGAATCAATCTCCTGAAATGAATAAACAAAGTATTAGTCTCACTTAAACAACATGAGTAGTCAAAGTTGGCCTCACACTTGGACTTAAAACTCAGGACTTGAACAAAACTTTACATTGGAGACTCTTAAAATGGGATTTTGTCATTCCTACAATATTCCTACTATGTCACCCAAAAACAGTGTCACTCTGGCTTGGTTCGGATATGACCGTTACAGTATGTCTTCCCCAGGTGGTGTAAGTGTTCAGCTTGGTGTCCAGCTGTAACTTGTAATCTTGCTTCTTCTCCAGTCTGTCACGAAGGCAGGGTGTGGAGAACTTGATGAGGCTGAGTGAACAAAATAAGGAATTAAAACCATTTTTGTTGTCAAAAATCCCTGCTGTCAACCTGTCATAGTTAGCTTTTCATCATCAGGAATGAGTTACAGTGAGCAATAACAGGCTGTCACAGACAAGGAAACCACGCCTGCAAGGATGTGCTGATGAGCGGGAGAGAAAAAATATATAGAATCTCCAGAGAATCAGACTGATCTCATGATGTGGCATATGTATGACACGCCAATTCATATGCCATTTTGGCGTGTTATCAAGACGCATAATCACTTTTTAGTGTGTTTATCAACGCCGTTTGGCCTCCATTGACTTACATTACCTTGCGATTGCGTGTCAATTTACGCCGTAGCGAGTAGTATGAAAGGCCGAAAATCCACGTAGGTAGGTTGGTTGGAGGTGGTGGATTGGTCAAACACGGGACTTTCACCCAGGAGACCGGGGATCGTGTCCCAACCGTGGCTTTTTTCTTTTCCTAAACCCAACCATGCAGTTGTTGTCCCGCGACCCGTTATTGTTTTCCTAAATCCAACCATCCCTTTGTTCTTTTCCTAAACCCAACCCGTTTGCTGTATACTGCGTAGACATACACGCGGATAGCTCAAAATGCGTTCAACACGCCCACTTGGCTTTAGAAAGTGCTGTGTATGTTTACACAAAGTCATGATGTCACGTTGAGAGAATTATGGGAATGGAATGGAAACTTGGCTTTCAGCCGTCCTGTTTTGCTACTGTGCAGACGCTCTTTTCTCTTGCTTTTTGTTTTCATTTAGCCATTATTTTTGCTTCTTTTTGTTAAAAATGTGTGGTTCCCTGTCACAACTAGGAGGATATTTATTTGAGTTTGATTGTTCATTCGGAGGATAATTTATGACTGAAACTCTGGGCGCAATTATCGACTTGCAGCTGCCTCCCAAAACAGCAACTGACTGGACCACTGACAGCAGTGTCTCGGACAACACCATACCTCTGTGCTCATTCGCATTGATGAAGTGCACAGGCTGCCATAAGTTACTACAGACTATTGCCATGCTCGAAACAAGAATATTTGCACTGGAGAAGACTATGAACTCTCCTAATGTCTCCTGCCGGTGAGTTAGTTCTGCATAACTAGAGCAGATTTAAAAGGACAGTTAAGTGACACCATAACTTTCCCCAGACTCACGAAAACTGAAACAATAGAGTATTCTTAGTGCAAGACTGTACTCCCACGCAGGTGAACATTACCGGCTTCAGCTGAGCTAACTTCGACCCGGATATCTGGCTGCCGGCCAGATGTGGACATAAACACCAACCACAGTCACCCCTGACATAAAAAACTAGATATCAGGTTTGAACCATTAAAAAATCTCCATGAGACAGAAATGGTGTTGGATGCTGATAATAATGGACAAGGGAAAGTTCTGAAGAGTATTGAGCCAACAGAAAAAGGCAAGAAAGCCATCATTGGGAATGGCGCAAAGGGGGAAAAAAAACCCTCAAAAGAGACCGTTCTATCTTTAAGTTTAGTTGTGAGAGATGCCGCTCAGACATATACGTGGTAAAACAATTAAAACACACTGCTCCACAGGTGTTAATCAAATGTGGGAGCCAGTGATGTTTGCAGACAGCAATCAGAAGTGGTAAAACAGGATTTCATTGATTTTAATGGCCTTGACTAACTGGAAACCCAGTTGTTTATTGGTGGACCACTGCCAACGGCCAACAGAGGGATTATCAGGTTCAGCAGACTTTCATCACTAAACACATGGCTCTGCAAAGCCTGTGGTCTGAAAGGGATAAACGATTGATCTCTTTCTGTTCTGGGGATGTAGGCATCTTTTCAGGACAGATGGCCTCCACCCAAACAGCACTGGAGTTAAACTACTTGGGGACCCTTGTTGTTTCAGCCTGCAACACCCATCGGCCAGGCCTCATATGATGTACCCTGATACACGGCAGCCTAGGTGCCACAAAGACAAAACGCCACAGCCTCTATGTCAACAGCCTCTATGTTCCTCCTCCCGAAAAAATGGAAGAGCTGCTTTTCTTTCTTTTTGTCATGTAAAGCACTTGAATATGAAAATGAAATGTGCTTTACAAATACACTCGCCTTGCCTTTCGTATGGTATCCCTGTCGTCCTGTCATAGCCGGAACTGGTACTAATCTATTTTTTCACTGCCAGACAGGTTTTCATCTCTCTTGAAATCAATTAGAGCTTGTGTCCACCCTGCGCTGCTTTTCAAGCTAGCAGTGGTGAACAGAAGATTTGGGAAGGGTTTTTTGATACTACTCCTGCTGCTGCAGGACTATTTAAAAAAAAAAAAAAAAAAAGCATGCTATACTTTGACAGAAATTGTGTGTGTTTCCGTTAAAACTGTATTCCTACCGTGTGTTGAAGACAAGCTGTCAGCAAGCACTTCCACTCTCCCCAAAAAAAATTGTTGCTTTGATGAGAGGTCCGTGGTAGACAGGCAGCTTTAACATTGCAGAGAATTAGCCAGCATGCTCTCTGTCACACAAGGGCCGACTGAAAGTAATGAGAGATTTTAAGAGAGCAAGGCGCTGGGAGAAGGAGAGGGAGTCAGAGAGAGAGAGAGAGAGAGAGAGGGAGAGGGAGAGGGAGCAAGGGAGCAAGGAAGAAGATCTTGAAGAAGGGAACAAATACAGGGAGTGAAAGCAAGTGAAGGAGAGGCCTACTGGCTTGGGTGACAGACGAACAGAGAGATGAATTGATGCAACTTCAAGTGAATGCCAAGAAACTGGAAGAGAGGGGCGCTGCGATCGGTGTGTATGTTAACAGCCTTATCATGAAGACAAAGAGCTGCTGTAGCTGCTCTGAAGGCTTCGTCCTGCTACTGCAGCAGGAACAAAGGCAGTCGTGCACCTGTGTGTGTGTGTGTGTGTGTGTGTGTGTGTGTGTGTGTGTGTGTGTGTGTGTGTGTGTGTGTGTGTGTGTGTGTGTGTGTGTGTGTGTGTGTGTGTGTGTGTGTGTGTGTGTGTGTGTGTGGGATGGAGAGAGAGAGTGTGAATTCCTGTGTCTGCGAGGTCAAGGTGTAGCTTTCTTCCTCTTATCAATGATACGCTCATTGATTACTATGACGACTGCTCTTCGATTGTTCCCCAGTGATAAATGAGCCCGAGCCCGGTTTCCAAAATGACCTAGCAAGAGAGGCAAAACAAAGTGACTGTCTTTTTTGTTTTGTTTTGTGTGTGTGTGTGTGTGTGTGTGTGTGTGTGTGTGTGTGTGTGTGTGTGTGTGTGTGTGTGTGTGTGTGTGTGTGTGTGTGTGTGTGTGTGTGTGTGTGTGTGTGTGTGTGTGTGTGTGTTTTCATTCGTTCGTTCCCTCATCCCATTTGGGCCATTTTCCTGCAGCTGAAATTGCCTAGTTTTCCACCCGGCTGCACAGCTCCACAACACTGAGTGAGTTAGCGAGGGCAGTCGGCCACTCTGCAAGAGTAGACTGACAAAATGTGGTAAATGAACTCAAAAGAAGTTAGGCACATACTGATCTGTACATCCTGATCTGTATGTGAAATCTTCTGGCAAAGTGAAAGGATTGGATGAATTAAATACACGCCTGAAGGCAAGGCTAAAGCGTGCTCGGAATGTGTGCATATTGAAAATGGTGTTGGTCGTCCAAAACGCAAAAAATGTTTGAAGATTTACTTTATATCTTCTTTAAAATCAAGAAGATTGTAGCCTGGTTTGCCTTGCAGGAATGGTAAAGTGCTTTACACTTTCACAAGTGATTCTTATTAATCATTGAGGAATACAGAATGACTTAATGAAGCTCTTTATCCTCAGGAAACGACCGGCTTTACACTTAAGAAATTTGTGTTAAGTGTTCTCCATAAGATTACTTATCCATTGAAAAGGCAGAAAATCGTTAAAATAATAGAAAATACAGGTTACTGATTAAAGTGACAACATAGCTGTCGAACATTGCAATTATCTCCTTTTGTTATCTGTCATGTTGAGTCATTGTGTCCAACAGGCTGGACCCACCTGTGTGCTTGGCTACTACTGAGGACCAGATGTTCATAGAGCAACGAGCTGACTGCAGTCTTTTTGGTTTCTCCTCGGTTGTTGCGTAACTCCTGTTTGTGTGCCTCACTCAGTACAGACGCAACATGATCTAACCTTATCCATATTAATTTGACCGCAGCTAACTTTGTTGTTTTTTGTTGTCGTTGCTCCTGAGAGGAGGAGGAGCGGGTGCTCCGATCTGCTCCCTGTCCTTTGTATCTGTTTAACGAACTGTGAAGGGAATCCATGCTTATGTGTTTTGGCGTTTTCAGGCATGCAAACTACTTTCCTGATAATATCATGAATTAGCATATGTTTTTTTTTTTAACCATTATTCAGGAAAGCCTCTCGCAGCCCTTGGGGGCATTGTAGCTGTTAGCGAAAGAAGCTTAGGGAAGAAAAAGACAGAGGGCCCCTGAGCAAGGCACTTTTTTTGGACATTTTGTAAGAAGGAAGTTTGAGTTGGAGAACCATTTTCTTTTTTTTTTAGCAAAGCAAGATCCAGAATCCTGCTATAGTGACAGCTGTCTCGCGATGCATGGTAGCGTTATTCATCTTGGCAACAAAAATGCTTTGCAGTAAAGATCACAACATGAGCATAGCCTGTTTATAACAAACCACAATCTATTGATGGAGTCAACGAAAAACGTATATATTAACCTAATTATGTTCATAAGCAAATCACGTGTGCGCTGAGTGTTTTCAGTCATGACTTTTATTTATGGTTTTATTTTGGTTATTTTTGGTCAGCTGAAATAATTTCAGTACAAACACTTGGTGAGCAACTCTTGCTTTCATTAACATTATCACTGTCTATGTAAAACCACACACAATTTAATTGGACATACTTACCAAGCAGGAACAAACGTATTTCAAAGCTGCTTGAAAACGAAAGGGAGAGAATTATGAAAGAATTATTCAGAAGAATAATGAAAACCCAATTAAACGCACTCCGGCTCACCTCTTTCTCCACCCACAGTGATTTGTAATTGCCCCTGAGTGACCGCAATGATTTGGGTGTGCCCACTCCAGGTCAGAGACATACACCGTGTCATGAGTTTAGAGAGGTATACACTGACGAAAACATCCAGCTTGTTACGTTTACAAAGCTCAGCAATGTGAAAGAGTGGGTGGCCAAAAAACACAGTTAATCTCTCTTTGGTGCACTGTGTGAAGCAATTAATCACGCAGTGTAAGTGGTGAGTGTGCGAAGTGGAGTCAGCCAGCAAAAGGGCCTTTATAATTTCCGCACACCTCCCCATTTATTTCTTTATTTTCCCCCTTTGATTGGTCTCAGTGCTCACAGATCCACTTACAACCTCAGCAGTTGCGACTTTGCGGAAGTTGTAAGTGGATCGCTCAACTCCTGACTCAAAGCCAGTTGTTGTATAACAGTGGATAAATTGCTTCAACAATACATTTTATTTGATTTAAACACACACACACACACACACACACACACACACACACACACACACACACACACACACACACACACACACACACACACACACACACACACACACACACACACACACACAGACAGACATCTGGGCACTGAGGCAACTCATGGTCCAGTCAGCATCAGTCAGCATCATCTGTGCTTGTACAGCCACTTACTACAAACTACACACACACACACACGCACGCACGCACGCACGCGCGCATGCAAAAGAATACATGCTTTCAAACTTACAATTGAAATTGCTGGTGTCTACTGCACTCTGCCATGGGAGTGAGACACACACACACACACACACACACACACACACACACACACACACACACACACACACACACACACACAGACACACTATCATCATTCAGGAGGCAGCTAGCCTGTCCCAAGCTTTAACCTGTCCTTGTCTCTTCTGTTTGGAGTCAGCAGGATTCTGGACAGAACACACACACACACAGACACACACACACACAGACACACACACACACACACACACACACACACACACACACACACACACACACACACACACACACACACACACACACACACACACACACACACACACACACACACACACTCAGATGTGTTCATACATACTTAAATACATGCATCCTCCTCTGTCTTACACCACATAGCTGCATGAAGCTGTTGGGATGAAGTCAGTTCCTCCCCTTCACATCCTTTGGGCTGTTCTTTTTTCCCTGTCTGTTGTCATAACCTACGTTTAGCCACATCTAGCCAGGTAGGGCATGTGTTAATGCATCATTTTATTCTGGGTGCAGCAAGTCCAATGACTTAGGTACAGTCACAATGAGTTGATACGTGGATTTTTCACCTGGTTTGTTTTCCATCCATTTAAAGAAACCTACTCTTTAGTAACATGTTGCAGAATTTCGTCATTGGCGCCTCCTGGTGGTAGTGAAGCAGATTTTTGTTTAAGTCAATCTTAAGCCTCATTTAAATGTAATTTTAGGTTCACAGTTCCAAACATTGTGCTGTATTTTAGAAAAGACTGCTTGGTCTTTCTTGTTAGTTGGTTATGAGCAGCTGATACTAAGCTAACGTGTGTGTGTGTGTGTGTGTGTGTGTGTGTGTGTGTGTGTGTGTGTGTGTGTGTGTGTGTGTGTGTGTGTGTGTGTATGTGTATGTGGTAACTAATTAAAACTGCTGAGTCACAATTACTTTAGCTCTCAAAGCATGAATAATATTGGAAGCAAACTGTGGCTGAGCAAAATGTATATCTCGTATTGCCTACAATTCATTTGTACGCCTTCATTTGCACACTACACACGACAGCAGACTCAGCTGAACATAATGAAATAGAACACGCTTTCGTTCAGGTTTAAGTTACACTCTGATTGAATTGGGAGACTGAGTCACTACCTTCCTGTCTTTAGGCATAAATCAAAGAGTAAATCTTTGTCTTTAGACTTCGAGTGGACAGATGCACAGGAATGCATGTTTTAAAGGATGAAAAATGTGGATGTGAAATCCCTCAAAATGTTTTGTTGCTTTTTGTTTAGAAAGCCACTGCTGCACAGAGAGGTTCATATCCTGGGTGACTTCACCCGTGCAGCCTAACAGATATCAAAAAGCCTAAAAGCTTCATTTTTAAACCTATAAAGTTCAAAGTGTCATGGCAAGTTTGAAGTTTGAATTAAGTTTAAAGTGAGAAGACTTTGAAGTGGCGTGGCTTTGAGCATTCCTCTCAACTCCCTCCCATTTTCTTTATGAGGAAGAACAATCTCATATTTGTATGAATTTTTGCAAAATGTAGTCCAATTAAAATTGGCTTAGGAAAAATAACACTAAATATTGTGATGAGGTGTGTAAAATGATTCTGTCTCAGAACATAAATTGGTTCAAAACTACAGCATCTAATTTAGCTTCATGATCTGTCTCTGTACATTTCTCTCTTCTCTCTTTGTATTTATATTTTTTTTTCTCCCCCCCCCCCATCTCCCCTGTTCTTCTTCCTCTGACTGTTCTGCCTTAGCCTCGCTAACACCAATTATACTGTGTCAAATCCATGCATGTCAGTTTCCAGATCCCTAATCATCCCTTCTCTCTTTCATCTACAAATCCTTTGTTCCTCCGTCCTCCCCCTTTTCCCTTCTCTGTAACCTTTCTATTTCGCTCCTCACCCTACCCCACCCCTCCGTCTGAGCCGTGTACACACAGCCCATCCTCCTCATCCTCTTTCCATTTATCTGTATCACATTAACCTCTCCATCTTCCTTTGAATTTTTATTTATTTTCCTATTTCAATTTTATACCACTCTCTTTCTCTCTGGCTCCTTTCAGAGATGAACTGCGTTGGGTAAATGTGCTGGCAATTTTACATCTTGGTTTTCATGTATTTTTAAGCCCTTAAGGCACTTTTAAGTAAAGGTTGCAAAGGCAGCCTTGCTAGGTTAGGCCTTGTCTTGCTGCTTTCTGTAAAATAAATATTGTTTACCTTGATGTCAAGTTAAAGGGCCACTGGTTCGTGCAAACAGCAGTAGCAGTTTTCTACTCTTCAGCATATATGCCACATTCGCTACGGAATCCAACAGCTAGATTCAAAGTGTGAAAATGTGCTTCATTGTAAAGCCGGCCTCGCAATTTCACTTCGCCATTGTAAAGCTGGCTTCGCAAGAGTGAAATGGTATACCAGGGGCACGAAAATATTTTGCGCGGGGTTAAGTGTGGCCATAGCGGGGGGGCTTAAGTGTGGGTTCCCGGGACCGACCGGAGGTCAAGGTGCGCTGAGGTGGGCCCTTTTTCCTGAATGTATACCCGGGGAGGGGGCCGATGGGTGGCTCCCCCTGGGTGGGCCTTGTAAAGTCGGCTTCGCAATGCCACCTATCCATGCCGGCATTGTAAGGCCAGCTTTGCAAATAACGACAGTTGGGTTTAGGCACCACTGTGCTAGAATGGTTAAGTTTAGGTAAGGGGGTGGGGGGGGTGGGGTAACAGCCCTCACCCGTGGGTGCTAGTCTGGCATCTCCTAGCAGGTGGTTAGGGTTAGGGGTTCTACACTTTTTTTCTTCCTTTCCTCTCAATTGTTAAAATGATCCGCTGACCATATGGCATCAAATCTGTCCTTATTTTGTTGTGTAGACCACTTTTTATTGAAGAATAGCACTGCTAACAAAGTTCAGCTATATATCTGCTATAGCTGTTTTGCAATAAAAGTCTCAGAGCAAGTCGCCCAAAGAGAAATTGTTCCAGCATCTAACTCCCCATAAAACCAGAACTTATTTTGACATTTCTGTTTTTGTGCAGATGAATCAAACAAGATATAACATGTTCGTTAGTGAGCTTTAGAAGCTAAGCTAACCGACCGTCTCCTGGCTCTAGCTTAATACTTAAAGGGAAACGCCATATAAAATATTTTAAAAATGTCTTCTGTGGCTCTTAAGGGAGCTTTCAAAAGTTTAAAAAAACAAGTGGGCTTCAGACTTAAAAGTATTAGAAGAACGCCTGCGGTATAAACCGGAGAAGTGGGCATTTAGGAGTGAAGGATCCAGTGTTTTTGGAGCTTGATCCATTCTGGGGACAAAAAGCCAGGAGTCATTCACGCCTCTGCTGCTTCAGTTATGACTATTTTTCTTTTTTGCCTGCCTCATGTGAGTCCCACAACTTCATGGGAGTAATGACACAGAAAACCCACTGGAGAGAGCAGATCTTTCAGCTCGCAGGCTGTTTTTAAATTATATTTCAGTTCTAAATGTAAAACACATTTATGAAGTTACTCATGGATTATCACAGCAAACTGATAAGGATTGTTATGCAATCCATGATACATTTTAATTTTTACAATCGAGTTAATGGAGTGTCCATATGATGGTCAAATGGTGCACCCTATAATGAAGACCTATGTTTGAATGCCAAAAAGCCATTACTTAAACAGACATGTTATAGGTTCCATGTCTGAGAAGCGCTCCTGTCTCCCCCACCGTTTTCGGTTTCCCAGGCAAAATAGACTCATATGGGAAGGTGTGTGTGTTTTGACTGGAGTAGCAGGGGGGCAGGGCTAAGAGAGAGAGAGAGAGAGAGAGAGAGAGAGAGAGAGCGAGTTGGAGAGAGAGCGAGGGACGTAGGGGGAGGGGTTTGTTTATTTCTGTTGTGTTGTTTGATGGTAACTGCGCTTCCTGAGTCCACAGGGGAAAAAAGCAGGAGAGAGAGAGAGAGACAGAGAGACAGAGATGATGGAGAACGAGGGGAGATGGTTAGCAGTATGAGCGGCGGCCGAGAGACGGGAGACAAACGTGGCGAGGGAGGGATGGACGGACACACGGACGGATAGAGGCAGAGCGCGTCTCAGTCCGCCGCTCGTCGCCCCAAACAATGAACGTGCTGTGGTCGCTGCCGGCAACGCATCGCCACGGCAACCGGAGCCAGAGGGGTGCGCACTGAGCGAGAATGGCAGAGAAAGAGAGGAGGGGGAGGAAGGAGGAGAGATAGAAAGAGAGAGGGTGTTTTCTCCCAATGGATAGATCCTTCCTCTGTGTGTGTCTTTACATGTGTGTGTGGTTGATCATGTGTGTCTGTGTGTGGTCGGTGTGTGTTGGCGGCCAGTTGTCTGACACTATGATCTTCTGTAACCATCTAGGTGAATACAAGAAGGATGAGCTGTTGGAGGCGGCGAGGTGAGTACCAGACTCTTTGTTTTCATTCCGGGTTTTTTCCCCCTTTTCTTTCCATATGTGTTTTCCTGCTTTGTGACACCCTTTCATGTTTTTGCTCCTCTGTTCCTTTTTTCCTTCTTCCTTGTTCACCTGCTCAGTTCTTATCTCTTGAAAAACATATCTTGTTTCCATGCTCACTTTCTTCTCTGCACCTCTCCCGTGTCGGTTTCCTTTTCCCTTCTCCTCCACCTCTTGTTTCCTCTCTTCACTTATCTCCTAGTCCTCTCTACTCTCCTCCTCTTTCACTGATTCTTCTCATTTCCTCTTCTTATTTTTATCATCATCCCCTTGTCTTCTCTTTAATTCTTGTTTCCATGTTTGCCCTTCTTTCTTCTTTGACACCTCCCCATTCCTCTCGTCTTTGATCCGCTTAGGTTTTCTATTTCCGGTCCCTGTTTCTTATTCACCTCTCTCCTTTCTTGTTTTCTTGCTCCCTGAATTTGAATTCCATTCCTTTCCTCTCTTCTCCCTCTGTTTCTTCCTGTCTTTGGCTTTTCTTCTGTCTTTTGTTGAATTCCATCATTTGCTGCCACCTTCAATTCTCCTTCTAACTATTTTGCCGCTTCCTCCCTGTGTATTAAACTGTTTACTTGTTCTTTCTTTCCCTCCAAGACACACACACACACACACACACACTCACTCACTATCTCTCTCTCTCTCTCTCTCTCTCTCTCTCTCTCTCTCTCTCTCTCTCTGTCTCTCTGTCTCTCTCTCTCTCTCTCTGTCTCTCTCTCACACACACACACACACACACACACACACACACACACACACACACACACACACACACACACACACACACACACACACACACACACACTAGTCAGGTTTTTCAGATCCAGAGAACATGTGTGCCAGGGACACTTGCACATTTTGCATGTTATGGTTGCAGGTGGGGGGGGGGGGGGGGGGGGTTTTGTTTTTTTAAAGGGGGAAAGGGTTTTTTCGTTTGGGATTGTGTGTGGGTGGCTGAACGCTCAATGCCTCAACAGCCTCTCTCCTCTCTTTCTCTCTCCCATCTTTCTCGCTCTCTCTCTCTTCCTCCCTCTCCCTCTCTTCCAGGCATAGACACACACACACACACACACACACACACAAAACAAAAAAGACAGCAGCTGGTTTAGCATAGCAGTACCATAGTGTATTACAGGGTCAGCAGGCTGTTTAAGTGTGAACTGTGAACTCGGTGTGCCTCTATCACAGCTGAGCCACTGACTGGCTCATCACCAATGTCATTTTTCAGAATATTTTTTTCTTTAAAAAAGTGTTTTGGTCAAATAACTCCATATGGCTTATGGGATAATGTTGTTTTTCTGCTTAATTTCTCCCACCACTTTATTCGTGGCCCAGATACTGTAGCATTGTTGCACAGTCGTATAGAACAATAATAAGTAGAGCTGGTAAAATGGTTCCACATAATGCAGTGGCGCGATGCATTGACTGGAAAAAACATAATGACAGCAAATGTATTATAGAAGTATTTCTGTATAGCAAATCTGTCCCTTTAAGGTCGCCAGTCAGCTGACAATAAGCAAGTCAAGTCTGGTTGATTCATAGTCTTTGCTGATCTGTGTCTTCTCTTTTGATCTACTAGCTGTAAACTGGAAAATAACTGAAAAATGGTATCAACTGTTTCAATTGCAAATTTTGAACGCTTTGTGATTTATTTTCTGAAATGTGCTACTTAAAAACATTGATGAATTGGCAGGCATGATTGTGAACACTGTCCCTTGTGGACTGCTGTAGATCATTTGTGTGAGATCAGATATTTACAACTAGGCATGGGCCGGTATATGATGACGGTATGATAACCTTCAGCAAAAATATCACGGTCTGACGGTATTGCGGTATTGCAATTACAGCTTTAAAATGTATTTATGATTAATGTTTGGGTAAAAAACAAAATTTTTCCCCCCTTGAACACTAGAGCTGGGTAATATATCGATATTATATCGATATCGTGATATGAGACTAGATATCTTAAATTTTGGATATCGTAATATCGTGATATGACATAAGTATGCATAATGCAGTTCATAATGCATAATTGCATTACAGTAAAGTGATGTACTTTTCTGAACTTACCAGACTGTTCTAGCTGTTGTCCTTGTTCCGCACGTTAGATCCTCAAAATGTTGTTTGCATCGTAATGAAGGCTGTTAGGGTACCAGATGTAGAAGGCAGCTATTTGACCTAAAGAAAAAGAAAAAAGAATGAGAGAATGAAAGAAAGATGCAGAGCAATGGAGGTACAGGTGGAGAAGAACACACGGAGTGTGGAGAGGGAGGGTAAAGGTGGACAGCTTGGATGAGAAGTGAGTGAGAGAGGGGGGGGGGAAAAGGGTAGGAGAGCAGAAGACAATGGTAGTTGGAGAAAAACCGGAGGAGTGAGAGGAGAGACGGGGTGGGATATGAATGTCTTTTTGGTCAGAGAGTGAAAGATCCAGAAACAAAGAGAAGGAAGGAGAGGCCCTACCAAAAATACAAAAGTAAAAGGAGAGTATGGGAACATAGGGGAAGAATAATCCCTTTCTTTCCATCTGACAGCTTCTTACTTTACGGCTGTCACGGGGATGATGGTTGGACTGGTTGCTGTCTTGGTAACACTTTACTGGTGGTCACCCAGTGCCAGGGCAGTGAGCCTAGGAACCAGGAAACAGATCAACCATATAAACTAAATCCAATGCAGCTAGGATAAATAGTCTTCTATAAAATATTTTGTTTAGCTTGTTGCAGTCAGGTGTACAATAACACACATACACACACACACACACACACACACACCCTTCAATCCATCCCCTTAACATTCCTATACGTCAATCTGTTTCTGCACATTCAATTCTTCTATATCTTAAATCATTCTTCCTCATTTTTCTCCCCTACACTCTCCTGCTGAGCAACAGTGGTAGTCCTCTGTGGCGTCGGATGCTTTCTGTCTAATGCGTGTTTGTGTGTTTGCACATTTGCAGGAGTGGAAACGAGGAGAAGCTAATGGCCTTGCTCACTCCGCTCAACGTCAACTGCCACGCGAGCGACGGCCGCAAGGTAGGAGCAAAGCTTGCGCACTCAAAAACGCACGCACAGTAACGAGCTCATCACTGGCATTTTCTGTGCGACTGCACCTCAGGAAAGTCATCAGGGTGACAAAACCGACTGGTGCTTAAAGGTTTTATATAAGTGAAACAAATGCTGTTATTGGCCGCTGTGGGGCTTGGTTTTATCAAAGAATCCAAGCGCTTTCCAGCAGGCATTAGCAGCCTTTCGTGGTTGTCAGTCATTAAAATGAATAGATGGAGACACAAACCCTTCTGTGAATAAATTAGCACTCGTGCTGAACAATAGGAGTGCATAGCAACACACTAAACACTGTCAGCGTCAGGGACAGCTCTTTAACTATCCCTGATACCACCAAAACAAATGACAGCAAGCATTGTAATTTCCCTTGTGGGATTAATAAAAAAAGTATAAATTATTAATTTCAAGTGTTGGTTGTTCTGCTCTTTGTGTTAATTGAGGAATATATAACACGTGCAGATGTTCTTATTTAGTAAATTTGTATTTGCATCTTGGCAGTAACTGGGGTTCACGTGTAGTAGTTTCTTTTGGATTAATTAGTATTGAAGAGGAGCTGTAGCTGCTTTGTAGTGAAAGCATTCCAGCACAGAGAATTGAGTCTGGCTTTTATTTTGCAAGCAGTACCAGAAAGCACTACCCTCTCTGCTGAGGCCTTCACTTTGCCTTCACTTCACCTTATCTGAGGTCAGAAGTCAAATTAGGTTTACACAACGACATGTTTTAACATATCAGCAACAGTGAATTCTTTTGGCCAAGTGTTTTCTAAGTATGTTTCTCATAAACCGTAATCACAAAAGAAGCGGAAAATCATCACAAACACTCTGACTACTTACTACGACTTAATCTTTGTTGTGTCACTAACTAAAAATAAGAGGAAACTAAAAATAAAGGAAAGAAAAGTGAACTAGAATGAGCCCAGTTTCCATTTTCTCTGAATTTCTTGTGCTCGTTGCCTCTGTGTTGTATAAAGAGTGTGTAGTCTGGGGTGACCTCTAGCTCACCCAGTAGAGGTGATGTAGGCTGATTCCTTCGCAGCGGCCCGGGTTCGAATCCAACCTGTGGCCCATTTGCTGCGTGTCATCACCTATTTCTCTCCCCCCTTTCCTGTCTATCCACGGTCACTATCTAACTAATAAAGCCCCCAAAATAATCTTAAAAAAGAGTGTGTAATCTATTTGTAATTAGCTGCATGTTTTGCATTTAAACATTTGATCAATTTAACAGTCAGCTAATGTTGCACTTGGTAGTTAATTCTGTTCTTGTTAGATTGCAGAGTGTAGAATGAGACTTTAAGGCTTGAAAAAAAATGCTGGACATGCTAAATGAAATGCCAGGTAACACCAAAAGTACATTGGCCAACAGAGGAGTGTATTGTAAGTGCTGTTTACATCCTGTTTGCTTACAGTTTCTCTCAGTCACTTTGGTACATTTCTCTAATCATTTGCAAACCAGTAAGTCGATTTCTCACAAACAGCCCTACACAATGGATGTGCTGCAAAAGCCTGTAACTTGCTCAAAATCTCTAGTCTATTCTTCAAAAGTAAATCTTTATGTCAATGAACATGTCAGTGCCATCAGAATGCCGAGTCACTGTGTCATTGTTCACAAAGAAGATGCTTAATTTTATCAAAAAACTTTGTCATGTGGTCAATATGAAATTGTACTCTTGAAAATGCACAAGGCAGCCCTTTTTCTGTATTGAATTTATACATTTCAACACTACAAACTCACACATTCCTTTATGTGGGATTAGACAGATTGGACAGGATTCACATGTTATGCTTTTATTTGTGTTTTTTCAACAAATTCAAATTACAGTGTCATTGCGATTCAGAAAGAAAAACTCAAAACTATTTTATAGCACAAAGAAAACAAATATTATGTCAACATAGAACAGGTTACCACATGAAACACTTTTTTCTGTACAATCACAATGGTATGGGGTCCTGACATTCCAGTCTGTCGGGCCGAAGATTCTCATCGACATCACTGTATGGAAAACTTGCTTGACCGATTATGACAATGAGATCAACCATTTTGCATTTAAAGACACATCCAATGAACTTATGCCAATATATTTTGGGGGCTAAGACAATTCAACAGACATCCAGTATATTATATTTTGATCAACATGACATAAGCAATTGATTATGTAAAACAACAGCAGACAATTGTACGTGATCAATTGCATGCATGTACAAAGGAAATTGCAATTTGACCAAAACAATGATAAAATGCTTTTTATCTTGTGCACAAGTGACTAGATCATGTGGAGGTTGAACAAGCAGTTTTTTTTATTTATTTATTAAATTATTTTTTGGGGCATTTTAGGCCTTTAATTCCACAGGACAGATGAAGACATGAAAGGGGAGAGAGAAGGGGAATGACATGCAGCAAAGGGCCGCAGGTCTGAGTTGAACCTGCGGGTGCTGCGTCGAGGAGTTAACCTCTATATATGTGTGCCTGCTCTACCAACTGAGCTAACCCGGCCACGAACATGCAGTTTTGAGAGTGTCAATTGAGATCTGAGAAATGTACCAAAGCGACTGACAAAAACTCTACTAAAAATGATGTTGTAACCACGGCATCCGCTTAGGGAGCCCTGGGCCTTAGGTTGAGCTCAGACCACTTTCTAGTTTTGTGTTTTATAGCTTTAATTGAAATATTCCCTGTAGTCCTCCATATCATCGTTTCCAACCTGACCGAAGTAAAGACTGCTGCTGACCCGGGGATTTTCCTCGAGAGCCGAGCGAGACTGAAGCTCCGCTCTCCAGTGGCAATTGGCCAAAGAGGTTTGGGATCTTTCATGCTTCTACATGTCTCTTGGGGCTTTACGCTAAACGAAGAGTCTGTAACAACAGTCAGATTATCATGTGAAACTGAAACTCTCCATTCAAATCACAAACTACTGGAAAATGATGGGATGGCCTGCTCCACCTATGTAATAGCACATAAAGACATGGGGTTGTAGAAGCAAGCTGCTGTCATGGAGAGCTGGTTACATCTGAGAGATTTGAACAGTCAGAGACATTTTTCAGAAAACCGAGATTGCTGTAATTTATTAGTCGCTAAAGCAGAGCCTACTGTATTGTATTGGTTGCTATGGCAACCACTGGGGCAAGCAGGGAGCCTGTACTCTCGGTAACTGTTATATAAATGCTTTAACAGCGTTGAGGAGGCTTCTTTCTATAATCACGGGTACTTCAGTGTTGGTGATGATGCTCAGCTGCAGCTATGTATCCATCATATCACCATCATACCCATAATTGTGAGAGAGCATCCTCTGGTTATTATCTGTGCAGGTGGCCAGCTGGGGATGTAATACCCCGAGGGGAAAACCGTGTAATTTGAAATTCTTTGGAGATGCAGGGGACAAACACTAGAGATCACTGAATGAATGAATGCAACCAACCAGGTGACCATAAAAAACTGCTCAGACATATTCTGAGATGGAGCCCGACCGATAAAGGATTTTTAAGGCCGATATCGATACAAATATTTGGTGATTAAAAATCCGATATTCTGATATATCGGCCGATATATATTTAAAAGAAAAATCCAGTAACACGTAACAAAACATAAACGGATTTCCCTAACATTAGTTATTTGTAGTTATTTGAGTCCTCACTAAAATGATAATGCAATTTAAAAATAAACTTGTTTTATTATCACAACAGAACAGAGGAACGTCAAAAAACAAAAACAAAAAAAAAACATATATATATATATATATATATATATATATATATATAAGTTCTGATAAATAAAATGTATAAAAATACAAACTTCAGATATGAAACTTAAAGTCCTTAGAACAAAAACACAATAACAATAAAAAGTTGTCAACAGGGACGTTGTAGAGCGCCCTCTGGTGGACAAACTATTCAACGCCAACACATAACATGGTTGAATGGTGTTTCGTCCGTTTTTATTTTATTTTTTAAATATTCATTTATCGGCCATTATAAATGCCGATACCGATAGTTTGGTAAATGCCTAATATCGGCCAATAATATCGGCCCACCAGTATATTGGTCGGGCTTTATTCTGAAATGACCTCTTCTGCACAATCTGTATGTGTAACACTCTTAAATTGCTCTGACTGAAAGCAGTCATGCACAGTAGATGGAATATATTTTCACGCCAGTGCAGTTTTATCCTCATTGATGGTGTTAGGGTAATTTAATGGGGCGATAGGGATTTGCATTCCCACTGCTAACAGAAATTGAGTCAGTTCTGCATAATAGTTTAGATATTAGGTGAAACTGAGGGTACCTTTCCCACTTGTTATTTTTTTTAAGGTGAGGTTCAAATACAAATCATGTTTTACTATATGATTAGTTTAGGTACCTGGTTGAAGTATGATGTCATTTGGTATATGTTATAGTAGGATGAGTGTGCATGGGGAATGGCAATAGAAAACAATTTAACACAAAATAAGAGGCAATCTAGACCATTTCTTGTGACAAAGATATGGGCCTTTGACAGTGAGTATAAGTAACAGACAGTAAGATTTAAATATAACTATTATATAACTTAAATATATATAACAAATGCAGAAATGTTGATTGCAAATGCCCTGATTGTACACACAGCAGGCACACATGGGAAGAGAGGGTGAGCAAACAAGATGGTGAGAGATGCAATATGGACATTAGTGTTAGTTGTAGGACTAGTATTTGGCCACCCCTGACCACATACTGTTGTTTTAGTCTGAAGCAGTTTTGGTTTGGGCTATGCTCCTTAGTTCCAGTTAAAAGAACTTTCAATGTGAAAGCAGAAAATTATTTTAAAAAATTCAGTAGAGTTGAGGCTGTTAAGGTAACATAATGTCCATGTTTCTGAACAACAATTACATATGGGTGTAATGTTAGGTTGTCACTTTTTTGACAATGTACTGTATACCGTAAAACAGTTTCTCCGTCCACAACTCTAATTCTAGTAAAAGCTTTTTGTTCTTATTGCACTGCTCGATAGTATAGGCGACAGCAGAATAACAGCCGTGCGCGTGCCTGCCTGCCTGCACACACTCAGATGATGATTGAGGGCCCATCAGAGTGGGATATTATTGACACAGCTGAGTGGAGAGTGTTATCAAGCTGCCTCTATTGAAACCTCTCTCTCACGGCGCCCCACACACAACACACACACACACACACACACACACACACACACACACACACACACACACACACACACACACACACACACACACACACACACACACACACACACACAGGCTGGCTGGACTCATTTTTCCCACACTCTTTCTTAATGTTCAATTTTCCCTTCCCCTTCACTGACTTTTTCTTCAAGCACTTTCAACTACTGACTGACTGTCAGTGCTAGAAATACTGTTTTCAATTTTTCATGGAATATATTTAATGTTCTGGACTCTGTTGAGTTCCGTCTGGTGTGGGTGTGTGTTTGCCTTTTGTTTGTGAATATTGTGAATGTTGGATCTATATCTTACCAGTGAGAATCATCGCACCCACTTGAGTCCTAGCTGGCACGAACATCAAAGACTCAGACAACTCAAGAGCAAGACCAAGATTCAGATCCAGAGAGAGTGAGAGAGAGAGAGAGAGAGGAAAGAGAAGAGAAAATACTTTCATTGAAGCCTTATTTAAATGTTGATTATACTGTAGGAGCTTATCCTGCTGAGAGCACCATGCCGACTGACTGAAAAACATGCATCTCCAAAAGGAATAAAAACAAAAAAGAATTTTCAGGAATAGAGCATAGTGGCCATACAATATGTCATGCCATTTGAAGACTATGTTATATTTCAGTAAACATGACGCACTGTCATAAGAAAAAGTTGCAAGCGCTCTATGCTGACATATGCAAGGTCGGCTGTTTCCTGAGCTTTTGCTCTACAATCGAATGAGGTGCTTTTGATTTCGTTGCTCACATCTCTGTATTCAAAAAAAAAAAAATGCCAACATGCCTGGAAACCCTCTCAGATCAGAGTGTAGCCCGTCATGGCTCTTGTCTTGACGGAAGCTCGCTCATGTTTACAAATCCAGGCGAACACAACACAAGGTTGTAGGAATGATGAATGATTGTTCACAGCAGTGTCAGTGGTCAGTGTGTGCATAAATGTAACCTGATGCCCGGTCTGAGAGATGTGTAATTGTACTCCTGCTCTCATGAAACAAAGCAAAGAAATACCCAGAGGCATTTGTTAACTGTTCATGTGGCAGATGACAAATAGGGTGACCCCAAAGCACTTAATATGCAACCTCACTGTATACGGTAGCCTACTGACTTACAGTGTACTTCTACTTCAGAGGAAAACATTCTACTACTACATTTGCCTGACAGAGAACGTTGCAGATTCAGATTTCACTCTACTTTTAGTGTTGTCTTTTTCCGTAAACAATACATGTTAATGTCGCCACAGTCAGCGTTTAATGACGGCGGAGCTGTCTCGTCCTATATCGTTAACAAGTTTAACACTTAAGCAGAGGTGTTCATTTCCAAACAGGCTTAGTGGCTTGACGTTTTAATGTTGAAGTATGGATTTGGTTTACAGACGGTAATGTTATTAGTGTCACAAGAAATGCAATGTTCCTGTAGGCTTTTTATCTACGGTCTACGAGAAGACACGATACCAGAGTCCCCGCTTCCACTGCTGTACTTCGGATGTGTGGGGACACAGGCACGGAGATTCCTTGATTCATAGATGGATAAATATAAATATATATATGATTTTGGTAGTTTGTACACCACATATAAACATGTATATGTCATAAACAGTAGCTAATTGGCTAAAATATACACCAACTACCAGTGTGGTCCCTAAATATAATAATATGGAACTTTTCTATAAGAATGTGTAGCCGAAGTAATGCTTTTGTGATGTGAGGTTTAACAGTTAACTGAATGGAGAAAGATACTTGGAAAAAAATGTAGTGCTTCTAAAAAACTTTCGCGTCCATCTGAGATTGAAAGAAAGAAAAGTCTCTTTCGGTTAAGGCGCTGACACACCAACCCGATTATCGGCCGTCGGCCAGTCTGCCGAGGTCGGTGACTCAAGTCTGTTCGGTGTGTTCCGTGCCGTCGTCAGTCGGAGGAGGAGCCGTCGGCCTTCATTTGGGCCGATTTGACTTGTTGAATCGGCCAGTGGGCAGTCGGACTCGATGACCAATTACTGGAAATGACGAGCGGGATGAGCCTGACTAATGCCTCTCAAAATCTGACGAAAATCTTTTAAACTCTCCTTTGTCGATCTGAAATGAAGACAGATTCAGCAACTGCATGGCCTATTTATCGCTTAAAATGTTTTCAGAAACACGTTTCGGTGAACTGTTTTTGTAAAATACAAGATAATATTCCGAACGAGCCGCCATTATGGTCGGTTTTGAAATTCGGGAGAAGCCAGACCCATGTGACACATTCGTCCAATCAGCTGCCGGTTTTCATTTTTTGGGTGACAATCATAGACTGTTAATATACAGTCTATGGCGACAATACCATGGATCTATTGGACAATACAGATTAGCACCGCCTGCTGTTATGGAGACGTATTACGTCTCCCGCACGCGCAGAACGTATGCTCAAGTCGGCGTCGCTTCGGTGTCTTCCGAGGCACTTTTTGGACCTCTGGGAGCCGACTGATCAGTCCGACTGCCTTTTCTGCAGACGGTCGGTCGTCGGTTTGTTGTGTCAGAGCCGGGAATTCACGCGGAACAGGCGCAACTCTGCCGTCCTTATGTTAAGCCCGCCCACCGACTCTATACACGATATGATTGGCCTGACCAGAATTTTTCCAGCTTGCAAGCCAACGGAGAGTTGCTCGACTGACCCTGGCTGCAAAATACATTTGCTGCCGCTATGGTGCGTCTAGATTTCTAGACTAATTTAGGAGTGTTTTCCTGAAGTTAATTTCGGAACTGCTTAGCTTTAAACTCTGCCGTGGAGCCCACAGCTCCTCGGAAAAGTCAGTGTTTATAGCTTAGAGGCTGATATCAGTGTGTGTGTTTCTGTGTGTCTGGCTGTGTGTGTGTGTGCATGGAGAGCATAAGATGAGAAGACTAGCTGTGGATTATTTATCTTTCAAGCTGTTGACTGGGCTGTCAGAGGTGTGTGTGTGTGTGTGTGTGTGTGTGTGTGTGTGTGTGTGTGTGTGTGTGTGTGTGTGTGTGTGTGAGAGGACACAGATTTGCTAATGTTTATTGATCCAGTCATCTGACACTACTCATCTTGTTAGCTCGTTCACCTGCTGAAGTGCAGACCTGACCTGAGTACTGAGGCAGCTCAGGCGGAGTGAAGTTGTTCCATTATTTATGCTAACATAAAAAGTATAGTTTTACTCTTACATTTAAACATGTTTTTTTGATGAACTGTGCAGTCCTTCCAGAAAACTTCGGAGTTTTCTTTGCACGTTTTCTTAAAAAATGCGATAGAATATGCAGGATATTTATGCAATTTTATGCAATGAAATTGCGGGAACTTGCAAAAATTGCGGAAACTTGCAAAAACGTTTGATGAAAAAGAGAAAACAAAAGTGATTCCCTCAACACCCTGCTTTTCTTTTTTTACTTTATTTAAAAAAATTGTTTACAGATATTCAGTCATCGCAATACGTAAACAAATAAGATACAAAATATATACAAATAATATAATATGAAAGTAAAAATAAATAATAGTCTAAACAGAGGGAAATAAAAGATACAAAAGAGACAGACTTTCAAAAATCGTTAATAATATAGACAGCAGGAGCACTTAAAGAAATTTCAGATATCAGATATTAAGATAGCTTTCTTATTGGATACCAACTTAAGAGACTCAAAGTGCATGTCAAATTCCCCCCCCCCCGCTTTTCGATGAAGTTCACGTTGCGTAATTACGTCACTTCATAACGTTCCCATGGCAACAGCGGAAAATGGCTGCTCTTGTGTGAAGTAAACGCAACATTTTTCAACTTTCTGCTAAGATATATGTGACTTTTTTGCAACAAAAATGCGGGGATTATGAAATCATGCAAGCCCTGCATATTTTGCGCGGGAAAAAAAGTGCAGTGTATTTGAAAAAAATGCGGCCCCGCATAAATATGCAGACTTTGGCTGATTCTGCATTGAATTATGCGATCGCATAATCACGTTTTTCTGGAGGGACTGACTGTGGAAATGTGTTAACCGACAACAGCTCACAACTATTTTACATTTAGCCCTAATTTAGCCTCTTTTATAACCTTATCTCCTAAATAATTGCATAATGAGACAACCTTTTTTAGAGATAGCTTGAGAGAAATGTTTTAAAATACCTGGAGAAACGTCAAAATTAGTCTTTGGAGTTATACGTTTCTGAACATTTGGGTACAGAATGACTGTATGGATTATCCAGGTTCCAAATCCGAGGACACCATTTGGATGAATTATGAAATGCAGCCCTTAGCAGGAGTCCAATGGATAGCTTTAGTTTGGGTTTGACACATTAGAAAGATGTTTTATTAAGATATTAGTCTGTAGCATGAAGCCAAGACAGCATCATAATTTTGTGAAAAGGATGTCATTTGCTGATTGATGCTTAAACCGATGCTGCAGATCACACCTGTAGTTTTCACACTGACAGTGCATAATACAGTGCCTTGCGAAAGTATTCGGCCCCCTTGAACTTTTCAACCTTTTGCCACATTTCAGGCTTCAAACATAAAGATATAAAACTGTAATTTTTTGTGACGAATCAACAACAAGTGGGACACAATAATGAAGTGGAACGAAATTTATTGGATATTTCAAACTTTTTTAAGAAATAAAAAACTGAAAAATTGGGCGTGCAAAATTATTCAGCCCCTTTACTTTCAGTGCAGCAAACTCTCTCCAGAAGTTCAGTGAGGATCTCTGAATAATCCAATGTTGACCTAAATGACTAATGATGATAAATAGAATCCAGCTGTGTGTAATCAAGTCTCCGTATAAATGCACCTGCTCTGTGATAGTCTCAGAGGTCCGTTTAAAGCGCAGAGAGCATCATGAAGAACAAGGAACACACCAGGCAGGTCCGAGATACTGTTGTGGAGAAGTTTAAAGCCGGATTTGGATACAAAAAGATTTCCCAAGTTTTAAACATCCCAAGGAGCACTGTGCAAGCGATAATATTGAAATGGAAGGAGTATCAGACCACTGCAATATTACGAAGACCCGGCCGTCCCTCTAAACTTTCAGCTCATACAATGAGAAGACTGATCAGAGTTGCAGCCAAGAGGCCCATGATCACTCTGGATGAACTGCGGAGATCTACAGCTGAGGTGGGAGACTCTGTCCATAGGACAACAATCAGTCGTATACTGCACAAATCTGGCCTTTATGGAAGAGTGGCAAGAAGAAAGCCATTTCTTAAAGATATCCATAAAAAGTATCGTTTAAAGTTTGCCACAAACCACCTGGGAGACACACCAAACATGTGGAAGAAGGTGCTGTGGTCAGATGAAACCAAAATCGAACTTTTGGCAACAATGCAAAACGTTATGTTTGGCGTAAAAGCAACACAGCTCATCACCCTGAACACACCATCCCCACTGTCAAACATGGTGGTGGCAGCATCATGGTTTGGGCCTGCTTTTTTTCAGCAGGGACAGGGAAGATGGTTAAAATTGATGGGAAGATGGATGGAGCCAAATACAGGACCATTCTGGAAGAAAACCTGATGGAGTCTGCAAAAGACCTGAGACTGGGACGGAGATTTGTCTTCCAACAAGACAATGATCCAAAACCTAAAGCAAAATCTACAATGGAATGGTTCACAAATAAACATCCAGGTGTTAGAATGGCCAAGTCAAAGTCCAGACCTGAATCCAATCGAGAATCTGTGGAAAGAACTGAAAACTGCTGTTCACAAACGCTCTCCATCCAACCTCACTGAGCTTGAGCTGTTTTGCAAGGAGGAATGGGCAAAAATGTCAGTCTCTCGATGTGCAAAACTGATAGAGACATACCCCAAGCGACTTACAGCTGTAATCGCAGAACAAAAGGTTGCGCTGCAAAGTATTAACTGAAGGGGGCTGAATAATTTTGCACACCCAATTTTTCAGTTTTTTGATTTGTTAAAAAGGTTTGAAATATCCAATAAATTTCGTTCCACTTCATGATTGTGTCCCACTTGTTGTTGATTCTTCACAAAAAATTACAGTTTTATATCTTTATGTTTGAAGCCTGAAATGTGGCAAAAGGTCGAAAAGTTCAAGGGGGCCGAATACTTTCGCAAGGCACTGTATATAGATTCAGTTGAGGTACAGACAGCTATATATTTCACCCTCTTTCCTCCATGGTTTCTTTCTTTTTAACGCTGACACTGTGTGTGTGTGTGTGTGTGTGTGTGTGTGTGTGTTGTAATCAAACTAGCACACACTCATGCAAACGACACAAAACAAAATGGTCCAAATGTGGCCGTTCACCCCCCCCAGATAGATCATGTCGCGTTGCTATGGCAACTGCTGACAGCTAGCAGTCACCGTTGTCATGGGAACAGCTTGACAGGCTCGTAAAGAGAACTGTAAGACTGAGAGGGAGAGAGAGGATGCTGGAAGAGAGGTTAAAGAACAATGGGACACATCACAAAGAAGGAAGCAGCAGATTACACAGCCCATACGTTTTTTTTTTTATGTTTTGTTAAATCTAAATGTGCGATTGATATTTGTGATGGTCCGGCTTATTTTTCATGCTGTTTTTGAGACGTCTGTGTTTGCTGTCAAATGACAAAATAAGCAAAATCAAATAAATGTTGTAATGTGACGAGAATTTGTAGCTACCATTCATATTAATAGTGTTTCTATGGAGAAGGAAGGGATACATAAAAAAAGATAAATGCTACCATGGTAAGTCAGAAAGAAAGATTAGTATTTTCCATCTTGGCTTCAACATATATTTTCTCCTTCCCCTCCTCCACTACTGACTCCCCTCTACCTTCTCAGAAAGGCTTTTAGGTGATTAAAACACCACAATGTTTTTTTTTTTATTGCTATTGTTCATTTTCAGTCTGTCGCTGTGAGTGCCGATTGCCACTCTTTGAAATATCGTCTACTAGGTTTTTCACTTTGGGGCAACAAATTTCATCAAGTATCAAAGCACTTTATGGATAGAAACACCAAGAATTGAAGGACACGGGCACCAAAAACAAACGACATCTAACTTACTACAGTCACGCTTTTGCGGGTGTTCAGTCTGACTGACCGACAGAAAAAACATTGTCATCCATAGAGCATGGCATGACATTTCATAAAACGCTTTTTTCACTAAAAGTGTACTTCAACATGCATTATCACTTACATGCCAAATGATGGTATTTCACAACTGATCCTGAAAATAACAGTAGGCTATATACATAGTTAAAACATAGTAACTATGCCATAAGCCCAGGGTTCAACCTATTTTTTTAGACTAAAATGCTCTCATTCTCACATCTCTCTGGATCTTGAATACATACTTAATTTATTATACACTATGAACAGTCATAAACAACGCTAATCTGATCTTCTCTACACTTGAAATATTATGCCGTGTAAACACCAGAACATTTAAAGACCCTTATTTATTTTGCTCACTGTACTGCTGCTGCACTGTCTTTGAAGAGCATTCATTAAAAAAACACTTTCCTTTTTTCTTTCTCCGCCATCTGAAGGGCCACCTTTCAAATAGTAAAAAAAAAAATACTGAAAGAAATGCATCTTTAGTGCATAAATTCAGTGCACTAGAAAAAGAACCGGCTGCAGTGGAGGAAAGTTGGAGGACGATGGATGTATTATGACTCAGATAGATGATAAATGGGTGATGCTTTTGATTATTAGCACTATTGGCGTGTGGCTGCTAAGGTCAGAGTGTTAAGTTTCAGCTGGAGCTGCTTTTTTATGACTTTAATTCAAATAGACTTCTGTGTGGAGAATCCAATACAAGACTCCCTCTCTCCCTCCTCTCTCTCTCACACACACACACACACACACACACACACACACACACACACACACACACACACACACACACACACACACACACACACACACACACAGCTCTCACATGGTTGACAGATTGAGGGGGTGGAGCTTAAACCCAGTCTGACCCTGGCAACAACATCATGGTGATGCAACAGTGCGTGTGTGTGTGTGTAGCTGGTTTAATGTATGTAAATGTACTGAGGACCTGATCACTGTTTATTTATATCTACAATTTGAAATAAGAAACACACGCACGCACACACACACAGAACGACACTGCATTTGAAATGAGGATGATGACTAACTGTGTAGTCTGTGTAACTGTCCTGGTCCTTCCAAATGCTGCTGTCACATCCTGTAAATACGAGTGTACCATCTGTCCACCCAGCTCTGCCTCTCTGCCTCACTGCTGCTCCTCTGCTGAACTCAGAGATCAGCAGAGATGATCTATTTTTTAAGATCTCCTCTGACATCTGGTCAACTCTAAGCAGGAGATGGGCTCAAAGTGAAATAGCACCAGGAGCTAATTTTCACTTTCATCTGACAAAAAATCCTTAGTTGCAACAACTAATACCATTTTTCTACACTTTGAAATATATATATATATATATATTTCTCTATAAGTGACCTGTGAATGACATTGTTATGGAAAGAAAGATACCTAGAACACCAATACAGCTGTGTGTGAGGTTAACTGTAAGGGTAAAGGTCTGTTAACTGTACTGTAGCATTCTGAATTCTATTGATATTTCAGCTTGTGCTTTTTGATTAAATTGATAGCAATTGACATCCCAAAAAATGCTGGTAAATTGTTTAAATCAGCTGGCCTGCTCAGCTCCGATTGATGCACTGTTTTGGGATTTGACTTGGTTTGTTGTATGAAGATCATGCTGATGTTTTATCATAAGATTTGGGTATGGCTATCCCCTGTGCAGCCATCATACCACCAACATCTGAATCCTGCTGACAGGAGTCACAACTCCTGGTCTTCCTCTCTGAGCACCTTCCGTTTATTTCCACCCGACACCTCCACGTGGTCATGCCTTTCCGGCGTTCTTCTTTCAGAGCATAAAGTGGTTGTCAACAGAATCAGTTCCATTGCGATGCCATGACCGAATGCATGATGTGGAGGAATCTTGGCACTTTTAGAGAGGTTCACACAGATCCCAGGGGGCGATGGTGCTAAAAATATTCAAGAGCTGTCATTGACAATAGGCTGACCAATCGGCACAGCCGGTTCAGCTCACATGCTGATGTTGATGCCACACAAGGAAGTGGAGTATAGTTTAGTAGAGTAAGGTCTAAAAAGCCATGGAGGCACCCGTCCTCACTTACCTTCCTTGGAATAAAAAAAAAGAAAGTTGATTGATGATGAAACATCTACCACTTTTCCATGCCATCACCATGTAGGACCTGTTATTATGTTATGAAACCAGGTGGAACGTAGAATGTAGTTTCCACATGCATACATTGTTGTGTTTAAAATGAAGGTTAAATCCTTCAGGGAATACGTTCTTTGTAATTTGGGTGAACTGACTCTTTCACGCAGGAATTATGAACAGGTTTTTTCATAGTATCATTGTTAAGGCTTTGATTCACAGAAATATTAGTAGGTTTTGAAGGCTAATAAGTGGTGGGTCAGCTTTTCTGGAATATGGACTGACTCTTAGCATGAGAATTTCTGGAAGATTGCAGGCCAAATGGCATATGTGAAAGGGACATTTCTAGTTAGCTCAGTGTGTGCTATGGAAGAACTGTTAAAATAGATCTGCCTGCTGCATGTAGTAGCTTTAATCCCAGCCTTATTCACAATTTGATCTCTAGTACATCCAGTGTTGTAAAATGACTTTTATATCATGACTGAGAGGCAGGATTTCCATTACTTTTTCCTGTAACAAGTTCAATTTGACTGAATAATGGGAACATTCTCACCGCCGTAGCATTTCTCCACCAGTGTGGGTCTCACTCCAGCTTTGAAGAATGGCCTTTGCTGAGAGCATAACGAGGAAGCACTGCATGGAGAGCTGAAGCCATCTCATCTCAGTCCCATTTTAAACCATTCAGAACTGCAGCTCTTCATCAGTTTTATAGAGGAAATATATTAGGGGTTTATAACTGTAGACTGATTAAATGTTGGAACAGCCCATTTCTCTCTTACCTTAAGGAATGTTGTACAACTGGGTGCTCAGTGAGAGCCAGAATGTGTACCTCCTTATTGCACTTGTATACAGCACTGATGTCATGAAGTCCTAATGATAGGCTGTAGAACGAACATGTGGACTAACATTTTTTTTTATATTTTTGTCTCTTATTTTTTCCCTCCCACTGTGTGTCTCCTACTTACCCTTTTTCTTTTTCTCTCTTGTCTTGCTCTTATTGTCCCTCTTTGACTCTTTCTGTGTCCCTTCCTGTCTCTCCAGTCCACTCCACTCCACCTGGCAGCAGGATACAACAGGGTGAGGATAGTTCAGCTGTTACTACAGCATGGAGCAGATGTTCACGCAAAGGACAAGGGGTATGTACAAGTAAATAAAAAAATAAAAAGAATAGATTTGAATAGATTTAAGGTAAAACTAGATCATGCACATACCTAGACATGCTTAATTTAGATTTTTGGTTTGGGAGTTTGAAGAGGTGGCAGGTGTAGTTGCTAGACTGATTCTAGCTGTTCCCCTCAATTGATGTTCTTTAAAATTTAGCTTAGATAATTTAGGCAGACAGTGTGAGAACATGATAAGGTGTAATGAAACTAGAATTTTATCGTAAAGAATACATTTGGTGAAATAATTGAGATGCTACCAACATGGCTGTCAGGATGGAAATGATTAGTGCTAATTAGTAAATGTTAGCATGCTAACATGCTAAGCTGAGCTGGTGAACATGTTAAACAGTGTCTGCTAGACATCGACATGTTAGCGTTGTCATTGTGAGCATGTTAGCACACTGACGTTAGCATTTAGCTCAAAGTGCCTCTGTGCCTAAGTACAGCCTCACGTAGCTGCTAGCATGGCTACAGACTTGGGTTTTGTTACAAAATGCATTATTAAACTGCAGAAAGATGATATAGAGGTAAAGAAGTAGGGTGTTAAGTTCTGTGTTTAAATAGTTCAAATGTATATTCAGTGTTACTAAGAATGCTGTTTTGCTCTTCCAGTGGTCTGGTGCCTCTACATAATGCCTGCTCTTATGGACACTATGAAGTTACTGAGCTGCTGCTAAAGGTACATTCACACATGCTAGCTCAGCTTAGGCAGTGCACTTACTCTTAATTAATAGCATCATATTTTTTTTTTTTTTTCTCAACAATGCAGACTTTGCTCTTTTTCCTCCCAGCTACTTTTTTCGATCTCTCTATCTTCCACCCATTTATTCATCCACAATGCCTTTTGTTTTCCAGCATGGAGCGTGTGTGAACGCCATGGATCTGTGGCAGTTCACCCCACTCCATGAAGCGGCATCTAAAAACAGAGTAGAGGTCTGCTCCCTGCTGCTGAGCCACGGGGCTGACCCGACCCTGCTCAACTGCCACAGCAAGAGCTCAGTGGACATGGCGCCCACTCCCGAGCTAAAGGAGAGACTTACATGTGAGTGTGGTGCTTCATTTACATAAACTGCAGCTGCAGCTAAATGTGTCACAGTGCTGAATTAATGAATAGGTTGTTTTAGGATGGGTATATTTACACCAGGCATGTTTGGAGCAGTTGGTTTGAATGTATTGAGCATTCAGACATTTGGAAATGTGAATGTCAATCTTTTGATGAGAGAACTGTTGTTTTCTGGAGCTGAAAACAAGGAATTATGGGTTTGAAGAGAGACAGATAATAACCGCTGATAATAACCGTTCCACATGCTTGGAAAGCTTAGTAGAACAAAATGAAGTCTTGACTGGTGATAATATAGTCAGCTTTTTTTCATGTGTACTGATGAAACACCATAGAAGAAGAGTGCAAACAAGTCCATAATTTCTACTTGTCATGGACTAATTTCCTCTGTGGCAGCAAAGCGTACAGAAGCTGTCAGAAACTCCTTCAGGTTAAACTTGGCTAAAGCAACCCTCACAGGGCTGACAAACTCTAAAAGATGCTCTCTCGTCTGTGTATACGTTGTGAATACTAATATCCTTGAACAACTATGCATTAGGTTCCATTTTGATTTCAAGTTGATTTATTTTTGCTCAAGATGTGTATCCAGATAACCTTTCACAATATATTCATACTCTTCTCCACTGTTGCTTTTCAAAATACTGATTGTGTTTGGAACATGTGTCATGTATTTGTGCATCCATAAAAGCAGTACACCCCCATGCATGTGTTCTCTGAATTGAGCATTTTGCAGATGTATGTTAATTAAACAGAACGAGCGCTGTAATTAATGAAATATATTTTTTACATCTGCACAGTCAAAGCAGACAAGATAAGTGTTTGCCGATGCCAGAAAGATCTTTGCAACTCTTTGAAAGTAAATTAGTGAGTCAGCTCTCTCGCTGCTGCACTTGTTGCTTTATCTTTGTAATGAGGCAGATCAAACAAACATCAAGCGCTACAAGAATCATACGCCGTCATCAGTTTATGTATTACTTGCAGTACAATTGCTCCTATTAGTTGTTGTTTTTTTACGAGGTTGTGTCTTTGAAACACATCTCAGTGGGACATTTGCTGCAATAACCAGTTTTTTTTAAATCAGAATATTGTAGTATTTCTTCCACATGAAGGGGGGTTATATTTGTTTGGCAGTTGAGTAAAAATATCAACAATCTTGTTTTGTATGTAATTGTAATTGCATAGGACATCATAGAATTCATAGGCAGCTGATGAAATGCAAAGATCAAGAAAATAAAACCATTGACATCATATACATTTGATTGGTTGCTGTTCAGCAGCTGTTTGTCAAATCTTGGACTGTCTGTCATTTAATGCAACAACAACGGCAACTAATAGATCAGATTAAACGTTTACTGTAATGGTTTTGCTATCTTAAGAATGTTTTAAGCCATTTCAAGTTGGCTTTTGAAAGGAGCTGCACATGAAACCCAAAACATTTGTGGGGCACTGTGGTAGACTAGCAAGATAAAAAAAAAGACTTCAAGTTTCTCTTAAAAGAATAAACTGCAGAGGCAGCTTCTGTCCCCCCCATTCATCAGCTGTTTTTTTTTATGGTGTTTGTTTTGACTCATCTCTCTCTCTCTTGACCATGTTCCCTTGAATTCTGTGTGGCGCTCAAATCATTTGTTGAAACCTTTGATTATAAATGCATGAATGCCGTCGCTCGATCGGTAGATAGACTTGAACAGACTCATTTTTATGTAGTCTGAAATGCTTCTGAAGCAAAATAGTTTTTTTGTAATTTTTAGTCCTCGGGGGGTATAATCACTTATTTCCGCTCCAACTCCGGTACACAGAATGGCATCATAAGTCATTAGTTCTCTGGTCAAAACTTTGAAGTAAACTTACTGAAATATTGCTATGCCACAGAGGCATTGCATGTGAAAGAATCTATTGTTGTGGTCAGGTGAGAACCTTGTAAATCCAGATTTGTTTAAGTATGTCATTTGGTTGAAGCGCCAGATGCTCCTCTGTGGGTTTAGATGCTTTGGGTTCGTAGGAAACCTGTCAAGATAAACTAAAATTTCACCTGAAACCGAGGCTGCTTTCTTCGTTCCTGACATGTTAACATTGTGTGTGTTTACTGTAGATGAGTTTAAGGGCCACTCGCTGCTTCAAGCTGCTCGCGAAGCTGACATGGCCAAGGCTAAGAAGACCCTGGCCCTGGAGATCATCAACTTCAAACACCCTCACACCCACGAGACTGCGCTGGTAAGATGAATACACACACAATTGCTTTACCGCAAACACATATTCCTACACTGGCGCAGAGGTGATAAAGTGATGTTTTGTTTGTGTGTTAGCATTGTGCGGTAGCATCGCCGCACCCCAAGAGGAAACAAGTGACGGAGCTGCTGTTGAGGAAAGGCGCCAACGTAAACGAGAAGAATAAAGAGTAAGTGCTGTCTTAATCTGCTCAAAAACAAAAAGTGAGATTGTTAGATTTGGATGCTAACTGTACACTGTCAACAAAATCATTAAACAAAGAAATTATTGCAGGCTGATGTTGGTACTTTTTAACTGAAGCTGCTAATAGTTGGTATTTTGTACAAAGTAGCACACTTAGATGAGCATGTTTTTGTAAAGGTGTACTGCTTGTAAAACAGAAGAAACCAATGTGGAACAATCACCTTTATCTCCTCCTTTTTTCTCTTCTCTCTGTAGTTTCATGACTGCTCTCCATGTAGCAGCAGAACGTGCTCATAATGACATCATGGAGGTGCTACAGAAACATGGTGCCAAGGTAAACCACAGTGTTTTCCATATTCACTTAAATCATCTATCATTTCTTTCATATCTTCATTTTCACCTTCATCCAGCTATTTATATATTCCTCTACCTCCACCTTAATCCTTTTTTTCTTTTTGTTTGTACATCCAGATGGGGTTGTCTCTTTCTTATCCCTATTTACAGTTCCTATTAAGGTTATTCACGCTGCATTGAATTAAAGTAGATTTAATGTGGCACTAATGAACAGAAAAAGTACCCTTTAGTGTCAACATGAAAACAGATCT
Source organism: Perca fluviatilis (assembly GCF_010015445.1). Classification (NCBI taxonomy): domain Eukaryota; kingdom Metazoa; phylum Chordata; class Actinopteri; order Perciformes; family Percidae; genus Perca; species Perca fluviatilis. Next base: position 14,516,348 of record NC_053128.1, on the reverse strand, counting down.
CTACATAGTGAAATTAATTACAAGTATAAAATACAAAATCACCCTCAGAATTAAAGCGCGAGGGATTACTTTCAGAGCTGCCATTTTGATCTAATAGTCATAAAACAGTCATACAGGGTGAAATTCAGTGAGGAGTGAGTCCTAATTTTCTTTTTTCAGTCTTGCTAGTGCACATAGCATTCCGGGTTGGGAGAAAAACGTGCTCTGGTTTATTGGCATTTCTTTAAACCAATCACAATTGTCATGGGTGACGCTAAGCTCCGCAAAGAGCCGCTGCAAAATAGTCGTGCGAGAGAAGACTGAGATTTGACAGCTAGCTGTCTCAATTTACCCTGCAGAGATCTGAGGAGCAGTCAACCATAGTCCTCATAAATCCACCAGAGTTTAAAATTTGTGCACAAAGAAAGCGGAAGGAAACTGACATCGGCGAAAATACATGCATCCGGCGGAATTTCCTGCAGCACCGAAGCAATCCCGGAAGTGGAACGTCAAGGATATAGACTATTCTCACCAGACACACTGTAAATGAGGCTATTTGAGGGGAAATGGATTCATCAGAATGTATGTTAGTAAATTAAAGACATTTCATCAGAAACCAGAAACTTTTTTTTTTTTTTTTTTTTTTAGAATTGAAGACACTACAGTTTAGGAAAAAATGTTCCTCTCAACAACCGTGATATAAAGGTGCTTGTGTTTGCAGGTGAACGCCCTGGACACGCTGGGTCAGACGGCTTTGCATCGTGCAGCAATGGCAGGCCACCTTCAGACCTGCAGGCTGTTGCTAGGATATGGGGCAGACGCCTCGCTGGTGTCACTGCAGGGATTCACTGCTGCTCAAATGGGAAATGAAGCTGTTCAGCAAATACTCAACGGTATGCCTGTGTGTGTGTGTGTGTGTGTGTGTGTGTGTGTGTGTGTGTGTGTGTGTGTGTGTGTGTGTGTGCGTGTGCGCGCGCCTTGTTTTGGTTGCTATGCAGCAGCTAGCAACAGTGGGATTAACTGGAATTGTTTTTGAAAGGTCAGTATTGATACTTTCAGACTGAAGTTGCAGATTGGGTAAAGGCAGAGTGAGCCAACTCACCTGTTCTGTGTTAGAGGAAACGCCACATTACATTACTGCATGTATTTCCAGATTAAAGGTGCACTGAGGTTAGTCTGGCAATCACCAGACCAAGCTCAATCTTTTAAGATTGAACATTAGTCTGGGAGTGTGTGCATAGTTCAAATGACTCTGTACGCAATTGGATAGTCCTTCAACCAATCATACCAACGATCCGGGTGGCATACTGGTCCTCCATCAGCGCGACCAACGGTGACACGACCGCAACAACAGGTTTGAGCTGAGCTTTTGGCCACCAGCGGGGTTAGGTGGTAAATTAGGCAGTTGGCAGTAAGGCACACACGTCATTCTTTTGTATGAATTGTTCCAGGGCAAGTTTCTGTTCCGTTATCAGAGAAAACTTGCCTTTGAAATCTTTTAAAACAGCAGCGACAGCAGCATCAACGGAGTACTATGCTTCGGTGGCCGCCATGTTGAATGTAAACAAAAAGCTGCTTGCCGTCGCTTCACTATCGTCATCGTGTTAAGCCCGCCAATATTGCGCCAGGTGGAATAGCCAGTTTGTGACTGGTCCCCGCAGAATTGTAACGGAAGCAGAATAGATAAACGTACAGGTTTCCAGCCTGAGCTGCGGGGTGAAATCAAATCGCCGGCAGATCGGCCTGGGTTTACCCAGTCTAACACTGTGGAGCTTCCCTGTAAACAAACGCAGAGACTTCAAGACGTTACTGCGCCCAGTCAGGAAATAGCCAGACTAACTGTTTCCTCGCTCCTTTCATTCTAAGCTAAAATAATCAGCTGCCAGCTGTAGCGTCATATTTACCACACAGACATGAGTGGTGTCAATCTTCTCGAATAGATTGACACCACTCTCATGCGAATAAGCATAATTCCCAAAATGTCAAACTATTCATTTTAAGTAGAGCACCTGTAGAGAAACCTCCAGTATATCTGCCTGCCCTGATATATTGGCAAAACTTTGTCTAACCACAGCATTGTAATCATCAATAGGAAAATCAGTTGTACAGTACATTCTGCTGTACAGGGTGAATCATTCTCTACTGTCAGTTATTGTCAAGGTGCAAATCAACACTGTTGACTGTAGACATTTTTCCTATTTTGAATGCAGCACGCCTGCTCTTGAAGTTTTCCATAAACTAACATGCAGCATTGACCTGGGTTTCAGTGTGGCCAGGGACTTTGTCTAATGTCATCTTCTCTCATCACCATTTGCAGAGGAAACATTTACTTTCACGGTTGTGCAAAGCATTTTTATTCTGTGATTGTCCAATGTTTTGCTGTGTAGAGAACGTCCCGGTGAGAAACTCAGATGTGGACTACAGACTTCTGGAAGCTGCTAAAGCCGGAGACCTGGACACTGTCAAGGTAGTTTGATTAGGATTTGTCACATTTTGTTACTGATAGTTGACATTATCCCCTACTGTTTTTTTCCGGGTATTAAAGGGTTAAATGAGAGACAATTAATTTCCCTTCAAACAATCAATATCGCCTTCATTTGAAAAATTAAAATGGGAACTAGAACATGACCTTGGTATGTGTAATGACACCAACCCTGGGAAATAATTTTACTCCGAGGGAGCAGAAATCTTTTTTAATTGCCTCATTAAGGTTTGGAAATAATGTGGAATCCTGTCCAGAAAGATGTGCGTGAAACTTGACTGGCTGCATGATTGAACAATTATAAATAAATGTATTACCCCTAAAAATGACTGAGCTCCACAGATTATACAGACATCCAGTGAAGAAAATGTGTATGTATGAGTATATTGTCCTTAAATATGTAAAAACGTAATTGGCAAATCTGTAATTAAGGACTTTAATTCATGTGAAGCAGCAATACACAACATGATATGAAGAACTACAGATGGGCTCAAAACTTTTAGAATCTACCTTTAACAGGGGCTCATTGAAATTGTGACACAGATAATCCTGTCTTCATTTTTAAATGAAAATGGAACAAAATGCCCTGACCTTTGTGACTGCTCTTGTTACTCTTATGGAGTCCTGGTCGTAGGGATTTTTTGTTAAATGTCAGGTGGATATTGTTGGCCATGAATCTAATGTCTTCTGTTCACATCTTTGTGTTTTCTGTCCACGTTGATTCCAGTAAAATTGCAAACATTTCTTCTTTTTAAAGGCCATATTTTCAATCAAATAACATTTCTGACCGCAACACTCGATATAATCATAGCCACTGTTAGCAATTTGATTTGTACCGGGGCCCACTCGTGTTAAAAATGTAGGCGCACATGGTGCTCTGTAATATGCCTCGGATAAAACTACCCACCAAATGTCAGGACCCGGTAAGATCCGGCAAAGCATTTGACAAAAGTATTTGGTGTAGAGTGAAAATCATTGCGTCTTTACTTGCCGAGGCAGACCGTAATGGGGTTATCCAGATGAAGAGAGTCTGTCAGCGTCTGAAGTGTGATGCTTCGGCAGGTAGGAAGGGAATTGTAGCAGAGCAGGCAATGAGGCTTTCTGTCATTTTCTTTTTATGTGATGCACGCGCGTGCACACACACACACACACACACACACACACACACACACACACACACACACACACACACACACACACACACACACACACACACACACACACACACACACACACACACACACAGCTACTGATTGACAGAAGAGAAATAATTTCTACTGTCATCTTTTCCACTGTTGAGACTCAGACTGTGACTGTTAGAAAGATTGGAACACTAGAGGACTAACAGGTCAAAGAACAGCAACATGTTCTACTGCTTTCGTAGCAGCTACATTTACTGTTTATATTTTGTATATTATTAAAAGTACATTTAGCAGCTAAAGAGAATCAAAAATAGAGCCAAAAAGGAGACTGATTTTGGACTTACATTCTTCCGGTGGCCATAAACACGACTCTAAATCAATGGTAATGTTGTGGTTTCTGCTGCTACAGTTTTTTTACGTTTTTTTCCTTAAACCAGCTTTCATAAACCAACCCGACGCTGCCTCGATGGCAGTTGAAGTGAGGGATAATAGCTTGATTGATGAGTACATCTGCCAGCTGGATGTTTTATTTTATTTCCTGTAGAATAGGATCCTGGAGTGTGGTAGAAGGAAACTTTAAAATAAACTTCTCACTGTGTCTCCTCTCAGTACTGAACTGTGTAATTGGGTCTGCAATAACTGAAAAATGTTCTGTGAGGAGCAGGGTAGCAGGTGTCTGCCTCAGTTCAGCAGATGTGCATTAACTTCAGTTAATAACTTCAATATTGTTGCTGTTGTTCCCTAAAACCCTTCATTTAAAAAAACAACATATTTCATTTCACGGACACATTTTTCATCATCAGTCATGGTGGGTGGGCAGAGGAACAGTTTTACTCTTTTCTCTATTTTTGTTTCTCTTTCTTGCTGTCTCAAGTACTGTCTGTTCTTCTTTGGTGTTGGTTGCTGTTTGTTGGCTCTGTTTTTTAGGGAATTAAAAGGATGATGTAAACATTTGAGTGATATAATCTCCAGATTTATAAGTTTACATCAGCCTTCCTTTTTATGTATCAGGGTGATATATCACCTCTTCACAAGATGTTTCTACTTTGACAAAAGTGTATTTACATTTGGTCATTGCTGGCCACTGTATATCTGACATAGGTTTAACAGTCTACAGCAATGCTGTACTTACAGGTGCTTTAAGCTAAATGCTAGTTTTGACATGCTAACAGTGACAATATTAACTGATGTTTAGCAGGTATAATGTTTACCATTTTCACCATCGTATTGTAGTGTATAAGCATGCTTATTTGCTAATAAGCACACAAAGTACAGCTGAGGCTGATGGTAATGTTATTAGTTTTCAAAGTACAAAAATGCACCTCATGGTGAAAGTCAGGGGATCTGGTCCTAGCATTGCTAAAACCGAATTAAATTAGCCATAACATAAATACACTAGTTTCATTGTGCTGAGAAAGACAACCTGCTAAATTCAAGGCCAGACAGAGAAATGTTCCATATCCATATTTGTATGTAGATTATATACGATTTACCCCCAGTTATCAGAGAAAAATGATGGGTCCAGTTTCCTACCAGTCACTTTTTCAGATCTTGATATTTATTACGACTCATCATCCATCTTCAGTAAGAATGTGTTGTTGTTGCACTTGAATATAAAAAAAAAAAAAAAAAAACTGTTCACATTGTACTTGATGAAAAACCTCTGGAAATGATCTAATCTCTAAATCAACTTTCTTTGTCCTTTTTAAAGCTGAATAATAGAAACAATAATGTGCTACGTGATTGGTTATGCAGCCACAGAGCGTATATTTATTTGTTCATGGCTCTTTGGTAGATCAGCTCTTGAATTTTAAAAAGCAGATATTCATTTTAATCTTCCCTCTTTGTCTCGGTCTCTTTCCAGTCCTTGTGCACGGCTCAGAATGTGAATTGCAGAGATCTGGAGGGGAGACACTCCACTCCCCTTCACTTTGCTGCCGGCTACAACAGAGTGTCAGTGGTGGAGTACCTGCTGCACCACGGGGCCGACGTGCATGCCAAGGACAAAGGGTGGGACTCTTAAGTTATGGTTTCATTTGTAGTAAACGTTTACAGACTTATGTTGGTTTAGAAAGTACGTTGGTTTTGGTACAGTTCTGGAAATTCTGTATGTGCTTTTTCCATCCACAGTGGTCTGGTTCCCCTCCATAACGCCTGTTCGTACGGTCACTACGAGGTGGCCGAGCTGCTGGTCAGACACGGAGCCTCGGTCAACGTGGCCGACCTGTGGAAGTTCACGCCACTCCATGAAGCCGCTGCTAAGGGGAAATACGAGATCTGCAAACTGCTGCTCAAGGTTAGACATGCACTTTCCTCTCCTAACGTCCAGCTAACCTTCAGTGCCATAAATGCATGGACAACCTTAGTAGCAATCAACTCTTGATAAAACTCAGTGGTAGTCACTGCCGTGAAAATCCGACTAGTGCTGCATATTCAAAGCTGCATAAAGTGTACAAACAAACCGTATGGATCCAACTTTTCCGTTAAATGACATGTTATTACAGCCTATGAAGTATTCGCTCAAAGGTATGACTTGTCATGCCCTCTGGGAGTTTTTTAAGCCCAATTAGACTACAAGGCTGAAAATATCTGCAGTGCAGTAATACCTGAATTCCACATCTCATTGAGTCTAAATGAGTCCTGTGAAATGTTGCAGTTTTATAGCTGAATGTGGTTTTGTTTTTCCTATCATCAACACCTCCAGACAAGGCTACATCACCGAGGGTTGCGATATGGGGCCGCATAAATTATTATTAGATCAACACACAGGGCGCGTGCAGCAAACCAACAATCACACATCAGCTGCAGAGAAAATGTGCTTCTTTGAGATATTAAATTCAGAATTCCTTTTATTGTCATCGCACGATGAGATTAAGTTTGGAGTAATAAGAACAACCTAACAATGAAATTAAATACTTAGAAAAACAGAATGTAATTAAAGTATAAAGTATAAAATATACCACACAATTAGTTAAAATTGAGAGTTAAAAACTATTGCTCAGAGTCAATTATATATTTCAATGAACAGTTTTGCATGAACTGTCATGAGTAGCATATGAAACAAAACAAAAAGAATTAGCATACCAGAGAACGTATGAGATTGACAAGGTCAAAGTGACAAACTGGTAAAAAAAAGAAACGCAACAACAACAAGCAACATTTCAAAGCAGCAATCACTAATCACAATAACTGCAATTGAGGAGTGCTGGTGGTGACAAAGTAAAAGTGGGATGATGCAGTGAGAGAGTGTGGAGTGGTGTATGGTGCAGTGGAGTTTCTGGGATAACAGTTATTGTTGAGTGGAGTGGGCAGTGTTAGGGAAGGTGGCAGCTCTGGGGGGAAAAAGCAGTTTCACAGTGTGAAATCAGACTTGGCAAATAAATCAATGACTAAAACCTGCAGCAGAAGAAAACATCACACCTGTGTGGAGCGACGAGGAAACTTCCTCAATTGACCCCAAAATTGCCATATTTTCATCATGTTTTCCACCGTTTGAGGTTTGACTAATGTTCTTTTAATCGCCTTCAATCGTCTCATCGCAGCCTCTTCTGCAGTGGTTGTAATGGCACCTGACTGGGGAATTAGTGCCACAAGCTGTTTATCTTGATGCACCAACTCCTAATGTCCCTGTAACAGCAGCGGGTGGAAACTTACATTCATTTGCCTTTTTTTTTTTTAGCCGGTGAAAACGCAGAGGTAATATCTATTATTTAGCATTCTATTGTACTTTGTGTGTGAAAGGCCCATAGGGAAACTGAGATTGATCCAAAGTTGGGAAGGAGGAGTTTTTTCTTGAAACACTTTGTGTTATTTGGGTAAGAACAGTTGATGGTTTTGGCACTGGACTAATACGGTTGGTTTTCCAAGAAATATTCACCCCTAGAGAGCATGAGAGGTCGCTGGGTGGTTTGATGGTGAATTATATGCAGTGGCATTTACAGTCACCAGATGTCAAGCCATTTGAACACCTAAAGGAGATTTTGGACCGACTCCACCATCAACATCACAAATTGAGTCAGCATCTTTTGGAGTAATTATGTTAAGGAGCATTGATGCTGTTCTGAAGACTCGTGGTGGTCCCAGCACCTTCCTAAGAACCTTTATGTTGGCTTTTCTTTTAATTTGACACCCATCTATAGTTGCTAACTTGAGGCAAGTGGGGGAACTCTGACCTACAACCGTAAGCTGCTTTTCAGTGCTCATGAAGACCGGTGCTACTGTAGTTGTCTGGGCGCAGAACTTTAGCACGTCCAGCAGCTTTGTTTATGTCCATCTACTACAAGGCTGGCTCCTATTAGTGGGAGTTTAAGTACAAGTGATTGTTCATCCTCGTCTGGTGTAACCTCAGTGATGGACTCAATGTCAGTTGGGTGTAGATAAATCCCAGTAAGTGCTCTCGAAACAGTCCTGGAGTTCAGAGATACAGTAGCTCCGTCAGGCCACGCTTTCACTGATCTGATGGTTGCAGTAAGAGGTCTGGAGGTTAGAAACACACACACACACACACACACACAGATGGTCGATTCTTCAAGGTGGTGGGAGGTTTTGGCAGTTTTCCACTCTGCTGGGAAAATCCTCACACTGTCTGTACTAAGCTTGTGATTGTGATTCTTGTATGAACATGGCAGTGCCCTTATTTCCCCTTTAACACACACACACACAAACGAGTAACAGTGTGTGTTCCTGTACTTTGGTGCTAATGGCCCTCGGGATGCAACTGTTCTCTCTTTTTGAATAAACTGTTACAGAGTTCATCAGGAGGTTCTCCTTTTGTCTGCTCTGTTAGTTGTCAACTTTCTATTGTCCCCTTTCATTGTTGGATTTGTGCTCAGAATAAACCTCTGCTGCATTCTCAGTGCTATGATATTCTGTAGGGATCTTATGAGATATACAAAACGTGCATTAGCATTTTCTCTGTTAGGAAAGAAGTGCAGGAACATAATGAATTTCTCCTTCAATCAAAAGGAGAATCTGCCTGGTAAGCACTTGGCATGAAATGTGGGAATTTACATGATTTAAGATTTGGGTGTGATGTATCATAGTCCTGCCAACGGTCGATCAAGCAGTGTGACATCTTGCGATATGGCTTTCTTCTGATTGTTTAGACTGAAATACCTGAGCAACTATTGGATGGATTGCCAAGACATTTGGTACATATATCCATGGTGCCCAGAAGATTAAACCTAAAGACTTTGGTGAGCCCTAATTTTTCCCGTAGCGCCACTAGCAGGTTGACATTTTGGGCTTTTAGAGAAATATCTCAGAATGTTTGCCATGAAATTTGGTTGAGATGTTTCATTTATCCCTCAAGATGATCCCTTAACTTTTCATCTACCGCCATCATCAGGTCAGACTTTTGAATTGGAATTCCTGCAAAACTAATGACATTCCCATCAGCCTCAGCTCTAATTTGGGTTTAGCGCTAATTAGCAAATGTTAGCATGCTTAACTAAGATGGTGAACATGGTAAACAGTACATCTGCTTAAAATCTGCATATTAGCATTGTAATTATTGTTTAGGCACGTTAGCATGCTAACATTAGCACTTAGATAGTCCAGCATCATAGAGTTGCTTGCATGGCTGTGTGCTCTTAATCTTGTTTGTAAACAAATCAAAAATGTAAAATGCGTTACCTTTTCTGAGCCTGATAACCATTCAGAGAGCTTACAGGTTCCAAAATGGCTCACTATTGTAAATGGAACATCTTTCATGAACTGAATATAAGCTTAATCCAATGGAAGAGTAACAAAACTGACATGTATTTATATGTAAATGTCCCCAGTTATTACTTAAATGGGTCTCTATTCTAATTTTCCTGGATAGCGAATAAATTACAGCAGCAGCAAAGATATAATAGAAATTGAGTAGGGCAGAAAAATCTGAACGTGGTTAGGTTGAAAAACACTTTTAAAAAGGGAATACAGCCATGAGAGATATTTAACGGACAGTTTGAGGCTAGCAGTGGACACCAAGGGAAGTGGTCCCACAACATAAAATTTTAATGAGCGGGTTTTCAAAACTTACAATGAAATGACAAGTTAAACCGTTACCTAGGAGACAGTTGAACAAAGAAAATGTCTGCTCCCCCCCCCCATCTTCAGGATCTCCAGGGTATTTGGTGTTTTCCACTTCATGGATGTCCTTTCCTCACCTCTCTACCTCCTCTTCGTCTTTTCCTCTCTCCTTCTCTCCAGTGATTTACCTTCATCCTCTTCTCACTCGTCACCTGTCATTGTCTCTTCCTCGTCTAAGTGAAACGCTCTCACTGGGGTTACGACGATAAGGGATCAATTATAGCTTATGTTTTGTACCAACATTCCGTTTTACATTTTTTTCTTTGTTACAACAAAAAATATTCTGTATTTTGATTGCAAACACTGTCTGCCATATACAGTAGATGTTGGTGTGCATTTACACTGAACCCCATTTTGCCCTCCTCCTCTCCAGCACGGAGCGGACCCCACCAAGAAGAACCGAGATGGTAACACGCCTCTTGACCTGGTGAAGGACGGGGACACCGACATCCAGGACCTGCTGAGAGGAGATGCCGCGTTGCTAGATGCCGCTAAGAAAGGCTGCCTGGCTCGGGTGCAGAAGTTATGTAGCCCCGACAACATTAACTGTCGGGATACGCAGGGACGCAACTCAACACCTCTGCACCTTGCAGGTAATATGCATGTAGAATCACATTCACAGGTCATTGTAATAAGTAAGCACCTCTCTGATTATGTAAAGCTCACTTTGCAGACACATTGAGATGAAAGATAAAGCCATGTTTTTTTGTTGGCGTTTTGGCTGGAGTTTCCAAGAAGGAACTCTGGAAATGGCATATTCGCTGGTGCCAATCACTCTGGCTACAGCTTTTCTGAACGCCTATGATTTTGGCTCAGTGAAGTGCCAAGAAGAAGGCAATAAACACACCCAGACAGCTAAAGCCTAGAGGGCAAAAACACATTGTTGGCTGAGACAATTTACCCATTTATTAATGATTTTTGATCAAACCAAGTGTGTGTGTGTGTGTGTGTGTGTGTGTGTGTGTGTGTGTGTGTGTGTGTGTGTGTGTGTGTGTGTGTGTGTGTGTGTGTGTGTGTGTGTGTGTGTGTGTGTGTGTGTGTAAGCTTTAGCAGGCAGATCCCTTTTCACTCAGGCGGCTGATCTAAAAGGAGGACACTCAAAAATTAAAATGGAGCATGAGTTCCTAAATTTCACCACCAGACCAGCTCATGTAATGCATGTGTTTTTTTTAAATTAATAAATAAAAGTAGACCGTAAAAAAGACTGGTAAACTAAGAGTTGAAAAGCTGAGGGACCTGGCCTGAAAAGAGCCCTGGTGATATATCAAGTACTGGGAACAGCCAGGCAGGAGACCTCTGCCTCAGCATGTCAGGCTGTGTTGTGGCTGAAAGGGGATCAACATGCCTGAAATATAACTGAGAGCCTGACCACGCAGTGCCTGAAACGTTTTAAAAATAAGTTCTAAAAGGAACAGGGAGCCGATGAGGGCGGTTGTCTTTTTTTAGTAATCGTTAAGAGCTGGACATCAGCGTTTTGGATAAACTGGAGATGGGTAACTAATTTATGGCAACATAACACTATTACCTATCATGTACTGTAACAACCTTGGATCTCACAACAACTTGATGAAGTTTTTAAATCCTGATAGCAGAGAAACTGTAGGTCTTCAAAGGTGCACACTCATACTCATGTATTTATTTAGGATCTGTAATCATGATAGCATCAGCTTCAGAGATAACAAGAGACACACCACTCTGCATAGACAACACAGGACAAACATGTCTTCAAACCTTGAAGAGCAAAAAGGGCCAATATTCAGATATAAGGTTTTTATCTTAATGCTTTTTATATTTTCTTATCAAGATTCCCATACAATGATGAGCACAAACTCTGACATGATGTGAATATTACCTTTACGCACCACAAAGGACTTTTCTGACAGCTTGCTTTTAGTAAAGCATGGTGTCTAAATGAAGTCACTCCCCAGTGGAAAACTATGCATTTTTAGACTAGAGAGTTTCAGCTTTTGTATGATGATAAAGTTTGTCTTTATTAACAAATAATTTGCTAATAGCTAATTTGATGAAGACATACATACTTTTGGCACTTTTAAAGTTAAGAAACTGCTTAAAAAAGGGTTTTGAAGGTCTGCCATTTCTTTTTCTTCATACATCTGACCACTTAGAGCCACACACACCCACGCACCCTCTGCCTTGATGTACTCTCTTGTCAAAGGAAAAGATGATTATACGCTGTCACACGACAGCTGATGTAGGCTGACATGTCTCTCTGCCTTTCCTCCCCCCCCATTACCTGACTACATTTTTGTTTCTCCTCTTTTTTTTTTCTTCTTCTATTTATCTTCCTCTACTTTCAACCACCGTCTGTCTTCCTGCTGTGTTTTCCATACACCCCCCCCCCCCGCGCCACTCTCTAGCCGGCTATAACAACTTGGAGGTAGCAGAGTATCTGTTGGAACATGGAGCCGACGTGAATGCACAGGACAAAGGAGGGCTGATACCTTTACACAATGCTGCTTCATATGGGGTATAACAGACACACATTCACTCACGCACACACACACACACACACACACACACACACACACACACATTCATTCTTCACTCACTGCAGACCTTGAGTTCAGGTCATAAGTTCAGTTCAGAGATGCTGCCCTTATTCTTTTTGATATCTGTTGATATTTATTTTAGGGTGCAACATTTTACTTCCTATATTTAAATGTTCTTGTTGTTGTCAACTCTAATGCAGCTAATTCTGCCTCATTTGTCTTATGTAAACATCATGAAGTTTACTAACTGTTATGAATTCATATTTGAGGCTTTGAATCCATATTACATGTAAAATGCGTACGACAATTTCTGAATATTGTAGCTTGCATCACATATGACAGTAATAACCTCACTTATTTCCACCGTGTTTTCCAATTTACATTATTATTTTTATTATTATTATTATTAACCTTATTATTGCAATTAGGTTCCCTGAAGAAATGCATGAATGTAGTTTTTCCTTCATCTTGTTTGTCACATTTTACTTATAGTTTGACAGCATTCTGCTACTAAAAGAGTCATGAAACACGTTTGAATGAAAACTTGATGAGCTCTGAGTTTTGGAGACACACATACAAACACTTAGCATCGCCCACTGGTACACAGAAACAAGTTACCTTGTGTTTGACGCTGGAGACAGATGATGAGGGAAAAGAACAGGAAGAGATGGAAAAGACCTTTGGGAAAACAAGAATCATGATGGAGTTAATAATTCACACCATTTCGTATTATTACATCCCACATATTATTTCTGATCACGTTTGTTATAGCACTCATTCACCAGACTTCACATATTTTCTCATTAAATGCTTTTATTGCTGTTGTCTCTTCTCCTCATCCTGCCACCAACTCCTCTTCTTTCTGCTCTCATTTTTGTAATCTCTTTTTGTAACTCTTCTCTGAATTCCTTTCCTCTCCTCCTTCCCCTTTTCATCTTCTGTCTTGTTCTCTCTGTGTCTGTCACCTCCTCCACATCGACCTCCTCTCCTCCGTCTAGCACGTGGACATAGCTGCCCTGCTGATCAAGTACAACACGTGTGTCAACGCCACAGACAAGTGGGCGTTTACTCCCCTCCACGAGGCGGCTCAGAAGGGGCGGACTCAGCTCTGCGCTCTGCTATTGGCCCATGGAGCCGATCCCACCATGAAGAACCAGGAGGGCCAGACACCGCTGGACTTGGCAACGGTACGAGAGGCTTTCTTTTAAATGTTTCACAGTATTCATCCTCATTTCTTCATATTAGGAGTCTTGTACCGGTTATGAGTCATGTCAGATCATTAGCTTCAACTGATGTTTGACTGGTAATGGTTAACTATTCAGACAGATGAGCACCAAGAAGAAAGTTTTCAGAAATTTGGAATGTGGAACAGGTAGTGTCCAAACTTCTTGCACCCTAATGAGGCTTCCTAATGAGGCTCCCTAATAAGCCTCCTAATAGGGTTTCTTGTTTGCCTGTAGGTACCATACCACAGTTTTCCAGAGAGAACATGTCACTACAGCTGACATCCACATGAAGTGAAGTGCAACTTGTGATGTTGCTTACATTAGCCCACAATTCTGCTACAGATTAGAGGACACCAAAAAAGATGCTTGTATCTGGGGACTTGTTGACTAGGGAGAATAATTCTCTTCTTGGCTGGTATTTCGAGGCACTGCAAGAAAAAAAAAGATGCAAACACAAGCAACTTGGCAGTGAGACAATTCAACTTTTGAGACAGAAAAATTGAATTATTCTACTTTCATACTTACAAATGAAAAGTTGAATTCATATGAAACAAAAATGCACCGTTGCTCAATACATGACACTCAGGGTTTTGCTGCTACAGCCTAACTGGGACTGGTGTGACCAGTAGCTTACTGAGGCTAATCTTAGAAAATTTTAGATAGATATGGCTATACAATGCACATTACTGTGTCAGTTCACTGACTTTATGACTTGTTATGACATTAACAATACGTCTGTCTACATCTTGTCATTCCGTCTGTCTTTTCATCTGTTGCAGGCTGATGACATCAGAGCATTGTTGATTGACGCCATGCCGCCAGATGCCCTGCCAAGCTGTTTAAAACCCCAGGCCACTGTGGTGAGTGTCCACACACGTACATACAAGTATAGACAGAGGGCTTTCAGCTTAAACGTAATACTGTGGTGGCCACGTTATGCGTTTGCTGTAAGAAGAAACTGCTAACATATGTGGAAAAGGCTAAAAAATAATAATAAGCTTAGGCACATTAAGTGTGAGAGTTAAAGTGTCTGTTGAACTGTAAGCAAATAGTTGAGGTATGTGCACTGTAAAAAGTTGTAAAATGTCAGTCAGTATGTATAAGAGTTCAGCAATAAACTTTGACTTGGCCCTTCTCTCTTCCACTCTCAGGTAAGTGCAAGTGTGGTGAGTACAGGTGCGACAGGGGGCGTGGTCATCTCTCCCTCTCCATCCCCATCCTGCCTGTCTGCAGCCAGCAGCATAGACAACCTGACTGCGCCCCTCAGTGACATCTCTGTGGGCGGGGCCACTGGACCAGCAGACGGAGCATCTGGGTCTGACAGGAAGGAAGGAGAAAGTACATACAGTAAGTTGTGTCCTGAATCAGATGCTGGTTCTTTTTTTAAATGAAAGCATGCCAGCATGATGTAAACGGATAACAGCTGGGACTCCTCTATTGACCATGCTGACCTCTCTGTGTCTCTGCAGCTCTGCTCGACATGACCATCAACCAGTTTTTGAAGAGCCTAGGGCTGGAACACCTCCGAGACACCTTCCAGCGGGAACAGGTACACGCACATTCCTTTATGTGTCTGGGAAAGGCAATAGTGAAAGGGAACAGCAAAAGGTGCAAAGAACTGGAGAGGCACATAGATATAAGAGATGAGGATGAAAGGTGGAAAGACCAGGAAATATTTTTCTTACAGGGTTAATTCAGTCTTGGTTTGAACTCATTTATTTAATCAGTTTTCTTTTGTTCATTTTTGTTCCATTTTACATTCCTCATGTCAGTTCATAACCATTCTAGCGGCATGGCTCAAGGGATGACAGTGTTTGGTCAAGACTGAATTATCTCAACAACAGATGGATTGCCATACAATTTGGTTCAGACATCCATGTTCCCCTCAGGATGTAATTACTTCGCTAATCCCTCAACTTTTTATCTTGGGTCATCAGCATTTTAATCTATCCAACATTTGTATTGCTTATTATAGCTAGGTTTATGGCTACATACTTGCAAAGCTATCAGCCTCAACTGTAATTTGTGTTTAATGCTAATTCGCAAATGTTAAAATAAGATGGTGATCATGGTAAATATCTTGCCTGCTTAGATTCAGCATGTTAGCATTGTGGTGAGGATGTTAGCGTTAGCATTTAGCTCAGAGCACCACTGTGCCTAAGTACAGCCTTGCAGAGCTGTAGCATCGCTGTAGACTGTCTCTGCTCCACTGTAAGAAAAAAAGAGGTGGTGATGTCCATAGAGCAGTGGAGACAGAAGAGGGATACAGATGCACGGAGTGACAGAACAAGGGAAAAAAAAATAAAGAGAGAGGCTTAAGGAGAAAGATGGAGAAAATAGACACAGGCAGAGATAAGGAGACAGATGGGTTGACAGAAAAAGGAAAAATCAGACAGGGAGAGAAACCGAAATAGACAGTGAAATTGAGAGGTGACAGCAGGCAAAAGGCTAAGCATAGCAATGCGGAGGATATGTGTGTTTGTGTGTGTTATATGTGTCCAAGCAATCATTGATATTCAGATGAAGATTGTGATTACGGTAAGAGTCAGCTTGGTGTTAATGGAAAAGTACATTTTTATTTCAGAATAACAATAACTCAGAGTCATGACAAAGAGATACACATACTGTAGGTTGAACGGAATTTACATCATTAAATTGGCCAATTTAATTTACTTTAACCATACTTTTTACTCGTTATGTTGAAATTACAATATTGTGTTAAAAGACAGTAAACTGAACCTATTTCAGCTCCAATGATTAACAACTCTAATCAACTTTCTGCTGTGTGAATCCTCCTTCTGTTCCCTCTGTAAAGCTCCACTTCTGATTTGTTTGTTGTTGTAGAAGAGGATTATTAGTAAACCTTTGTCAAAACAAAGTTTGATTGAACAGTTTTTGCAAAAAAATATGGAGATCGGCCACTATTACTGTTTAGTTAAAACTTGCAGGGAGAATGCAATAATTTTGCAAGATGCAAGGAATTGGTAGAAGTTATTTAGTTGGATGTTCCAGGTGGCAGATTGCTCAGATGCTGCTTTTCCACTGCTGTGATGAAATTGTAAGATGGCAGCTTGAAGCATCAGCCAGTGGCGAGAACCATCACTTTTATTACTTTTCTGTGATTACTTCAAATTGAGTGTGACAAACAGTTTTTCTCTGTTAAAAGATCATACAGGCTTCTGAAGAAGTAAAAAGCTGACATTTTCATCTCTTTGCTGTGATTTCGGAAATGAAACCGGGATTCTTGTATTCACTTTGGTGCCAGACAAATTTTCAGTTTCTGTTTTGCTTATTTCTGTGTTTTCACTCGGAGTGGAGTATTTAGGCTATGATGATTACACCTATTGCAGTGATCACAGCAACACAGAGGGAAGTACGTAAAGGTCACTGTTTAAAAAGCAAAGTAATCTCTGCCGCAAGCATGAATCTCATCTGGGATCGCCTTGAAAAAACACGAACTTCACCATCATCATTTTGCATATGAAAGGCTTGATTACTGCCATGCATTCATTGACATTTTTTTCATGCCGCTTCAGTCTTTCACTCATGCATATTTGTCAGATCGATTGTCTCTGCAATGTCTTAGATCATTGAATTCTTGTTTTATTGTTGGTTATTTAATTTTTGTATGACTTGCTATTTTCATCATCAAACTGTAATGTCTTTTTATTTATTTAGAGTTCTACCTTTCAATAAATTAGAACGTTTGATTCAGGTGACAGATGTATAATTAGAAGTATCTCTCAAATCAATATTGCACATTATGATAATAAAATGTTATTTTCCTAGTGATATGCAGTCTTTTGGGAGAAGATAACTATAAGCAAGACTGACATGACTCATTTGCTGTTTTCCGGGCAGATTTCGCTGGATGTGCTGGCAGACATGGGTCACGAGGAGCTGAAAGAGATCGGCATCAACGCTTACGGCCACAGACACAAACTCATCAAGGGCATCGAACGGCTGCTGGGAGGCCAGCAAGGTCAGGAAACAAACAAAACACACACACAAAACCACACACGCACACACAAAACTACACACACAAACACACACCTGTTCCTATATCAGATTTACTGTATTGAAATGACATAAATATTTAATCTTCAAATAAACACTGGAAATGTTAAAACAATCAAGCATGTTCTCTTTATAACGCCAAGTTCTGTTATTTAGTCTTCAGATTTGTTGAGAAACACTCAAAATGCTTACTTTACATCATCTATACATCAAACTCCTGGGTTATATATGTGGCTATACCTGTAATGTATGATAAGAAATTTAGTGTCATTTGTTTTTTGATTGTAGGTGCAAACCCATATCTGACGTTCCACTGCTCCAGCCAGGGCACCGTGCTGATCGACCTGGCACCGGACGACAAGGAGTTCCAGTCTGTGGAGGAGGAAGTATGCAAACACACTTTTACACACACGCATCCAGACACGACATACATTTAGGTTGCTAGTGTCACCACAGTACAGCAACAATCTGCAGAAGAGACTTTAGACCCGGACTACTGCTCCACTGACTATATAAATGAAAGCAGTAACTGAAAGCGACAGCAGATATCCGTCTAAATGGATTTAAAATGAATGAGGACCGTCAGATGTTAACAAAAAATTAACAGCTAATATAAACTGTAATTTTTACTTGGGAACTTGAAAAATGACTGATATGAGGTCTCCAGACAGTTTCTAATGCTAGGTTGACTACCTTTACCTATTCACAGCAGTATTGTATAGTCATCAATCATTTCAGTCATTAGGATGATTTTTCTGAATGGTGGTGATCATTTCACCCACAACTTTCTTCAAATGGCTCCATCAGTTTGTAAATCCACCTGCAGCAGCTTCTGATCTATTTTTACTTTATATTCCTCTTTTGAGTCATGTTTTTTATTTTTTTAACTGCTGATGCCGCACATTTGCAGCTGCAGGAAATTTCCCACAGGCATTATTTAGTTATCTACTGTGATTAAATGAGTTGCTTCTCTGTAATCTAGGCTTAGTCACTTACCACTTTATTTGGTACACCCAACTAAAACTAATGCAGTTTATAAAACAGTCCTGCAATAAATTTTGCCTTCATGGTGTATAATGTTTGTGTTTTTATCCACCCCATTGATATCACAGAGCGTAGGCTAAATAACAGAATGACCATACAGATTCACACCTCTAAAACCTCAACAGGACCGTTGTATTATGTCGTATGCATTTCATTAGCATGTTTAATCCCCCACATTCTCCATTTTAACTTTCAAAGCTTTGCATAAGTTTGTCATTTTGATCGTCTTCTGTCTGTTTATTTCCTCTTTAGCTACAGAGCACTATCAGAGAGCACCGCGATGGAGGCAATGCAGGTGGAGTCTTCAGCCGGTACAACATCATTAAGGTGTGTGTTCACACACACATAGCGTACACATTAGAGCCGTCAGTGTTCCTCTATAATACCATTCAAATTTTTATATATATATATGACAATGCCAATTTTTGACAATGCTTATGCATTGTCAATGCCACTATAAGCATGTGGTTGTTGTTGTTACACGGTCTGTCCACTAGAGGGACTTCCAACATCAGCCTGGCCTTGAAGGGCATCTACGTCATGGCACAGTGCATTTCTGGCACGCCGCTCTGTTTACATTATTTTCTACCACGCACACAGCGACAAACACAAATCAGCAGTGAACTCTGTAGTGTGTTCAATTGTATTGAAGTGGCTCTGTTGTAAATGTTAGAAAGCACAGCTGAAACAATTTGTCATAAACTAAGTAACATAAGTGTTAGCCACGATGCTAACAGCATTGATAACTAAGCCAAACGGTGCTGTCGCTACTGTTAGTGATTTATAAGCAACCTGTTTCTTGCAGATTGTCACGTTACTGAGAATACAGCAGTTAGAAGGTAATATATGAAGTCGAAGCTAACTGACAGATGTAAGGCAGCTAACATAAACTTTAGCTGCCTCCATGAAGCTCCCTGCTAAGCTCCTACAACTTGTGACGCAGTTAGGAAACCAGAACGAGCTAACTATTGCTAACATAAGTATTTGGGCTCGGTGGATGTCAATTTTAAAGTCATGTTAAAACCATTTACCATCCTTCTTCCGATTTCCAGCCGCAGCCTGTCACTCCCCCCTGTACTAACGTTACTCTGTACCTAACGTTAGCTCACAATGCCTTGTTTCTCAGTCCTGTAATTTATTGTTTATCAGACATGAGAAGAGGGAGATTAGCTAACGTTAGCCAACCTATTTATAAAAAAAACCCCTCACATTTGAATAGTAATTTCAGCATTTGAATAGTAATGATTTTTTTACGGTATTCATTCCAACAGCCCTAGTATACATACACAGAGACCAGTTTTGTCTTTTAATGATCACAAAGGAGGAGTTGAAACTTAATTAACTAACAAAGAGTCAAATTAAATGTGGTGTCTGGTTTGACTTTTAGAAATACATTTTAATTCTCATCCCTCCCTCTGTTCCTCCATTCCTCTCTCTGTAGATTCAGAAGGTGGTGAATAAGAAGCTACGGGAGAGATATGCACACAGACAAAAGGAAATCGCAGACGAGAATCACAACCATCACAACGAGCGAATGCTCTTTCACGGTAAATTAACAGAGTATATAGTGCAGCAGGGTGGGTTTCCTCACCATATATCAAGTATTTCAACAGCTTGTTGCTTAACCTTTTATATAATATTTTTACTTCTTTATTAAGTGGTCTTCTTTTCGAACATTTGATTTTGCTTGATTCCAAAAGCCGTCGAACTGCTGGTTAATGTGGTGACGCAACCAAGGGCCAGTATAGAGAGCCTAAGTCAGGATGTCACATCAGAGCTAGCCTCTGTTCCACTATCTTCTGTATTAAATTAATTAAGGTTAAACAATGAATACTTTGTTTGGTGAATTTCCATAAAATTCACCAGCACTTTCTTCATAAATAATTTTTCCAATATTTGTTTCCTGCGGTTATTACAAACATGTCTGAGCTTAACCTCAGTGCCTTGAAGCGCTGTAGTCTCCCTTTGCCAGACCCTCCTCCAAAGTGTGAGGAAGGAGGGTCTGGGTACTCCACATAGCATTCAGGTATGGGAGGAAAATGGACTATCTGGGACATTATTCACAATTACCTCACACACTGAAACGGGAATTCACTTTCAATAGTGTTTATGAGAACATTTCAGTATAGGACGTGAGTGCGTTTCAGTAGCGCGTGCGCACGCGTGTGTGTCTTTGGTTTGCCGGTAAACTTGGCTGTACACTAGGGCTGGGCGATATGGAGTAAATCGGATATCACGATATTCTTGACCAAATACCTCGATATCACGGCGATATCGTAGGGTTGAAAATTGGTGCTTTAACAAAATATCTTCACACTTTGATTTTAGATAAATAATCATCAGTAATGTGGACATAATGTCTAAGTGGGGAAAAGGCAAATAATAGAACAGCTACAACAGTCTGGTAAGTTCAGAAGAGTACATCACTTTACTGTAATGCAGCTTTTAAAACCAGTAAAAGACTTAAGTCATATCACGATATTATGATATCTAGTCTCATATCACGATAGATATAATATCAATATATTGCCCAGCCCTACTGTACACATGCACCAAAATCTGGTTGTTCTGAAGTTGAAGATGCATTTCACGCATTGGTGACAGTTTTCCTCTTCATTGCCATGACATTTTGATCACTTCCTTCAGCGTCGGTCACTTCCTCTTTGTTGACAGAAGTAAAACTCTTGAGACGAACTTCACCATGGTGCGGTCTGAACTGTGAGGAAGTAGAAAACCCACAGGCAGTGGCAGAGCGTAGTGGACAGGTTAGGTGTATGGTTTGACCATGTTCTGGATGTAGCCATTCACAGCACAATAGGCAAGTACCAGTGTACGGATTCGAGAAGCCACCGGGAGCCGGTGTGGAGGAGCAGGGCAGTGTGGGAGAACTTGGGTAAGTTGAAGATCAGCCAGGCTGATGATAAGCACCAGAGGTCGGATAGCAGATGGAGGCACAACAGCCAGGAGCGAGTTGCGGTAGTCTAGGCACGAGATGTAAATAGCCTGGACCAGAACCTGCGCCGCCTCCTGGGTGAGGGATGGTCGTATCCTCCTGATCTTGTGGAGAATAAATCTGCAGGAGTGGGTTGTCGCAGAGATGTTAGCAGCGAAGAACAGCTGGTCATCCAGTCATTAATCTTCCATATCCACAACCGCCGGGACCGCAGCCGAGTTCTGTTTCTTTAAAACGTTAAACACTGTGGAGTTGAAAATTCCCAGGAAGTCGTCTGGCTTCTGTGATGTCTGAAATGCTGCGTTTGACAACCAACGATCATACAGTACTATGTTCAAAGTCTCTTAGATCATTTCCCAGGATAACACTTAGTCAAACAGTATCTGGATCTATCTTCCTTGTCTGCATTCGTTTTACATTGCAGAGGATGCTGAATGTAGACATATCATCAGATAGACTATGTTTTAAATTATTATTGTTAGCTATATATATTTGGGGTATCTTCTGGTGGAGGCTCCATAAATGGATGGACAAGAAGATGTGTTGGGAGGTTTTCCAGGTGCCTATAAGCATGTGCATACAGGATGTGTTCCTGTCCCCACAGGGAGAGTCTATTGCATGTTTTTTGCAGTGGGATGGCCTTAATATGAATGTGTCCTTTCTCCTGCCAGGCTCTCCCTTCATCAATGCCATCATCCACAAGGGCTTTGACGAGCGACACGCCTACATCGGCGGCATGTTTGGAGCCGGGATCTATTTTGCGGAGAACTCCTCCAAAAGCAACCAGTACGTGTACGGGATTGGGGGAGGCACAGGATGCCCCACCCACAAAGACCGCTCCTGCTACGTGTGCCACAGGTGAGACATCTTTAGTTAAGAAAAAAATATATTCTCTTTACGATGGTGGCATGTTCATCTTATCCTGTTTGTTCCAACAACTTGATTCTTCTTGTGTGGAAGGAAAGAACTACTCGTCAGTACCAATGTCCCAATTCCACACTAAGTACTAATTCTAATCAGGTTTTGATTATGTAATTTGTTCATACCTCTAAAGCGACAACAGTTTATTCAAAGATGCTACTATGTATACTGAATATGTATACTGAATCCACTCAATTTTAGATGTGCCTTCGATGGACTCTATTGTCCCACAATGCATTGTACAAAGAAACCGGAGAAAAACTTTACTTGTATTTCAAAGCTATCAGCACTTACTTAGGACATTATCATTTCCTGTTAGTGCAAAACAGTAAAGCCAAATTGATTTATTGTACTAATTGCCATAACAATATACTATAAAATTAGAATATCGTACTTATGTAGTATGGAATTGGGACACAGAGAAAACAGGAATTTGATGACCTTTTATCAACCACAATCACTGTTGTGCTTTATTGCAGGAAGTTAAATAATTGACATAAAAAACGTACTGCAACATAGTATTACTGAGTAAAAATGTACGAAATAAACAAAAATTTATCTGACCTTCACGGCATCATTCTGTGGGTTTGCATTTCAGGCAGATGCTGTTCTGCAGAGTGACGCTGGGAAAGTCGTTTCTTCAGTTTAGTGCGATGAAAATGGCCCACGCCCCCCCTGGACACCACTCGGTTATAGGTCGACCCAGTGTCAACGGACTGGCGTATGCAGAGTACGTCATCTACAGAGGGGAGCAGGTCAGTACACACTATCTTTTTATTTATTTATTTTTTTAAACCACCCCTTTGTGCTACATAAATTGTATGAAATAAGTAGTGTTGCACCAATTTTCACTATTCATAAATCTGTGGATTATTCCTTTGATTAATTGATTTATCATTTCTTCTATAAGAATGCCAGAAAATGTTTAAATACCCATAATAATTTCACAGAGTCCAAGGGGACATCTTTAAATAGCAGCAAATCCTTCTAAATCGAAAATAAATGACGATGCATCGATCATTTCTTTTCTGCCTTGTTAATATATGTACACATGACATGAGTTCAACACTAGAAATAAGCCTAATATTTACTATGAGTTGAATTTGATGTGTTCCTTGTCCACAGGCATACCCAGAGTACTTGATCACCTACCAGATTGTGAAGCCGGAGAGTCTGGCCACGCCTGCTGCCACACCGGAGCAGAAGTCCTAAAACGCAATCACGGCTGGATTGGAAGAAGGCCAGACTGCAATGGACCAGAGCCACTCTCTGGAACTGAACTAGAGGGTATTTTTAAACCTCAGATCCGAAATGAAAGTCTCCAGAGTTGAACTTGAGGTGGGCGAGGTGAACTGTCGACCCTCAGAAACCGACCTGGATGTGTCTAAATAGGAGAAGAGAAGGAGGATGAGTTTTGGGGTGTGATACATGCCCAGTCCAAAAGCAGCAGACAGCAAAATCTATCAGATTCTTTAATTAATTGGGTCTACTTTTGCAGGAGAAAATGCAAATGATTAGATCAACACTTGTGGAAGTGCACCAGTAAGCTATTATGTAATTTGCAGGCCTCTGGCTCGATCCTTAAAAACAAAAAAAACAATTAAAGCAATTGCAACAGGACACAGTCCAAAGGAAAACAAACATCACTGGTGTTGCACCTTTGCACACTGCTCATGTAATCTACTCCCAATTTTTTATGTGTTGTTTTGATATGGTGTCCTCTTGGCTTTGTGCATCATCCACATCAGCAAAAACACCCTGAGGCTACTTCCAGAAACAGCGATTGTTGCACTGAGAGAACAGAAATCAAGCACATTTTATGTTCTAGCTTGTCACATTTTTACCAATGAAACTCATGTTAACAATTCCAGCTCTTTTTTTTTTTGCGCCCTTTTTTTTTCTTTAAAAAAAAAAAAATTAAAAAAAAGATGGAACCCACACACAACAAAAACACCAAACACCCGCCCAAACCCAAAAGTCAATAAGCAGAAAACAAACAATCCACTGCTGCTACCGGTGCCAGAAAACAAACAATCCACTGCTGCTACCGGTGCCGGCTGCAGACGTTCCACTACAGTCCATGCAGGGACCATCTTCTACACCCACCAGTCAGACAAAATCAGCTCACGTCAGAGGAACACCAAAACTTAAAATCCACACCGAAGAAAATCATTTAAAGTTTCAAAATTCAGATTTTGGGCAGAGCTGAGTTGTGACAAGCAAGCAGCAACTGGAGACACCGGTCAGTCAATCCAACATGCCCTAAACATACTGCTTTCCGAGCCTTAATTGCTTTTCAAGGAAATCAGTCATTTTCAAAATTGTTTTCCAATTCAATATAATACTGCTTGGAGTCAGAATTGAGTGGTCATTATACTGTATAAACTACATCTTAAAAAAGGTCCCATATTGTTTTTTTTTTTGTTTTTTTTTATTAAACTATAAAGACGGTCGAGGTGCTATATAAATACTTGGGAAAGTATCAAAACAAGAAATGCACACAGCCTATATTCAGTAACTGAGCCTTTTAAGAGAGGCGTGAGGACTTCTGTACATTTGTGATGCCACAACTACACTAATATACAGTCATTCCCCAACTGCAATGACTGTGCAGAAACACGTGAGACCGCAGATGCGAAAGACCTGAAAACGCTGACCAATCAGAGCAGACTGGGCGTTTTCAGGAGGGATGGTTTAAAAGACAGGCGCTTAAAAGAGTGTTTCAGACAGAGGGTAAACACAGGTATATTCAGACAGACAGTATGAGAAAAAATATGTTTTTTGAATATTAGAGCATGTAAACATGTTCTAGTAGAAGCCCAAAATACTAAGTTACTAAAACCAGGCGGACCACGAGACCAAACTGTGACACTTTGATATTGTCGCTGTTGGCCAGAAACCTTATTTACATTTTTTTTAACGCTAATCTGTCACCCTTTTTGTCTGTGGGTTTTACAGATATTTAAACAGACGATTACCTTGTCAGACAGAAATTGCTCAATTCAAATGTTTTCAAATTAGCCTTTTATTTCCTGAAAAGCAACAGTTTTGGACATACAAGGTTTTCGCCTGACAACGACGATATGTACATGTACAAACACATACATCCATAATGTGACATTGTTCTCTGTGAAGCCCTAAATTGTGAATGATATTGATCTTGTCAATTGCAGCTAAACATTCACATTATATAACATAACATTCTTCTACATCCGTGTGCCACTTAACATTTACATCTGGAGCATCTTTTTGTTTTGGGTTTAAGGTCTCTCACATTGTGTTGTTTACATGAACCTGCTGCCTTCTCGGCCCTTCCCTCTCTACCTGTAACTGTTAGTGCCCCCTAGTGGTGCAACAGAGGAATTGCTGGCTTGTAGTATTATGTTGAAGGGAACCAATCTACTGTATATCAGGAAGGCATTTTTGTAGGGATTCATTTCTACAGTGTCTTTTTCTGAGGCCTATTCCATTTTTGTTTTTTCCTTGCATGTTACTTTATGTTTCCATTATTTTTAGGTCGTCGTTACACTCCTGAGTTTACACTCCTAAACATAAGCAAATGAGGAAAGTGACCCTAGTCTCTGCATCTTAGCAAGCCATTCAGCGGGCTGGTCACAGGCTTCAAAAAGATATTTATATAAACTAGAGATCTGCAGGTTGACTGAGGTTGAGGATGATGAAAAGGATAATGGACATGTTCTACTTACTGTAAAAATGCTATCAAATTTGTTTGTATTAACCATTTATAGGAACACACTAACATGTACGATATACTTCATAACAGCAAAATTAGCAAACTCCTCACACTACATATGCTTGAAAGTTTTTTAGTTTTATTTTTACTATACTGACCATGTTTATCTTTTAATTGTTTTTTTTGTTTTATTAATGTACACCACTTGGGACCACATGTTTTAGTTTATTTCATGTTCATCACATCATGCCGAGTCGAGCAGTGCTGAGGTCTTTGAAATTCCTTGAAACTGTGTGGAATGGAAAGGGAAATGACAAACCGTTTTTGAGAATGAATAGCCTTAAAATCACTCGGAAACGTACTATGATTGATTTACCCAAATCAGGCAGCAGCAATGGATTCATACCCATTAAAGGAACATCACATTTAAATCTGACAAAGCTGTTCTAATATTGGATTTATTTTTATCCTGACTTTGTTAGCACTACAGCGTCTGCCAGCCAAACTCAGATTTCAGCAGATTTGCGCCTTCAAGGTGAAGATGACGTTGGTCTGAGCCAAGTGCAAACAAACATTAAATCCATGTTAAGTGTGAACTAAGCCTAAATTCTCCATACTGTAAGTATGTCCTCAGAGAAACTGAACTGGTAGCTTAAAATAGCCGCCCCTGAGACTTTTAAACTAAACCTTTTTGTCAGACTATTTCCACGTTTTCCCTCAGTTTTGCAGCCCAAACAGTTGAATGCAATAGTTAATCCCAATAACAATGATAACAAATTAACTGATTGTCAGCAAATTACAAAGTCAGTCATTGCAGGGAAATTGGAAAGGAAAATTAAATAGTAGACTGAATGACAACTGATGACTAAAGTAAAATTGAGAAAACCTAATAAGCTTGAAATTAAATTGTAATGGCAGAAAAGCGTTCAAAGGGAAAATGGCCCAATGTAAAAGCTACTCGGTAAAAGGATGTTTTTAAGACCAAGTGATTTTACCTGCCTAGAAGACCTGTTTTTCCTCAAGTAAATTATTTAGGATCTGGCATTTCACAAATTGACTTAAGTCATAAAGCTCTAATTGGATTTTTAATGATAAACAAAGCAAGTTTATAGTCAGTTTCTCCGAGACATTTCGTTGTTTTGTTTTTTTAACGCCTGTGTTGACCGTGATTAGTTAGCACAAAAAAAAAAAAAAAAAAAAGATTTCGGATGAAGTGGCAGCGTCACTGTTGGCTCTCTCGGCATGAACAAACCGAGCAGGCAGAGTTTACGGTGTAGCAGCGTTGTATGATTTAAATGTTAAATGAGACTGTAAATAAACTAACTCCAGATGGGCCTTTTAAATGAGTCTATTATGGATCATTTTGAGTTTATTTTTTCTGCTTTCCCCCCCCCCCTTTGAAATACTTTTTTATGGGATTAATATTTGAGTTGTGTTTTGGTTGGCCTGTCTTTCCTTATTTGTGTCGAGGGCCAGTCAGCCATCTTGTTGTAAATAGTTTGGAGGGATGCCTGCGTGCGAGTATGTGTGTATGTATTATAAATTCATGCCTCACCTTCTGACCTGCCTTCTACAAAAAGCCAACCGTTAACTAACACATTTCCTCATCAGTAATGTTTGACCTGCTGTTGTACAGACACTTGTACCAAGCTGCTGACCAGCTGACATGTGGAACAGATACACTCCTCACTCTTGTACAGAAGAAAATCTTAATAAAAGAACTTAAAGTGTATTTTTGTCTTATTCTTTGTTCAGTTTATTGGCACCATGTGGTTACTAAACAGGATGTACTTTTTAATTCATATTACCTCGGTCTTCATTTGCTTTTTGTTTACATCCACTGACACAATTTTGTCAATCCAAAAAAGTCATTTTCACGTTAAATGGATAATCCTATTTCAAGACTATAAATAGATGTCCTTGTTGCAAAACAGTAGAAACAAATCCAGGTATAACAATACATTTAAACTGCATCACCAACAACCTTTTTTTATTTTCTTAAAGTGTAATTACTGTTACTTTTTTATTTACATCTGATGATTATATTTTCCCATTTATTTTGTAATGCTAATGTTCTTGATTATATTAAAAATTATTATTACAGGAACTATAGCTAAAATGAGCTAACTGATAGTATTCTGACCTTCCCTGTTTAACTGTGAAACAAACCTGTTATGATTAATGTACTTTTAGGCAGAACAAGTTAATCAACAACCATAAGCAGCTCTAGGTATACCTATATCTAGGAAGGTGTGCCGAATGTAATCCAGACACATTGACATCTGGCAGACCTTGGGAGATACTAAGGTTATCCTTATTGTTTGTTGGATATCAAATATCCAAACTTGAGATCTCAAGTTTAGTGTTTGTCCCCAGTACATTACACATACTTCCTCCATGTCACCTCAGGGGCTCCGTAATTTTCCACTTTTTTCGACATGTTATACTATGACTTTTTTTCGACACCCTATACTATGACTTTTTTGACATACTATAATTTTTATTTTTTATTTTCAACACACTATACTATGACTTTTTAATCGACATGCTTGTGATTACTTTTTTATTCAAACTTTTTTTTTTTCTTCGAGATACTATACTATGACTTTTTTGGACATACTATAGCATGTCAAAAAAAAAAAAAACTGACCTTTTTTCAAAAATTTCCCACATACTATAATATGACTTTTTCCGACATACTATAATATGACTTTCACTAAATTTTTTGGACATACGACTTTTTTTCAACTATATTTACAACTATACTATGACTGTTTTCCACTTTATTCAGAATATTAAACTATTACTTTAACATACTATACTATGACTTTTTCCACTGTTTAACATACTATAACTTTTTTTTCAAAATTTGACACTGTACTGTGACTTTTTTTCCCCACATACTATGAGATTTTTTCTACATGCTATACTATGACTTTTCTTGGACATACGACTATGACTTTTTCCGACATACTACAATATGACTTTCATAAATTTTTTGGACATGCTATACTACGACTTTTTTCGACATACTATATTATGACCTTTTTCGACATACAATACTATGACTTTTTTTTTTTTTATTTAATATACTATGACTTTGACATTCTATACTGACTTTTTTCCAAAAATCAATTGCTGACATTAGGAGAAACTCATAAGAGGTCAAAACAGGAGGGTATACATCAAAAGGGCAACACATCGGTGGTAGAAAGGTTTAAGAACGGGATCGCGAGCGAACTATTTAATATACTATGACTTTTTTCCACTTTATTCAGCATATTATACTATGACTTTTTTTTATTTTTAAACATACTATACTGTGACTTTATGACTTTTCGACATACTATACTATGACTTACTCTTTCGACATACACTGACTTTTTACCACTTTATTCAGAATATTATACTATGACTTTAACATACTATACTATGACTTTTTTCAACATACTATAACTTTTTTCCACTTTTTGACATTCTATACTGACTTTTTCCCCACTTTATTCAGCATATTATACTAAGACTCTTTTAAACATACTATGACATACTACACTATGACTTTTTTACACTTTATTCAGCATATTATACTATGACGTTTTTCGACATACTATACTATGAATTTTTCAACATATGATTTTTTTCTGACTTACTATGACTTTTTCCACATGCTATACTATGACTTTTTTGACATACTATATTATGACTTTTCTGATAGTAATACGTAACTTTTCCTAGCACACACTTTGATTTTTTTTTTTTTTTTTTTTTTTTTTTTTTTTTTTTTTTTTTTTTTTTTTTTTTTTTTTTTTTTTTTTTTTTTTTTTTTTTTTTTTTTTTAATTTTTAACTATTTTTTTAAATTTTTTTAAAAAAAAATTTTTTTTTCCCCCACATACTATACTATTACTTTTTCCACTGTTTAACATACTATAACTTTTTTTTCAAAATTTGACACACTGTACTGTGACTTTTTTCCGACATACTATACTATGAGATTTTTTCTACATGCTATACTATGACTTTTCTTGGACATTCTATACTATGACCTTTTTTTTCAAAATTTCCATATATTATGACTTTTTTTCGACATACGACTATAACTTTTTTTGACATATATATTATGACTTTTTCCGACATACTATAATATGACTCATCAATTTTTTGGACATGCTATACTACGACTTTTTTGGACATACTATATTATGACTTTTTTCAAAATTTTCAACATGGTAACAGTGAGATTTTTCGACATACTATACTATGACATTTTTATGACTTTTTTCGACATACTATGACTTTTATTAAAATCTTTGGACATAGTGACTTTTTCGACATACTATGCTATAACTTTTTTTCAAAATTTTTCAACACACTGTGCTATGACTTTTATGACTTTTTTCAACATGCTATACTATTACTTTTTTTCAAAATTTTCAACATGCTAACATGACTTTTTTAATATACTATTTACTTTTTTGACTTACTATACTATGACTTTTCCACTTTTTTCAAAATTCTATACTATGACTTTCGACATACTACTTTTGACATGCTTTACTGACTTTTTTGACATACTATGACTTTTTTCCACTTTGATCACCATATAATACTATGACTATTTGATATACTATGACTTTTTTCCACTTTATTCAGCATATTATACTATGACTTTTTTTTAAACATATACTGTGACTTTATGACTTTTCAACATACTATACTATGACTTGTTTTACTCTTTCGACATACACTGACTTTTTCCACTTTATTCAGAATACTATACTATGACTTTTTTCAACATACTATAACTTTTTGACATTCAATACTGACTTTTTCCCACTTTATTCAGCATATTATACTATGACTCTTTTAAACATACTATGACATACTATGACTTTTTTTCCACTTTATTCAGCATATTATACTATGAGTTTTTTGACTATGACTTTTTTCTGACTTTGACATAGTGTACTATGACTTTTTTGACATACTATATTATGATTATTTTCTCACTATTTGACCTATTCTATGACTTGTGACTTTTTCAACACTAAGACATAACTTTTGTGGACATGCTATACTATGACTTTGTATCGACAGGTTATATGATGACTTTTTTTCGACATACTAGGCTACGCTATGATTTATTTCGACATACGACAATATTAAGTTTTAGACACTATATACTATGACTTTTTTCCTACAAACTATGACTTTTCGTCGATATACTGTAGCCTACTTTGATTTTTTTCAACATAGAGGCTACTACTACTACTTTGTATCGGATACTATGACTTTTTATGACATACTGACTTAATTACTTTTTTTTAAGACAAACTAATAAAATGTGACATAATATACTATCACTCTTGTATGACATACATTTTTATGACACTTTTTGCCACTGAGATTATATTTTTTATAGTGCCCTCGTTTTGCGACAAGCCTGTTTCAGCTATTTCCTTGTACCCCAGGTGTGATAACGCCCCTTTTTATATGCATTTGCCTGAGACATAAGCCTGATGTTTTAAATGTATTTTAATAGTTTTTAATGTCACTGCATAACCAAAACCCTGGGAAAACGTGATGCTATTATTTTGTCACTAACACTCCTCTAGGGAATCTAGGGCTTGGACGGCCCAACCGTGTGAATCTCCAAGGATGAGCGTTCGGCTGCCAGGCTTAATGGCGGATGGGCCTACCTGTCGCCTCGCTGCCCCCGCCGGCACTGCTCCGATACTCGGTCAGATCGATGTCTGTGGTCCGAGTCCGACACTGGTTAGCGTCGGTGCTCCATTGCCAGTTTATTTGTGTACATTTAAAGTACATTTAAAGTAAAGTAAAATGATGGCGAAACACAACTTAATGTGGGAAAAGGGTATCTCGTCGGTCCTGCTCCAAACTCTACGGTCCCGCACCTGTTCTGAATAGTCCATCTTAATCACTCCGGCACGCCGTCTTGCTAACTCACCGTGGCTTTTCGACTACCTACGCAGCCCAACAGCAGCCAATATACCTTTTTTTCACGGCAGACATGTTGACATGTCATAGTAGGAAAAGCACAGGTGTATTCAAACCCGTTAATGGTGGCTGCATTCCACTTAGGAGAGGCCCTGGTATTGTGCATGCTGACTCACTGAAATAGCTTACTGGGACACTTGATGGAATTGAGCCATCGTTAAGGTTATCAATTTCAGCTGTGATTTTCCTACTATGACAAGTCAACATGTCTGCTGTGAAAAAGGTCCATAGGGAGGTAGTGTGCCGTGACAATGATAGGTATTTGGATAGTAACTGAGTTCTGGCTCGTCTCGTTTTGGTTCCACATGTTGTCACGCATTGCAACACCCTTGGACCACCCAATAAGTATTAGGAATCTTTGCAATTGTAATAACTGGGAATTACACCCTTACCTATTGCTATGCTCATGTGAAAAATGATGAGGATAATTCAATGTTCTCACCACTGGGTGGCGCTCCAGGCTAATATTCCTTTATCTGTGAAGAAATACCACACAGAGGTTCCTGGTATTATAAATGACAAAAAAAATACACATGCTGCCAATTTGAGTGTTTCATATCAATTAAAGCAGGGACACGCAACCGTCACTAAACCCGCATCATCTACTAACTGTACTTCTTGTGTATTCATTTAATTCCTACATTACCACAAATGTAGGTTTTAACATAAATATATTATGCACCGTCTCAAATTACATGACAAATAAAAAAATAAAGATAACTAAATAAATATAAATTGCATGACTTTTATCGAACTGTGTGTATATATACACTCAGTTTCACACCATCATACAAAGAAAGCACATACAACCAAATAATTAAGAACATTATTTATTCAACAGTGGATCTTCAGTAATAAATACATGTACAGATTATTAATTTCACAATAAAATTGAGGGCAAGTTTTTTTTTTTTTTATATATATATATATAAATGTCCAAATGGAGGATTGATATTGTCATGATGGGTAAACAGCATTGACCAGACAGAGAGACAGTATAGACCATTTTATTTCTATGGTCTAGACAGATGAACTAACACGAGAGGCAGACAGGTCAGACTGACAGACAGACAGACAATAACTACAAGTACAAAGTATTGCGTTTTCCACCAATTGGCTCTCTTTTCTCTTTCTGTCTCTCTCTACATGGACAAAATGTCTTTATGCAGTCTAGTCAGTCCACCATCACCATGATGTGCAAATCAATCATAAATTATAAATACAGTATTGCATCACTTCAAAGTGCTACAGAGATAGGTTGCGACAATCTTAAAAAACATAAAAAAAGGTTTGTTTTCTTTGAAACCCTGTGTGTGTGTGTGTGTGTGTGTGTGTGTGTGTGTGTGTGTGTGTGTGTGTGTGTGTGTGTGTGTGTGTGTGTTGTGCGTACATCAGGACCCGGGTATAGAAGCAACCATGGTTGGACTTTGTGCCTTTGGATGTCTAGCCCAGAGTGTAAAGTTTAGCCTGGTCAAAAGCAGAAGCAATACAAACACTGTCTCAAAATTGTGACATTATGAAAATTTGACATGATGTTTGGGTGCGAAGCCCTAGATAGTCACTGCTATTGTTATTGTCCTTGAGTGGATTGTAAGTACAGTATTGCTGTGGACAACCTTTAAAAACAGAGAATCAACGGAATTATAAAAGGACAACTTCCTGTTATTGAATTATGATCTCAAAGCCCAAAGCTATCTTCTCTTTTACCTCCATCAGTCATTTTTTTCAGTATGGATTTAAAAAGTGAAATCAATAAGTAATCGTTTTCTTATTTATCTCACATTTGCTCATTTTAAGGTTTTCAAGCACACTTTACAAAAATGCAATTTTTGCCTAATTCTCATAAATTTACTTTTTATGTTTTAGGTAGATTGTCTTTTAGCTTGGGAAATCCGTTCACACACACTGCTTTATATGTATATTTTTGTGTTATTTGTTGTGTCCATCTGTGTGAGAAATGGAGAGAGAAGCTTGTGGAATAAGAGTCTGTACTGGTGAAATGCTGGGATTAACATTCAGCAATAGGCTTTCTAGAAGCATGCTTAAATCCACGGGATACCTTTATAAACAAGGCACAAAAATCTTGAAGGTGGTGATGCACATTTTAACCCATTAACTACAAAAAATACGATTTTCCAAAGCCTTCTATTGGAGCCAATGTTTTTAGTTAATTTGCTATTAAATTAAACTTGCAGAAAAGAACTGAAACAGATGCCTTAAAAAAAGGTTGGCATGTTTTGGAAAATGGCTAACAGTAAAGAATACAATTATTTATAATGGGTTAAAACATACACAACCATTAGAATGGTACTCTAAGTGGTTGTGTTCCAGAGCCACTGGGCTCCAAATCTTGCCCTCTGATCTAAAAGAAAAGTTATGCTCGACATTTAAGAAAAAAAAAAAAATGTTGTGGCGACATCATTCTCTGACAGTTTTTTTTTCTTGCAGCCCTTTCGTCCAAAACGTTTTTTCTGATGTAGCAGAATGGGTTTCCTACAGTGTGTATTAGGGGCCTGCAGTGGGGTTTCCCAGTCCACTTTTTAAAGGGGCCTGGCCTTTATTTGGCATCTTATTCTTATTCATTTAGCCTGTTCAGTGAGGAGATAAGGAGCAGAGGAGAGGGGGTGGACGGGATGAAGATGAGAGGCAGAGATGAGAGGAGGAAGAGGAGGAGGAGGAATATAAAAGGATGAAAAGGAGATGAGAGGAGAGGAAGGTGTGGGGGACACAGAGAGGAAGAGGACGTATGAAAGACAGGAAGCTCCGGTCAGAGCACCTGTCACGGAAGAGGCTCCTGCTTTCTATCACCGTCTCCTCCCCTCTTTTTTCCATCCGTCTCTTTTGTCTGGCAACAGGAGGGACACCCAAAAGGGGAAAGAGCGGGTGCTTAAAATTCCTCCTTCCTTCCTGTGTCCATCTCCTGTCCTAAAGACCTGTTGTCTCCATAGCAACAGACCCTGACTTCATACTGAGCTTATTCAGTTGGTAGTCATGAATGTGTATGTGTGTGTGTGTGTGAATGAGGCAGAGAGAGAGAGTTTGCTGCTGCTAATGCCTCTCTGTGCCAATGTTTGTGTGTCAGTGTGCCCTTGTGCCTGTTGTTGTTGTTGTTGTCTCAAGTATGGACGTACGTATGGACGGTTTATCTTCAGAAGACGTCAGTCCAACACTCCATCCGAACTTCAAACTGAAACAAGTTTTGAAAGCCAGTTCATTTTTGGTCAGTCTGAAAAAAAATCTCTTGTTAAAAAAATGGAAGGAGCGTTGGCTTTTTTTTTTTTTCCTCAGTCTATGAGTTTTGAATCAGGCACCGTGACGCTTCTCACCTCCCCGCCCTGGAAGCATGTGTACATACTGCCGCCGACAGCTCTTCCAGCCAATGGCAGCCCAGTCTTTTTTCTGAGTTGGTAACCTTGGGCAAGGCTGTGTTTTGGCGATCCATCAGCAGCCGGGGGAGGCCGAGAGCGGGCTGTGGTGCAGGTAGGCGGGGTTCACCACAGAAACCGGGAAGTTGAAAATGAACGGAGAGGCGGCCGTGGCCGTCCGTCGACGCGGCGGTCGTCGCGGAGGACTTGGGCCCGAGCAGCGGGCTTGCTGTGGAGGCCGCTTCGGCGGCCCACGAGGTGGCGAGGAGCTGCGACTCGAACTGCAGCAGCTGGCCCATGAAGCTGAAATTGGGGGAGATGATGCTGCGTCGCCGGCGAACAAACTCGAAGGCTTCGTCCAGACGCACTCGCTTCCTCTTCATCAGGTAGGCCAGGCAGATGGTGGCGGAGCGAGAGATGCCTGCTTTACAGTGGACCAGCACTCGCCCACTGGAGTCCCGTACTGAATCTGAGGAGAGGGGGGGGGGGTCAGAGGTTAGAGGTTTCCATAAATAATAAACACTATTTAGTTTTTATTGGCTACTACAAAAACATCTCCAGACTGAAATATCACTATTGGATAGATTGTTATGGATTTGGTACAGATATTCATGCTCACCAGAGGATGCCCCTAATTATTTCCTCTAGCAGGTCAAAGTTTTCACTCATTGTACATTCAGTCATTCATGGTTTCCAGATAATGTACCCTAATGATGTGTGGTAATGACTTATCCTCTAACAGTCATCTTCAGGTCAAATCTTTCATTTGTCTAATACTTTTGTTTATGACAAAAAGGCCTGCGAAACAAATGACATACCCATCAGCCTCAGCTGTACCTGGTGGTGGTTAGCAAGTGTTAACACGCTAAACTACGAGGGTGTACAGCATAAACATCAGCATGTTGTCAGTGTATGTTAGCATGTTGACTTGCTCAAATCACTGCTGTGCCCAAGGCTAGCCTTGCATTCCCGCTAGCATGGCTGGAGACTCTTAAGACTTGTTGTTTGTTTGTTGCTATGGAGGTGTTTTTCATGGTGGTTTGCTGCAAGCTCAATTTCCATCATGAACAATGACAATGTTTTCCATTTTATTTCATCTCCAAGCAGGTTTGTAGCAGTTCATTTGAAAAAGGCCCCATTTAAACCTGGTGGCACCGAATTTGCTGTATAGCACTGACACACCTCAAAATGTAAAATTCTCAGTTCACTTTAAATGCAAAGGAGAAGTTGATGGCTAATTTCCAGCAGTTCCTCGTGCTTGCAAAAAAAAACTAAATTAATTCTGGGCTGAACATCATGTTTAGCTTTTTCTTTAAATTTTTGAGAAAACAGTTTGTGATCTCTGAACAGATAAAGAAAGAAAAGAATTTTTACGGTTTTACATCATCATTCTGTGTGGACACCATGAACCTTAACACACAAACTGTCACCCGGAATGCAATTTCTTTTTCTCACAGCCACAGAGTATTTTAAGCTTAACAGATGTACAGCTTTGCCTCAAGCTGTTTTCATGCCTTCCTCTCTCTGTGCAGCCAAACTAACCTCAAAGTGAGAAAAGCAGCAAATCACATTTAACTGAAACACGCAAGTGCAACATTTTTGAGTCATCAGCCTCTTTCACACTTCCTCCCCTGTCCTATTTAGGTCTCTGCCTCTTTTGGTATCTTTAGACGCATGCTATTACTTTGAATAACCAGATTTAAGTAATAGATTGATTAGAGCGTTTACAGTAACTCAATTTCCCCAACAGCCATCAGTTTCAATGATTAGTTACACAGTCACGTTATGAAGCATGTGTGCGGCCTGCAGGAAATTAGAAGCACAGAATATAAAGAGGATAATGGAGGGACTTTTTGAAATTGTTTTTGCATGTCGATTAATTTAATCCTATCTTCCACCATTGCCTCTGTTTTTCAGTCTAACTTTTTGCTATCTTCCACACACAAACAGATTTCAGTTAACTCCACCACAGCGTCTGTTCACTCGGTAACAGTGGATGAGTCAGACTCTGGTCCCACAGCAGCTAACCATGACGCATACCAGCACCTACACACACACACACACACACACACACACATACACTCGCAGCACGGAAATCAGGACGTACAGCATGGATATGCAAAGCAAAAGCAAATCACACGCTTTCCTATATTACACACACAAACACAAATGAGAAATTGTGCTCCAGAGAAACGCTTGATTGGAAAATGTTCTCATTCCAAATGCTTTCCTCTGTCTTTTCCTTGATTGTATTACATCGCTTTGTTCTGCAATAGATTAATCGGATTAGATTTGGGTGGGTATTTTCTTTCTTTTTCTGCCTCTCTTAAATCTGCAGAAAAGTGAGTGATAAAGGGCTACTTGGAAATAATCCGTTTCGACAGATCCCAGTGAATAAATGTCTGATTTGTTGTCATGTGCCTGCTCTATATGCACAGTGTGTCCGGTACATCTCTTATCTCTGAAAGCTCTTCTGGGGGAAAATTCTCAGACTCTCGGGAAAATGCAAGGAAAGAAATATCCCAGCACTGAGAACTTAGCACACAGAACAAAGATATTAGATTTAATTTAGTCAGAGAAAATATATATCTAGACCTGCAATGATTAGTCATTTGAAAGAAAATGTATCTCTTTTGATAATCAATTAATCTTTCAGTCAATTTTCAAGCAAGAATGTGAAATATATGATGATTTTAGCTTTTCGGATGTTAGAATTTGCTGCTTTTCCTTGTCTTCCATTATACTAAATTGAATAAATGTGGCTTTTAGACTGTTGGTTGGACAAAACAAGACATGTGATATTATTACCTTCTGCTCTGGGAAACTGTGATTTTTCTGCTGTTTTATAGACAAATTAATCGTGAAATTATCTTATTCGATAATGAAAATGATCCTAAATTAATTGCAACCCTACATACCGGTATGTCTTGTAATGAATAATAAAAAAGTGTCTTTGATGTGTTTTAGCAGACATACTAGACAAACAAACGTAACTACTGTTTTAATAACCTAAAAACGAACCACATAAAGCACAAACCATGCCTGAAGGAAGCTCATTACAGTTGTGGTTTCCCACCATGGGAATGCATTTGTTCTGCTAAGATCTCTCACACACACACACACGCACACGCACACTGACCTATGAATTCAATAGCCTCCAGGAACCAGCTGCTGATGTCTTCTTTATGGTTGTCCTCCACAGGTATACATTTGTATTGGTACGCCCCCTCGAAGTGGTTGGGACAGTCGGCAGACACGTTCAGCAAGGCGGAGATCCCTATGCCGTCCAAAACCTCTTTCTTTGAGGCGTGGAGGGCGCTGCCAAGGTAGAGGAACGGCAGGATCTCAACTGGGCCGCCCTGGACGAAAGACAGATGGAAGGATGATGATTAATATTTTTATTTCATTAGAAATCAGCAGTAAAGAGACAGATTTTCTGTTCTGAGGCAGTTTGTTCATAATTCAGTCATTACGTGAAGAAACGTCTTCTGACCTAACCTGGAGAGCCATGTTGGACAGAAGTTACTTAAACGGAGAAACAGCTTATAGGATAAGACAAAGAATTCACTGTCTCAGTGTGCAACAGAGGCCAGATGGCAGATGACTTCAGTATGTGTGACCACACTTAAATGTTTTGCTAATCACATTAGCCACGCCTTTCATCGTACAGGGGTAGCTTATTATCTGTGTGATTAATGCAGGGTCATTTGATATGGGCTCTGGAGCTTGTTAAGAGTAATTTCCCTGTATTGATAAACGGAGGAAATACCTGAGGGTCTGATGAACTGACTAATGTTTACATGCTTCAGCCATACGATTCAGTGGAAATGTACTGCAAGCGTGTTTTTGTACAACAGATCTATGTTGAGGATTTACATTCACCATTCTCTCATGCTTCGATAAGGACACCTTGTACTAGTTATTCTGAGAAAACTATGCTCCACAGCAACATTTCCTCAGAAAATCAGATCTACTTAATGCCATTTATAACATAGCAAAGATGTGAAGGTTTGAAAAAGGAAATATAAAAACATAAAAATGTGAATACGCGTATGTCCTTTCTGGTTTTTGAAAATAGTATTTGTTGGCTATAACATAAAAATGCCTATAGGCCGACATTAAGTAATATTTTAGTTACTGTACATAAAAAAAGAAATGTATCCTGATTTTTACATGTACCAATCTAATTGTGTATTTCAAAACATATTTGAATGCATATTCCAGCGTAAGAGTAGAAGTGTTGTTTTCACTTTCATTGGATCTGAGGGGTCAGCCAGCTGGCGCTCTATACCGGTAGTGAGACTTATTGATGAGGGCTCGGTCTGTTTATGTCACTGCCGCTGACGACCTCGGTACTGATGCAGGAAATGATCGATACTGCTAAGAGATGTAATGTGAGGGGGGAGTGAGTGGAGGCTGAGAGGAAAATTAGCAAGTGAGATACTCAACAGGAAGCTACAGTATTCCTTGAAAAAAAAGAAGAAAAAAAAAAAACACTTGATAGCGTGGCCGAGACTATGAAGCATTTTTCTTAGAGAACGCACAGAGGCTGGATTGTCTGCGTCTCTCTCCTCATGCGTTCCAGTGGAATTAAACCCAAAACCACATGTGACTGTGAATGATCACTGACCAACAAAACAAGACCACCCGGGTCACAGGAAGTGACGCAGAGGGGAATCAATAGTGAACTATGACCTCTAGCGTAGCCTATCATTAGACAAATAACTCATTCAGACAAAAAGTGGATTTCCAGGTAATGTTCCTGGCAGTTGACATAGCTTTTTCTTGCATGGCCGTTAGACTGAACAAACAAGTTTGTAACTATACTTTCCCTGCTTTTAATACCCAGACTGGGTAAGGAAATGGGGTTGAATAAACGTGGGGAAGTAACAGTAATGTTACAAAGCAAATAGCTTCCAGTGTAGCTCCTGTGTCCAGATGGCAGCTCTCGGTGTGTGTATGTGTGTGCGTGTGTGTGTGTGTAAAACTGCAGTTGAAACACTTATTTGACTGACGTGGCGTTGACAAATTCCAATTACTTGTGCTTTTGTGTGACATTTGTGATTATTTTTCACATTTAAGAATGCAATCATTAGTTGCAACCTTAACTGGCTGAACACACTCGACAGCAGGTTGACACTGGTAAATGTTAACTATATGTCATTTAAAGTGTTCTTTTCAGGCTGAGAAGGGGCGAGTCGGGGTTTGTCTGCATCCTGTGGCGTTTTACCTGTTCGTGGTGCGGCGTCCCACAAGACGAGCAGGCAGAGTCAATGCTGGACTGGCTAGTGAGAGTCGGTATGGATTTGGTTTTTATACAAAACTCTGGGTATTCTGAGAAAAACCTGTCGTATCCACCTAGAAAAGAGACATCATGATCAAATACGATGCATCTTAAAATATCACAATAGAAACAATATTATAGTAAAACATGACAGATTCAATCACTACTGGGGCAGACACACTTTAGGATCCTCCAGGAACATTACAGAAATAGGGTTTTGTGTGTGTGTGTGTGTGTGTGTGGGGGTGGTGGTTATATGCATAAAAGACTACGGAAGCAGTATACATCAGGACATATAAGCATGGCAACCCACACCAGGATTTACACCTCTGCATTCAGTGAGCCTGACATTAAGACAATTTAACCGACCCCTGACCTGTCCTGTGTCTACTATGTGGATTTGAAAACAATTTCATCTTCCCTTTGCTTATTATTATTTTTTAAATTATACATCTGCAGTTCTGACCGCTGCTCCCTGCACCTCAAGGATCACATCAGACTAACCGAGAAATGTCATCTTTATAAGCTACACACATACACTCCTGTGCTTCAAGGCGTCTTCGCCATGATGCACACACAAAAAGAATGCGCCACAGCTTGCAGCAGCTTTGCCTTTTCAAATTCCCTGCAATCTAAATATAGTCTGGTGAAATAAATCAAGATTGATTTTAGGTTTTACAGCTTCCCATCATTGATCTACCCGAAGAAGACGGTTTCTGAAAGGATGATGTGCAAGTCCCTCCGGTTTGAGGCTTCTGCGCACCAGCATTACCTCATTCACTCAGCTCACAACCATTGGTCTGTGAGTGAATGTGTGCAGCTGTGAGTGACTGAGTGAGTGTGCGTAATGTAAAAAAATGACACCAGTGCACAGAAATAGTGCACGATAGGAAGATATTTCAATCTCCGGTTTGTAGCGTATTGAGCAGCTACAACATTCAGTATATTTGTGGCTGTAATAAAATAATATTGATTATATTGGTTGACATTTTTTTATTAGAAATGCCCCATATAGGCTGGTGGTATATCTATTGAAATTAGGCTATTAATGAAATTTGAAGCTATTATTAGTTGTGACTGTCCCATTTAAAGCCTCATTAAAATAAAAAATAAAAAACATTATAATGCACTTCATCATTATTGTTTTTGTAGGGTACATCTTTTTTTTTTACTAATACAAAAGACTTATTCAAGACGAAGTGTAACTTGTATTTGGATATTAGAGATGAAAACACCCTTATTGTGACTAATAAATGAGGCTGAATTAAAAAAAAATAATTTTTTGTGTTATCATTAATAAAACTTATTATAATAATTTGTGTACCTTTTTACCACCCTGTAGTAAGGTTGAATCACAGAATAACCACCACTCATCGGTTACATTGAATTAAATGCTTCCATTGGCCGTTTTGAGGCTACTGGTACTGCTGGTCTATTTTTAATCATACTGAACGTTACATGCTGCAGCTGACCCCATACAACTGAGTGTTATAATGTAGCACATTTACCTTTGAGCAGGTATATTTGTGTGC
Source organism: Perca fluviatilis (assembly GCF_010015445.1). NCBI lineage: Eukaryota > Metazoa > Chordata > Actinopteri > Perciformes > Percidae > Perca > Perca fluviatilis. The sequence goes on along the minus strand of NC_053128.1, from coordinate 14,474,107 downwards.
CAGAGGAGTAACTGCATACGGCGTTGAGCACTACAGTCAGCGTGCTGTCCTCCTTCACCGTCTCCGAGTCCGGCGTTCTCTCGTCGTACAGCACCACGGCGGAGTACATCCCGGAGCGGAGGCGGCTACGGACCTCCTCGTCCCCGGCCAGTATCTGGTCCAGGCTGAGCACGGTGCCCTTGGCCCTGCGGCGGACGATCGTGTAGCAGCGGGCGTTGACGGCACCGCGGATGTGCCCCGCGTTGAAGGCGAGGAAGGAGCGGCAGTCCAGCAGCAGGCACTTGGCGTTGTCGTCCTTTAAGAACCGCTTTACCACCGGGCAGTCCATCTCTCCCAGGTCCTCCATCGCACGTCGTCTCAGAGCTGTGTGTAGGCTTCACTGTCGGTTATCTCCTGTCTGTCTGTCTGTCTGTCTGTCTGTCTGTCTGTCTCTCTCGCTGTGCCCAACACCGCCCTGCAAACTTCGGATACTTTGCGCTTCTCTTCTCTTCTATCCCCGCATTGTAACCGCACTACTCTTCACACTCATTCCGTTCACCTCTTTCTCCTTTCTCTCTCTCTCTCCCTCTCCGAATGTTGTTCCTCCTCAGGATTGTTTCTCTTTTTTTTCCTTTTTTTGTGAATGGGCGCATCGCGTCACGGCGGAAGTGACGTCAACCAATAGCAGCCAATCACAAAGCGTCCAGTTTCCCGTCCCCTTTCCTCCTCTGCCGTTCATTCATAAAAAAAAAAAAGACAGACATCAATGAAACGAGAGGCGATGGGGAAGGAGATAATACAGTGGAGTTTGGTACTCGCCATGCCTTTACCAGCTCATGACCACATTTGGATGATAGTTTGTTATGATGAAATAAAGAAGTTAAAGGAAGAAAAAAAAAACGAAGGCCTACTTGTACATGGGCTAGCCTACTGATATCACTAAGAATTAAAACACAACTCTGCAGCTAGGCTATGTGGAGCCTCTTAGCCTATTTTATCGTTTTTGTTTGTTTTGATTTGTTTAAAGCCACACGATCAGGCTCACTGATCTCATTAAACTGTCCACCATATCCAGTAAAATAAACTCATAAAACCAGTTCCCTGAAATAAATAGTTGTGGCATTATGGAATAAAAGACCCCTGAATTAAATAAATGTGGACTTATGAAATAAAAGACCCCTGAATTAAATAAATGTGGACTTATGAAATAAAAAAACCCTGAATTAAATAAATGTGGACTTGTGAAATACAAGTCCCCTGAAATAGCATTGAAATAAAAATTGTATTGAGTGTAAACTGTATTTGATTTTATTGCTAATGTCTGGTTTTGGTATAATGTGCTGAGAAATGTAAATACGCTAGACTGCAGTTGGGTGTGCTTACATGCGCACATAAACGTTTGTGTGTGCACGTATACATCTGAGTGCGCATCTGTGTGTGGGTGTGTAATCCTACAAGAGGAAACGCAATTTGCATCTCCTATCACACAGCCTTAGTTAGCGTGCCTAGGTATTTGCATGTTGATCCCGTTTCCATGGTTACGAGAGAGGGCAGCACAGCAGCAGATGAGAGAAGGAAAAAGCCAGACACCCTGACACAAACAGACTGGCTGCAAAATAGGCAGACACTCCAGCTAAAAGAGACAGACAGATAAACATTTCCATACAGTACATGGGCATATGGATTTGTGTGTTTTTTGTTGTTGTTCACAGGCCTTAATACTCAACTCTTGAAGTGTTGTGTATCTGATTTATTTTTAATTAATATTTCAACAACATGTAACTGATGTAATACAAGTATGATCTGAGACCAATGTTGAAATTACATTTAGCATCTGAAACTCTTGAAATTCTTGTTAATAATGTCACGGTTCCTGTCTGACATAGTGAAAGAAAAGAGACTGTCTAGACTCAACAGTAAGCAAAAACAAAACCTCTAAAGAGGAAATGTTGCATGGTTAAAAGGCCAGAGATATAGGGATAAAAAGATGTAGGTATGTCTTTAAAACAGGAAGCAGTCACATTTTGTATTAAATGAAAAGGTTTCAGTTTCTGTATATAATACAATTTTTTTTGATTTTCATAGGATACATATTATCTGAAGTTACTAGCCATGACAATTTGTTGTTCCAACACATGTATCTGTCCTCAGTTTCAAAGCGGTACAGCAATTTAGTATTGGACTTCCGTAAAGTTGCAAGTGACAGATTTAAAAAGAACGATCATAACTGATGCAGCAAAAGGTCGAGATATCCTGAATTTTAGTTCCGTACGGGCCAAACTCCAAAAACACTGAATTCTACATTTCCCATAAAACAACTCAATAGAATCTTTCATTAGATCTTCCCTGGCACATCTTTCAAGCTTGACGTTTGTTGCAATGCAGTGTTTCCTCCTATAGATTTGTAGCTTCAAAAGATACCACTTGAATTATTATTATTATTATTATTATTGTTATCAGACTTGACAAAGCTCCTCGTGCCCTTTATGGAAATATCTGCCTTTCTTGTTTGTCATTCATGCCTCTGGATAAGATTTTGTACAATATATCCACATTTTCCAAGTGTTAAAAGTGACTCTATGCAGAAAATGTTGTATGATATATAGTATATATATATATATATATATATATATATATTCGGTGTGCATGTAAATGTGTGTATCAAGTTTGCTGCCAGTGAACAGTTAACAGAAGCACTGCAGCAAAAATAAATCATGAATGAAAGGACCTTGAATGTTCAGACGAGAAGAGGTAAGAGGTAAGATGGAAGACGAGACAGCGACAGGCACAGCAGGGAGGAAGTGGAGGAAGAGATGAAGGATGGCAACGACAGAGGGAGGAGAGTAGGTGAGGGATGGATGGATGGATGGATGATTGAGCAAGAAAAAAGAGGTGATTACTTATGTTGGATTGCAACCTCTAGTGTCCCATATAAACAAACGCACACACACACACACACACACACACACACACACACACACACACACACACACACCACGCCGCATTACTATCAACCCTAAAAAATGCCTTCGCGCTGCCTGGTGCTGCTGCCGTAGCAACAAGGGAGAGGTGTGGGAGGGTGGAGACATCAAAGGGGACTGCAAGGGGATTGGCTGGAGAGAGACTCTGCACTGATGTCATCCCTCTCCCACTGCTCTTCCCTGTCCATCCATTCATTCCCTCATATCCCTCGCCCCCATGCCGTCATCCATCAATAAAGTGGATGAGTTAGAGACAGGGAGAGAGAGAGAGAGAGAGAGAGAGAGAGAGGACATTTTGTATATGAGCTTTGCACACGTCAGTGTTGGTAAATATCTCTCGTACTCCTTTTTTACTCCTTGTCTTCTCTCTAATCATGCACTTTGTGTCTTTTTTTACCCTCATCATCCTCTCTCTGTATAATGTTGATAATTTTCTCACTTACAGGCACAGTGCATATTACAGTGATACAGCTTTTTTGTAAATGGAGTGGTTAGCTAAAAGGCTTTCATCTATAGTCCCTTCACATGTGACACAGGCCCTTCAATAACATTTAATCATACAGAGCAATAATAAAAAGAGAATGTTTTTGTGAGTAAAGATAATAAGAATTATATACAGTAGAACATCATGATGCAAAGTGTCAGGTACTGATTAAAAATATGCAACACAGAAGCATAATGTACAATACATGCCAAAAATCCTGACACACTCACAATTTTCAGCAAGAAAGTGAATAGGTGTATCTCAAAATGTCAAAGTATCCCTTTGAATGAGCTCTAGATGAATAGTATGTAATGTAACTGTATAATATATAAACAGTAGTCAATAATAGTGCAATGAACTGCTGTTGTTTTAGAACGGAAATCCTGCATACATTGAGTACAAATAAAGTCCACAAGGCAGGATAATTAAAACACCAACACACCATTAAAAAAAACAACATACACTCAGACTTGTATGAGTGTGTGTGTATGTAATTCATGTGTGTACGTTCTAGATCTGTCCCACTCTCCAATCCCATAATCCAGTGGTTAAGCCTTGACTGAGTGCCACAACATTTTCATGAATGAGTTTGTGCCGTTTGTCATGTGTCTGTGTGAGTGTGTCGATAGAGGCAGGGGAGAGAGGGATGAAGGAGTGACAGTTATGTGTGTGAAAGAGGAACAAAAAAATGAACATATGAGAGAAAAAACGATGAGAGAAAGAGCTACTGTTCTGTTGTTTCTGTGATGTTCTTGTTTTTAAATTTATATATTTTAGTTTACTCAATGAATTGTATGCATGTATTTTTTTCCAATAAAGCTATTTGAATTAGAATTTAGCAGTTAAGGAGAGGGGGGAGGGAGGGAAGGCTAAATAGAAAAAAGGTAGAGTGAGAAAGAGGGCGAAGGATAGAGGCAGGGGGAGTTGAGCAGCGGAAGTGAGTGGTGTGGTGGGGGTTGTTACTCTGTTTGGAGCAGATCCATATTTTTTCTGTCAGAGGCAAATTCTAGTCACTGACAAACAGTTTAACCTTTTCACTGGGACAATTTTTCGACCCCTCTTTTGAAATAAAAACAGGACAAACTCTCAGACCATGCTGTATGATCTGTTTTTACTCTTTAGGAAAAGGACACATAATGGAAAAAATATGCAACAGGTGTCTAACACATTAAAATGCTGGTTTACCGAAATCCCAAATAAGGCATACCACTCTCTACAATACAATAATGGTGAGTAAATTATTGTTGTTGTGCTGTTCAGAGCATGAAAAAAAGAGCAATGTGTCCCAGTTACTCAGCATAGTAACTATCTGCATGGCTTAATGGGGTAAGTGAGAAAACACTGTTTTGAGAGTTGAGTGAAATTTCCACAATGAAATTTCTTCACCGACTATTTGTAGGCACACGGTACCCTTTAGTAGTTCCCAACCCTTTGGCTTGTAAACCCTTAAAAGAAAGTAGTGTCTTACAGTACTTGCATCCTCTAGTTGCATGTGTCAGATTTTGGAAATCAAACATTAAACAGAATGGAAATAAGTTTCGATATTTGTGTAAACCTGAATTGATGTATTAGATAAAAACATGTGATGCTAACGCTTTAGGAAATGTTTTTTTGGGTTGGAATGTTTATCCAGAGCTGTTTGTGGAGACTCTGTGGGTTAATGAGTAATAAAACAGGTCACCAGCTGCTTATCCTCATTTCAGTGGACCAACTTACTGAACACACACACACACACACACACACACACACACACACACACACACACACACACACACACACTGAATCCCTTCTCGTCTGGACCTCACATGCTAACCTAGTGCAGCGAGGCTGCAGACACTCTGTCGGCACACACGCACGTGCCTAATTGCCTGAATGCTCCAACTGGTTATTGTGAATGGGAATCGTGAGTTTCTTATTTGATCATTGTGTTGCCTACTTCCTCCTCGGCCTTAAGTGCAAACACTGCACTATTTGATAATCTCTAACTTTTGACCCGGCTTCAGTTTATGTTTATTTTTTATTTTCAACCAAATTTAATAAGAAAAGTCGATACAGAACAAATTTACAATGATGACCTGGCAAGAATCAGAAGTTGTTGTGACTTCAAATTGGTCGATTTATGACTTAGCACGCTTAGCACCGCCCATGACGATTATAAATCAGAGCACGTTTTTCTCCCCTCCCGGAATGCTGTGTGGACTAGCCAGACCCTCCTCTACAGCGCTGTGGAGGAAGGTCTGGCAATGCGAGACTAGGGTAAGAGAAAAGAGAGTGGTATCAATCTTCTTATCTAACTCGAAAGCAAATAAATGCGTTTCCAAAAATGTCCAACTATTCTTTTAACGTAAATGTCAAACTCTGCCTTGGTGTTAGCACCACATGCTAAGCTTCCAGCACTGTGAGGAACACGCAGCTACACTTTCTATGTTCAAAGAAACCAATGAGAAAAACAATGAAGCCTAACAGAAAATGTACATTACATAAAGCACGCCTTTGCTTGTCATGGAGAATTGCTATTACAGTGGCATGACATTTTCAACCCAAATTGCAGCAAATAAACCTAAAATAAAAGTGGCATTACGTGTATATGATCTTTTTTTTCCTTCTGTCTCTATCTATTTCTCTCTCACACACACAAAAAACACTTATTCATCATTCAAATCCCTGTGTGTGTTTTGAATAGTCAAATTAGCACAGGATGAAACGGTGAGATCATATTCAAACCTATTCATATTTTACTCAAACATCTGTAAGCCATGGGCAATTGTGCACCCAAACATTCCTGTTACACCTACAACGTTCAAACTGCGTTTTCAAACTAAGAGGCTAATACAAATATTGTTTTAGTAAATGAGAATAGAAGAGGTTATGATCCTGGAGGAAGCTAAGGTTTTCTAAAGTACCTTCCTGTAATAAATATTGTCTCAGTTTGGGCACAAGTCCAGACTGCTTGTTTTTATATGGTGCAGTCTGGGTAATGTCCACAGCCTGGTGCAGAGGGGTATAAGAGACAGCGGCGATACCAAAGAGAAAGGTGAAGGTACAAGCAGGCATCATATTTAGATGACGTGGTGACATGAAACAGTTTCCAGCACAGTTTTGTATCACTTACGGCTAATGTTCAAGTTGTTATGGCCCGGTCACACCAGACATGCACAGCAAAATTCAGTTTTCACAAAATGTGTAGGCTTAGTTATAGAAGCTTGGTGACATAGTGACTACGTGCAGGGCGGTTACATGCCAGTCCGACATGCTTCTATTCAGACATGCCGCTAATCCGACATGCTGCTATTCCCTAACCCTAACCCCACACCCTAACCCTAATGGAAACAATAATTGTCGGAGTGGTGGGACGTTTGAAAACAATGGAAGTGCCGCCACTCCGACAATTAGACGTCAATTTCGGAGTGGGGGTATGTCAGAATGGATGGCGGAACCGCGCAGGGCTAGTTGGTAAACTACTGTAGATAGCAAGCTAACCGCTGACACGCTAGCCAGCCGGGAACAGGCTAACACAGTCATTTTCTCTGTACAGGACGTTTACTCCCCATAGTCTTTTGTTCTCTGGACTGTTGTACATCATTTCATTCAATAAATGTTACTGGAGAAAGATAAAAGCTCTCTGAGCTAGCCTGCTTGCTAACTGCCAGTTATCAAGCTTCTTAGCTCAGTTGCTAATGGGAAAAAAGGTTCACAGCCTAGTCATGTAAATCCTAGTCCAAACTATAACTCTCAAATCCTTCCTCTTTTGTAATGCAGTTTCAGAGAAATGAAAGTAGATGATGCAACATCTCCATTTTGGATTCTCCAGCTCTCTGTTCTCCCATAGGTCAGCACATTCAAGATGTGCTAGAGTTCACGTAAACTGAACCTGAGGTGAAAAATATACACAGATTTACCTAATCCACTGGAATTAATTGATTTTGCTGCAACATTTAACTGTACCTGTAAATGTGAGAATAATGTGAAAATAATAGTTGTACACACAAAACATACACACAACATATAATAAAGTTAGATAAAACTGACAAATAACTGACACAGTTAGTTGTGTATGTCAGTATAATTCAGTACCGTCAGGGGCAAATATGTCCCTGTGTAGATGTGTCAAAGTGAGAAAGAAAAAATACTTTTTGCCATTTGGTGACAACTACTAACCATTAATGACCTCTTTAAATCCTTTAAAGAAAAAAAAAAAAGATTCACATTATTTGCATCAGTGGCTCAGCTTCTCTCACTGAGTTTTGAATGAACGACTATGAATGAAGACAGTGAGGAGGATTATCTTCAAGTCAGTAGCAGGCAGGGCTAAAGCACAACTTGTGTGTGTGAGTGTGTTTGTCTGACATGTGGCAGTCTGAACAGAACGGACACGGGGATTAAAGACAGGAAACAGACTGCCATTAAAACCCCTTTCCACATCCGTACACAAACACGTACTGCTGCTAGCATGCACCAAGACACACAACCTGGCACCGCACTCTCGCCGTCACCTCATGTGGCAGAGGTGCGTCAGACTTGACACACAAGTTGACGTCATCAATCTGACATGTTTCAGTTTGAAAAACTGTGACGGAGCCACAAACTGTGATTACCCAGGCAACGAGTGGGGTAACTATGACTGGTGACGACAGGTAGAAACATACGTGCGGACACACACATAGAGACAAGCACATAATCTCAAAGCACACATGTATATACAGAAAGACAAACCATGCTGAAGTCGTGTTGACCTGTGTCTCATACCTTTCTGTTAATTTTCCCAGAGACAACATAAAGGGCAGCTGACCAGTGATGGAGGGTACATGGGGAGGAGGGGGAAAGGAGAGGAAGACAGGAGATGAATGGGGGAGGAACGAGAGGAAGCAGAGTGTCCTTGTTAATGTGACACGGTCACATTTAAGTGATTGAATTTCCTCTGTGTGAGTGTGTGTGTGTTTGTGTATGAGTGTACAGCCATGAGTCAATTGCCCAATTGTTTGACAGCCAACATGACTTGAGTTACACAACACACAACTGAAACATTTCCCCCCCTCTGTACCCGCTGGAGGCTCAAAATAAAACTCAGGGCTCAAGGTGTTAAAACAATCTGACTGCCACAGTAGGCCTACATGCAACTGAATCCTATTATGTCCTGTGTGTTGTAATATTTGTCAAGCTAGCTCTCGTCCTGTGTGCTTCCTGCTCTCATGCTGTATGAATATGCAGCAGAGAAGACAAAGATGTAAGATGTTGGCGTGGCCTCTAGCTCACCCAGTAAGAGCGTTTGCACCATGTTGGCTGAATCCTGCAGCGGCACGGGTTCAAATCTGACCTGCTGCCCTTTGCTGCATGTCGTCCCCCATCTCTCTCCCCCTTTCCTGTCTATCCACTGTCACTCTATAATAAAGGGAAAAGCCCCAAAAAAAGATGTTGATTGTAACTAAACTTTCACTTGCGGAACCTCATGGAGGAGCTTGAACCAAACAACCATTTACATGCTTTTGCTCAGTGGGTTGAATGTCTTGCCTCTTAACCAAAATGACTCGTATAATATAGTATATCTGCCATTTAACTTCTGTCTCTAGCTTACATAACCCTCACAGATATGGCAATAAGTTAGGATTTACTTATCTTTTGTCAGTTTTGAAATAAAACTTATTGTATTTATTACAATATTGCTATTGCTCTAACCTGGAGAAAAAAAGGCAACCCAGCTGAAGCTGATGTATGGTGGCAACATTGTTTACACAATATTGGAGGATATGGCAATTTCCTTTGATTTAACTTTACTAATGATGGGCTAATCTTATTGATGCAGCCACCACAGCAAAAAAAAAAGAAGTTTATTCAGGTTCCAGGCAACAATAGCCCGCAGCTGTGCACGTCCCTGATCTTGATGCTTTTAAGAAAATCTAGAAGAATTGGGGATTTGCACATATGTAAGCAGATAAACTATTAATGAAGGATTCTTTTGCCATCTACCAGCTGAATCCAGTAGCAGTAGTGGTTAGGAAACAGCACTGGACCAATAACATCAAAACGCTCCATTAAAATTAATTAATTCCAGTAGAAACCAGAAGACCTGCAATAACATTTCTCTAATGGATTCCTTTATCAAATTACAGGGAAACATTGTCTGAAAGCAAACATACACTGTTTAATGTTTCCTAAAGGAAAACCAACTCCCATTCATGTGTGAACCTGCAAACAATAGCCTGCTTACAGAACTAACTTGCCAGCTGCTGTCCACACAGACACAGTGTGGACATGGTGGATCAAGCAAACTCTTCATTTTTGCCCAAACTTCTTATAAATATATTGAAGATTTGCACATTAGTTGCTGATCAGAAAATGCATGTGTGAACATAAACAGTTATTTGAACTAGCGTAAAAAATGTAGCCATATTTTGGCAAAAATATGGGTATATTAGCGTGCTGATGCTGCATAATCCTTTGAGAAGTTTTAATGGAGGTTTTGAAAGTGGGTTCTTTTTTTAGCAGCTCACTGTAACTGTTGTGAATGTGACTACAGCTGCATAAGAGCAATGACATTTCCAGCCTACAAGCAGTGAGTGTTTGATACTAAAGACATAGAACAGATTTTTTGGAGATACAACAAATGTTTTAAATATGAATACTGCTTTTGTTTACACTTGATAGAATTGTTCATACGGTAACATCAGATCCAAGGATCATCCTTCCAAGGAAAGCATTTAGTTCACTTATTCAGTAATTTGACTCCTGATTTCAGAGGAAAAATGTGATAATTAAACAGCACAGCCTATCCAAATAGATAATGCTGTTGATTTTAACTTGAGCAACTTAACTTTAACTTGGGTTTGAATCCATGGAACGATAAAGATACTGAGAAGAAGGCGGAGGCGAGAGACTCTGAGGCAAGCGTTTTTATTTTTACATCTCAGCACATACCGCCTTCTCCAGGATAAAAAATGAACACACAAATCAACTGAGAAGACTAAGGAGACAACTGACAAGCCTGCCTTTAAACGTTATAAGAAAATATTTTATTTCAATGTTATTAATTGGAAGATGTAACTTGATGCCATCTTCAAACGGTTTATAATAAATAATTGCTCTTTCTTTTGCTGGGATGTTTTTTGCCTTCTCCTGCAGATTTATTGTTTAATTTTTCTGTTTTTATGTGGTTGTGTATATATATATACAGAACTATATATATATATATATATATATATATATATATATATACACTTACCTAAAGGATTATTAGGAACACCCTACTAATACCGTGTTTGACCCCCTTTCGCCTTCAGAACTGCCTTAATTCTTCGTGGCATTGATTCAACAAGGTGCTGGAAGCATTCTTTAGAAATGTTGGCCCCTATTGAGAGGATAGCATCTTGCAGTTGATGGAGATTTGTGGGATGCACATCCAGGGTACGAAGCTCCTTCCACCACATCCCAAAGATGTTCTATTGGGTTGAGATCTGGTGACTGTGGGGGCCATTTTAGTACAGTGAACTCATTGTCATGTTCAAGAAACCAATTTGAAATGATTCAAGCTTTGTGACATGGTGCATTATCCTGCTGGAAGTAGCCATCAGAGGATGGGTACATGGTGGTCATAAAAGGATGGACATGGTCAGAAACAATGCTCAGGTAGGCTGTGGCATTTAAACGATACCCAATTGGTACTAAGGGTCCTAAAGTGTGCCAAGAAAACATTCCCCACACCATAACACCACCACCACCAGCATGCACAGTGGTAACAAGGCATGACGGATCCATGTTCTCATTCTGTTTACGCCAAATTCTGACTCTACCATCTGAATGTCTCAACAGAAATTGAGACTCATCAGACCAGGCAACAGTCTTCAACTGTCCAATTTTGGGTAGCTCGTGCAAATTTTAGCCTCATTGTGGTACCCGGTGCGGTCTTCTGCTGGTGTAGCCCATCCGCATCAAGATTGTTCGTGTTGTGGCTTTACAAATACTTTGCTGCATACCTTGGTTGTACCGAGTGGTTATTTGAGTCAAAGTTGATCTTCTATCAGCTTGAATCACTAGGCCCATTCTCCTCTGACCTCTAGCATCAACAAGGCATTTTTTCACCCAGAGGACTGCAGCATACTGGATGTTTTTCCTTTTTCAGACCATTCTTTGTAAACCCTAGAAATGGTTGTGCGTGAAAATCCCAGTAACTGAGCAGATTAGGAAATTCTCAAACTAGCCCATCTGGCACCAACAACCATGCCACACTCAAAGTTGCTTAGATCACTTTTCGTTCCCATTCTGACATTCAGTTTGGAGTTCAGGAGATTGTCTAGACCTGGACGACATCCCCTAAATGCATTGAGGCAGCTGCCGTGTGATTGGTTGATTAGATAATTGCATTAACGAGAAATCTTACAGGTAGGTTCATGTTTCTGTATATGTGTTATATACTATATATACTATATTACATTTTTAATAGAAATAAATAAATATTGTATGCTGGGTTTATAAGATGTGGACATAGAGACGGATGAATAACTACTTGCTGTGAAAGAACATACCGTACATGCCGAGTCAACTGTTCCTCACTACATAAAGGTAAAATTGCTCTCTGCTGTCTGAAAATCACATTCTCATTCTGCTTAATCGAATTGCAGTCTTCTTTTCTGCTACAGTAACTTCCAATCAGACCACTAAATATCATCATATTTCAGATGTGAGGGTCAAGTCACATTTACTGGACCTCTCAGCTAATCTCATTGTGTTGTGGCTGATATGACATGATATTTTGCTCTTTTAAAGCATTATCAACATTGATATTGCCATGGGTACCCATTGTCTGTTTATGCTGCAAGCAATACTATCCATGCCCTTTGCTTTAACATGATGTCTATAAATAGCCACCCTGTAAAGAGCAACTTTTGGACAATATTTACAGAAGAGTTGGGCTGTCAGATACAGGAACTGAACTTATTGATGGTGGCCCAAATTCTGGGAAAAAAACGATAGTGAGTTATCTTTTTGTTTTTTTTGACTGCACTCTCCATATCACATATGTCCCACTAACCCTTTTTCTTCCCGGCCCGGCCCCCCCTTTTCCCCAATTTTTTTTCCCCCCATAAATGCTTTTAGCTTTTTACGCTTTCGCTTCAACATTTTTTTTTTTTCTTCGGGGTTTTTTTTTTTTAATTTTTTTTTTTTAATTTTTTTTTTTTTTTTTTTTTTTTGCTTTTATGGCACTGTTAATGTCTCTGATTGTGGTTGCCGGAAACACTTGATAATATTTTGGGCCTCTTGTCTCGTTTGTTGTCTACTGCTGGGAATGTTAGCCATCTCCATTGTACTTGAATTTCACCTTGTTTATCACATTCAGGAAGACACTATGTGGGCAGGATTTAATACTTCATTCCTTCTTCAAAGCCTGAAACCATCCAAACCCCAGGAGGAAGTTATCACTGGAGAGTACTGGAACTCACAGTCCACCTCCTACTTATTCCACCAGTAGCAGCCAAACACTAAGCCCATTCTTCAGTTTCTATGGAAATGTGTTTTTCTTTTTGAGAGAGTTTCGCTGTTACTACTCATGTTCTAACTGCTGTAACTGTGCAAAGACAAACATCTCCTCCTACACTCCCACTGGGATATGCTCTGAGGAGGTAAAAACTGCATGGAGAACACAGTGATGTACAGAAGCAGTGAATTAAGACAACACTCTTACAAGTGTGAGGGCTGAATGGAATTGAGAAAAAGGGGTTTTTGCGTGTTCATTGGAGAACCGATTTTAGCTATAACTGAACCCACGTTTCAACAGTTAATCTCCAACCTATACGCCATGAATTATTTCCATTTTCCACTTCCGTTTTCCACTTCACGCATGCATTCAGATTACATGTCTTGATGTACAGGCCAAGCAATGTAGAATCAACACTTCTGACAGTCTCAACAAAAATAGATATTTGGAATTCAAAATTGTAATTATCATAAAACTAAAGTTACCACCTTGCGGTTGTATGCCTCTGCCAACCAGTCAAGTTGCAGTTTAAATGCACGTCTGTCCTGGCTCCAATCAGACATTTGTGTGAAATGTTGTCATAATTAGCGTATGAATTCTTGTCACAGTGACCTTTGACCACCGCAATCTAATCAATTGATCCTTGAGTTCAAGTGGACATGTGTGACAAATTTGAAGACATTCCCTGTAGGGGTCCTGAGATATCGTGTTCAAAAGAATGGGACGGACGGAGGGAGGGACAACCCAAAAACATAATGCCTCTGTAATGTTGTCGCCGGCGCTGAGGCATACCAATAGCGGACGGTCACATATTCTTTCCGAATTGTAAAGTACATCCTAGTATTGTAAATGGGACTATTTATATTATTATGACTTGTGAGTTTGAGGTAGTTAAGAGTGACACCTTTCTTTGAAACTTAGCCACTTACACTGCTCTGGTTATTATTACAGTGCGCTTATATAATCCCATGTCTCCATACTGCTCATCGCCACAATCAACCAATATACCGGTACTCACTCATCTCTGCTGAGTGTGCCTTTATTAACTGTGCCTTTGATTCAATCATCTGTTCTACAAGCATGCTTCTTTAGTGATGCAACTACTGTTTTATGAATGTATCATAAACTATATAGAGTTAAGTACAGGTATCTGTGGAATAATAGAAGTACATTCTGCGAGCTAGTTGAGATAGACTTGCATTGCCTGCAACACTAACAGACACGACACAATCTACTTGCTGTGACGTATTTCTAATCCACCATTTAAAATAGGGCAAAGTATTTACTGTAAGTCTGCAATGCTTTGATCATTCTTGTGTTCTGTCATGCCAGCTGCACCTGAAAACTCTGCTACCACTACTGCTAGTACGTCATAAGCCATATCTCCCCAGTACCCTGGGGAAAACTTATTAATCATCACTCCCCAAATCGGCTGTAAGGAGTGACGAGGTCAGAGTCTATAGCCAATATTGTCTGTACATATTCTGCATTCATATAATTATCCATTCCACATTAGTTGGCTGACTAAAATAAGGAAAGTTTAAAAGATTGCAGTAAACTCAGGATGATGCATGACTATCACCCATTTCTAAACTCTGCAATTCTATTAGATAACATTATATATGAAATAATGTGTGATTGTATCACCCGAAATATTCAGCTTGACAACTGAATAAACAGCTAAGTTCACTATGTGTAAATCATGGCCAGGAGTGAAAAAGGGACTATTACAAAAGTGGCCTGACCTCTTAATTCAAACTGTGTGAGCACAGCTAATACTGTGGAAGAAACAGGACTGCTATTGTTGTGTCTATATCTGAGCGTGTTGGGAAGCCAGCTTTCCTAATAGCTGAGGATAAACATACTTTTCACAGAGCTCTGTAACACCAAGCAAACGGCACAGATTGAGGCTAAGAATGCAGTCTGGATGGTGCCCTGGTCTGACCAAGATTTATGATATTTTAAGCAATTTAATTCAGGGAGTGGAAGTTAGTTGTCCAGTTTGTCTAAAAGTGAACCGGAATTAAAATGCATATAATAATAAGTGTCATAAAAGTAACAAAAGTTTGATTTAAACCAGGAACAATCTGATCAAGCAATAAGTAAATAACAATACCCGTCTGGTAAAATGACATAGCCACACAGGAGTTAGTTTGATATTTAAATAGTGCAGTAGGAAGGCAAGGGATACATTATCCTTTACAACCCAATCTCAAACAGTTTGGACATTAACTTTGATGCTACTGAAGATGTATATCTTTAAAAACAGGTCATGAATATAAACTTTCATTTAAAAAAAAAAAAAAAAGGTAAATCATTTCCTAAAAAGAGCTGGGCACTGTAATTTTTAGCAAACGTTATCAAACGTTTACAAAGAGTAAATAGTGCATTTGTTGGGGACTATTTTCAGGGGCAGATTAATACACATTTGGTGGGCTGGTAAGTATTTACAGCTTCAGGACAGTGTAGGATTGACTCAAAATAAACTACTGTGCCAGTGTCCATGGTAATGAAGGAACACGTCACCCAGTGCAACGGTGTGTCTCACTAATATGTCTCTAATCGTTTTTGGACACAATGGTGCTCTATGACCAAAAGGAATACGATATATCAGGATTTGAATACACAGTTGTTGGTTTGGTTCTTTTGCTAACAATAAGAAAAATATATTGCTTCATATTCAGCCTCATTTTTTAATGCCCAGTCTTTATTGTTACTAACAATAAAAACATGTTGTAATGTATTCAAATATAAAGACACTGTGCAGCAGCACATATGAATAGCTATTAGTGACTTCAGCATAAAAATACAGTTGTTAAATGTTGACTTTTCATTAAACTTTGCCTCTCCTAGACAACTTCTTTTCTCTCCTCTCCTCTGACCTCTCCCCTCACCTCCTCTTCTTCCTCCCAAGCGGACGTCACCGGAGACAGGGCCATTACCCCGACAGCTAAAAACAGGTCAAGTGTTGTTCCATGATGCCGAAATGAATGACTGCAGTCCCAAAGAGAGGAGAGGGGGAGAGATGGAGGGGAGTGACATGAGAGACAGAAGAGGAGGACGAGTGGTTAAAAGTGTTTGAAAGAGTATGTCAATTAGAGAGGGAGGAGGGAGTTTGGAGAGGGATGCTTTTACTCAACTCTACTCCCAAGCACTCATGCGACTCCCGTGTTTTCTAACCATCTCTCACATTACAATTGCAACATCATGGAACAAGACTTGATTGTAATTGTGAAATTATAATAAGAGTCACAAGAGGATGACAGCTAGTCCAGAAATAGTCTGAATGCTTAGTAGGCCGGTGCGTTATTTGTGTGTCAGAAGCATCTAGGTCAAGATAATGTCTATGCTAATGCATGACAATGAATTTGTCCAATACTTTGGTTTATAAATAAATACCTGCAAAACTAATGACATTCATCAGCCTCAGCTGTACTTTATGTTTAGTGCTAATTAGCTAATATTAGCATGCTTACATGCTTAACTAAGATGGCATTGTAAACATTGTACCTGCTAAACATCAGTCAGTCACGCTGATGTAAGAAATAGGCTCAAAGCATCGCAGCCCTTCTTAATTCAAAAATAAATGTAGGCCATATTATCTGAATACGAAAGTCAATGTTCAATTTCAAATTCATAAAGGCTCTAACATAAAGGCATTCACTCTCTGACTTCAGTGCTGTCGACTGAGGACATAAACTATGCAGTAGATCGTAAGCTGTGTCCGCACATCCATCGACTTCCTCAACAAGTCACAGGAAGTTCATTAATATTCTACGGGCGACCTGAAACTCAACTGATGTTACAGTATAACCAGAAACTAGCTCACTACTTCTGTCTGTCAGAGGCTCTCAAATCAAAAGATATAGGTCCACGAATGATTTTATACATATATTTGGCAGAGTGAGAGCTCCCTGATGAATCTGAGCTGCAGCACGGAGTTCAGCAGCACAGGGAAGATAAATTAAACAGTGCTTGATGGCACCTCAGTGACTAATAGCTTTTTCTTCCTGCTTGTCTGGGCACAGACAAACACAGTATGCAGCAAGGAGTGTGTGTGCTGCATTGACGGACACATGCTTGTGCGTTTATGTGAGTGTGTCTCTGTGTGTGTACAATGACAGCTCACTAAACCCCCTTCCCAGTGTCTTTCAGCTCCAATATCAGCTCCAAATGTGCATGTCTGGCTAATTAGCTTATGGCCTGCAGTAATAATGCTAACATGATGTTAGTTGCCAGGCCAAAGAGCATGTCATAAACTAACCTCTTTATTAGTGGGGTTACCGGTTACGTTGGGAAAAGTCCCATTCAGCAAAGCAAAAGTTAGCATGTTAGCAAACACTCATTGTTTTATTGCAGATCTAATGTAGAATGCGTGTGTTTATAGTTCTGTACACTCTATTATCACCAGTCGACTTTAAGTCTACTGGGTCTATAAAAACTGTGCTGGGTGCATGTATCACACATTGTTTATATAGTGACTACTATTTGGTTGTATGTGGCAGGGTTGGGCGGTGGGCTTTTCCTGCCTTTACTTCCTGTTGTATACCCTATTAAAGGCCAACAGTCCACCGGGAGTGGACAGATAGGACAGTCATGTGGTAATTAGCTCCGCTCATTAAAACTGACCTCAGGCTTTGTTCTGCCATCTGGATACACTGGCCTACCTCCTGTTAGACATGTGTGTGTG
Source organism: Perca fluviatilis (assembly GCF_010015445.1). Taxonomy (NCBI): domain Eukaryota; kingdom Metazoa; phylum Chordata; class Actinopteri; order Perciformes; family Percidae; genus Perca; species Perca fluviatilis. The sequence goes on along the minus strand of NC_053128.1, from coordinate 14,456,507 downwards.
TGTGTGTGTGTGTGTGTGTGTGTGTCCGTCCATTCCAATATGATTTCCTTCTTCTCACAATCCTCGATGGAAAATGAGTGACCTGTAGTGTATTCTATATCTGTATATCTATCTATTGATCTATCCTTTCATACAACATGTGCATACAATGTGAGATGTATTGAATATAGGATCCTGTGCACATAATAAAAATTTAAGCTTCACACACACACACACACACACACACACACACACACACACACACACACACAAACACATTCTAAAAAAAGCTGCATTTTGTTATAATCTACACGCAAGAAAGAAAACAGACGTCGCTTTTGCTCATCACATTCTTGAAATGAATCAACATTACATTCACAAGAGCAAGTTTAGTATAGCCATTGTTTGTGGCTGCATGGTCAGCTGATTTTTATATTATGTTTTAAAATGTGAAGGGGCGGACTACAAGAAGGCACACAGATAGTCGGTTTAGCCATCAGTAAAGGACCATAATCTGCATGATTTAGAACGTAATCCGTTACAAACGTAAATTCCCAGATTTACAGGGAGTTATGTGCAGTGATTATTAGTAACTGACATATCAAACCATACTATAACACATCATCCTATACTATAACATCACAAATCACTCTCGCCTGTCGTACATTGTTGCGAGGAGGAAAGGCAGCTAAAGGACAAGTGCAGGATGAGCAGTGAGTCATCCCACTCTGTTCACTAGAACCCTGTTTTCTGCCAGATCTTGTGTGATGTATGTTTGCAAGTGTGCATGTGCGTATGTGTCAGTGAGAGACGGAGAAACAGAGACAACGGCTGAGTGAGACAAGTAAGAAATATGCACGTCTGCAGCAGAATTCATTGTGTATAGGAGGATGTATAGTTGTGTGTGTGAGAGAGCAGCAAAGAGAACACAGTAGGTTTATTGAGCAGCTCTCTGCAGGACAAAAGCATCTTTCTGAGACACATGCCTATGGCTGATTACAGAGAGTACATGCAGCATTAACAGCATAGCTTACATTTCAGTTACACACCTCAGGCTGCATTCACACTGTAGCCTAACATGTTCCAGTTCAGATTGAACATATTCCTGCTGCTGGGATAGGACTGCAAGTATATAAAATACAGCATTAATGTTGCTATACGTTTATTTCTGTAAATGGGGCAACTTAACTGTAACTGTATTTATTTTTAAAAGGAAATGAAAGACCTATCTTTTTAGAGTAATGTCATAGCCTTAGTTTTTAAGTTTACATAATTTTTTTATCTCTGCTGTGTATATTTTATTGTATTCTATTGACATTTCTTTTTTTTTTTAAACATTTAGTTTTATTGTTATAATTTTGCATCTTGCAATTTTTTATTTATTGTTGTTTATTTTTTTTTCTATTTAGTCATTTTTTTGTCTGTTTTTATTTTTGCCATGTGAAGCACTTTGGGCTGCTTGTTTGTATGAAAGATTCTACATGAATAAAGTTGAGTTGAGTTATTTCTTGTCTATTTCTATGCTATTTTATTTTATTATACTTGAATGGGGTTTACTGGAGAATAGTAATTTGTTATGTCTTAGAATTAACTTTCAATCTTCTCTTTTAGATGCAATGTGGGGGAAAGCAATTAGAGAACATGTTATCGTTTTATTTTAGCTACTAACTGCTAGCTGCTCCAAACGTTTTGGCTTGTGAAACCCTAAAATGAATTGTGACCCCTCATCACTGGTTATGCACATGACTTGTTAGCAGGGATTTTTCTTTCTTAGATAGTGACATCTGAAGGACCTTTATAGGCCTGAGGAGGCAGAAGTGTCAAGTACTTGAAAAGAAAAATCAGGAAAAAACACTAGATTTTCTTTTTTCTTATTCCTTGAATCTTCCCAACACCCCTGAGATCTATTTTAGGAGGCCCCGACCCTTAAATTGGGAACCACTACAATTTAAAATGACAGAATATTTAATCTGTAAATTTGACAGAATACAGAAATGGAAGCAGCAAAAATAAATTACTCCAAATGTTATTTTTTTAGATAGTAAGATGTTTTAGTAACATTACATGAAGTTAGACAAATCAGAAAGACATTCAACAATTACAGCCTTCAAATGACTATGAAAGAAAAATGCAAACGTACACACTTTATAATATAACAAATGTGTACCACACTTAAATATTAATAAATTATTAGTTACAAATAAAAAAAAATTTTTATATATGAGGCAAACACATAATGAGTGTAGTTTAGTTTATGATTCATGGGCTAAAAATAATTCAGGTTACAAAGGTTATTTAAACTGTGGCTCTCAAACGCCTTCTGGCATTATTTGCATGTGATTCAGATGGTATGTGTATCACTGCCAACCGCTTTCAAAAATAACCAGGTTAGCGTGTGCAAGTGTGTGTGCGTTTGTGAGACTTGCATACTGAAGTCAGTGTCGGTATGACGAACTGTTGCTAAGCAGTGTTGGTTGCTAGGTGGTGGAAGGGGGAGGGGAGACAGGTTTGCAGTTAGGTAGGGAATCTGAGGGCTTACCTCTGCGTGCAAGTGTGTGTGTGTGCACACGTGTGTGTGTGTGTGTGTGTGTTCCCTTGGATTTTTTTTATAGTTTAAATAGTGATGCTGCAGTGTGGTAAAAAGAAATGTGATTTCTCACCGCATAAAAGCTGCAGTTTTTGGAGGTAATTTCAATTTCTGTTCACAGCTAACTCCACCACGACAAAAAGGAAGGTGTACCTCAATTCACCCTAGAAGCAACATCTGATGTATAAGACAGGTTCAGTGAGGCAAAGAGCTTCATCTTGTGGATCTGGTGAATCTTTTTAAACTGTAATAAATGAACCATTAAAAAACAGACTAAATGCTTGTCTTCTGTCGCAGATTCATGAAGCAAAGCTGCGGAATATCTGGCAGAGAACACAGAGTGAAACCAGTACACTCCTCGGCTTTCCCCAGGACGATTACTGAATTATACGCAGCAGGGAAAGCCTCACAGTTTGCTGGCTTCCCTGTGTGTGTGTGTGTTCACATATTTTCCAGCTTGTTCTGCACATTCTAGACAGGCATATGTGGCCTCTAGCTACAGTTTTTAATGCTCATATCTTTTTTTCCCCCTTTTTCTTTTAATTTATAAGCAGGTACATCACCAAACATACTGTGCATCCCCTAGTTGGTGTCGCTCCTGTCAGATCTGGTCAGATCCAGTCGGGTAAAAGAGATGGTGGGGGGGTTAGCGGGGCGAGACACAGGCAGCCATTTGTACTCAAGGTCCTGTGATGGAGGGTCCAAACACCAGTCGTAGTGCTTTAACAGGTACATGCACGCTTCCTGGCAGCAAAACAAGAAAAGGAGGAGTTTTTCTGAATGTGTTGTAACTTCAGTGTCTTTGCTGCACCGAGATAAACGTAGCTTACTTTCTGCTTGACAGATGATATTTAGAGTTAAAAGCAATGGGGGTGGGAGTGACAATTTCCATATTCCAATTTTATACCAGTGCAAAAACAAAATGTTAAACCAGAAGGTACTTGGCAGAGCGAGAGCTTCCGCCAACGCTGAAGAAGTCTTCAACGTGTGAAGCTACAGCCTCCATAACACTTTCTTTGTATGTTGTTTTCAAGATTTGAAAGTACGAATGCACCGCAACACCTTTCAGCAGCCAAGTTGAAAGGGAACATTAGGTTGACTCAAATCACAAACACTTTCTTGATATCTGTTCATTTGACCATCTAGCTGAGCTCAATAAGAGGCTTTCTTTTTTTAAGATTATTTGTCGGGCATTTTAGGCCTTTATTGTTAAAGGACGGACATGAAAGGGGAGAGAGAGGGGGAATGACATGCAGCAAAGGGCTGCAGGTCGGAGTTGAACCCACCTCTGCTGCGTCGAGGAGTAAACCTCTAATATATGCCCGTGCGCTCTAACAGGTGAGCTACCCAGGCGCCCAACAATTTCATTTTTCTTTATTTAAATTAATATTACACTATCGTCTCCAGTCACCTTTGTGTAAATGTTGAACAATGGTACCACACGACAGCAAACGGCTGATTCCACAGTATTTTGTTCTACATAGTAAGTGCACTCAGAGCTCCATGGTTGGTGATACTATAGCCAGCATTCCCCATTGGCTGATTGTCAGCCACAGAGCAGCTCAATCACATTCACCAGTAACAGCCAGTTGCCCCACCTCCTTCCACTTTGTGAATGAAGATTTTCCTGATAGAGGTGGAGGAGCAGGATGAATGAAACAGGGTTGGAGGAAGGGAGGCAAGAGTGAAGGAATTGGGGAAGGATGATGATGGTGGGGGTGGGAGGGAAGAAGGGAAAGGGGAAGGATGAAGCAAGGAGGCGATGAGTCACATCTCTGACCTAGATCCGTGCGGTCTACTTTTTACTCTGGTCACGACCTCCGGTTTGTGTGTGTGTGTGTGTGTGTGTGTGTGTGTGTGTGTGTGTGTGTGTGTGTGTGTGTGGATGTGGTGGTATGTGCAAGTGGTCAGTCTGCTGAGAGCCAGACACACTTTACAGCCAAATGGTGTGGTCTTAAAGCGAAAAAAAGAAACAAAGATAAGGTTCAACGTGGACATCATTTGGCAAAACAAACCATAACAAGTTGATGGATAGAGTGTATATCTCTTGTACATTATCACATAGCAGAGTTGGGTCATGCTGTTCAATGTTGCTGATAGCAATATTTACGAATGGACTGAGAGAAATCTTCAGCTGAAAGACGGAGCAGGGTTGACCTCGTTACTATGGATCTGTACATCATCTTTCTGAATTTATTTTATCAGCGATTGGTTGACAGTTGACCGGCCTGTGTCAAGGAGTGTGAAAAGGAACTAGACTGGAAGAAGAGAGAAGCAAGAGTATGAGAGCAATGTAGTGCCTACTTTGTCCCATTCATGCCACTCGTTTAAGCAATAAGGAACAATAAGTAGTAACAGAATAAGTAATCTAGTTTTAAATTAGATATGATTGTCCTGCTGAACAATGAGGAGAGCTGAATGAGAGAGCAGATCATCAAACCGCTTTGAGCTTTTCACCTGCGCTCCTATCAGCTCAACATTAACAATGACTCATGAGTGTGTGTGTGTGTGTGTGTCTGTGTGTGTGTGTGTGTGTGTGTGTGTGTGTGTGTGTGTGCAGGATTGAGTCATTCCTCACATTTGCATTACAGTAAGGATAGCTTGCAGTAACACCCCCATCTATATTATATTTGTATGCATATGTTGCTGTTGTTGCTCTTTAACAATCTGGGAAGAAAGAGAATATGTTTTAGTGACTGTTATTTACCTTTTAGGTTAAATAATGTACAGTATTTTATATGTATATGATGTGGACTGCTGAAATGAGCCTCTCATTGGCTTATTGGTGCAATCTGCTTTCTTCCCTTACACAAACATAAACACACTGACCTGTCAATCAGGATAGATGTTTAGCAATGCGTATCTACAGTATAACACTGTTCCAATAAAACCGCTGTGAACTTGTTTAGGGTGTTGTCCGTGGTTTTGTCTCAAAGGTTCCATATTGTAAAAAAGTGAGATTTTAATGTCTTTTTTATTATAAAGCAGGTCGAGGTGCTACCCAAATACTGTGAAAGTATCATACACTCAATCCATGGAGAAATGCACACAGCACGTATTCAGAAACTGTACCTTTAAATGAGCCATCAGGACTTTTGTTGTGATGTCACAACTATCCTATACTATGTATACTGTAGGTAGAAAGTGACGCTACAGTGCTGTTACAGTCATTCCCTGGCTGCAATAACGGTGCAGAGACCGTAAGAGCGCAGATGCGGAAGACCCAGGAAATGCTGACCAATTAGAGCAAACTGGGCTTTTTCAGGAGGGGGCTTAAAGAGACTAAAATGGAGCGTTTCAGACAGGTATATTCAAACAACAAAGTAAAATTGGGTTTTCTGAACATTAAAGTATGTAAACGTGTTCTAGTAAAAACCCAAAATAAACGTTGAAACCTGAAAATTAGCATAATATGGGACCTTTAAAACTTTTACCCTCTCACTGTGTTTGTGTTGTTTTTTTTACACTTCAAAGTCAATTGGAACACAATCAACAATCCCTGTGTACTGCTGTACATCCAGATGAACTGTGCCAGTGCCCGGAGGTCCCTGTTAACCCGCCCGACTATCTCTGCTGGATAACTGGCTTCAAGTTTTCCTTTTAACGTTTAGCTTAGCGCAGCGCCATTGAAATCATAGAGAACACAGTCAGCTCTGCCCTCTTGTCCAAATATGGTCACTTCTAACAAACTATTTCAAACCCGCTCACTGTAGTTGTTTTCAGGTTGGTGTCACCCTCAAGCAGCCGTTAGCAGGCCCTCTACAAATAATTAATAAGGGTTTTCCCAGAAACTTCCCAATTTTCACTTTCCTCTTGGTTGCAAATTCCCATTTTTCTCATATTAGTGAACATATTCAAATATAAATATATATAATCTATGCAGTGTATACTATCTCCCATAATAATATTTGAATTCATACAGATGTTATACCTTCAAACATAATAAATCTTCAATAAATTAAATGATGACAGCCTTTGTACAGTTTTTGTTCAAACAACATGCAGAAAATAGGATTAATGAATTTTTAACATCCATAACTGTGATTTGAAAATCTAAATAAAAGACTTCTCAGGTTGGCAGGTTTAATTAAAAATGCATTATGTACATTTTTGTTAATAAAGGTGAGTTTAGTTACAGTATATAGGTTAATTTACCGTGGACAAATGAGGAAAACTGGTTGCCTCCATCTCACAACAGTGACCTTTTCCTGCTACAGTACTATTTCTACAAATATAGACCATATTCGACATCAGCTCTGTTGCATCCTCTCCTCATTCCTTGAAAAGAATAAACACATTGGACGTTTTTTTTTCTATCGCTGACTCAGTCCAGTAGACTTCCCACAAAATGTGACTCAGAAGCATAAAAATAAAAAAAATGAAAAATGCAGAGCTAAGGCTGCTGAACTACAAATGTCTCAACATCTCAGCATTTGAACTTCTTCTTTGTGTCCGTTTCTCTGACTGAACAACATTAATTAAAGCAACAGTAAGTCCGAAAGCAATAAAAAAAAAGAAAAAACTTCGGTCAATCTTTTACCTCATTTGCTCAAAAAGACTGTGGCACTAATGGGATTGGTGTGTGAGTGCATGTATGTATTTATGTGTGTTTAATGAGCAAATAAATGGACTCACCTTAAGGAAGACGTCAGTAAGTTTAGTTCCCATACAGCTTCTAGGCCCGTTGCCGAACGAACACAGGAAGTGCTCCTGGCCTGCATTCCTGCACATGCAAAAACATAGTTACATGGTTACACACAAATGCAAAATGTGTGCAAAGAAACCAGAGCTGCAGATATCAGTATCTGGACAAAACTTCAATAGTTGGAGGAACACAAAACTTTTTTGAAATGATTTTCTTCAAATCAGAGCGCTAATGCATGTATTGTTCAACCGGACTGGATTTGAATTCCATTTAGTCGGCCCCTCAGCAGAATAATGACCACCTTTATGCATCTGTTGCGTGCGTTTAACAAATCAGTCAAAGAAGGCGCTGTTATCCACAGGCTGACCATCAGGTCTGACATCATATGATGGTAACATGATGGGCAGACGTCACGTCTCTCAACCAATGATAGGACCTGAATGGTGGCCAGTGGTCACTGATGATCAGATAAGTAAACGTTGTTCATATGTCATTTAGAAATGAATGCAGACGTGAATGCAAATCTGGCACTGTGGGGATAGAGAATGTCTTTAACACAAACAACAGCGCTCTGTTTCGGATATTTAAATGTTTCACTTGTAATCTGAAATACAACTGTGATATTGTCTGGGTCTGTGTCCGTTCATTTCTTCATTGGTGTACTTGCATCTTATACTGGCAGGAATGTGTGGCACGCATGATACAAACAAAACAGGGATTGAAATTTCTCCTTAGTGTTTCTAGTGGTCAAAAACTCGGAACTGGAAATGCATCTTTGAACACCACCCTGACTCCTTGCTAGTTCCAGCTGACCTCTGAGGCATGAGAGCCAATGAAATAATACTTAATATTTCTCTTTGGAGCATCAGGAGAAAATCATGCAGACTCTGGATAGAATGACTAAACTGTCTGAAGGTGACAACATAATGTGGGCCTGAATCATTGTCATACCTCAACACTTGTTCTCTGTCTGACTCTCTCGCCATACCTGCTGTAACTTTACTGCTGTATATCTAAAAATATACAAACAAATAAAGGGATGCTGGTTGTTCCAGCCGATAGGTTTGTCAACAGCCTGCTAATGCAGGCCATCTCTCCCCTCTCACTACTAATGCATCCTGTCTTCCCGAAACCTGAGCTCTGATTAAAGGCAAACAGGAAGCATTAGTGGTGTGTATAGTCTGGGTCCAGTGTGTGTAGGGGGCATTGTGTGTGCGAGAGTTAGACACACGAGCGAAAGGGAGAATATTAGTGTTCTCTGCTGCATCTGTCTAATGGTTTAATGTACTATTAGGCCCATCCTGAAACAGTAAGATGTGTATCATACGATGCAGTCCTGTAATACTAAGACAGAGAGAGAGTCTTACCAAGCAGTCCAGCATACGGCTAAATCAAACATGCTCAATGGATGGGAAGTAAATCAGAGAAGTATAATCTTTTTTACAGTATAATTAATGTTTTTCTCTATAAAGTGTAATGAGAGAGCAATCTGAAACACCATGACTGAGCTCCGAGGCAAAAAAGACATTTAATTCATTTAGTTGAGTTATTAGTTTTAATGAAGGGCTTCTGAAAGAAGAAACACTGCTCTGAAAGAGTTAAATGTGCTGTACTCGAAATACTGAAACAAACAGCGGGCTGGGATTGCCTCCACGCGGCTCTCACAGAGAGCTGCTACATTAATGTGCTGAATGTCGAGTTAAAACGCCCCTTTAAACAATCTAAAAATCTTTTGCTTCTGGGTGCATGCTGTGGTTTAATGGTATATTGCACGCATTTTGAGCTATCCACTTGTATGTCTATGCTGTATACAGCAGATGTAAACATACCCACTATCGCGAGAATGTGACGTACTATCGCGAGAATGTGACGTACTATTGTGAGAACGTGACGTACTATCGTGAGAACGTGACGTACTATCGCGAGAACGTGACGTACTATTGTGAGAACGTGACGTACTATTGTGAGAACGTGACGTACTATCGCGAGAACGTCACACGTGTAAAAAAAACGGAAAATAACGACAAAAATACGCTTAGGAAAACAATAAACGGTTGGGTTTAGGAAAGAAACATTGGGGAAGGCTTAAAAAAAAAAAAAAAAAAAAAAAAGAAATGGCTGAAAATCGCCACAAGCAGGACGCGATCCCGTCCTGTGTTTTACCCATCCACCACACCAACCAACCTCCTTATGCGGACCTACGTCCCTTTATACTACTCGCTACGGCAAAAATTCACTTGTAATGTAGGTCAATGGCGGGCGAATTGCGTTGATAAACACGCTAAAAAGCAATTGTGCGTCTTGATAACATACCAAAATGGCATACCAAAATGGCATACGAATTGGCGTGTCATACATTCGCCACTTCATGCGATCAGTCTGGATTGTGTCAGGTTTTGGTGACGTACAGAAGCACTGCTTCAAGACAAGTTGTTTGGAACACTCGGAAATGCTCCGAAACTAGATCTGATGTTGTGCCCGTTGATGGCTTTTGCCGCCAGTCAGCGAAACAGTTGACCAATCAGAGCTTTATAGGCGGGATTAAGAATGTGGGCATCATCTTCTTACATAGCTAGCCAGCTACCTAGACTACCTACATTCATGAAAAATAGCAAATTGTGGACTAGGTCAATGCAGCTCTTTAAGTTGTTGAAAGTTGTTGTGAAATAATAACTTGCAGTTCAACATATTTCTATGATTAATGTAAAAATGTTAACTGCTCCTACCAACTGAAGCTTCCATGTAAACTAAAAAGGACTTGGATATGTCTCTTTCTACTGATTTGTAAAATCAAAACAAAACAACCTTTCGTTTAATAAAAAGAAAAGATATAAATCTGGAAATCAATTATAAACTCAACACACTAGTTGAACTAACTAAAATGCAGTTGTTGATTTATTGAAATGGGGAAAAGTCTAAACAATACTAATCTAGCAACCGCAATCTCATAGTTAATATTTGCTGATAGTTTCCACTTCAAATGAAAACCAATGTATTTTAGCATTTTCTGTGGAAGGAAGAAGGAAACCCCCTGTTCTCAGATGTATCTAAAAACTAGCACACAACCCGCTGCAGTAGCTCGGATTTTTATCTCTTTTTGGTAGCTTTTCTGATGTATTTATCTACAGCCGGAGCCTGTGTGGGCGCTTGGCTGATAGGATGTTAACTTGTCAACTGAAAAAGCACTGAAACACACAGGCTGATGGTACAGTATGTACTGGGACACACACACACACAGCGGACAATATATGCAATTATCACACAGAAACACACACACACACACACACACACACACAGAGATGATTAAACTGTAGTTATTGTAGGTGGGCTTGTTATGTAACACGACTGCAGTCCTCAAATTAAACAGCCAGGTGGTAAGGAAAGGAGCCAGGCAACTATTAAAGCAGACAGGAAAATAGTCTCCAGGAAGACTGACAGATGGAGAAGCAGAGAAGGAGGCAGGTAGGAGGAAAGAGAAACAGACCGGAAGATAAATCTAGGGTTAGAAGAGTAAATACAGCAAACACACAGGCAGACAGACAGAAAGACAGTTCCATCCTGTGAGCAGCAATTAAGACACATAGTAGGCTACTATGCATGAATCCAAACAATAAATACAAAATACAGTATATAGTTCCAGCTCGTGAATTTGGTGCAATAGTGAGTATTTACAGCAGCAGGACAGTGTATATGGAATCGACTCAAAATAAACTGCGTACTCATGTTCACTGTAAAAAACAATCATGTCACCCAGAGTAACAGTGTGGCTGATTTTTTTTAATCTACTGCACAGGACCGATTTATGAGCTACTGTATATCAGGGTTGGCTACACAGACATAACTTGTCAGCAGGATCAATTATTTGTTGGCTTCAGTCTTAGACTTTAATAGTTTTTGACAACACTGGCGATCTACTGCACAGCACAGATTCATACTCTTTAACGGCTTTGTTCACTGGAAGAAAAATATATTAGCAGACTTAACCTTTAAGGATTAGAAAGCATGTATACTTTAAGTCTCGGGCCTTGGCTGAGCTATGGACAAACTTTTTGGCTTGTGCGTCATTATTATTATTATTTTTTTTTTTCATAATATGCTAGATTTGACATCATATTATCTCAAGGCAAATCTCCTCTGACTCATTCCCTCACCCCATCCCAGGATGTGTACACATGCACACGCACACGCACACACACACACACAGCGTACAGGGAATCCCATTGGTAAAAACCGGTATGAGGTGGACAGTTACCATGGCAGCAACTACCTGTCTATTCATTCATAGATTTATTTCATAGTGTTCTGTCAGTTGCTTTTACATTCACTTTAATCAATTTTAAACGGCACCCTTTACTATGTTAAGATTGTGTTATGTATACGCAGATCATAGTATTTTTTAGTTTAAATAAATGTTGTCCTTTTGACATTGTATGAAAAGTCCTATTTTGTTTAGTGAAATGATGGTGAAGCCATAAGGATTTGCTTGAATGAGGTAAAAGAAATATATATATATATATATATATATATACCAATTGACTGAGAGAGTGAATAAATATATATATATAAATATATATTCATTCCTTTGCCTTTGATAAATCCACCCAATAGAGGTTTCTGCTGTAGGAAATCTAATTCATCACATCCATACAAAATATACTGAGTCACTGAGAGTTTGTCTATTAAAACAAATTGTTTTCATTTAAAAAATTGTCACAGGATACCAGTTTCTGCTTTATGATCATGTTTGCAACAGCTAAAAAAAACATGTCTGTGCATGTTATTTGTCTTGATTTAAACTGTCAATTCCACTAAAAGGGGTTTCAATGCTGATTTAACTGACAGATGGAAGCCCCAAACTAAAGAGGACATTTCATTTTAGAGGAATCACCCTCTTTTTATTCTGAGAGACACACACACACACTCACAGAAAAAAAAGCAGGATAGGATCTTCTCTGACTCATTTTTCTGTACACCATCCCACTCCACACGGCATCATTTTCCCCCACCCTGCACACACACACACACAGACACACACACACACACACACACACACACACAGACACAGACACACAGAGGGAATCCTTAAAGACCGTGTCAGGTGACTAGTTTCCATGGCAGCAGCTACCTACCTACCTACAGACATACATTTCACCCCCCCCCTCTGTCTCTTGAATGAACAAGCATGAATGAGAATAAACAGGTGAATGGTGGAAGGGGATGAATAGAAAACGAGTTGACTGAGAGAGTGAATTAGTGAAGGAGCCAGATCAGGTTTCATTTTACCAGAGCATGTATGCAGAGCGAGGGATGCAGACCCATCTTTTACGGTTTGTGTATCTCTATTGTGTTCATTGTTTCTGATTTGTGTGATTAGGCATTGTTAATCTATCTGCATCGGTTGCTAAGGCAACAATGTGGGCGTATGAATATGAGGCGCTAACCAGTGTGATTTTCCAATCCATAATCATAAAGGAAGCTGCTGTCTAGACCCCTAGACAAAATAGATTACTAGTCTGCTTTGTATGGAAGGATTTATATGCAGTCTATGCAATTTTCATTTATTTATTTAGATAAAACATAATTTTGGTGCCAATCTGTCCTCCATTTAGGATTTATACATCATACAGGAAATGGGCAGGATTACTGCCACATATAAATATAGGAATTCTGTACATACTGTATATTAATTAGGGCAACATGTTGTTGTCGCACAATACAGGAATTGATACGCTGGCACCAAATATCGATATTTTAATTATTAAAAAGAAGGCGCCCTAAATAGATTTTCCTGCTCCCAGCGTCGCTAATTCATGGCTCCTTGAGGTGGCGCTCAACATATGAATGAGGGAAACTTGAACATAAGTTAACAGGCCAAAGAGGAAGGGGTTTTCAACGGGAAAACCCCTTGCAGCCACGTTGAAGTAGGGTTAGGGCTAGGGTTAGGGTGTGGACCCATAGTTGCTCTATAGTTCTGTAATTTTAATTTACAGACTGAAAAACTTGTGCTGCAGAATTGTGCTGTTTTCAATTTGGACTTTATTAGCGAATAAGCAGAGAACACCTGCACTGAACCTTTTCACAGACGTTTTGTATTCATAGTTAGACCAATATCGTGATCATCGTATCATTCTAGGATTGTCCGGCAATATATTGATTATCGCAGAAATGCTGTATCATATTATTGGCATCGTGAGCCATGTATCGTGTATCGTATGGTGAGATACCCTGTGATTCCCACCCCTTATATTAATGATTCCATATTAATTCAAGCACCCTTTGCACTATTGTCTTACATTATAATGGGAGCTTAGTTGTTACTATATATTCTCACCTTCTATGTAAGAACTGACATGTGTGACCCAATTTGTTTTAATCAGTTTTTTTATTTAATGATGCGTAAATCTCCACTTAACACTTGTTATAACAGAAGCAAAGCAGATGTGCTGTTGCTATGGTTACATGAAGTTTAAGATATACTTTTCACACCTGATAGTCAACTTAGATACAGGTAGCCTATTTTCTGTGGCTATGGTATAATTTCTATGGCATAATCTCAGACAGTCATATGGCTGCTTCCTGTCATTGTTACCGCTCCTTTTTTCAACTGACAATGTTTGGTAATAATGTCCTTCCTTCCTTATCTCCTCACCACTAACTCCTACAGAAGTCATCCATGTATTTTAAACAAACCTGTCCATTACCTGTTTTTCATCCATCCACCAATCAATATAAATGAATAGCCATCATCCATTTGTTCATCCTTTTTAGTTTTCTCCTCTCTCAAGCTTAAATCCTTTTCTTTTTAAATGTTGCCCAGTTCTTTAAAATTATTGATAAAAAAAAAATGCTATTTCTTTTCTTTCTGGTTTTTGTGAAACTGGCTTTTCAATGACGCATTTCCTTGACTGTTAATGTGTCAGGGCAGTGAAAGCTTCCTCCCTCTTACCCCTTCTAATGGTCAGTGTTTTGTGTGTGTGTGTCAGCGTGTGATGCCACAGTAAGCCACAGTGAGTGGCACGTTGGGTGTGTAAACAGACCCTTTAAGGATAAGCCACTTTATAATGTGGTCACAAAAATGTCACAGGGTCACTTCCCAGAGACAGTAAATGAGGAAAAAGAAAGAAACTGGATCATGTTGAAAAAAAAATAATAAAATCACATTTAATTTAACCCTTGTGTTGTCCTCAGGTCAAATTTGACCATTTTTATATCAGATATATGGGTTTCTTTCAGCTAAACTGCCCAAAAACAACATGGATGCATGGATGTACGTTGTATGGAACCCATACAATGTTCTTCGCAGGTTAAATTAATGATTACTTTCATTGCATTTTGGGTGTTTTATTCAATTTTATAGCATTTGAAAAACATTTTTTTAAATGGTTTCAAAACAATATCCTGACTAAAAGATACCAGTGTGTGATTCACTCAACATCCTCTGATCTTAACTATTAGGCAAAATAATTCATAATTTCAGATTTTTTTTAACTCAAAAATTAGGTATAATATCATATAAACTAGGTTTATTGACCATGAATAAAAGAAAGCGTTCCAAGAACGTGACAAAAACGTTTAAAAAAAGCGCCAAAAAAAGTTATTTTTCAATTTTGAGCCAGAAGGATAACTACTTCATGGTCGACGGGAAGAAAACACAAGAGTTAATGTCACAACAATATTTCCTTGAAAAGGGCTGGTGGTTAGATGTGTATAGGTGAAGGCAGCAGCATCAATAGTAAGAGAAGTTGAACCACTAAAAAATAAAAAAATTAATCATAATTTCTTGAATTTCATTCGGTTGTCATGTATGTTTTGCTTCTGTGCAGATACTGGTATCTCTGCCTCTTCTCTGATATGTTTTGCTCCTTTTGTGATTGTTGATTATCTAAGCAAAATGGCCACTCTAGACAGAAGCAGTTGCTCTTTCTAAGGGACAGAAACTGGAAGTTTTTGACTTGCTGTGACTCCATGAATGACCAGAAAAATAGAACCCCCTTTACATATAGTAACAGATTCCAATACCGTCTTGTAATAAAACCTTTGTGAACACCCCCCACACACACACACACACACACACACGCACAGTTAATTATTGTTGACAAAGTGTCAAAAAGGTGTTCTATGGTATTTTGTATAAGACTGTATTGTACAGCGTTTTTTCTTCTCCTTTTTCTTCATAAATTCATTGACACTGATTGGTGTTTATATGCAAAGCATGCCCATGTGTGGGATACAGGATTACAACTGGAAATTCATATTCATTTCCTGCTCAGGTAAAGTAACTCTGAATCTCGTTACTGTAAGCAGGAAGCACCGAGGACACTTAAAGTCTATTTCTGCAACGAGGTCAAAGCTTAATAAACAGAAAGACAAATCTAAGATCCTCACCTTCCGCTCCATCTCTCCGGCAGGAAGTTGTCCGGCTGCTGGAACACCTCTGGGTCGCGGTGGACAGAGTGGCTGATATAGATCGCACCATAATCCTTTGGAACAGGAAACCCTGCGATCGTAGTGTCCTACACACACACACACACACACACACACACAGAGGGAGAAATTACATTATCATTATATATTATTAGAATTAATTGACATTGTGCTGAGAGTTGGAAGGTAGGCTATTCCTTACAAGAGTCACAAAGACAATTCCTACACCACATTAGATGAGCGTTGTTCTCACTGGGCTGAGCTTGGTTTTCGCTTCTATTTTTCAAACTGTAAAATCTTGCAAACGCTAAATCCCGTTTCACCTATAAAAAGTCTATGTATTTTCAAAAACTGTTGATCAGGAGGTTCATTTTAAAGCAGATATGTAAGGAGTGACATTGCATACAATTAGAGGAAAAAGGGGAGCTGGGAACACTGCAATGACGGAACTTCAAGAACATGCTAATAATGCCCCTTTGAACAAGAATGAACGGGAGACTTCTTTAACACTGATGTTTGGCTCGAATAAAAACTCCTGTACCTTTTGAAACAAAATTTCCAGAGTTGATTTTTCACTAAGCTCTGCTGAAAGGAGCCACCTTGGGGCGAAAAGACCACTTACCCAATTGTTGCCCTTTTAATTCACCTTTTCACTACGTCCATTAGTAGCTGCACTAATGGACTGCCACAGAACCGGATCACTGTTTCTGTTTTCTCCACCCTTTTTCTCATTTTTCTCTCTGCTGGAGTGGAAAATCTTTTACAAATCTCTTTCTTTCCCCCGGTTCTCGCTGAGAGATGTCTTTGCCAAGTACACACACACACACACACACACACACACACACACACACGTTGCGAAAACTATTGCATATCTTAGTTCCACCTGGATGGAGCTTCTACTTTTTCCACCTGATGGTGAATACTAATAATCTCTCTCTTTCTTACACACCTAACTGCACACATAACCATCTCATCAACTCTCCAGATCCAGCACTTCCTCTTTTGCTATTTTTTGTATTAGTAGTGTGTTTGAGCTTTCTACAAAAGGTATTGCCAGGGTGAGGGGCAACTGTCAGACTTTCTGGTTGCGTTCCTTGTTAATTATCCAATATTTAAAACGTCACTGTGGTGCCAACATTTGATATATGTTATAATAAAGCATATGAAAGGATTGCATGAATATGGACCCCACATTGCTAAACTGAATTCATTTTACATTTAAACTTAAAAAGTACACGTCTGAGTGAAACATATTCATTTTGATGTGGTTACAGTCACTTTTACAGTCACTAATTAACGGTTAGTTAAGAGCTACTTTTATACGATTGGCTTAAGTACTTTTCAACACAAATAATTTTGTCTACCTGAGTTAGAATATATATTCTAATACTCTTTCCTTCCCCAATAATCCATCTTGCATTTTTGTTGTTTCATATCATGACCCTTGGGGACTTTGTGGCTTCCAAAAACCTTATAAATATATAATAAAAATACATCTATTCTTTGTGCTCTTTCCCCTCCAGAGTTCTCCAAAACCCCACACGTCATGACCCCGTGTCCCACTGAGGCCGCCAGGAATCAAAGTGTACTGGTGCGTTTCCCAGAAGTGACACATTACTTTCCACTTGGCTTCACAGTGTCACCAGCACGCATCAATCCCACCGCCACCCCCCACTCCCTTCCTTCCGGGGGAGCGGAGTCAATCAATCGCAGAGACGGATCAATGCCTCTGATTGGGCTGTTGCGTAAGGCTGTTTGATGAGGTCATAATGATCAAACACAGCCTGCGCGGGAGGTGGTGCAGGCAGCCTTCTGAGTGAGCAGCCGGCCAATCACGAGACGGGACTTTTGGGATTCTATTGGCTGACAGCGTCAAACCAAAAAGCAATAATTTTAATGAATGAAAATCTATGTTGTAGGGCGCCTGGGTAGCTCACCTGGTAGAGCGTGCACCCATATATAGAGGTTTATTCCTCGACGCACGGCCACAGGTTTGACTCCGACTCCCCTTTGCTGCATGACGTTCTCCCTCTCTCTCCCCCTTCATGTCTTTAGCTGGCCTATACAAATAAAGGCCTAAAATGCCCAAAACATAATCTTAAAAAAAAAGATGTTGTAACATATACAGTAGGCCTACGGGATACAAGATGCGTATGTGTATAGTACACATATTATACACTAAAATATTATAACCCTTCATAGATAATAATTCCCCAGTAAATGAAGCATGTGAAAATGATGGCTGCGTGGAACAATTGAGAATAAACAATTAAGGAAATATGTAATAAAACAGCCCGTAGTTCAATGCATTTCAGTTGCATGCCTCTGTAATTGGGCTAATGGCATTTCACGTAACATGCTGCCATAAAAACACACGTGCTGCTCAAGCACTGATTGTCAGACCTCTGTTTAAGCGGACACGCAATGCTAGTAGTAATTCATGCAATGGGACTCACTTCAGTGTTTCCTTTAGTATTTTTTTTAGCCGTGGGGGCAGGTCTGTCCGAATAACAACTGGACACGTCCAATAACTAATAATAATTAGTTATTAATAATAATAATTAAAAGGCAACCGTGACTACATGTTTTTGTACAGCCCTATTTCTGATACCGTGGCGGCAGAAATTTTGCCGTGGTGGGCCACCACTACAAAATCAACATAGAGGAAACACTGCACTTGTTTAGCGGTCTTTGTTTCACTGTAGTTTCTGTCTCACCTACAACACTGTAACATTATTTAATAGTGCAAGGGGAAAAGTGTCAGAAATAAAGAGCTTGTCACAGGCCTCAAACTGACCATCAACAACAACTGAACATTATAAGATTGACCAAACTGGTATTTAGAGCCGGGCTAATATCATGTACAGTAAGGTGGTCATGTTTTTTGTCCAGCATTCATAACTCTGGTAGTGTACAATACACACAAGAGGGAGGACAGTGACAGTAGAAGAGACTTTCAGCTGCAGTAATATGTCACCATCTAGAGGAAAGGAGTGCAACACAGAAAACAGAAAACACTCCTGGACTACATACAAATAAATCTATAAAAAGAAGGGACAACAATGACAATCACAAAGTGTACAAAAATGGAAGACATTTAATACAACACTGTATATAAGGACAGGATTTGCTCAGGAGGGGATTAAGTTACCCTGGCTAAACAGTAAGTCCATTTATCAGCCTTGTTAAAGTGCTCATATTATGCTCATTTTCCATTGTACCAGAATAGGTTTATGTGGTTTAATTTTCAGAAAACACCATATATTTTTTGTACTGCACATTGCTGCAGCTCCCCTTTTCACCCTGTGTGTTTAGCTCTCTGTTTTAGCTACAGAGTGAGGCTTCTCACTTCTGTTCCATCTTTGTTGGGAGTCGCACATGTGCAGTAAGTACTGCTAGCTGGTCAGTTGCAGAGTATGAGGGCGTGCCACGCTAGCAGCTAGGCGAGCATTATAACGTGTGTTACACAGTGACGCACTTTTGTCTCTGAAGTAAAGGCTGGACTACAATAGAGCTGTTTGGAGCAGTTTGTGAACAGTGTTTTCTGTTGGAGATGGTAAGTCCCTTTGGGGTGGACTTTGGGCTTTTTCACTTTGTAAACCTATAACGTGTACAAAAAAGATATATAACACAATAAAGGAAAGGGAAAAAGCCAAAAAGCATAATATGAGCACTTTAAAAAACCCAAATGAAATAAATCATAAAATCAGCTAAACAAAAGACAGCTTTTTGTTCTTATTATTTTAAGTTGTACTCCATACAGAAAAACAAAAAACAGATAACATACCATATATTAGATGGGTTGTTCTTACAATCCAGGGATTTGTAGGTAATTCTACTTGCACTGATTGTTAAGATGTTTAGGACAACTGCATATTAAGTGCCAAAAATGTAAAGCAAAAACCTGTTGGGAGTCCCATTTCATTTGGGTCTCCACACAACGGCTCAGTGCTTTCCACATGCTGGAAATACTCAAGAAGACTTTTCAAATCCTGATCTGTGAAAACAATTCAGCATCACACATATCGCAAAACTTGAATCCCTGACTCCCCCACACTTCAAGTTGAGATCTGCTGATTAGTAGATCATGTTGCCTCTATTTCTTGCCTACAAGTGCAGGCTTTAGAGAAGAGAAGGTCCCAGAAGTGACACTGGACCTCTTAACACAGGGTAAGAAATACTGAATACTCATTCAGAACTACATGAAAACCAACAGGATGCGACCCACTCCCTCCTGGTGAACAGTCCTACCTGATCAGCTATTCTGCGTCCACCAATGAAAGGAGGCCAAAGTCTCTGCACCTCCAGCAGTACTGTGCGCAGGTAATCAGGGTCTTCCATCGCTCGCAGACGGGCCTTTTCATAGACACGAAGAAAGATTTTTGTTTGTTCCTTTCATTTAAAGCAGAAAGAACTAGGCAAGGAAAAGTTATGGCAAATAGTAAGTTTTATTTCAGAGGCCTCAATTCTGCTCAGGAGGAAAATAAATACTGTTAATAACTTTCACTTTACATGTAGTGCTGCATTAATATCAATTTCCATCACAGGTTTGTATACCTGTTTGTTTCCACTGAGTGCCAGTGTGAAGGAGGTGAGCAGCGATGCCAGGGCTTTGGGGATCAGAGCTGAGATGAACAGCAGCAGATGTTGGGAGGCAGAAGTGGAGTCGGGCAGCGGCAAAGAACCAAGAGAGCCGACAAAACTGGAAAAAAGGCCAGCAAGGCAGAGAGGAGATAGCAACATTGAGATTAAGATACCACGTCAACAATATATAAGTAATTAATAGTACGGTAACTATATTGAAATCAGACCATAACCAGAGATCAACAGCCTCTACTAGCCTCTAATTTATGGCACAGAGGGAGAGAGCTTTATGCATAAGAATGTCACTGCAAAGAGCAACAGCCATCACAATTTTCAGTGGTTAATGTTGCTGTATTTCAAAGGTTTTACAAACATCTGACATGACCAATAATTTATTTTCTGACCGAGAGACCAAGCAGATGAAGATCAAAGTTCGTCTTTACTCGTTGCCAAAAAACAGGCAGAAGTCAGGAAACTAGGCAGACAATAGGGCAGGAGTCCAAGGTTTTAGGCAGAGAGTGATGCAAGCAGGTTACAGGCAAACTTTGTATTTTATTTCACAGGACTTACTGATAATTTCCAAATGTACCTAAAACTTGTGCAACAACCTAATAGAAACATAAGTATTGGCAAATCTTCAGCAAGCAGAAACAAGAGGGAAAAGCTCTTTTTCTGAGAATAAAAACTGCTGTGTGTGTGTGTGTGTGTTTATGTTTGTGTTTGTGCATGCGTGCGTGCACACGCGCCTGCCTGCCTGTCTATATGCCTGCCTGTCTGCCTGTCTGCCTGCCTGCCTGAGTTTGTGTAAGTGAGACAGAGAAGGACAGACAGGACGTACAAAGATACAGTCTTACCCCTGTGTGTCATTCTCCAGTTTGTCTTTAATGATGACCATCAGTTTGTCTCTGGCGTCCAGAGCAGTGGAGAAACCCGACGACCACAGGGGAACCTTCAGGTTGACCGGAGCAGAGATCAGACCTGAAAAAGTTGGTCAACAAACATACAAAGATGGGCAAAACCACACAAAAAGCCATATTTATTGAACAGAAATAAAAGGGGAAGTGGAAAATGTTGCAATAATGTATTGCAGAACAACAGAGCTGACTTACTAAATACGTCTGGAAAAAAAAAGCAGGGGTTGCTTGAGCAGGTCAAGGGAGGCCCTGCACTCATGCTCGTGTGTGTGTGTGTTTGTGTGTGTGTGTGTGTGTGTGTGTGTGTGTGTGTGTGTGTGTGTGTGTGTGTGTGTGTGTGTGGTGTTGTGTGTGTGTGGCATATCTGTATACCCCTACCATGCCAGTGCTGGGTGCAGAGCTGCATGATTTCCTGGAATAGGTCAGGCTGCTCCTCCGCTCGTATGTTCAGAAAAAGGCCCAAAACCAACTCTGTGCCCAGGCGCTTAAAGGCAGAGTACACACACTCTGGCTGGCCACTACACAAACACACACACATGAATGTGTTACCTTTGCTGTCCCAAAACATGTAATGTCATGTAAACATGGAGTGACTGCAATCAATCTCATAATGGAATGAAAATAAAAAATATCAACCACACATCATGAAAGTGTATGTACAACATTAACGAGAACAGAGGAAGTTGAAACTTTCTGCAAAAACAACAAAAATAAGAAACCAAAACCAACAGCAATATGACGAAATATGGGAGCCAAAACGGTTGTTTGCAACTACACACAACCCAACTGTTGTGTGGCTGCGGTGTACTTTTTTTCATTGCACACACACACACACACACACACACACACACACACACACACACACACACACACACACACACACACACACACAGTGAAACACATCCTATCCACCTTTCTAACCCTGTTTTTATGTCACTATAGCTTAATTCTACAGCTTGTAAAATTATTAGTAATCTTGCTTTGTATGTCATTTTGGACAAAAGCGTCTGCCAAAAGAGTAAATGTAAATACTTAGAGTGCTGGAGGTTTATGTTACCTGAGAGAGAGGTCCTTCAGACAGCGCTCACATACACTGTGGGGAAAAAAGTAGTAGAAGAAACACAAACAAACACACACAAACACACACAAACACACACACACACACACACACACACACTTCTTAGACAAGATGCAGTAACTCAGAGTCTTTTAATAATATGTCCTGGCAGTGCATGTTGCTACATTCTGTCCATTGCAACAAAAAACACAACTTACATTCACTTGTTTTTCCATTTGACTTATATACAACGTATCATTATTTTAGAGATTTGTCGCTCCATCGAACAGACAGGCAGTCAGTTCTGGCTTAAGAAACCTTTGACATGGATGGACACATCATTGTTGCAGCAATAAAGCCTTTGCATTCTTGATGCCATCGTGGACATCCACGGTACAAAAGGCTGGACACAAATAATGTCTAAATACACAACGAGAGTAAAACATAACTTTCCCTACCTGGTGATATAATCACTGGATGATTCCAAACAGCTTCCTGTGAACAGGCTGGTGAGAGACAGGCGGAGAAGACATGCCTCCTCACCTAAAACACACAAATACAAGTTACTCATATTTATTATTTGCAGAGCTAAATGTAATCACATTTAAATTTTTATAGGGATTATATAGCATGTTGTTGTGAATGTGCAAGTCTAGGAATCATCAGTGGCTGCATCTTGGAAAGTGTTAGTATTGTTTGCTTTAGAACACTTTTTCTTGTCTTAGTCATACCTTCTGTATCATTTTTTTTCTATTTTTTTTACAACAGCATCAGTGGTGGTTTCGTGGCCTAACAGACACTGTTTACTTAGTCCAGCTTACTCTAGTTTGAACAAGACTGTGTGTAAAATACATTTCTGCTACCTCAGAGTCTCTGGGGGGGGGGGTGTTTCATGTGTTTACCATTAGAGGTGACAATGGTGTCACCATACATGTTGGTCATCAGGTCAGTTGGATCCTTCAGAAACAAGTTGGACTTCTCTGAAACACACAATGTAGACATTATTACAAACACTTACAAATACTGTTCATACACAATGTCCATGTCACGGTTTGATTCTGCCTTCTCTGTGGTGTGTTATGGTGTGTGTGTGTGTGTGTGTGTGCTAGAGCTGGGCAATATATCAATATTATATCGATATCGTGATATGAGACTAGATATCGTCTTAGATTTTGAATCATAATATGGCATAAGTTTTCTTTTCCTGGTTTTAAAGGCTGCATTACAGTAAAGTGATGTCATTTTCTGAACTAACCAGACTGTTGTAACTGTTCTATTATTTACCTTTACCCACTTAGTCATTATATCTACATTACTGATGATTATTTATCAAAAATCTCATTGTGTAAATATTTTGTGAAAGCACCAATAGTCAACACTACAATATCGTTGCGGGAATCGATATCGAGGTATTTGGTCAAAAATACCGTGATATTTGATTTTCTCCATATCGCCCAGCCCTAGTGTGTGCTAAAAACAAAGCAGGCTAGCAGGAAAGAAGTGGAAGTTTGTTCGCAAAGACTCCTTTAGGAAAGAATATTTCCCCATGTGTGACATCTGCTTAAAAAATGTAATTCTTCATCATCAATTTTCTTGATAAAGTCTAGTTAATGGTCTGTTTTGTACATGTATTTTTAAAATCTCAATACAGTGTGCTACTATTTCTTTGCGTCGAGGTATTTAATCAAGTTATATGTGCTTGTGCAGATACTAAATTCTAACATGAGGTTTTCTTGTTCACAAATATTAGAAAATTAAATTAAATCTATCACTGAGGAGTTTGGAATAGTTATTTTTATAAAACATGTTTATATTTCTCAGAATATGGTATTAAAAACCAAGTGTTGTTTAGGTTTTGCTACAGAAAGTGCGGTATTGTTATTGGCTCTGATATCTAAACTTTTCAAATAAGCAACGTCCTTCTTTAAAGGCTGTGTTTAATGAAAATCTTTACAACACTCCTATGACTTAGAATAAATTACATTGTACTTTAAGATGAGTTAATAGCGACTTTATTAAGATATATTTTATCTCATTCGATCTCCTCCCCCCTCCATTATATTCCTACCTTGGTTTTTCTTTATAGTTCTTTCATAGCCTCTTTTAATATAACTTGTGTTGAATTACATTTAGGAAAATATTGAATATAACATTTAATATATGTCATAGTACAACTAATACATTGTTTTGAAGTGGAGCAGACAACAATAAAACTTCATTTCAGTAAGTTAACATCCTCCCCTCTCCAGCAACATCAGGAGACTCATGACAGATCAGACTAAACTCAGGGTGAAATTCCCTTTTGTTCTTTTGCCTGAGAGCATAACCTGACTCATCATCCTGAGGCAAAGGAGACAGGTCACTATGAGCTGGGGCTGCACAATTTATCGCAAATGTATCGAAATCGCAATATGGACTAGTGCAATATCCAAATTGCAGGGGGGGCGCAATATTTGTTAAAGGCAAAATATGTGTCAAACCATTCTGAATGAAGTATTGTGGTGCTGCAGAGATGTCCCAGCCTACAAATCCTATCCTACAGACTAAAGAAAAACATCTTTGATTGGTACAGATCGCAAAAATCACACTATAATCTTTTAATTTCTTTCAATGTTAATCGTTTTCAATGAAAATGAGAATAATTATACAAAAACGACCATTCCCTCCAATATCGTGAATCATATCGCAATTGCAATAGCAGATACACTATGACACATTAACCAACAGGTTATTACATCTAATCGAAATTACCAATACTTCCCTTAATATTAATAGTTTTAAACTGACTACTCAATCCATAAATCAACATACTGGTGTTTTATTTGTCGTTCGGAAGTAAACACAGGCTACTTGTAGTAGGTCTACTGCTGAACTCTACCATGCTGGTGCTCACAGACACACACACACACACACACACACACACACACACACACACACACACACACACACACACACACACACACACACACACACACACACACACACTACCACAGAGCAGCTCTCTCATCCCCTGCACGGAGCAGATGAAGGCGGTCGGTCTGTTCAGCATGCGGCACTGAAACACTCTGCTCCGGTGTTTCTCGATCCTCTGCTGGCAGAAGCTCACCGGGTCCCGGTAAAACTCCAGCGACTTGTCCCCAAACACCGGCACACCAGCATTTCCTGGTAGTTTATACATTCAGGTCCGACGTTGGAGACGCACTTTCGCTAATAAAATAAAATAAATTAGCGATAGCGACTCTCCGCTCAAACGAAAGGGACTCTATAAACTTTACTAAAACTCGGACCAGGTTCAGAGTAAATCCCGCTGTCATAGCCGGTTAGCTAATCATTTTAATCCGCGTGGCTCTAACATTACCTGCTTGTCAAATTACTGCTATCTCATTGTTGTCACTACTCTCTGGGTTGATTACTACCGAACGTATGACGCGTTTAGGTGGTGTCCGTAATTTAGAGCTTCCTGATACGGATGCGTTACTGATGTCTGTTATGGTTCTGTGTCATTACATGTGCTACTAACAGAGGTGTCAAAAGTATCCACATTCATTACTCAAGTATTATAGATACTAGGGTTTGAAAAGACTTCTGTAGATGTTGAAGTATCAACTCAAGCTTTTTACTCAAGTAAAAGTGTAAAAGTACTGGTTTCAAAACTACTTAAAGTATAAAAGTAAAAGTAATGTAAGGGGAAATGCCATTAAGGACAAAGGCTTAGCCCCCACAGGGGCCTATAGTGCACTACCCCACCTCCACAAAAAACATTTTTCTAAAGGCCATTTTGACTATAATATATTAAAATCATACGTGCAAACTCAGAAGGGCTGAAAAAGGTGACACGTCTCTTCTGTGTTTTTCAGACAACGGCAGCTACAGTCTGGTGTTACAGTCCTCTACAGTGAAATACAGACAAACTTTTACACCGTTTAGCTGTTTTAACCGTGTTTACTCCAGCTGCTAGCTAACGGTAGGCTAACGTTACTTGCTGTCGAGTGTAGTGTTAACTAGCGTCCCATGCGGCGATGTTTCAGTTCCCTCTAACGTCCGTTTTCGGAGCATCAGAGAGAAGCGGAGGTATTTAAGTGGCACCTATAAGGCACCGAAATCCGCGTTGCTATTCGGTCCGGTAGATAACGGTTGTTAAGGCGCCCGTACCGTATTTAGCACCGGTTCTGTGCAGGTGCGATGGATCGCGTACAAACCAGTAGGGTGTAGGAATGGTAGGCTATATGTTTATACTTCTCATCCAACCACATTCAAATTCACTCTATCCGGATGGCGGGATTTATCTGAATAGTTTTTTTGTGTGTGTGTGTGTGTGTGTGTGTGTGTGTGTGTGTGTGTGTGTGTGTGTGTGTGTGTGTGTGTGTGTGTGTGTCTGTGTTTTTGAACAATGACAAGCCGGAATGAAAACAAGCCGAACTGAAATAGGAGTAACGAGGCTATTTTTAAAATATAAGGAGTAAAGTTAAAAGTCTGCTGTAAAATAATCACTACAGTAAAGTATAGATAACCAAAATGTCTACTTAAGTAAGGTAACAAAGTATTTGGATCGCTCTAATTATAAAGGGCCTGGACGGTTGTAGAATGGCTGGCCAAATGACAAACTGTCATACAAGTTTGTTTTCTGAATTTTCAAAACACCAATTCACCAATTAAGACTTATTTTACCAAACCCTTTCATTACCATTATATGTGTGCCTGTTGAAATTTGAGGGTTTGATTATGCAACTGGTAAAATAAATTCATAAGAGGATCATACTAAAGAGTATATATTATAAATGATTCAGATGATGAATAATAACCAACTAAACTGACAAACATAGTGTCCTCTTTACACCTTACATTACAATGCCTCTTGCACCCAGATAACATCTGGATATGGACAATTTACATTTACACTCAATACCAAGATTGTATCAAATATCCTCATACAATTGGGCTGACTTTATCCCTCTAAAATGCATCAAATTGTCTGTGTCCGACTCACGACGAAAAGGTTATAAAAAGAAAGTTTCAAAATAGATGCAGCAGCAGAAATAGGACTCCCTAAAAACTTGGTATTTAACTGGATGGGCGCCGCTTGCAGGATGTAGCAGTGACCATCTCAGCTGTGCTGAGTGCAGAACAAAAATCCAGAATTATTTTGCGTTGATGAAAATGAGAAGCAGTCTATGGGCTATAGTTTAATTTTTAAAGTTTGAAAAATGAAGCAAACTGGATTAAATAATAACATGCATATGAGATCATCTTATTGTATGCATGTCAAGTAAGGCATACAGAATATACTTCATGTTTTCCTATAATTTATAAGTTTGGTCTCACACCTAATGGAAATGGATAGTCTGTTTTGTAATCCTGTTTAGGACCGACATCCCTTGATGCAGGATACTACATTGACATACACATTGATATCAACATATCATATATAATCTGTGTAGGTTTTTGTTGGTGGACGTAATTTAGTTAATCTAAATGTCAGTAATATTTGAGAATTTATCATTTATCAGGTAAAAGTCATTTGAAAAAATCTGCAGGAAAGTCTGGTCATGGTTGTGGCCATGCCACAACTTAGATATTATTATTGTACAGCATAGCTTGTATAGGCCTATTCATTCATTAATTTTGTAAAGCTGCCACACTGGTTCTTTATATCAACCCAATTGAAAAAGTCCTTGATTCAAACTTAAGAAAATGTTTAGTATTATCAGAAAAAAATTAAGTATCAAATTAAAGTGCCCATATTATGAAAAAAACACTTTTTCTGTGATTTGGGGATTTCTTTTGTGTCTCTGGTGCTTCCACACACATACACACTTTGAAAAAAATCCATCCATGCTGTTTTGAGTGAGATACGGTTTCTGAATGTGTCCTGCTTTCAGTCTCCTAGTGAGCTGTTCAAAATCGGCCTTGGACTGTGACGTCACAGTCCGAGGCCTGGCTAACTAACCCGTTAGCTTCGTAGCGTTAAGGCTAGCGGCTAACGCTAGCATGCTTACGTCGTTCTCAATAGCGAAGCACTGCTACAACACACACAAGTTCACCATAATCTCCAAAAGAACTACTTACGTAATGGCCCTCATTTAGAAGTCTCCCAGCTAATCCTGCCTTGTAACTGACCAAAGTTGGAGAAACAGGCTCTCTTTTACTGTCTCTAGAGTTAGCTAGCTGACATGCTCTACATCTGAGCTACTGCGCGCGCGCAAGTGCAATCAAAGATAGTACAGAAGAAGAAGATGAAAAGAGGTCTCACTCTGTAGCTAAAACAGAAACCAGGTGAAAAGAGGATCTGCAGCAGTGAGAGAGAGCTGTGCAGTACAACAACAATATGGTGTTTTTTGAAAATTAAACCATGTAAACCTATTCTGGTAAAACCTTAAAATACAGTTATGAACCTAAAAATGAGCATAATATGGGCGCTTTAAAAGTACTTATTAAAATGGTCCCATATATATTGTATAATGCTATAACAGCTTTGATTTTTGTATTTGTTTAATTCTATCAGTAGGGCGCACATACAGTAGGGAGACTTGGTGAACACAGACACTGCAAAGATTTTATAGAATGTTATATTTTGAAACTGGTGTATAAAACTCTCAAATGTAAACAGAATTTTTGTTTGAATGTTATTGTCAAAGTCACTTTCTCAAAACAAAATTATAATATTGGAGAAAGGGAGCTCTTAAATTGGTTAGGTTAAAATTAATTTAGTAATGCAACTGAGTATTGTAATCATATCTTAGCTTAACAGCCCTAACCCTATTCTATCTACTAACTATTTTTGGTCATGACCATAACTTTGATGCCAGAACAGTTGGTTTTCACATTAAAAAAACAGTGTTGCAAAATACCACGTTGGTTTTTTTGTATTTTCTTCACAAACATTTGACCTGGGTGAAACTCAATCGGCAGAACTTCTGCACAAGTTGAATATTTACAGCAAATGATAAGAGAGATAAGCAGATTTTTATTTTTTAAATTGTGTTGTTTATTGTTAAACATGAAACCAAGCTGTAGGGAGATATTAAAAATGCCCAATTACTGCCTGGTTTAAAGGAAAGTGGGAAGAAACCGGAGTACCCGGAGTAAAACCCACAGAAGCCAATCACTGGTCTCTGTCCTACAGAGGCCATTCACTGGTCTCTGTCCTACAGAGGCCAATCACTGGTCTCCGTCCTATAGAGGCCAATCACTGGTCTCTGTCCTACAGAGGCCAATCACTGGTCTCTGTCCTACAGAGACCATTCACTGGTCTCCGTCCTACAGAGGCCATTCACTGGTCTCTGTCCTACACAGGCCAATCACTGGTCTCTGTCCTACAGAGGCCAATAACTGGTCTCTGTCCTACAGAGACCATTCACTGGTCTCCGTCCTACAGAGGCCAATCACTGGTCTCTGTCCTATATACACTATACACTGGTCTCTGTCCTACAGAGGCCATTCACTGGTCTCTGTCCTATATACACTGGCCTTTGCCCTACAAACAACACACAATCACTACCATAGCGCAAACAATAAAGAGACTCTGGCCAAACTTTGGAATGGAGGAGAAGACTCTTTTGATGGCACTTTGCTTCCTTGGTTTCATCAGGTGGTCTTTGAAGAAGGAGACAATACATTTGTCAACTGCTGGTTCGTCTAGATTCATTGAGACCAGCACGTCCTGTGCACAGCCCCACTTCATGCACATGTCCTTTAAAATGGCCTTGCTGAGATGTTTATGTGTGTCATTGGTGATTTGAAAATCTTCTCCCTCGACTTCAGCCCATATCTTTTCGAGCAGGCGTTCAATGATGGCTTCTGAATTTCCAATTGTTGTGTTCACTTTCGCTTTGTTAAAGGTCCGCAAAACCAGCTTCTGCACAAGTAGCCTGACAGAAATTTTGTTTTTCTCTGCCTGTGCTGTTGAATTCTGCACAGGTCTGGCAGCTGCCTCCTCAGATACTGTGACTGTAGGTGTAGACTTGGGCGTTGGTGAATGCATAGGTGTAGGTTTGGGTGTATGCGTAGTTGTAGGTTTGGGTGTATGTGTAGGTGTAGGTTTGGGTGTATGCGTAGGTGTAGGTTTGGGTGTATGCGTAGGTTTGGGTGTATGCGTAGGTGTAGGTTTGGGTGTATGCGTAGGTGTAGGTTTGGGCGTATGCGTAAGTGTAGGTTTAGGTGTAGGTGAGGGTGAGGGTGTCGGTGTAGCGGTGGGTGACAGTGACTCAGTATTCTTGAAAGCCTTTGTCATCTTGTTACTGTGGATGCCAGCCTGTGTGCACAGCCACCACTTCATCAGTCCGAGGTAACGCCACACTTTACAATGTATTTCACCATACACTGTATCACGGGATGGGGAAGCAGACAGTGTCCTTTCATTTGATCCTGGGACAGTCTCTGGAATCCTCCCCTCAGAGACGTAACTGTAGAGGAGACCAGTAAGCTCTTCTTTGAACACCTGGTCTTTACCGTTGGAAATATCCTGCAATTTACTATAAACAACCTCACTTCCAACTTGTTGTTTTACACCATCTTTTGAAAACAGAGAGTCAACATCAGTCACAAAGGACTGCACTGACTTCTCACTTTTAACTCTGGAGTCGGGGTGGAACTGGTTGTCTAGTTGAGTGGCCATGCGATGTATTGACAGTTTGGCAAACTGCGTGGCAAAAAAGATTTTTATCTTGCTCCCCACTCCTTTTAAGGACAGTTTCCCTCTGGCTTCTGGGGTGAAACACATCTCTGTGGGTTCTGGGCTGATACACGTCTCTGTGGGTTCTGGGTAGGTTTCTGGGCTGGTCCTTGTCTCTTTGGGTTCTGGACTAATATTTGCAGCATCTTGCTCTTCCAGACTGTTAACCTCCTGAACAATTAAATGAGTAATGTCCTCTGCAATAATTTGAATCTCCCGCGAGGTGTCAGATTGCAGCTGATCATACTCCGAGTCGGTCATTTCATCCAGTAGAGGTTCTGTGAGTCCACTGACCTCATTTGTAATTATTTCCCTCACAGCTGTGGTTGTTACACTCACAAAGTGCTCTGATGCTCTGGAGACCTTGTCCGGGGTTTTTGATTCCACAGATCTGGCTGCTGACTGGCAGCAATCAGTATCTGCCTCGTCTTGATCTTCCATCTCTTGTTGTCCATCAGCAGCCTTCTGTATGGAGATGTCCTGTCTCGTTCGTGGTTTACGTGGTCGACATGAGCACAAAACGTCTTTCATCTCGCCCATAAATGCTTTCAACATATTGAAGGCATGTCGTACCATCGCATTAAGTCTGTGAGGGGGAGTCACGCGCTCACTAAATACAGGTTCCAAAGTGTCCGCACTATTGCTGATAGCAGAGTAAATGCTTTGTGCAACCTCTGTAACAAACATGTTGTTTAATATATTTGAGCTGTCACAGTGGACAGGGTCCTTTACTTGCAGAACCTCAGCAAAAGTCAGAGGAAGTGTGTCGCCCAGACTGGACCGAACACGCTCCTCAGAGATTATTTGGCAGTATTTATTCTGCAGAGTTGCCAAAATGGATTTAGACACTAGTGATATTAGGTCCAAAATCATCTCCGCCATCAATGTTGATGTGGCATCATCAGGTGCACCTTCCTTCAATAATCTCTGCTGTTCCAGTGTCATCCTTTTGAAAAAGGACTCAACCACTGGACGAACATCTTCCACTCTGATCTTCGATATCTCCTCTGTCTGGGAACTTTCCATTTCAGTCATGGTGATTGTATTAGATAGGCTGTGTTTTCTGAATGTCTTGTCTTGTTTTACAGGTACAGGTTTGTCAGAAGCTTTCTAAGCAGATAGAAGTAAACCAATGTAGAGTAAACCATAGTATAGAATGATTTCCCCTAATGTCTGAATCTCTCTTATAGGCAAAATGTCATGATGTCATTCATGAAAGGCATATAAAGGATGAAAGGCATTCTAGAACCTGATGTCAGATCAAAGGACGTTCCAGCTAAGCTCCGCCCCCCAACGGGGAATGCCGCTTAGCAACCGTTGCTAGGCACCAGTCGCACTCTCTGACCGCTCTTTATTCGGATTCGAGTCTGTCTAAGTTCTCAAATAATGTTTTTGTCTTTTTATGTAAAAGTGTGAACCTGTCCAAAAGAAATGGTGCATGAGCCTTTACTGTCATGTCTTCTTATGTCTGAAATTAAAGAATCCTTGTTTCAAAATAAAACACCACGAACAAGTTAGTTATGAGTCGTTTCTGTTTTGGCTCTATCTAGCCTACATAGTCCTCCTATACTAGCCTACAGTGTTGTACTTTCATCAGCCAACATTTTAAGCAAGCTGGGTGGATCATCCTTATAAAAACTAGGCCTATAATAGCCTGAAGGCTATGTAATGCCATTTTATTTAATACATGCATACATATAGCCTACAAACAAAACTTTAATTTCATAATGTTATTTTGTCACATTCTTATTTATTTCCTTTTCTATCTATTTCCACTTATATGATGGCGCATGGCTATCTTACAGACTCAGACTAATATAAGCAGCTACATTTCTGCTAAGTCTAATAAAACACGATGACTCAGCGTTCATAAACATTAGGCCTATTTCAGATCATTCAAAATAGCTGGGGGTTCAGTTCAAAACTGAGAGAGAGAGAGAGAGAGAGAGAGAGAGAGAGAGAGAGAGAGAGAGAGAGAGAGATCGGCACACAGCTGTGTGGGGCACAAACAGCAGATCGTTTTTCAGAGGCTGTTCCGCCTGAACCCCACAAAGAAGATCACATATGGCTTTGTTGTGGAAATTGATCAATAAACATTTTATTTTGGGCCAGCGTGTCAGGCATTCGAACTGCATCTCCTCTGCCTCATTGCATTAAGGCCACACGATGGCAGCATCGATCACCTCTCTCTCTCTCTCTCTCTCTCTCTCTCTCTCTCTCTCTCTCTCTCTCTCTCTCTCTCTCTCTCTTCGCGCGCGCTCTCGCTCTATTTTCCCCTCCGTCTCTATGGCACGAGGCGGACTGTTGCCCAGTGTCACCCATCTGCTGCTCGTGCAGATCATACTCTACTCCCCGAGTCCGCGGCAGTTTTTCTTTTCTTTTCCTCTCTTCTTTATGGCTGGAATATGAGAGCCACCAGCACGGTCTGAGGCGCGTGGATCGGAGAGACAGAGACGAGGTGAGCAGGTTACATGAATTGTTTTTTTTGAAAAGTTGACAGAGTTTGACAGACAGAAGAAAGAAAGGTAGAAGCAATGTTTTGCTGAGAGGAATTTCAATTAGTAGGATGCTAAACTTATTATTATTTTTTTTTTTACTGCGTCGAGTTAAACTTGAGACACACCACTAGGCTACTGTTGAGATAATGACAAAATAATAAGGCTAAGTAAACTACAATTTAAAGAAGTGAAAGTTGGAATTACTGTTTTTCCGTGCAAGAGACAGTTCACTGTGTAGCCTATTATCGCCAACCAAGCGTTAGGGGACTGTTCGTTATTTATTTAAGGGGCCAATAAACTTGACCGTCCCCTCATCAGTGATCATTTTTCCATGACCCTCCCAAATGACTTGAATAAGAGGCATGACCCTCCCCACCAATTTATCAATGCCTCATGTACTGGTTTAGGCTTGGCAAAGATGTACAGACGCCCTTTAATTTTTTTACAGCCATGATATGCATGAGTTATCCTCGGCTTTCTCATCTTACACATCCCACTCCTCTGTTATGGTGTGGTGGCCATTTCAGTAGATTTACTCACTAACCTTGTTGTGGAAACACAATAAGCATGGAAACTAAATGCACACTTCCTGTATTACTGCATTACCTTAAATACTAAGTTACTCCTCTAGTAAACTAGTATTCACATGAAATAAAACAATAAAAGATTGAGACCATTCAACAAAGCACACTGGGTAACAAATTCAATACACAAACTGGTTGCTATGGATACTAGCACTAGGCTTCCTCAGTCATTGTATATTTTAGCATATAGGTACAGCTGCCGAAGCTGAACATTATATTCCAAAACATATATGTTTATTTTTTAAGCAGATTTTAAATTACATTGTAACAATTTAACAATTTGCCCTTATGGAATCCAATCGTAGCACGGCTGTCTTGGAACGCAATAGACAGACGATGGCGGAATGCAAACTCATGGGTCAGACCCATCTGGTAGCGAAGGAGGGCCGAGACTGAGAGCTACATGGAAAAATATGCACCAAACAAGCCACTTTGAAATTTTTTTACATGACCCTCCCCTATTTTCCTCCGGTGGTCCATTCCATAAATACCGAACGGTCCCTTATACATCTTTTTAATCGTCAGTGTCACATTTATTTGTTGATGCTGATATGGCAGCAGGTTATTTGACTTGTGAATCAATCTTGTTTCCATCCTTCTGCTGCTTAATCTGCAGTCATCAAATCCAATACACTTCATTTGGACTGTTCATAATGTTGTAATTATCATTCACTATTTGACTCATTCATAGGCCCAATTACTATTTGTCAAAGAGTTTAATGTGTTATACAGCAGATGTCCCTGATTTTACCACTTGTAATGCTACATTTTGTTATTTTCTTTCAACCACAAAAGTATACGTGTGCAGAAGAAGCACGTCACCGGCAGCCGCTATGCTTGCGAGAAACTGAGCTCCTACACTCGCCTCCGTATTTCATTGAATAACCAGGTCTATTACTTTTTCTTCGACGCCAAATCGTTTTGTCTGTTGTCTAGGTGATTCGGTGAAACGCCTGCAGGCACGAAAGAGCGAGTCTCAGCACCTGTGGACTAACGGTATTTGGGCCACTGTACAGAGTTTGACTGGAGGACGCTGTGTGTAAGTTTTGAAACCAACCGTTGGAGGGACACCTAATCAGACTGTAAGGAATGATGGCTTGTATCATGTTGACGCGCCAACAGTGTTGTTGTCATTACTTAGAATTCCTCATGGGGGCGACAGAAACTACGCACTATAGCTTTAAAGGTCCAATATGTAATATATTTACTGTAATAAATCCAAAAATGACCCCAATGCATCATCAGATATTTAGGAAACATGCTAAGTTGAAATATTACCTTTTCTGACAACAATGCTAATGCCAGTATTTTCTCCTTTTGAAATTTCCGTTCCATGACGGAATTTCTGTTTGTGTTATGGCTAGTTACTAACTGCCCAGTTTGACAGCCAGGCCGGGTTGCCAGATATAACGTTACCTGTAAAAATGTATACCCAGCGCGCTACAGCTGTAGCGTTAGTACAGCCATGAAAGCAGCAAACAAACGAACAGGATCAACTGAGATAGATTCTACCTGACCTAAAAAACAAACATGTTTCTAACAGTTGCGTGACCAAGAGACGTAACAAACTCCGGGTTAATATTGGAGATGTATTTGAAAGATGGAGACAGCTTAGAGCCCAAAAGGATGCCGAGTTGGCTAATTCTCTCCTGAACAGGTAGCAAAGCATTACCTTCAAGGTAATTTATCACGGCTACAAGGGACGTATCTTGTAGACGCATCTTATGTTATTTCAACATTTGTGTACTCACATTGAATTATATAGCTAGAGGACCCGAGTTGGTTACTCGCAAAAACAATTGAGACTGCTAACCCTGCTAACTGCTAACGTTACCGGAGGACCATGCAAGCTGGCCACGGCTGTTTACAACGTGTAGGCTATAACGGTGAGTTACTTTAAGCCAAGAGAGGGGGGCTGTAAATCAGGAAGAGAGGACCGTGAATTTGCAGTGTGTTTAGTGATTGTTGCCGTAATTCTAAGCCAATAAAGTGCGTTCAGTCGGGTGGAGAGGACCGCAAGGTAGTGTTATTTTTAGCGGTTCCTACCGTAATTATAAGCCGAGGAAGTGTGTCTGTCTGTCGGATGGAGACGACGTCGAGGTTGTTGTGTTTTTAGCAGTTCATACTGTAATTCTAAGCCGAAAAAGTGCGTGCTACTCCGCTGTGCTGTGAAGTAATGTCTGGCTATGTAAGACAAGCGTCTAGCAATAGATGCTGCGGTCTCAGCCTGGCAACCTCCGTGAACTTCAAGTCTGGGAAGGAGGCAAAAAAATATTTTTTTTGTTTGTACTATCAGCAGAATCTGAGTGTCTGATATCCATAGGGAGGTTATTCCAGAGAAAGGAGGCCTGTATTCTGAGAGTGTGATTGGATTATAAGGTTTAAGGAGATCAGAGACATAGAAAGGGGCGTACCGATGTACAATTTTGTTTGTCATCAGGAGCACCTTAAAGTCTGATCTGTGATGGATCCCTATCCATCACAGATCAGACTTTAAGGTGCTGATCTGTATTTAGCTTATGAAGGGAAGCTAAAACTGGAAAAATATTGTCAATTTTCAGTTAGGATTCTAGCAGCAGCATACTACACAAACCATTTGAAGACTTCTAGTAATAGCACGTGGCAGGCCTGACAGCAAAACGTTATAATAATCCAGTTTGATTGATACAAAGGCGTGATTTAGGGTCTCTGTATCAGCAGTGGATACAAAAAGACCAGGGGCATCTGCCTAGTCATTGCTGGGTCTGTTGACCTGCTGAGACTTCCACAGAAAGATTAGTTTGAAGAGTTTGTTTCATGTCAACGCCTCAAAAAAATGTTCGCTGGCTGTCCAGACACATGAAAAGGTCTGCTGTTGTTCAATTAACCCGAACACAGTGAACTGATTGCTGACATTTCAGTGCTGACGTGCCGCAATTTCTCCGTCCTTGTTACTTTATTACAGTATAGTTTGTTTATTAGGAACACAAACCGCACACAGTCACTTATTAGTGTATCCACACAGATGCTCATGCACACACACACACACACACTCACACTCACACACACACACACACACACACACACACACACACACACACACACACACACACACACACACACACACACACACACACACACACACACACCATCTATTGATGGAAATGCACTTCAGCAGGGGCGGGCTGCTGCTGTATATCTGGTGGCTTTTCAATTGATTAAGCTTTTAATTGACTGTAAACTACTGTAATATCACTGCACAACAGTGAGATAACTGCAGATACACTGTATATTGTACTGTGTGTGCGCAAGAGATAAAGAGATAAAGAGAGGTATCAAAAAAAGATAGTGAAAAGTTGTAAAAAGCGCATGTCCTAAGTAGAAGTAGATTGACAGGCAAATATTGTTTTAAAGTTGTAGAAATCATGTGGCAAGTGCAGTAAACATCTGATTAAGTGTTTTTAAGCTTTTTAATAGCGTTCTACTCTTTGCCTTGTGTTGTAAGAGTGTAGCTGCATTAAGTTATCCATTAGCTAAGCAAACGTAAAAATGTTGGCTCCAATTCATACAAATGCATGTCACACAATGTTGTAGTAGTGAGCAGAGATCGTTTAGTGAAATGTTGTTTTCATGAAAGATAAGGCAAGCTTGGATAAAATGTTTATTTGGCTAGCGAATGGCAAACCTGTACAGTGGATTTAGGGTCTTTTTCACTGATCTCTCTTGAAATGTTTCCCATTTCAGTGATGTAATCAAACACAATCAAAATGAAATGGCAGCTCGACATGATAACGCACAGCCCACTCCTTCAGTTCTGATTGTTTGCCTGCAGTTTTTGCCGCAGCATAAAGTATTACAGATATTAAGTGTTAGAATTTTAAACTCCGGTTGATTTCTGAGGACTATGGTTAACTGCTCCTCAGATCTCTGCAGGGTAAATACATACAGCTAGCTAGACTGTCTGTCCGATCTGAGTTTTCTGTTGCACGACTAAAATAAATTTTGAACGTACACATGTTCCATCAAAACAAGTTCCTTCCTGAGGCTATTTTGCAGCGGCTCCTTGCCGAGCTTAGCGCGGTAAATGCTAGATCGGATCCGCTAGACGTGTCGATGTCACAGGACGTGCCTCGTGGCTCGCCTTATTCTGCCTCTGATTACCCTTACCCTGGTATTCTTACCCTTACCCTAACCAATCCCCACTCCCCATGCCTAAACCTAACTAAGTTGACCATTCTAGCAGATCCAATTTAGGATCTACCGCTTAGCGCCGCCCATGACGATTGTGATTGGTTTAAAGAAATGGCAATAAACCAGAGCACGTTTTTCTCCCATCCTGGAATGCTGTCTGGACTAGCCAGACACTAATCTGCAGCGCTGTGGAGGAAGGTCTGGCAAAGCGAGACTATGAGAGTAATGCTTTCAAACAAGGCTGATACAGTGGTGTCATCCAATAGCAGTTTGGCTATTGTTTAAAGATGTAATATTTCTGCATTAAAATGTCTATAAACGACTATAGTTATATGTACTTACATTATCCCAAATGTTTCCACCAATGTTCAAACCCGGAGAAATCTTTTTTTTTAATTAATGACATGGGACGTGTTACTGATTCTCTGGTAATAAATCACTCTCATTGCTTACCCTTGACATGTCTCCTATTCTCAGTAAATCTGGTCTAAATAAGCATTTGCTTGCCAACATCTTTTGGCTTGTCCACATGTGCAAAACATATTATATTGAGTCCACACCGTGTAATCCTTTAAAAACAGAGCATTGGTCCTATTCAGCACTGAGAAAAAGAACCAAAAGATCCTCATCACTCATCTGCCCTTACGCTGTTTCCCAGGAATAAATAGTGGCAATGTATAACCTCTGGTAACATCTGGGAAAGAGACAAAATAAATAAAAGGCAATTTATGAAAAAAAGCAGTCATGGTGGTTCACTGTAATAGACCCTTTATTGCATGAAAAGTTGAATCTGGATAAATAGTAAATCTTTTTTTATTATCTTAAGAGAAAATGAGTACTCCTGCCTCACTGAAAAAAATGAAAGCCAAAAGCAACACACAATTCCAACACTGGCTGTCCGCTACAAGCAGCCTGATAGCCCTGGCCACTTCCAAGGTATGAACATCTGTAAATGAATCAGCCAGGTGAAACAAACTGGTGTTGAGAGACAGTCCATGTACTTAAGTAACCTGCCCCTGGCAAATGAAGGTAGAACAGTATATTAGTCACAGAAGAAGTGATTTTGGGGATCAGCACTGGCCTTTGCGTTTACCAGAAACAGTTAACTTCTTGTCCCTGTCCTGTCCTTATTAGCCATTCCCTGTAGACATTTAGGAGAGAGCCACCGTCTTCAGGCTAATTTTGGGCTGTCTGTACCAGGGCCAACTCATTAGCCTGATTCCTAGGGCTAGCTAGGCCTTATTCATTATCAATGTCACCTCACCCAAAGCAACATATCTGTCTATACTATGTGCCTCTTGGTTAGCAGAGAAAAGTTATTGTATGGGCAGTAGTAAATTCAACACAGTGCTGTCAACAAAGCACTACAGACTACAGTATTTCCCAGTTTTATTTTATATTTGTGCCATCCAGACTCTTTTTATGGTTTGTCTGGATAAGCTGAGATACGTTATGGCATCCACAACCAATGCATCAGCGGCACAACTCCCCCAGACTAAAGATGCTTTCAGGCAACATGTTCCTAGGTCGATGTATCAGACAGCAGTGTGGAATCACAGCCGTGTTCCAAAGGCACTTCTGCGGAATTACATTGGAAAAGGCTGGACAGTCAGAGAAGACATTAAGGCCGCATTGTATCAGAAACCAGCTGCTCCACAAGAGCTCAGAAACATCACTCACCCATACTGCAGTGATGGGACCTGCAGTGACTGCAGGGAATGTCAGTGCCCGCACATTTAGTCACCGAGGATAACATGGTTGAGTGAAATAACGATTGAAAAGATGGAAATAACAAGAAAAAATAGACTAGGGAACGTTGTGTGTTTGTATGGGTTATACTATATTCTTACTTTGTTGTTTTTTTTGTGAATGCAAACTATTACTTTAGCATCCATAACGCATGTTTACCCCTTAAATCAAAGTTGATACAAAACTTTCAATAAGTGGCCTGTTACAATATCTTTCTGATTAAAGTGTATTTTTAAGTGTCTACATTGACAGAAGACATGCTATTTACACCCATTTCATTTTGCTTGCAACCACTGACCATACCCGCTACAGTTACATATCATCTATTGCTGATACTCTGACAATCCCAGCCAAATCAGCCTAAAATAAATAAATACATTTATCATAGACCATCATATTTGATATGCCTGTTACGTATTTATGTATTTGTAGTACTGTATTTCCTCAAGGCATAAAGATGTTCACGTTCTATTTATCAATCAGAGCTTGCATTATGAAATTACTTGAATTCAGGTGTATCATCTCCCTTTTGGCCTGGCTTTATTTTGCACTCCTTTTATTCATGATGTGTGTCACAATAGCAAGTCAGAAAATCTCCTCGTTGCTGATGTTCAGCTGCTCCTCTCCAGTTGTTTGTCTTTTGACATTCTCGGACTTCCTTGTGGATGAGCACAGTCTGGGTTTTCCCAGTCGTCTATAAATTGCAAAATGTATCTAGGCAGTGTGTGCATGCCAAAAAGAAATCACACATAACAATTAACAAACACAAAGCTCACTTCCAGATAATTATCAGCTGTGTGCGGAAGTGAAACCTAACCTGCCAGCCCTCCACACTGATGTAGCTCTTAATGCAGCCAGAATTAAATTTCAGGATAGTTATTTAATGAAGGAAGCCGTAAAAGCAAGACAGGGTAGGGTTGTTTGTTTTCTAGCGGAACATGGATGATTTTCCTCCTTTTTTTACTAGTGATGATGAGATGGTTTACTCTGTGAGAGGTGATGTTACTCGGACGCAGTTTGTTGCACATTCACTGGAGCTGAACAAAACCTATTGGTAAAACTTTTCAGTTAAATGTTATCAATAGTAAAATTGCAGTGAACAAGAATTTGATGTGTGGATCGGAGTCTTCTTTGAATAATTTAACTTTTGTATGTTGGAAAGGTGGCCATGCAAAGCTTCAAGTTAACCATTAAACATCTGAGAATGAATTAACGAAGAGGAACTGACAACATTTTAAACAGTTGTTGCTTTTATTATTTACTGTATATTGTTTGATTTGGTTTTAATTCTTTATAGGAGGAATCTTTTTGCTGCTATTTTTTTTGTCTTTGTCATTGGTTGACATGTAATTGCTTCCTTGAGCGTATTTTAAGAAGGATTTCCTGGCAGCGTGTATGTAGAAAGAGATATTGATGTGGACAGTGGTGCTATGAGAAAGTGGAAAACTGATCAGTCCTAACTAAATCCATGGGGAGGCACACAACGGGTGATGGCCCCGGGTAGAGGCTTTATTTCCACAGCCTGCCTGTCTTTCGCATTTGTGCTTATGTAACTTGTGTTACATGTGTGTGCTTCCATGCCAATGTTTGTATGCTATATGTCATTCTCTGTTTACTCCCTTCATCCAGTGAGCTGGCACCCTTATTGTGACGAGCCCAGCGCGCTCAATTACCCGCTCACAACCCATTACCCTCACCCACACAGCTTTATCCAGAGGACACGCTCCGGACGCTCAGAGTTGCATCTTGCTCCAGCCATGCGTGCAGCAGGCTAGTGTGGGATTTAATGCATCCCTGTGAGCGCATGGAAAAGTCAGAATGAGGAGAAATGAAGGGTTTTGAATATTCAGTAATTGCAGGTGACACTGATTGTTTGAGGTTTTAGTTCCACCTTGTTGGAGCGTTAATTTCGCTGCACAGCGGGTGTGAAGACGACTTCTGGATATAAAAAACTTGTTGTTTTTTGTTGTTTATTTAAGAAAAAAACTACTCTTACGGGGGTCCATATAAAGACAAAATACAGTATAATCAGATACAATCATGTTAACAAACTGTTAAGATTGTAGATGATATAAAGTAATTTATGTACTAGTTTTGCTCCAGTGCTCAAAACTGTAAACAGTTTTATAATGAATCAGGGAGGGCTTATTATCAGCATTATTCAGTCCTATTAGTGATGCAGTCTTCAAGAAGTGGCTCTTTTCTGACACTTATGTCCGAGCTTTAAGAATTTGTTTTGGTGAACCATCTTGGAAACTGGGGTTAGAGAACTTGGGGAAACTGAATTTGTTCTTCAGCCCAAAAAATAACCAATCTTTATTTTAGCTAACAGATGTCTCCAGATGCTGCCTGGTTATTCAGCTGCTTGTTACACAGACTGGTAGTTTATAAAAACCCACCAGCGCTGTGGATCAGTGTATCTTTTGGTCATTCTATTTTCATTTCATAAACAGGTATTGAAAAACCAAAAACAAATGGTTATTTGATTTTCGTTTTAAAATACAAAATTTGAAAGTGAAATACAAGGCATTTTTTCCTTTTCCTGGTCAAAGGGGGATGAGAGATATTTAAAAATATGCTTTGATAATCATTTTCTTTTTCATAAAAATAAAATCACTCGAAAATAGGAACAAAAAAAGGCCTGTTTTTTCATATTCAGAGACCGGATGTTGTCATTTCCAGTGCAACAGCACCAGTGTTGCTTTCAGCACAGGCTGAAATGACTTTAATTTAGGCTTAGGGTTCGGTTTCTGATTCGGCCAAACCCTATAGGGTTCAGTAGGGTTCGGCTTTGGATTCGGCCGAACCTTATATATATATTCGGCCGAATATCTATAGGGTTCGGCTCATTACTCCATTATGAGATAAGATATGAAAATGTTATGTATACAACATATGTTCCCAAGAATTCCTTCTGTCATTTGGTATGACATTTATACCATTGTGATGTATGGTGCTCAGTAAATGTTAGACACTGTGAGAAATGTGACAACATACCCCACTCTCCCTATAGGGTTCGGCCTAATCCGAACCCTATATATATATTCGGCCGAATATAAAACCACATTGTTTTATATTTCTACACATGTTAAATACAGACAATTTGAGGTGTGGGTGTGAGGCTTAGGTTTGAATGCACCTTGGACAGAGCTAACGGCTGAGTAAAAAAAATAACGAGTAGCCTAAAAAGTAAATAATTACTTTGGCTGTTGAGTAATTAGCCAAGCAGAAAACATGAATTTGATTGACAGTTGACCCCTAGACATTGCAGTAAAGAAAACACAGCAGCATTAACAAGTGCTTAGGGACTGTTTGTTATTTATTTAAGGGGCCACCGGAGGAGTTTTGGGATCTTTAGTCAAAATAGACATGACACTCCCCTCGACAGTAATAATTTTTCCACAATAATTTGAAAAATAGGCATGACCCTCCCCAACAATGCCCTATGTTCTAGTTTGCATGTGCAAACTATGTGCAGATGCCCTTTGATTTTTTTTTTTACAGCTATGACATACATGAGTTATCCTCTGCTTTCTCATCTTACACATCCCACTCCTCTGTTATGGTGTGGTGGCCATTTCAGTAGATTTACTCACTAACCTTGTTGTGGAAACACAATAAGCATGGAAACTAAATGCACACTTCC
Source organism: Perca fluviatilis (assembly GCF_010015445.1). Taxonomy (NCBI): domain Eukaryota; kingdom Metazoa; phylum Chordata; class Actinopteri; order Perciformes; family Percidae; genus Perca; species Perca fluviatilis. The sequence continues at coordinate 14,412,999 of NC_053128.1, read as the reverse complement.
TGTATTACTGCATTACTTCAAATACTAAGTAACTCATCTAGTAAACTAGTATTCACATGAAATAAAACAATAAAACATTGAGACCATTCAGCAAAGGACACTGGGAAATAAATTCAACACTGGTTGCTATGGACTCGTTACTAGGCTTCCTCAGTCATTGTATGTTTTAGCACATAGGTAAAGCTGCCGAAATTGAACATTATATTCAAAACATATATGTTTATTTTTAAAGCAGATTTTAAATTACATTGTAACAATTTAACAATTCGCCCTTATTAAATCCAATCGCGGCACGGCTGTCTTGGAACGCAATAGACAGACGGTGGCGGGATGCCCCGACACTTAAATTCAACTAAAATGTAACAGTGAACAATCAGTGTTCGACCTACAGTCTGTTGAGATTTCTCTCCAAACGCAGAAACCAAGCGCAATCACACCATAAAATGTTAAGAAAAAAGATCTGTATTTTGCAGTAATCCAATGACATGAAAATAAAGTCATCCACAGCGATCAGTAGATCCACAAATAGAGTCACGGTGTATCCAGCAAGGCCTATACGAGCGTCACATTCACAAGCCAGCTCCAAACAGGTGAACGAGGCCTCTCCACTTCGCTGTTTAAACAAAGTGGAATAAATGTATAAAAGTCTAAATCTACACAAAATCCGCAATCAATTAGTAAGCTGACATCAAATGTATATACATGGCATTTAGGAAACCTTTATTGCAACCTTGACACGGCAAGATGTGCAGACATCCCAACATTTTTTACGTCCTGCTGCTCCCATCGTCAGCCAGGTAATATGTTTTTTGCTAAAGCAGTATATGAAACCTACCACCATTTAGTTTTGTGTTATTTAAGATATTTATAAAATATCTGGTCATGCCAGACGTCATTTTTTAAACAATGCAATTATCTGTTACAGCCACCAGGGGGGCAGTGCTCCCCCTGCCCCACAGAAAACTCATGGGTCAGACCCATCTGGTAGCGAAGGAGGGTCGAAACTAGGAGCTACATGGAAAAATATGCACCAAATGACCACTTTGAATGGCGTCCCAAACCAACTGGTTCTTGAGCAAACTTTACACGTTTGTCAGTTCCAGTTTCCTGCTGCTGCTTTCAGTTAACATAATATTGTAGAATCAAAACTCCTTGGCGTGCGCGTGCGTGCGTGCGTGCGTGCGTGCGTGCGTGCGTGTGCGCGTGTGTGTGTGACGGATGGTGTTTTTTGCTTCAGGCTGATCATTGCTGAGTTAAACTGACAGAGCTTCTGCTTTCTTCTTTTTGCACTCTTTTAAGTTATGCATTCGTAAAAATAGTGGCAAAATATGTTTGTCATCTTCATACAAGCTCCAAGTAAGTTGAGGTACAGAGCCTCTGAACTATTAAAGTTTTTTTTTTTTTTTTTCAACCTAGACCCTATTTTCCTATGTTTTTGTGTGTAAGTGACTGATGGGAACAACAATCTTTGAAATTGGTCCATTATTAAGCGAGAAAGCAGTGACCAGCAGCCGCAGACCGGGCTGCAATGTAATTCTATAGGGCAAATGTGCATAGTCACATATGTCCTCTAAACGTTTTGCCACCTACAGGCTCAGATTGTTATTATAGGTGTCTGACAACATTATGGAAGGGATCCCTACAGAGAAAGGCCTTTTAAAAACCTCTTTAAGACCTTTTTGTTTAACCAGAAACAGCTCTAAGATCGCTAGCGCTAAACCCACCAGACTCCATTAAAAAAGCAAGACTTTTAGCAGATGTAGAGCTAACATATTTTCACATGTAAATCGGTAAACTATGTGTTTATTTCAACCAAAACTAGAGTTGAGATTGTCAAAAAAGTAGAAAGATGACCCAAAACAGCTTTTCATAGTTTTGTTTTGTTTCTGTTCACTTTGAATGAAGTGTATTTTACGATGCTTAAATTAATGTTTATTTACATGGAGTCTGGTGGCTTTAGCGAACGCAATTTCGCAGATGTTTTTATGTTTAAAAAAAAAGGATCTTACTCTTTAACAGAAAGTTTGACCTCCTTAGAAATCCTTTCCATAGTGGTGTCAGACACTTAGAATATTAATCTGAGCCTGTCAATGGCAAAACAAGCACTTTTGTAAACTTCTGTAAACTGCACAATTGCCATGTTAACTTACATTGTAGATTGTTTTGCTGACTACCGACTGCAGCATTCTTGCTTAATACTGGACCAATGTCAAAGATTGTTGTTCCCATCAGTCACGTAGATACAAAAACATAGGAAAATAGCGTCCAGGTTGAAAAAAAAACAAAGTTACCCTTAAGTGTGTGATGTATATATGTACAGTATATGTAAATGTTTTTAAAGTTCAAAGATCAGATTCTGTTTTCACTAAAGTGCAGAAGATTGGTGATATTTAATATTAAAGTGATAGTCCTGGTCCATTTAGTGACACCTGTGGTTTCTCACAGTTGGGGACTAGTTAGCAGCTCCACGATGATCTTAATTTGAATTTGTGCAGGGTGTGTGGATGGCTTAAAGACAAACATAAGCACAAACACACTGGGCTTCTTTGTGAGGCTCCAAATGCATTTGGAAAAATAAGCTTTGTTGATTGCAGGTCCTAACATAATGAGTAAACAACACCTCCCTCAGTGAGTAATCATGTCATCCATTGGCAAATGTTTAAAGACACACTCCAAAACTACTGACAGACCTAAATGAAATGCCATCATGAAGTGTGAGATTCATTGTAGAAGAGAAGGAGAGACCCCTTTATACACTCACAACAGCAGCAAAGTAGACCAGAATGCAATGCAGCTCTACAGAACAGGAGTGTCTTGCCTAGAATCACAAAAATGAATCACAAGTGTACAGATTCTGGGAAAGTGGAACTGAGTAAATTAAGAGTTTAGTCATAATAGATACTGTTCATGTCTTTTCTCTTTAAGGATATTATGATGTGTTAATCCCACTTAACAATTGCCCTACCTTACAGTATCTGTGGCACTCAACCCAAAGTCCATTGGTGCCTACTAAAGAAATACATCTTCACCTTTCATGAGTACTTTCATTTTGTTATTTTTTGTTTTTATGTTGGGGACTATGTTCAATGGCGGATTAAAACAAATTTGGCGCTTTAGTGAGTTTGTTACGGCACTAGAATGGTGAATTTGGGACTGACTCAAAATAAACTACTGTGCTTAATAAAGGAACATGTCACCCAGTGCAACAGTTTGGCTCATTGATGTGTTATCAATTATCTTTTTGACAACAGTGGAGGTCTATGGCACAGAAAAATATGCTACGTCTGGCTTTGTCTGCACAGGCAAGTAGAATCAATTCACTTATGACTTTGGTCTTTTCATGGGATTTCTGGTGATATTTTATATTATATTTATCTTTTAATCCCTTCTTGTGATGTATATCAACACTGATCAGCAGCTACTTCACAAACACTACACATACTTTACAGCAGTGCCTCAGGTGAGAGCCTCTGCCCCGGCAGTGGTTTGTTTAAGAGCCAGTCTTCGTTACTCAAACATTTAAAATTACAGGAGGAGAGTCTGCAGAGCATGATACCTCTCAGCGTCCTTGGCAACGGGAACAGAGACTCCTCCTCCACATACAAATAAAAAAGGAAAAGGTGTCTAAAATAGTCCTGACCTGTTATCACTGACTCAAATTAAGTGATGTGGTAGCTGTTAGAGGCAAGAATAATCTGATTATGACGTGATCGCTTCAGGTAAAAACTACATCTTTCCAGGGATGTCTTAGACATAAACCTAAACCTAAAAAGAAGAATCAGGTTTTCAGACATGCATCAGGTAGGGAGTTTGTGTGGCCCAGAAGATCAGGAAGTTTCCCAGATGGCGAGTGAGCATCTTCTAATTACAGCTCACATTAGATGAGTCAGTCAGTCCTCCTACATTGTCTGTCTGCCTGTTTGTTTTGGTTTACCAGTCAATCTCAGTGCTGTCTGTCTGTCTGTCTGTCTGTCTATCTATATAAATGCAATGATATTGCAATTTGTTGCCTGTTGCTTTTTAAAAAGGTGAAGGCAGATGCACTGGCAGCAGCAATACCTATGAGAAAGTAGAGCTGGGCAATATGATGAAAATCAAATATCACAATTGGTGCTTACACAAAATATTTACACAATGAGATATTTGATAAATAATCATCAGTAATGTCGATGTAATGACTAAGTACGCAAAGGCAAATAATAGAACAGCTAGTACAGTCTGGTAAGTTTAGAAAACTACATCACTTTGGTTGAATGCAGCCTTTAAAACCAGGAAAAGACAACACTTATGTCATATTACGATATCCAAAATGTAAGACGATACCTCACATATAGATATATATATATAGATTAATATATTGCCCAGCCCTATGAGAAAGTGAAACTGTATGTCAGGTGTCAGCCTGTCTCTCCATGTCAGCATTTAGCTCAAAGCGCCCATGTGCCGAAGTAATTTCACAGAGCTACTAGCATGGTTATGACAATTAAGCCAGTTTCATACTTTTCGTGTCCGTGAGGGGCCGCTTTGGACCGTGTAACCTAAATGTCGGGATCTGCCTATGTCTGCGCAGACCCCTATGTGGACGTCCGCATGCAGCCCAAAACTTTGTGACCGTCTGTGCATGCTCCATCTCTTGTTCCACCCTCCAGTCCAGTTAGTGCACCTCTGGCTGGTTTGCCAAGAGGAAGAAGAAAAGGATTAGATTAGAAGAAGATAACAAAATGGATGCTTGTTTTGGAGCGATCCACCGTTACCCACATTTTCAATAATTAGTTTTTAAAACACAAAGACATCCAAATGGCGTTGGATTACTGGCAAGAAATTGCACCAATGGGTGGAACACCAGACCGACGCAGACCCTCAAATGTAGTATAAATGGAATCGCATATGTAGCAAGTACAAGTCCGCAGCTGTCCTGGGACGTGGAACACGGAAAGTACGTCCGACCCTTTAGTCTTGTTTCTCTTTTCATTTACAGTAATGCCATTCATTCAGCTTCACTGACATGATGTACAATTTAGTTTTACTATCAGTTTCTATCTTAGTCAATAATGATGACAATAAGGATGATGATAAAAAAACATTACTTTGAGTAGTAATAATGACAATAATAACAACTGTGGTATATATATAAATATATATATATATATATATATATATATATAGACAAAAGGCAACCTAGTCTCTGCCTGCTCCCTGCTCTCCAGAGTTCATTCTGTTCTGTTTAAGGCCGTCTCAGTCCGATGTGAAATGGACACGGTTAGCTGTGAAAACACGCCTCTCTGGACGCACATCACACAGGAGAACCGCAGCAATCTGTCAAAGACACGACTCCTCTCCCTTGCTATTCACTCTTTCTTTCGCTCTTCTTTTTTTCCTATCGTTGAAATTCAGATTGAGCAAATATTTTCTCATTCCATAGATTCCGATGTGTGAGTAACCAAGTGAGCAACAAGTATGAGAGTGGGTAGTGTTAGTTTTGTTGTCCAGTGATGATTTCTGTGTGTGAGTGGATAATGCTTATTACAGTTTCGTCTATGGACCATTTAAGATGCAAACAGTGATCAGTCATTTTTCAGTGTTCAATTAAAAACTGGGTGTTCTAATGACAATGCAAAGCCGAACACCATCCAATCTGTGCACCATTGTTGAGCCAAATTATTCCTGCAGCAACTTGACATTTCATTATATTTACTGTGTGTATAATCAGTGTTTTGTGTCCTAGTCATGGATGCAGGTACAGGGGCCAGATACCCAAGGGGTCAGGGGCCCCTTAAGGCCTCAGTGTGCTACTTTCTTTTAGATGCGTTTGGGTAACATTTAGTACGGCCAAATTCACTTACAACATATGAACCCTTAAGTCAGAGCCTCTGTATCAAGTGACTTTTAGTAAGATTGTGTATGACAGTGGTTCCCAACCTTTCTTGTCTGATGTGCCCCCACTGCCCTGTCAGATGAGCTCAAGTATGCCTTTGACACTATCTGTCATCTTCCAAATGTGTTTATTTGAATGGATTTCCATAAAGTGGATGTAATTTAGCACTATTAATGATATAAAAGTGAATAGCGTGACAAATTATTTCCATACAAGACATAGTGATCCTGGAATTGAAGCTGTTTAGGCTTGGTCTCTTTTTTTCTGTGATAGATTTAGTTTGCAATCGTGCTACTACCTCTCAGAGTGCTGAAGCTGGTTGTGTCAACCATTTATAATGAATTAACTTTCTATTTCAACTTCTCCGCTTGCTTGCTTATGCCTGTTTCACACTGACTGCATCGCGTAAGCGTGGCGTTTCTGTTGTGTGTCAGTTGTGTGGCGGCTACGTGGATTTTTCTTTTCACACCAGAAACGTGTCTGATGCGGCGCTGCTGCTGCTGCTGCTGCTAGCCTTGTCTGTACACATGTATGTTTCCCATTGATTTGCTGCACTCAAGCCGTAATATACTTCATGTTAAACATAAATATATACTGATTTGATTACAGCAAAGACAACATCGGCAGTATTGACGGCAAAATAGGCTACAGAATATTTCGAAATTTGAAAATCAATAAAAACTATTTTTAATTACATTTATATCTGCATTTATGTCAAAACCTAGAGACTTTCAAACATCAAAATGTCATTTATTAATATGTATTTGTGTCAAAATGACATATAAACATCTTTTTGCCTGTAAACGCTTCCAACACGCTTGCGTGTCAAGTGAAAAATAGGCGTCGGTCCTATTTCTAGCATGCACGTGTTTAAACTCTAACCTGTTAACATGGGAGCCAAAATAAAAACGGACACGCCACGCAGTTGACACGCTCACGCCACGCAGCCCGTATGAAAGGGGCCTAACTAGTTCTTATGAACTTTCAACAGCAGCATGTGTTCAGGTTTCACAACTTACTAAGGTTGGTGTGTTGCATGTCCTGTGCAGTTGGCCTGTTGTAGGTAGTAGTTTACTGGTTATTATGACAATTAATATACAAAATAATCTGCGTCACACCAAAACCTAAACACAAGTATGTGGATATTTTTGTTTTTTTCTACTAAAGCATCATTTTTATTTTTTCAGATTAGTTGAACTAGTTGAACAATTTATAAATGTTTTACCCCCCAAGCTATATAGTTTACAGAAAGACAAAACTAACAGAAGACTAGTGACTTACAGAAAAAGTTGCAATTACAAATCCGTCTGCAACTTCAGCATCACGGACAGCACAATGGATGTATCAGTACACATCACAGTTAGGCTACTGATATTTCAGAGCCATGGTCGGGGCCATAGACTAACTTGCACAAACCTCAATCAGGATCAATGAATCAGGCAGACATGACTAATATATTCAACTAAACAACGCCTCTGCCCCTGCACTCTTTCTACTACTAGAGGATGGAGAGGGGGTGGCAGGTTAACAAGGGGCATGAATTTTGGCTGACGGCATCCCCCCTCAAATCGCCTACTGCATGTCCCCTTTGGAACTCCAGAAATACCCCCTTGGGTACATGCACCCCAGTTGGGAATAAAGAAAATGATAAAACATCTGTGTGGGTACTTGTCCACCAAAGATGGTGGTGGCGAGTAGTGGCATTTAATAATCTGTCCATAGTCCTCATGTGTTCAGAAAAAGAACATAATGTTTTACTGGCCCATGTAAGTACAAATGTTATGTATGCTCCTCAGCCAAGTACTATGAGGCTTTGGTATAATCTACCTGGGTTGTGTTATCTTTCTTCCCATGTCAAGGAAGTGGAAGCATTTATGGAAAACACTGTGAACCTTTGGTTTTAATTTTAGCTCACGTTCACAATCCAATGAATTTTATCATTCATTGTTCAGTCAGAACTAGAGAATTTGTTGAATAGGTCAGGAGTTCTTGGCATTTTTTTTGTCTCTGGCGGCCAGCAATCAAATCGAGACCAGTCCTGTGGACCTGTACTATAACTTTATTTATATATATATATATATATATATATATATATATATATATATATATATATAATGTCTTTTTTCTCAATTGAGATATGTCAAATGACTCTATGCCAAGATTGATGGATGCTTACATAAGAACATGAACAGAATTTTAAAAAAAAGGGCTGTCAAGATAAAATGAAGTGATAAGTATGGTTCACCTTACATCACAGCCAACCCTGCACCGACACCACATCAGAGAATTGAGAATTACTGAGTAGATAATACCCTGACGTGACAAACTGTAATCGGTGATTTGCCTGCAGGAAGTAGAAGTTGTTGACATGATCGCCGGCTGTCAGTCTGTCAAATGATATTGACCCTCGAGTGTGATAAGACTAGACAGGCATCATAAAAAGGCAGAGAGGCAGCAGATGTGGTAATAGGTGCTTAAAGCTGATAAGACATCTACAACTCTACCGATGAAAGGTTCTTTGCTGTTTAAGAACAGATACATACTGTAAAATGACTCAGAGTGTGACGCTAGTCATTTTCAACCTTTATATGTCATATGGATTTTGAGAAAATCCTTTCAGTTATTGTAAACAGAGATAAACTGTATGTACTTGTCTTGGTGTAATACATGTCTGTATTTATTTCATAATAAATCTATTTTTAGCCATGCAAGCAGTAACTATAAGAAAAAACTATAAGATGAATTGCCATTAAAACTTGGTACAGAAATTTAAGGTTCCTACTGGATAAATTAATATTTTTTTTTCTAGCAAGATTTTTGGATTTTATTGAAAAACTTCGACAACTGAATAGATTTCTGTGAAAATTGATACATACATTCATGGTCCCCAGGGGATGAATTGTATTAGCTTTAATCCCCTATTTCCCTCTTTCATCTAGCATTATCATCAGTTCAAAAGTTGGATTTGTCCCATATTGGTTTATGACCAAATATTTGCAAACGTGACTGACATTCCTATCAGCCTCAGCTGTACTTTGTGATTAGTGCTAATTAACAAATGTTAACATGCTAATGCTCCAAAATAAGATAGTAAACATTATAACCTGATGCTAAGTATCAACATGCTTATATTGTCATTGTGAGCATGTTAGCACATTGACATTAGCATTTAGCTCAAAGCACCGCTGAGTCTAGCCTTAAAGAGACGCTGGCGCTGCATCTTTGTAACTGTGCTCTGTAAATGTGCGGCATCCAGTGATGTTCTTGGACTTGGACTATGCCAAAACATAAGAAGCTGTTTACCGATGACAGTTAAAGGAAAGTCAAACAGGGTCCTGCTGGATAATGACCCAGAGTCAATGCTTTAACCGCCCTCATTTAATTGTCCTCTCATTGCCTAAGGCTGTTTTTGATGAATCAATATGTTTACTTTATTAACCAGGTTAAATAAGGGTAGCAGGTTAAGCACTGTCCTTCAACAGGGAGAACCGAGAGCTGCTGAATCCCTAATAGCCCTAGAGGTGCTGTTCAGGAGCTGACATCTTTGCTCTTCCTTGACAGAGGAGTGAGAAAGGAGAGTTCCCTTGTGATACTCGCTAAAGCATGGTATAACTGTTTTATTGCAAGACGAACTAACTCTGCTGATGGAATCTGGCAGAGATAGCTGATTTGTCTTCTAAATATAAAATGCTTTCAAGCTGTGATCCAGTTACTTATATGAGGTACAAATCACATTTTTTGACAAGAAATCCAGCCTGTGTGTCATACAAGCTGGCTACTATTTTCAGAAAAATGCAGACATACTACAAGAGCCAGGACAATTTCAATGTATGTATGTGTGTGTGTATGTGTGTTTGTGTGTGTGTGTGTGTGTGTGTGTGTATGTGTGTCCACAGGGCCAGAGCATGGGGTGATGAGGACTATCCTCTGCTAACCTCAATGCAGATGACCAGTGATGGCCACAGCATCACCTCGACAGTAAGTCAGAAATTCAAACTCCGTTACATTCATAAAAAATCGTGCAAAAAATAAATCAAATATTAACCAGTTTACAAATTATTTTTTTAGCTTATTTCAGTCATTTCAGTATTATTGCCTTAATATCTAAACATATAATTACATCCCTGACATGTCATTTCCCTCTCATTCCTCAAAATGATAGCTTTGTCTGTTTTTGCATTTTTTTGCAGTTTGTTGGATGACCTAATAAACACAGGACAACAACAACAACAGGAACAGCAGCAGGAATTGCCGATCTCGCTGGAGGCGATTGTTCTCACCATCTTTCTCTCCATTATTATCATAATGACAGTGTTTGGCAACCTGCTAGTCATGGTGGCACTCTGCAAGGACAGACATCTACGGTGAGCCTGTTGTGATTTTTTTTTTAATGCTGGATGCAGCATTGGTTAAATCTGGCTTGAAAGTCCAAGTGAAACAAGAAGGGTATATCTGCAGCCAGCAGAATTCATAGAAACCAACTTAATACAAATTTATTGTCTTTTAATTTACCTGTAAGGTAAAAAAAAATGATTGATCTAAAAAGTTGTGGTGTAGGTCTACTTTGAAACAGCTGTTGATGTTAAAGTCAGATGGGGACAAAAACAAACATAAATCGTAACGTTATTTTTAGTATTGTTTTGACCACAGGCAACAGCGCTGTGCCAACCCACGATTAACTATCTAACTAGCACCTTGGTATAACTCCCAAACTCTGGATGGCATTGCCCTGGCCTTCAGCACTACTGTCAGAATTACTGGAATTGTTGGGTCTTTGTAAATTATAGAGTGTGGTCTAGACCTACTTTATGTAACTGTAACGTGATGTTACTGTAACGCCCTGATATGACATGAACTATTACGACTATCATTTAAAGTCACTATTCCATTATCTTTAAAGTGACTATCTATGCCACTGTTCATCACATCCCCAACCGCCTACCAAGAGCCTGGGTCTGTCCGAAGTTTCTTCCTAATAGGGAGTTTTTCCTCGCCACTGTCGCATTGCTTGCTCTTGGCGAATTATTAGAATTGTTGGGGCTTTGTAAATTATAGAGTGTGGTCTAGACCTACTCTATCTGTAAAGTGTCTTGAGATAACTCTTTTAAATAAAACTTGAATTGAAATTGAATTGATTAAATTTGAAAAGTAATATCAGCTGTATGGGTAGTCAGCTAATATATATAATAAGTTAGCCAGCTAGCGCACTCCGGTTCGTCTGCCTCATTCCCCCGCACTAAGAGACGTTGTCAGATTTTGAGTAGACAACAGCCACAGACACAGTTAACGTTAGCTCCAAGCCAGCGACTTCAGCAACCTGAACCCAGCCAGCACAAACCTTAACAGAAGGTTTGCTGATCCATCGAAGAACAGACCGTATTAGGCCCACGTCTGGCCGAAATCAAGCTACCACAGCAGCCAACTGAAGGTCTTCGGTCCGCCCTGGAATTTTACTGTTCCTCAAATGCTGCAAACAAACATACATCAGACAGTCTTCATTTATAAATGCAAAACAAGAAACTTGCCAGTCGCTTCATATTTCTATAGAGTCACACAGCAAAATTGAGCAGCAGCACTTTTAAAGGTTAGATATGCAAGCTCATGTGAGACATGATGGTACAGTACGCCGTGAACTTTTACTGATGACTTTAGTGGATAATGTTGTGATGCGGTGGACATTTTTTCTTGTTGTCTCCTCTCAGAAGGAAGAAAACTAACTACTTTATTGTGTCGCTGGCGTTTGCTGACTTGCTGGTTGCGTTGTTGGTGATGCCCTTCGCTGCGATCGAGCTGACCACCGGCCAGTGGAGATATGGAGAGATCTTCTGCTTGGTCCGAACGTCTCTGGACGTCCTGTTGACTACAGCGTCCATTCTGCACCTCTGTTGCATTGCGCTGGACAGGTTTGTGTGAGAGAGAGAGAGATGATGGGGGTGGGGACCTCAGTCTTAAGCTTTGAGAAATGACTTTTCTTTCCAGTATACAGAATGTGTGTGTATTACTCCAGGTATTACGCTATCTGCTGCCAACCGCTGGTCTACAGACACAAGATGACCCCAGTCAGAGTGGCAGTGATGCTCAGTGGCTGTTGGCTCATCCCCACATTTATCTCCTTCCTACCAATCATGCAAAGCTGGAACGCCATCGGCATTGAAGACATTGTGAGTCCTCAGTAGCTGAGATCAGAAATCAATGAGCTAACTGCTAGCTACATAATTATGACTCAAGAAAATATACTGTATTTTTAACAAAGTATCACTTAAGAGTTTGTATACCTCCCTTAGTTAGTTTTAGTTTATTTTGAACATGTTAAAAAATAACAGATAAATAAGAACATGTACATTTCAGCACAGTCTTCCAAAATGATTGTAAGTGATTCAAATAAGAAATTTCCATGTTCAAAAAGGAGTAAGAAGAAGTTAAAAAAAACTTTTTTGGTCCTACCCCCTTTTTCTATTTTTATACTTTAGATAGATACAAAACAATTTGATGCTTCACTTATTTATACATTTACATACACATACATGTACCATATATCTACCTCTCTACACGCAGATATGCACATGCATACACATAGACACACATGCATACATACATGCATACACACATACATTTACACATTTGTTTCTTTTCCATATATCTACTTCGTTTCCTTCTATCTACATCAAAACCGAATAATAACCCATCCAAACTAGACAAAGTATATAAGCCCAGGAACCATACAGTCAGTACACAATACTATCACCTTGAGTCCTTTTCATATCCATTCAGTATATTCATTTTAAATAGTCTCTTAAAATTGCTCATTGTACATGATTTCATCTCTTCACTGCAGCTGTTCCAGAAATTAACTCCTTTGGTTGTGATGCAGTGACATTTATATAGATGTTTGCTCTCTCTCATTTGAAACAACCCTTGGATACTGTTCGATAGCTGTTGATTTTTTACTTTACATGATTTGTGCAGTTTTAAAGTCCCTAAAACGCCTAAAGAGAGAGATGTTCTTTCTGTGAGGGCAAATGCAGCATAAACCTTTCCAACCTAATGCTCTCGGTTTCTAATAACGTTTCCAATCCCTTGAACAATGACACAGTAATGCAGCGATCACAAAACAATTCCAGTCCCTGTGGAGCCTCTCTTGCTGCGAGCAAAGACAGCACTTCAACAAGCATTTCCTGCTGGTTTGAATATGTTTTGGCGTGAGGTTATTTCAGAGCTGTCTTGAAGTGAGCTGCAGGACTCCCAGAGGCAGACGAGGATAGATGAATTTATTCAGCCAGAGTTAATGAAATACACGGCTCTTTATTACTAACTATGTATGTACATGTGGGCCAAGTTTCAGTGGTTTGTTTTATATGTTGTGTGTACGTTTGTTGTCTCTTTGGTCACTTTTATCGCTCTGAAAAAATCCCATTGCGCTCTTGTTCTGCCCAAAAAAGGAATTGTTTGAAATTGAGTACAAGAACTGATTTAATAATTTGTACATTATGTCTGCTTTGGTGTGTTTCTACTGCATCTTCACCAAAGAAAGAATCAGGCTCTGCTCTCCTGGTGATAATCCTTCAATTTACTACAGTATTTAGCATATTGCTATTCCTACTTTCTTTAGCCTAGCTTAGCAGCTAGCCTCCCCAAAGTTCAAAAACACTCCTAACAATACCTCTAACAACTAACCAATTAACATGTATCTTGTTTGTTTCATACATACACAAACAAACAGAAAAGTAAAAATCATTTTTGAACTTTTAGAGCTGGGCTAGCCGTTTCCCCTTGCCTCCTGTCGTTATGCTAAGCTAGGCCAATCGGCTCCTGCTTCCAGCTGTAACGCACTGGCATGACTGACTAATATTGATGAAATTCAGTTGCATAGAAAATGATTGTAAAAATGTCTGAACTTGGTGTATTTTTCATGAGTTTTGTTGATGATTTGTTAATTTTGTATCCATGTCTCCTTTCCAGATTGAAGAGAGGCGAGCCTTGGCAGGAGGCTCCAACGACACAAGCTGTGTGTTTCTGGTCAACCGGCCGTACGCCCTGATCTGCTCTGCGGTGGCCTTCTACGTCCCGTTGGCCCTCATGGTCCTGGCCTACCACCGGATCTACATCACCGCCATGACCCACGTGCGGCAGATCGAGACACTACAGCGGGCCGGCTCCGCTCCTGTCACCGGGACAGCTCCGCTGATCACCCTGAGGCCCTCCACTTCCTCAGATCCATCGGAGACCTATCGCCTTAGGACAACACCGGACTCCTCCTTAGAGCACGCTCCCATAGCGAATAGCCGCATGCGTGTTGAGACTAAGGCGGCAAAGACGCTGGCGATTATAATGGGTTGTTTCTGCCTATGCTGGGCGCCGTTCTTCATCACTAACGTGGTGGACCCCTTCATCCATTACTCAGTGCCCTGGCAGCTGTGGACAGCCTGGCTGTGGCTCGGGTACATTAATTCAGGGTTGAATCCCTTCCTGTATGCCTTTCTGAACCGGGCGTTTCGAAGGGCGTTTCTGGTGATCCTCTGCTGTGGGGATGAGCGGTACGCACGGCAGGGGAGCTGCTCCTATGGACACACCCACAGAGTGTGCTCGGCTGCGTCCGTCAACGGAACGTCTATGGCACTAAGGTAAACACACGTTAAAGGCACATTTGTGTTTTTGTGAATATTTGAGAGTGCGTATGTGTGTGCTGTCCTGCTGTCCTCTGTTTTAAAAGCCCACCAAAGAAGAAAAAAAGGCCTCAGGAAGGAAACCAGGTAAATTTGCCTCTTCTTGCAAAGAAGAGACAGATGTGCATCAACTGTGGACTGAGTGCCAGTGGGCTGCTGGATAGAATGCTTTGTTTGTATGTCTTTGATGCACTTCACTGTAAAATTGAAAAAGACAACGATAGATTGGACTGTTATTTGTTCCAAAACTTGATATTAACAACATTTTGTTAAGTCGCAGCAATTTCAAAAGTTAGGCCAGTCTGCCCAAAGCTGCTGCAACATTGTACCATTGCTCTGTTGAAGTGCAAAATGGAGGTAACAAGGACACCACGTTTATCAGTACAAGGTGACATACTGTATACGTTACTGATTGGTTGCATATATTAGGTTAGATTAAATTACTGTCTTTTATAAGACATTTAAAATATTAATTAATTTTATTTAGTTTCAGTCATCCCTACATTTTTATAGACATCCTATAGATCATAAATTGGTGGTACATTAAAACCAGCAGCAAGACAAAATGGCTTGGTGCAACATCATCTTATTTGAATGAAGTTATCATTTCTCATTTAGGCCATGTGTACACACTCTAACATGCAAATAATAGATGTGAACATGCTGTGCCTTCTCTAGGAATAAATATTCATGGTCAAAGCAGCTGTGGTGTTCTGCAGATGGAACATTTGACCAGGAAAAAAAAAAAACTTAACCCCAGAGTTAAATTGTCAAATCAGTCAATTTTGGACCATAATGTGACTTGTATGTAGATACGGGGTCTGCTGATGACCTGTGCCTTATGCTTTTCTTTCCATCATGTCCCATCGGAAAATATGATTAAAGCTGCCCTTTCAAGATAAAAAAATTCAGGCTTTCGTTAAGCAGATTTTGACACACATGTAGTACAGTATGTTTTATGATCTACATAGTGCGTGAACTTCCTTTAACTTATAAGCATGTACAGTAATGGTAGAGAATGGTCAGACTGATCTCATGAATTGGCGTATGTATGACACGCCAATTTGTATTCCGTTTTTGCGTGTTATGAAGACAAATAATCGCATTTTCGCGTGTATATCAACGCAAATCGGCCGCCATTGGCCTATATTGTGAGTCCATTTCCGCCGTAGCGAGTGGTATAAAGGAACGGGGGATTGGGTAAGGAGGTAGGTTGGGTGGTGGATGGGTAAAACACAGGACTTTCACCTGGGAGAGCTGGGTTCGTGCCCCGCGTGTGATTTTTCAGCCGTTTTTTGTTTTTAATTTTATGTTTTTAATAAGCCTTACCCAATATTTCTTTCCTAAACCCAACCATTTGTTGTTGTCATAAGCGTGTTTTAGTCGTTATTTTCCGTGTTTTTGTCACTGTTTTGTTACTAAAGCCTTTCCCTGTGTTCTTTTCCTAAACTCAACCATTTTTTTTTTCTTGACAGGCGTTGTGTCTAAGATATATACATACGGTCGCCGATAACGCCGTATCGTGAAAAGCGACGCGTGGTCTGTTTACATCAGCTGTTTCCAGCGTGTATCATACACGTGGATAGCTGAAAATGGCGTAAAATAACACGCCATTTGGCTTTATGAAAGTGGCGTATATATTTACGCAAAGTCATGATGCCATGTTGGAATGGTGGAGAAATAAGCCAGTACAGACAGTAATAACAGCATGTAGGAGCAACAAACAACATTACGATCAGGACTGAGGACTGAGAGATGGTCAGATTGTATGGAGTTGTCTTGTTTCTATAATTTTAATCACATCTTGTTGAGGCTTTTCATGTGATGATAAATATTGAAATATACATTTAGGTTGTAGTATGCATTTTTCCGAAATAAATGCCAGTCCAGATGTTTTAGCCATGTGTGGGTCTAGTGATAACAATGTCATTGTGTCGGTCCACCACTTTAGTCAAGACTGAAACGTCTCAATAACTACTGAATGGACTGCCATGAAATTTGAATTATGAATAACTTGGGTGGTCCCCTGACTCTTGTCTTGTTCTTCTAGTGCCACCATCAGGCCAAAATGGTTATTTGTCGAGCACTTTGGTTTATCACTTAACATTTTTTTGACATGCCCATAAACCTTACAGCTGCTGTAGGCCAGATGGCCAGATGTTAGCATGCTAACACATTAAACTAACACAGTGAACATGGTAAGCATTACCTGGTAAACATTAGCAGGTTAGCACTGATGTTAGCACTTAGCCCAAAGCACCACTAGGACTTAGTACAGCCTCACAAAGACACTAGCATATCTCTAAGTCTGGGTTCTTGAATAGTAATGTTATTGTCTAAATAATTTCCATTGTTTTAAACAGTTTGACACAAATGCTGTAACTGAACGTAGGAATGCACATTAACAGGACTTTATATAACTATAATTACCTCTTGTGTTATTTTAGCACTATAAGGATCTCAAGTACTACAAGTCTTACCCATGACTTTATTGCCTTTGTATTTATTGCCTTTGTAAAGCCCTTAGTAAAAAACTGACACATAGGCTACCCTTATAAAATGCTTGTCGACTTGAAAGTAAACCTCATGTTGCTGTAAAAGATATGAGTCATCTTAAGTCGTTTGTCTATGGACCGGTAGTGTTCTTAGAGTTATCGGAGGTGTTGATGGACTTCATAGAGGATGGATTGAATTTTTCCAGATTTATTTTTTTTATTTTTTAAATGGATTGGAATCTTTAATTGAATGATGATTTTTGGATATCACAATGTGGTCCAACAGTTCTTCTTAATTATTTTTTTTACAGCAGGCTTTTCTGTTGACGTTAATGGTGGTGATTTAGTTGACGTCTGTGTTTGTGCTCTCCTTCGAGTGGGAATGATGGAGGAGGCGACCTGCTCGTGTCTGCACTGTTTAACTTTAACACAAGTACTTCACTGCTGGAGAGAAACAAAGGCAATCGCATACGCACTAACACACACACACGCATGCACGCACATGCACACACACACACACACACACACACACACACACACACACACACACACAACAGAATTCGAGTCTAATGCGGTGCAGCATATTTTTTGAATTCGGGAGTGTTTTTCAATGACAATCTTTTGATTTCTTTCTTCATGTCCCTCTTTTCTCAGTGTCACTTTTATTTACAGTTTCAAATTACATTTTTGTCACTGTTGAGGGGTTTGAGAGGCAGGGGCAAGGAGACCATGATTTACATGTAATCTGGAGAAAACGTTAAGGAGGGGCTGAGCGAATTAATGCGCTGTGTACAGCGCTACAATTAAATAAGATTTTACCAATTTTAAATATTTAAAAAAAAATTAAATCAACATGTGGCGGTCAATGTTGATATTGTGGCGAGCTGCACAAATAAATCAGTGTATTGGGAACACTGCACAAACTCAACTGACAAAAGAATCTATACAAAATATGTACAAGCGAGTGAGACCTTCTGATATTGTCTAAATATTGTACTTGTGTAAACACATGGCACTCCACATATTGTATGTGCAAAAACACACACATACAGTGCCTTGCAAAAGTATTCGGCCCCCTTGAACTTTTCGACCTTTTGCCACATTTCAGGCTTCCAAAAAAAATATAAAGATATAAACTACGTAATTTTTTGTGAAGAATCAACAACAAGTGACGTACACAATCGTGAAGTGAACGAAAATTTATTGGATATTTCAAACCTTTTTAAACAAATCAAAAACTGAAAAATTGGGTGTGACAAAATTATTCAGCCCCCTTAAGTTAATACTTTGTAGCGCCACCTTTTGCGCGATTAGCGCTGTAAGTTGCTTGGGGTATGTCTCTATCAGGTTTTGCACATCGAGAGACTGACATTTTTGCCCAATTCCTCCTTGCAAAACATCGAGCCTCGAGCTCAGTGAGGTTGGATAAGAAGAACAGGCGACGCAGTTTTCAGTTCTTTCCACAGATTCTCAATTGGATTCAGGTCTGGACTTTGACTTGGCCATTCTAACACCTGGATATGTTTATTTGTGAACCATTCCATTGTAGATTTTGCTTTATGTTTTGGATCATTGTCTTGTTGGAAGAGAAATCTCCGTCCCAGTCTCAGGTCTTTTGCAGACTCCATCAGGTTTTCTTCCAGAATGGTCCTTTTTCTTTTCCTTCTTTCCATCAATTTTAACCATCTTCCCTGTCCCTGCTAAGAAGAAAGGCAGGCCCAGAACCATGATGCTGCCACCACCATGGTTTGACAGTGGGGATGGTGTGTTCAGGATGATGAGCTGTGTTTACGCCAAACATAACGTTTTGCATTGTTGCCAAAAAGTTCGATTTTGGTTTCGGCACTGACCAGCGAGCACCTTCTTCCACATGTTTGGTCTCCCAGGTGGCTTTTGGTAAACTTTAAACGAACACTTTTATGGATATCTTTAAGAAATGGCTTTCTTCTTGCCACTCTTCCATAAAGGCTCAGATTTGTGCAGTATAGTACACTGACTTTTTTTGTTGTCCTATGGACAGAGTCTCCCACCTCAGCTGTAGATCTCTGCAGTTCATCCAGAGTGATCATGGGCCTCTTGGCTGCATCTCTGATCAGTCTTCTCATTGTATGAGCTGAAAAGACTTTTTTTTTAGTTGTCAGTTTTTAGAGGGCCCCCGTTTTTTTTTTTTTGTTTTTTTTTTAACTCCTTCCATTTCAATAATTATCGCTTGCACAGTGCTCCTTGGGATGTTTAAAACTTGGGAAATTTTTTTGTATCCAACCGGCTTTAAACTTCTCCACAACGTAGTATTCGGACCTGCCTGGTGGGTTCCTTGTTCTTCATGATGCGCTCTGCGGTTTACAACGGACCTCTGAGACTATCACAGAGCAGGTGCATTTATACGGAGACTTGATTACACACAGCTGGATTCTATTTATCATCATTAGTCATTTAGGTCAACATTGGATCATTCAGAGATCCTCACTGAACTTCTGGAGAGTTCTCAAAGTTTGCGTACGCACCGAAAGTAAAGGGGCGCAGAATAATTTTGCACTCAATTTTTCAGTTTTTATTTCTTAAAAAAGTTTGAAATATCCAATAAATTTCGTTCCACTTCATTATTGTGTCCCACTTGTTGTTGATTCGTCACAAAAAATGACAGTTTTATATCTTTATGTTTGAAGCCTGAAATGTGGCAAAAGGTCGAAAAGTTCAAGGGGGCCGAATACTTTCGCAAGGCACTGTAACTGTTCGTGTGTCTGTAGAAAGGAGGCATGCTGACCTTATGCCTCTGCTCCAGTCGTAGTGGTTTTTGTTGTAATGTGCATAGTCTGTGTGTGTGTGTGTGTGTGTCTGCATTTTTTTGGGCTTTCTGTCTTTGTGTGTAGGAAACAGAAAGGCAAACAGTGTTAACTCCAATCTGATGTCCTCTCTTAAAATCTGTCTCAGACAGAAAACAGACTCAGACAATCAGATTACAGCTGACAGGATACTGGAAATTGAAATTACTGGAGGAATCCTGACAAGTTATTCTGTCTGTGAGCTCTAGGCGTAGTCTGTGAGCGGATGATGTACAGTATGGGTCTGTGTTTTTCTGTAGTGTAGTTTTTAGAATCACAAAAAAGTGTCGTCTGTCTTTTATTTATTCCTGTGTTTGTGTGCTGTGGGTACACGTCAAAAAATCTGTCACTTTGTAAGACTGGGACCTGATAAAAGACCAATTTGTTTTCAACTTTTTCAGCTTGTTGCACTTCTCTCTGTCAGCAATAGTCTTCCAGGTCCTACTGAAGCCTGATGTTTTTTTCCTAAAAAGTGGTGAGTTTTGGATCATGATTCGTAATACTCTGCTAACAAAACCTGTTCATATGTGATTTTTTTCCACTGAGTGGAACACACACACACATACACACACACACACACACACACACACACACACACAATATACTACAACTTAAGTATTTTAGCCTTAGTTGACTCTTGCCACATTTACATGGAGCTGACAAACAGATAATAATATTGCTCATATGACACTGCCACTGTGGACCGAATAACAGTAAATAGGCTACCAGTTTGGTTAAGTTCGTATTCAGGTTTAGCTCTAGTTGATTCAGCTAGATGGTCCTTTTTGAGGTGAAACACTCACTGTACTGTAAACCTGAGATACCTGCGGCACCTTTAATTAACTAATTAAGGACAGGTGTCTTGCACATTTGCCACAAATTCCATTTGACAGAAATGAATGCTGCATTAACGTGCTCCTCGGATGATCCCATCTGTGGCCGCCCCAACACCCAAAACAAGTTTTACAAGTTTAATCTCACTTCTCCTCTGGTCCTCTGTAGTTTCTCTGGCTCTCTCAGCTCTGTCATCTTACCTCCTTCAGAGCAGCTGGCATCAATAACTAAAACAGTGTGGGCTGAATGTGTGAGCTTCAACTCAAAAATAAAAGCATGGATGGATGAATACAAAAACAAGAGTGAAAGGTGTGATATAAGAGGTTGATACAGTCTTAATGTGCACAAATCAGACAGCAGATAAAGAAAAAAAAAATCAGCTGCCTTGCTTTTAAGGCAACCCTACAGGTAAACAGGCACATTTCGGCGCTATATAATAAAGTAACATGTTAGACAGTTTAGGGAAGCCAGGAAGTGCTATTATAAAAACCTGTTCCCCTTTAGTGTCAAGTGCCTGGTGAGAAAAATAACAAGCTACAACTCAGAATGTCCAACTCTTCCTGTAACAGTTAATCAGCCTCAGAGTGATCCGTCCTGAGTTTCACCTTTCATGGATATCACAAGTCCTGCTGAATCCCATAAACACCGCCGAGCTGCGGCCACTGCTATCAGCAGTGTACGATCAGTGTGATTGTTATGAGAGTCAACTATCTGCCGCGCAATGCCAAAACAAAGCACAGCTATTTAGCGGTTTGAAAACAGCAGAATTTGAAATCTCTCTAGAATGGGTTTATGTGTGGGTATGAGTAAGATGCCATGCTCAATCAATGTTGTTTCTTGGTTTTGATTATTAGGATAAGATAAAACATTTCGCTCCATATAGGGAAATTGTGCGGCAGGATTCAGCAGGCAAGACAAATGCGTTATGAGTGAGAAAAATGCACTGTGAAATAGCTGTTGAAACAAAAATAATGACCCCAGTAAAGTATTATTCAACACGTTTGGTAATATCAAAAGGGCACTCCATGTTTCCAATATATTTTTTACACAGGGTTAATTAAATCGGAGGAGCACTACTCCGCATGTAAAACTGATGTAAATGTCCTCTGTGGCTCTGGAGGAGCTTTGTGCTTTTAGCCTCTTAACATGTTCGAAATGTCATGCCTACCCATGTGAAGTGATTCCTTCCGAGTGAACACAGTGGCCCTCATTTATGAAAAGTGCGTACGACCTAAAACAGGCGTAGGACGGGCGTACGCCGATTCCTACGCAAAGCTCGGCATTTATCGATTTTAACGTGAGCGTAGGCTGCGATAAAATCTCACGTCTGGTCTGAACTCGTGTACGCAAATTTTCGAGTCAGTGTGGACTTGCGGTGCAGCATATTATCAGTTTAACAGGAGAAGGAGAAGTCATCAGTTGATCACTTATCAGCAATGGCAGATCTGGCTCTTTTATAAGACCTCTATGCGCCAGTACAACTGGGCCACGGTGGAGCGCTCCATTGGATTGATTAAGGGGAGATGGCTCTGTCTTGCTTCAGCGGGGGGGGGGGACCCATACACAGCAGAAAAAGTCTGCAACATTGTTTTAGCCTTTTGGGTTCTGCACAACATTGCGCAGGAAAACAGGGTGCCGTAAATGTAGTGATGGAGCCAGATGACCCGATGCCCAGAGAGCAGTGTCCAGTAAAGCCCCAACTGGGGACTATACGAAGGAGACAGGATATTATTCCTCGCTTTTAAAAGGTACATTGTTATGTTTGGCAATGACACTCAATACAGGAAAAATGACGATGCCAAACATTTTTATTTATTCTTCAGGTTTTCGTTTCTCTTTTAAAGTGTCGTTAATGGCCACAAGTGAACGATTTATTTCTGCCATTGACCGAGTTATTGCTCTCCCTCAGCTGTTGCCTGGCTGACTCATGAAAAAACACTAGTAAAATAAAAGACACTGCATTAACTCTGCTACCGTGTGTTTATTTAAATATAAGTACACCTACATGTAGGCCTAAGAGATTGCAAGATAAGCCTGTATATTACTATTAGGACTATAGCATATGTCAAGGATGTATAAATTAAATAAACTTGAGTCTGATTTACTACGGCAAAAGTGTTGACTGCATCAGTGATCTCTTTTCATTCCGTATTCTTTCTACAGCCTTTAATACCAGTTTTCAGGCTGCCAAATAGTACACACGTTAGTGCAAATGAACCTGAGATATCAGGTTTTCAATTTCCACTTCTGAAAAGTGCCGCTTCTTAGCCATATTACGTCTAGCCATGTCGTAAATTGTAGGGGCGAGGCCTCAAAACCGAGAATATATTGGGGCGTGATATTTAAATGACGATCGTTTCCATCCGCTGCATTTATCAATGTACAACCATTCTTACGCTCCGATTGGTGTGATACGAACTTTTCATGAATCGTCGTTGTAAAATGATTTCTGTGCTCATATCTGCGCTGGTTTCTACATTAGGTTGATAAATGAGGGCCAGTGAATGTGACTGATAGATGTGAAAGAAATGCATAAAATGTTGTGCTAATTGTGAGTGTTTCGGGACCGTCTACAAAGTAGATGGTACTGACAGCACTCCAAATTTACAAACAACAGAGCTACGTGTTGAAATCGACCGGAATTCTCCTTTAAGTCAGCTACAAATTATCCATAATGCATTTTAATTTATTTTATGTTACAAACTGTTATCTGGTCGAAATGGCAGATAGACGGAGGCTCAACGTGCGCCCGCAAGGACGTACGGTCGAGTGAGTTACGCCGCCTTCACACTAGCAGTTGAAATCAGCTCAGATACGGCTTCGAAACGGCCGGAAGTCATTCATTTCGTATGGAGATTTGCAGACCGCATGCGAATGGGTCCGAACCGGGTCCGAACGAATGCGGTGCGAAAAAAAACGTGTCAGTTGGTCCGTCATCCGGATGCGTTCAAAAAATTGAACTCTTGCGAAAGGCTACGGACGGTTCCTATCCGACGGAAGTTAGCATTGCTATGGTACTGATAAACAAACCTGCTAATGCTAATTGGTTAGCTAGCAACAGACACCGAACTATTGACATTATACCGCTATATCGCATTTAACCGACCTGACATGTCAACGTCCTGGGCAACTTCTCTCCACGCAGCAGCCTTTCTATTTATATCCGTATAAGAGAGGTCAGAGAGAATCGGACATTCAGACACTTATCAGTCGTTCTGGTCTCTCTGACATTTTTGTGAGTCGCTTCCGAAGCTTTTCAACGGTGTAGTACGACGTCCGCTGGGGGCGTATTGCGTATTACGGAGCTGATTTCAACTGCCAGTGTGAAGGTGGCGTTAGAGAGTGACTGAAGAGAGGGAGCAGTGTTAGAACAGCGCTGTGAATCAGAGAAATAAAAACATTTCCGCCGATTCATCACCAGAAATGTAACTGTAGCAAGCATCTCACTATCGCTAACATTATCCACATTCATATTTAGACGCAACAAATGATATATTCAGCAACAAAAAAACCAAGGGGGTAAGCTTCGCTTCAGAACTCGAACCTCCGATGGCGCCATTTTGTTGCTACAAAGGTATCACCTCCTGTTAGCATTCCACTGACCACCATTTTTTTTTTACGTCACTTGACTGCGAATAACTTTACATCTGAAGCGCTTAAAGACTCTATTTGTCCGTTGTTTAGTTCTAAAGAAACACGACAACGTATAAAAGGCTCCATTACCTTGTACCTCACGTTATGGCTCCGTAGCAGATGTTTTTGTAAAAATAGGCTAACAATTGTGTCATAACCAAGTGACTTACTGTCGCATAGTAGAGGAATTACCGTATAGTACAGGAAAAGCTTGCAGGCAGTTTCGACTTACATTAGCTGTTTAGGTTTAATTGCTAATGTTAACTAGCATGTTAGTGATCAGTAATTAGCCTGTGCTTATGTTATCTCCTTACATATACCTACACTCTCTGTCTCTGTAAGATTGGGAATGATTGAGATTTCTCTTGGCACAGCTACCAGAAGACTTGAAACTTTCAGAGACGTTGCTCACGTCACATTTACGTCATCTCTGTCAGTTGGAGGCTGCGCAGTAAAGCAAGTGATCACCGCAAAAGTGCTTCTAATATCCTTCACTGGTCTCCGTCCAGAGCAACGGGATCTATTGGTCCATTATATATATATGTCAATGAAAAAAACCTGGAAGTCGGAAGTTAGAGCATAAAGGTTAAAGGGTTAAAGGGTTAAAGGGCATAAGTACAGAGAGTCGTTGCTATGGAGACCAAACACTGTCTCGTCGCATTGGTGTGAACTGGCAGCTTTCTGAACGCTGCAGACCAGCGCATTGCAAGTAGTTGCAAGTTTCAACTCGTCTCGTCGCAAATCTTTGGTCTGAACTGGGCTTTGAGGTCAGGTTTTGTTTTTAATTGAATTTATTCGAAGTCTTAAGGCTACAGCTCTGGTAGGATATTTGAGGAAAGAGAATCCAAGCTAAAGATGAAGCGGCTTCTCATCTCAGGAAAATAGTGTCCCAAAATAGATCCGTCCACCATTGTTGAGGTTGCATGGTTTCATCCTTCAGGACTATGTGAAGATTTGGTGTGAATATGAATGATCACCTGATGCTCTCCCATGGTTTATCCTTCACATCAGCAGGAGAGTGCGACCTTACTTGTTCTGAGATGCCAGAGCCATGCAACGTCAAAACCAATACAAAACTTTCATTACGATCCTGCTCAGATTGTGATTGTACAGGCTGTGCGATTGCTCTCACCATCTTTCTCTCCCTTATTCTGATAATGACAGTGTTTGGAAACCTGCTAGTCATGGTGGCACTCAGCAAGGCCAGACATCTACGGTGAGCCTGTTGACAATTTTTTCAATGCTGGAAGCAGCAAAAGTGGTTAAATCTGGCTTGAAAGTCCCAGTGAAACAAGAAGGGTATATCTGCAGCCAGCAGAATTCATAGAAAACATTCATCTTCAGGGCTTTACCCTGTAACATATATACAGGCGACTACATATTCACTGCCACAGAATGCCTACCTTTTCTTTTTATGGCCGTAAGGTAAAAAAAAAAAAAGATCTAATAAGTTGTGGTGTAGGTCTACTTTAAAAAAAAGCTGTTGACGTTAAAGTCAGATGTGACTTTAATGATACGAGTGCGACAAAAACAAAGAGGCAAAGCCAGGGCATTTGTTTCCTGCTATTTGTACTGAAACACGCAATTCTGTGAGACACTCAGAGCTCTAAAACTCCACATGCTTTGGAACAAATCCTATCTAATGTTAAAAGCACTCACATTACAGAAATCCTGTCCTGAAACACCCTCTCTGACTAGACAGAGATTGGTACCTGTGACATTTAATGAATTGCCTAAAATCAAAGTCTACAAAAAAGGCTACAAAAAACTACAAAAAATGTGATCTATACATCAAACGTTTCTAAAAAGGCAAGTAAAATGTTATGTCAGATGTCACGTTTCCAACGATGTTCAAACCCCAGACAAATCTAATTTTATTCAATGTATCCCACTTTGCAACACAGTAAAACACTAGAGACCTAATTTATTGATATGATCCAGCTTAAAGCAATGTGCTACGTTGAGAAGTGGCTCATGCTAATTCTTGGTGGCTAAACTGTATGGTAACGGTATAAGGGTAAGACAATGTTCAACACGCTTGTAACATTATTTTTAGTATCTTTTTTTACCACAGGTAACAACGCTGTGCCAACCCACAATTACATTTGCAAAGTAATATCAGCTGTATGAGTAGGCGACTAATATAATTAGAAGTTAACCAGCTAGCGCACTGCGGTCCGTCTGCCTCGGTTACATGCTGCCAGTCCGACATGCCGCCACTCCGACATGCTTCTATTCTGACATGCCACTATTCCAACATGCTGCTATTCCCTAACCCTAACCCTAATGGAAACTGAAATTGTCGGAGTGGTGGGACGTTTGAAAACAATGGAAGTGTCGCCACTCCGACAATTAGACGTCAATGTCGGAGTGGGGGTATGTCGGAATGGATGGCGGAACCCGTCTGCCTCATTCCCCCACGCTAAGAGACTCTGTCAGATTGAGAGCGGTCAACAGCCCCACAGACAAAGTTAACATTAGCCCCAAGCCAGAGACTGCAGCAACCTGAACCCAGCCAGCACAAACCTTAACAGAAGGTTTCGCTGATCCATCGAAGAACAGACCATATTAGGCTCCAGGCGGTGGCGCCCACGTACAACAGCCAACTGAAGGTCTCCGGTCCACCCTGGAATTTTACTTTTCCTCAAATGCTACAAACAGACAAGACAGTCTTCATTTATCAATGCAAAACAATGCATGTTTCGAACACGTTTTGCCGACCATAGACACGTAGTTTAGACAGACAGGCCGGAGAAGTGTAAACACTCCAGTCTGTGATTTATTAGGACGCTCATATGATTTATTATTGTTTGATTGAAACCCTAAATCCTCCAGCTGCTCCTCTCTGCATCTCACTGCACTCTCTCTGGTTTTTATCTTACCCAGAAGATTTTTATCTTCCGTTTCGTTCTATCGGTGTGAAATGTTTGTCTTGTTTCTGAAACCACCACCAAAACCACCTTCCTTCACTCTCCAATTTCCAGCCTGCTTCTTGCCATCGTTGTCTTTCTGTCGCTGATCCTTTACCAAGTCGATTTTTATGATTATCTCAAGAAAAAAATTACGCAAGATTTTTTCAAACCTCACATTAAATTGAGAGTAAAGGATGAGAGAAACCTTGGAAAAGAAAGAGAGATTATGTGTTATTTATGTCTCCACTGGCTCACTACGGTGTCCCTGCCCCTCAATAGCTCTAAAAACACTTTTTACTAGAACAAAAAGGATAAAGAAAGGAAATAAAAGTGTGATAGTAAAACATTAAAAACTCACATCTAAATAATAAAAAGCAACATAGTAAAAGCACCGAAACCTATAGGACTGTGACTGTCCTTATTGCTTCCTGTTCCACTTTGGGTTGAGGACATCAGCTGCTGTCATGTCTCTTCCTTCTCCGTTTTAGACTCGGTTTAGACATTTTGAACTCATCTGTGATTCTAAATTAAACTCATCTCTTCCTCAGTCTCTGCTTTCCTCCATAACAAAAAACTATGGTTTCCTTGGTGACAAATTGGACAGTAGATTGGCCCCACCTGGCCAAATCTGCTCTTTGAAATTCAATTAGGCAGTCTTTTTTCCTGTGAGGAAAAAAAAAAAGCTTGCTTTCCTTAAAAAAAATAATTCTGGACATGAAATACCTTCATGGTTTTATATCACTGATTTGAAAATTACTCACCCACAATTAGTCTGCCTTTTAATACAGAATGTCAGTAGAATAAAAAGCAATATTTATTCAACTGCTATCTGTTTGTCAGATGCTGTGTGTAGCAGTAAAGGATTAAGCACATTTACACAAGGCCTTTTTTATGGAAGCCATTTTATTTGGAAAAACACAGGTGTAGATGATCAAATTAATGATGGCTGAAATCCATTTGGTTGCTTCAGTTTCAGGGTCCTGGCATGGAGACTGTAGCCATTGTTAATGTTTTTAATTATAATAATACACCTGTGTTATCCTACTATGACAAGTCAAAATGTCTTATGTAGGCATATTATGCCTACAATAGTTTTTGGCTACTCGAGGGCAGTAGAAACAAGCCGTAAACACGGACATGACCACCTTTTTAGCTGATATGGCGAACTTGTTAGCAAACAGTGGCTTATTTACACATTCAGCACACAGTCTGGACGCTGAATGTATGCCAAAGCCCTTGCACAGTATGAATATACAGTATATATTATTAGTATTAGTATTACCGGAGGATCTCATGTGATTTAGAAATTACGCCCCACATCTATGTTTGGTGCGGCCATGGGCGTATATTTAATCCAACAGATAGAGAAGGACAATAATCATAACATTTTGTAACCGCAATTATTGAAGGGGACACAAATAATACACACAAAATTGTACTTGTATCGGATATGTATAGTTTTTGAACTCCGGTAAGTAGGCTGGCAAAGCTGTTTTATTCACTTTAAACATCGGATGAAGTGATTCTTTTCTCTAATACAGATGATGCTGAACTGAGAACTGAGCCTCCTACCAAGCATGCTAACTAACTAGCTAGCCAGCTGCTAAATTAGTAGTCTCGCATTGCCAGACCTTCCTCCACAGCGCTGTGGAGAGGGGGGGGGGGACAACCCTCAGATCACTCCATCACCCACCCCATCATTCATCAGACAAAAACAAACACTATGAGAGCCGGGAGAGTGAACCAAAACAGTAAAGTTGGGGGCCCATAGAGTCGAGAGGCACTACGGAGTGCGACACCATACCACGAGCAGATTCCAGTACTAACAACTGATTTCACAGAAATGTCAAAAGAAACTGATCCTCAGGACTTCACCTCCGCTGACCTCATCAGCCTGACACAGAGATTCTGCTGAAAACAACACAGAGCAGGACAATAAATCCAGAACATTGAAACATTGGGATTGAACTTTGCATTAGATCGCTTGCCAGGGTTCTGATGGGGCTTCTGAGGACTTACACTATCGTGGTTTCCATCAATCTGTGAGCAGACGCAGTCCTTCTCAGTGTTATCTTTACAGATGCTGATCTACGCATATCTTTTCCAGCTGTCCCAAACAACACGAGGAAAAGATATGGATACATACTCTATTTGATGATGAGTTGGAGTGTGATCACACCTGCAGTCCAAATAATTCTGGAAGTGCCAGCATTCTTTAATGTGGTTGTTTTTGGTTTCTTTGGGTGCTGACGGCCTCAGCTTTAGCAGACTACAACTTATAAGCAGTTTATATACTGGAATCACCAGAGGCCTCACGATACGATATCATCACGATACTTATGTCACGATACAATATTATTGCGATTTTAAACATATTGCAATATTCTGCGATATATTGCAATTTATTACCTTTTTTCCAACTTCAAATTTTTCCCAGTTTCAAATGATGTCCCCAAAGGAAAATTTTGTCAACATCGGTTTTATCTAAAGAGATACATTTCTCTGTCTGTTCATCTCACTTCAATTTTATTGCTGCAAAATGGGATCGTCAAGCAGACAGACTGACCAACACATATATCATAAAAGATCGATACTTGGCGTCTGTGTATCGATACAGTATTGCCACTAAAAAATATCGCGATAGTATGCTGTATCGATATTTTCCCCCACCCCTAATGAGCACCTGCTGATCACATGTTGCATTGAGCATTTGCTACCCATAATTCCTTATGTTTTGGGGCTATTTTCTATAGTTGGAATGAATAACATGTTCATTCCTGTTATTTTAGTTGGTGTTGTTGCTTTCAATTTTTTTAACCTCAGGGTCAGAAAGCTGCTGGAAACAGAATAGCTGATAAAAGTTACAGAAATAATGTCTGTGTGTGTGTGTGTGTGTGTGTGTGTGTGTGTGTGTGTGTGTGTATAAATTTAGAAGAAAACAGTTTGACCTCCCATGCGTCATTAAACAGTATATATTCAACTTTACAACAGAACCGTTGAGTTTCAGTGGTGTTATGTCAGAAGTCTCTGTCAATCTTTACCTGCTGACCTTGTTTTAGCTTCAGGTGAATCGCATACTTTGAATTTCTCCGTCTGCTCAAAAGAGAGAAAAACAATGATAGAGAGGATACAACGGCTCAGTTTAAATCTGTCATAAACATTGGCAGTCAGCATGTGTGTTGTGCACAGCTGATATTGAATTTGGGGATGAAGTTTAGGCATTCTCCGGATTTGTTTGTTCATTTTGCATTGCTCTTATCATGTGTCATTACTTTGAAGTCTGTCTGCAGAGCAAATATCCCCCAAAGGAGCAATGGCGATACAATTCAGTTCAATTCAGTCCAATTTGTTTTTATAGGAAACTGTTTGGACGTTATGTTCTCAGTTAGAGCTTCAGCAGCCTCTCCCTACATGCAAAAGCTTTAATTTGACTTTACTGCCCATAGTGCACAAGCTAATATGCTGAACCGCAAATACAGCATGTGTTCATTGTCTGCAAAGACCACACTTTTTAAAGCTTTTTGCACCCCAATGTATACTGCCCACTTGTGGCGGCGCTATAAAAAAAAAGCAGTATGCAGAAACTCAATGTGGTATATAATGATGGCATGAGGCTGCTGCTTAAAATGCCACAATGGAGCAGTGCAAGCCAAATGTTTGAAGTGTTGATTGTGCTATATCCACCTGTCCCGAGGCCTGTACTGCGGACCAAGATTTGGCATTAACGAGGTAACTTCAGGTTCAAACCAGGGTTTTGTGTATCACGACGGTGGATCACTTGTTACCGGGTTAAATCGCCATGGTAACTTATGCTGAACACCTGCTCGGGAGCAGGTTATGTTGGAGATTAGAGATCAACCAGTGTAAAGCACCGCCTACTGACCAATCAATACTCGATTGATAACGACGTCACCGTTCTTAGAAGATCCGGTGGAGCTCGGCGGGCGGAGAGAGAGAGGTGCGCTCATAAAAGTTTAAACATTTAGAGGCCGACAACCCCGTTAACATTCCCTGAGGGGTATTTTTATGAAAGATATAGATTTTCAGTGGAGGGAATGACATATAGGCTATTTGTCGGCTTCTTGAGCGGTGTGTTGCCAACAGAGGTGTATAGTCCAGGTGCCAGAAAGTAAAACTCCTGCCATGTTTTTGGATCTGCCTCTACATCTAGAACAGGTGTTTTCACTAACGAGCTCATCTACCTGGTAGAGGAGCTGGTTTAGTGATGGTTGGGACAGCTGCTGGACAGGATTTCTACTTTCTGGCACCTGGACTATACACCTCTGGTTGCCAATGCACACATCGGTTTGAATTATGTTTTAATATTTTGTATTTGCTCTCACGATCGCTTACCACTGCCAGGGTTGCAACTGAAATAATAGGCTAAAGCAACGACAGTTTATGGAAAGCACAAGTGTAATTAAGGTCAGATCTTGTGCCTGACTGATGGGGAAGTGATGTACATCGATTTACGCATTTACAGTGTTGGCTATTTTTTTGCCAGCTTTCCTTCCTGTTTTAGGAAGCAGCGACTGTATTGCGTTTTGCCTGCAAAACCGTGTCTGTTATCTTTAAAAAAAGAAAGAAATGCTTTGATGCTCTGATTTTTCTCCCATTCCAGAATGCTGTGTGGACTAGCCAGACCCTCCTCTGCAGCGCTGTGGAGGAAGGTCTGGCAATGCAAGACATGAATATAGTGAGGTCTTATTTATTTGTTTTGACTGTTGACATAGTGTCTAGAGCACTGGACCAATCACATTTTTCCTGTGTTGGCGCAAACATCCACTGGGACTCAAGGAGGAACTGAAACTAAATATGGTGTTTCAGAAACATTGCTCTGCAGAGAATTGGATAGATTTGAATGCCATCAGAATTTTGTGGCAGGCAACCCCTTCTGTAGAGCGTGTATGTGTCCAAAAGGTGTGACAATAGAAGATGACGGGCAGCTTGAAGAGAGGCGTCTCAGCCACTATCAGATCTGCCATAATCCATTAGCGCTGATGTTATTCTTCTGCTGCTTTCATGATTCTGACTACAGACAGCTTCTAGCTGTTTCAGCTTTTGCCAAAAGATTGAAGCTTGATAGTGGTATTTTTCATACTTAAGTTACAGTAAGTGACAAGGCTGTGTGTGTGCGTGTGTGACTGAGATTGTGTGTGTTTGATTGACAGAAAGATAGTCGCATGTTTTTTGTCTGAGTAGTCTGAGTTTGTCAGTAGTTCTGCAGTCCTCAGAGCTCGGTCCAACATTTCTGCTGCAGCCAGATAAAACTCAAGGCTAGGCTCCATGTCGATCCCTTTATTTTATCCTAATAGTTTTATTAAATAAAAACAAGCTTCACTCTCAGGTATAGATAGATATAGCGATTGGATTTCTGAAGCAATGGGAAAGGCTGACTGACAGCCAATGTTTTCTGCCCATATTACTATTCTATGAACATAAGACCGAAAATATGACAAAACAGTATGTATAACATATGTCATTTTAGAAAAACTAAATTGATTCAATTCTTGGTTCACAGTAAAGGCCTGCCAATATCTATGTTTCTGCATTTGACAGATTTATTCTTTTTTTAATGGCACTCCTATGACATCACAGAATTCACCAATAGTCCTGACAATCCACATGAAAAGGCCACATGATGTTCATTATTATTCAATCAAGCAAGTTTGAACTGTGCAAATCAAGTTAATTTTCTTGTACACAACTTTGGTAAACTTTGGAAAATAGTTCAGGGGCTGGTATATGCACAAATAGTAGTTGATGGGAGTAAAGAAAAAAGTATAAAAGCACTGGAACAAGCTTTGAGGAGTTTATTCAAATAATTAATAATTTGCTACGAGTCACAAGTTAGGTTTAATGATTGGGCACAATTTCACCCGTCAAAACGACATAATGTTAAAAAATGCAAATAACAGCCAAATGAGATTGTCTTCCATTTTGATGCACACATGCTAACATGCAGACATACAGCGTCCAAAATAGAAGCAGCATCTCACTATCGGGTAGTCCATCTGTGAGCAGGAAGTGAGGCGGTTTAACTTCAGCTGGATGGGAGGGAAGGGGGGGTAATCGGCTGCAATACTCCATCAGATGAAATCATTTTCATTCATCTCTAACAAAACAAGCTCTGTTTGGAGAAAAGGAAGGGGTTTTCTTTGTTTTCTTTAAAAACAGTGCTTGCTATATGCTGCATGGACACACAAACAGCACTGAGGCTTAGTGACATGGACAAAATTAAAACTGCAGCAGTATATTGAATATCCATGTTAAATTAATAAACTGAGCTGCATAGCCCTATAACATATGATTAAAAAATGTCTACTAATAATATTCCCTCATTTTTCAATTTTCTTTTGATTTAGTAATACCAGTCTTTTATGACATAACTGAAAGATCAGCTGTAGCTACTGAGGTCCAGATTTAGAGGAAATAACACTCTATTTAACCTGAATGACCAAATCAGAGAGTCAACATTGAGTCTTGCCAGTAAGATAATAAAAATGACAAATGATGATTTATTTTAATTTTTTATTAGATCTTACAGGAGATGGTGTCAGGTCATTGCATGAAAATATGTTTTTGTTCAGAACCGCTCCTGCTGCATCATTCACAGCAAAAACGCATGAAAGGCAGAGCATTTTCTGTTCTAGAAACCCAGATCATGGCCATGAAGGGGCTGCAGGACACCAGTCTGGATTAATGGACAAATCCGGCGCAAAATGAACCTAGGAGTTAATAACACATGTGTACCGAGTCGACCGTTCTCTGGGAAGCTAATTAGCGGTTTGAGCTAAAACTGGTGGTCGATTAGCACGAAAACATATCCCCAGAGAACGGTCTACTCGGTACACATGTGTTCTTAACCCCTAGGTTCATTTTGCGCCGGATTTGGTGTATAAAGTATGCGGTTTGTGGTTTGGACGGTCAGTCAGTGTTTTCAAAGGGGAGTTTGTACAACAAGTTCAATGTTTAAGGCATTTTTTGGCCATCTGAATGCAGTTGTAGTGATCCTGGAGCACATATTTCAACATACTGTATGTGTGTTCATTTGTCACTGTGTGGTCAGTATTTTACATTTCCTGAGAAGCAATGACACTCCAGTGGAGTGTCTCAGGTCTCTCAGACATTTGTTCAATGTTAAAAGAAGGAATGAATTTGGCTCAGGACCCTTTTACCACTGTTAATGTTTGGATTGTTTCTGTGTGTGTATGTACTGTGTGAATGCTCAGTCAATCCAGAGGTTTTTTTTATTTTTATTTGTTTTGGTGCACTGTCTATTTATGAGCCGACGGTCTGTTGTACCCCTTGATGTTTTCATTCGGTTTAGTCTCAGGAAGAGTATCTTCAATTTGGAATCTTTTGAGTTTTTGGAAACAAACTATCTCTGAAATGAGGGCAGCAGATATCCATTCACCGGGAGAAAAACTAATTTCAGGGAGGAGGAAATAAGGGAAATTGTTGATAGAAGTTTGTAGAATAGAGTAAAAGTCAAAATATGGGTCTTGATGTATAATTAATATGGCCGAGTGTCCACAACCTAACACATCAAAAAAAAAAAAAATCAAACTACGGTAACATATGGCAGGGTGCTCCACGGATATCAGAGTGGTTCTGCTTCCTGCCTCGGCTTTGTTTTGAGGACCACATGTTCAGGTGCTCCTACATTATAAAAACTGGATCCAGCATACTTGCAATTTATGTCCTAAGTTGTATTCTTTGAGTCCTAGTTGACCTGTCCAACATCTTTGTTGTACTGGAAACTCTGAAGTCCTTACTGGCCCAGATTCCAAGGAGTCTTTATGAATTCACACTGCCAATTAGCCGATAAATTTCCCTCGAGTGCTGGAGCTGTCCAAGCAACGCTTCAGTCTGTAATCGTCGTTCCATTTATGTGTGCACACAACTATTGAAGAGTGTGTAAAGACAGATGTAAAATATTATTAATTTTAACAAAAGTATTTTGCACTTTATCAGTTTATCCGTGACTCCTTGTGTTCAGACTGAAGTTTCCAAAAGTACAATATCCTGATGCATGGTAATGTTAAGTATAGGCTACACAGTTTGTAATAATGGGCTAAAACATGTGAAACCTGCAGTGAGTAAGTAAGTAAGTAAGTAAGTAAGTAAGTCAAATGTATTCATAAAGCACTTTTCACAGACATAAGTGACACAGTGCTTTACAGGGGTCTAACACAAGAAACACAATACAGAGTGAGTAGTACGGCCTCTTTGGAGACAAATAAGTAGTTTGCTTCAAAAGAGCAAAACTAGCTCCTCCAGTAATATCTTCAGTGTTCCTGTGGGATAACACACCTTATCTTCCCTTTCCATCAGCGCTCCCTCCTCACTACTTCAGCTCCCAAAGCCACGAGATAAGAGTGAAATCTGATTATTTAATGTCCCCGAAAGATATTAGCGCTAAATTAAAAGAACACAAACCGTATCTGCATCTGTTGTCTATCTGTTTTGAGGTCACATTACAGAGCACATGACAGGACAGCAATGTTGTTTTGCGACTGAGAAGGAGACAGGGAATTTTAGCTATCAAAGAAGTGGTGTAGCAAGGCTGCAAGCAGCAAGTGTAACTGAAATGTTAGACGTAAAGATTGATTAGATTATGTTCCTTGTACATATGTATTATTTATTGGCATGGTCATTCAGCTTTTATATTTAAATCCTCTTGAAGCATGCATGAATCCTAAACATGGACAAGTACTAAATGCAGCTTTGACACAATTACAAAAAATGTGGTTCTCATTAAAAAACAAATACCTAAAGATTTATAAAATTCCTGTTTAACTTAAAATGAAGGACTTGCCTCTTTTAATTTAAAACTTACGAAGCATCATGTTTTTTTTTTTTAAATCTATTTAAAAGAAAATATTTTTGGTTGTCAAACATCCACATACAGTATCATTGCAAGAGCAGTACATTTAAGGAAAAGGAAAGCAGTTTCCATTCAGAAAACCGTACTAATCTGTACTGAAGCAGTCAAGACTGTTGACAACACACAGGAGTTGAGGAAACGGCCAAAATACACAAATGACTACATAAACAACAAATAAAGCAATAAATATAGTTTCAAAAACCTCATCTGAAATGCCTGCTAAAACCCCCTATTTCCTCTAAAAGAACTGAAATCCCTTTAAAATCAGATAAAGGAGTCCAAAATTCCTCCTTTCCCACGATTTTTTTTCTCAAAGCATGCAGCATTTTGATGCGCATTTTGATCTAATGCTTCAATTTGTCGGACTGGAATTCAGCCACAGATCAAACTAAAGTGACGGATAACAGAAAATCTGGCAGCATAAAAGGCGCCAGATGCCGTTGTGAAGGGTAAGTTGAATACATGACCCTGTGCTGGGCTGTTTTTAACTTGGCTTTTTTTCTAAAGGGGTGCTTCTCAGGAAATATGGCATGGTTCCAGTGAAAGATCTTGAGTTGAAGAAATTATAATTAATAAAACACCTTAAAAGTATTTAAAAGTTATTGGATGGCATTGAAAGTACAGGAGATTTGTGTTGATCCAGCCACAGTTTTTTCACTTTTTGTAAAAAAGTAAAACAGCAGAGCAGCTGGAGTATCGGTTTACGACACAGACAAGCAAACATTGTTTTAATAAGGAAGTCGATCCATAATGATTGAAACTGAGATCTAATTTCAAGCTGCACATGGCACGAGTCATTTCCCCACACAACAGCACACAGTGAAGTTGGTTATCTTGGAGGTGTGAAGCAAATAACAGCTCACTGTGCTATCACTCCCATCGCTGCATCACTCCCTGCAATATTTCAAAATCAGCCAAAATGACCATGTCTTGTTTTGTAAACACAATTTTAAAGAGCGTAAATGCTAAGCGCTGTGACAAATACATTGTGTTTATTGTGGCTGTTTCACAATAAGAGCCAGTTCAACACTTTTAATGTAAAGCAGTAACAATAGGAAATGTTTGGTGTGAATTAGCAGTAACTTAATACAGCTCTGATACTACTGTGAGACAGTGAACAGTTGACTGTGAGGGGGGCGCCTTTTGTGCCCTCATGTTGAATAAAACACAGAAAAAATGCATTTTTGCTGCCCCCTAGGGTGCCCTTAAATGGAGAAAACATGATAAAGTGCCAGTGCCATATAGACTGCCCTACATGCTAGAAAACTTTCTGTGCGCTGGTGCCCTTTTTATTTATTTTGGCCCCTGCCCCTCAGACAGCCTGAGTCTGTGTAGGCTGATATCAATGAGATCAAACAGTAAACCTGGATTACACACATTATTCATGCATCATTTCCTGTGAAACCTGTGTGATTGAAGGCAATTTGAATCCAGGGTTGGAGTGGCAGACTCCACTACTCAGCCTAAATTAAAAGAGCTTTTTAGAGGGGTTATTACTGAATGTAAATATATGAAATGCCTATTGCAAAAATAGACCAAAGTGTCAAAAACAGGGTTTTGTCATGATCTTAAATCTGCCTTAATAAATCTTAAAACGGCTCTGCTGTCCTCACCCCTGCTGCTTATGCTGTAGTGTCAGATTAGAAACAAACATATTTGAAGATTCCCATTAGAGAAAATACCATTTCACGGTTTCAGGTTTTTATTTTGAGCATAATTGATGCATAATTGACAGCCTCACAAAACGTTTCACTGCCCTCAAAATAAAGGAAATGATGGAAGATGACATGTATTGCAAGAAAATTCCCCTCTCACATTTTCCTTTTTCCACCCAAATTGCACAGTGAAAAAGCAGAAAGCTAGACAGATTAGAGGAGACACAAGGGGAAGCTCTGGTGGGGGTTAACCACTAAACCATCTCTGGACAAAGCGATTGCCCCGCGGTTTCTTCATGAAACTGATGTTATAAGATTAGAATTAACATGTCGGAAAATTCCCATACTCTCTTCCTCCTCCCACCTCATTATTTTTTACTGTGGGAATGTTCTGTCATGGGTGGGGGGGGTGTAGCAGTTTACATTTTTGAATGCTACAGGTGAAACTTGTCACATTAAACTTGCACTGCTTGTGGTTAAAAGCTGCTGCACTGAAAGTCAGAGGGAAGATATGTGCAGTATATATGCACATATATTTAATGTGTATGTGTTATCATTGAATATATGTAGTTAAAACATCTGCTTCAGGCCTTCAGGATAAATTTTATAGCTATAATGTGTAGGGTCTGCCACCCCCATGTGGAATTCTAAGGCCCTGTTTACACGTACATGGTTATTTTGAAAACCGGAGACATTCCCTTCGTTTGTACCCTTCATTTACACGCAAACGGAGAATTTGCCTCTGAAAACGAGTCTTTCTAAAAACTCCGGCCAGTGTGGATATTGTTGAGATCTTCGTTTGCATGTAAACTGAGACAAACGGAGGTTTAGGCAGCCGAGAGAGAGAAAGAGGAAGTGATTCGTTGCTGTTGTTGCCATTTTCGGGATTCTGATTGGCTAACGTGGGCTTGAGCTTCTTGTTACACTGCCACCTACAGGTTTGGCGTGCTCTTGACGGCATTAACGGCATATATACACGGGTACATGTAAACGAACACTTTTCTGAAAACTGACAGCTGTGCACGATGTTATTTTTTAAAATGGAGAGGTTGAAATGTCCGTTTACGAAAGTAGCCGGCCACGTGTAAACGTAGCATAAGTAATGACAACAAAACTGTTGGACAAGTCCACATGGTACAAGCATTATGTGACCGCGCACCCCCCCCTCTTCCTCCATGCAGTTGCTAGTAGCCAAGGAGGACACGGAGGGTTAAAAATTTAATTTAGTGGTGAAATAGCAGACGAAAATTTTAAAAAGTTTCTGGTTGTTAGCTGCTGCTACTACGGCAAACTCCCCGATCTTGCCCCTTTGAGGGCTACATTTGGTTGCAATAGAGACTGAATTCTTGGTGTTAAAGGAATATTTCACCGCTGGAAAGCTTAATATATCTTTAAATTGGGTCACTTATGTAGTAGAAATGTGAATAAAAATTTTAAATTGGTGCCTTCTAGGCCGAGAAAAGCCAGAAAATGTGTTTTGGTCTTATATGGATGAAAAACACCAAATCCCAGAATGCACCTGCTTCGTTGCTTTGAGTCCACTCCCAAGCCACGCCTACCGCTTGACAGACAGACCGAGGCATTCAACTCAACTCAAGCGTGTTTTATTGTCATTTCAACCATATACACAAACGACGTTTCATCGTGACTCAAGTGGTGTTACACATTTAACATATATAAAAACGACATTATATAAAAACGACATACGAAACAAGCTACATTTAGTACACACACTTTATAGGCTCCGTAAAGTTCAGCTAACACATACTAGCATTAGTGCTTGGTGGGCTGTAAACACCGAGCATAAACACAGCCGTGAATTAGTGTGTAATGTAGAATGGTCGGCATTTAACAGTCAAACTCCACCAGCAGTTAGCAGTTAAATGGATACAAATCACCACATTTCTGCACCACTCGGTGTTAACACAGCCCACCTCTTTTACCCGGCGACAGAGCATCTCTAGCTCGGAGGGCTAACAGGCCTGGTAGCTGGACAGTCCGGTACACTATTCAGGCATGTTTCCACAACAACAAAAACACAGCAGTCTCTCAACTCACGTTGGGAGTTTCGTTGAAGTTGGATGTAGTCCAGTTTGTGGTCTAAATGAGCGGACACTTGCAAGCAGGATCCGTAAAGTTCAGCTAATGCATACTAGCATTGGTGTAGCTAAACACAGCCGTGAATTAGCGTGGAATGTCGAATGGTCGGCATTTAACAGTCACAAGCTCCACCAGCAGTTAGCAGTAGCTAGTTGGATTTTATTTCTACACCAGTCCGTTTAACACAGCCCACCTCCACGGGCCGGCGAGAGCAGCCTGGTAGCTGGATAGTCCCGGTGCCGGTACACTGTTGTTCAGGCATGTTTCCACAACAACAAAAACACAGCAGTCTCTGAACTCACGTTGGGAGTTTCGTTGAAGGAGGATGTAGTCCAGCTTGTTGTTTAATGAGCAGACACTTGCAAGCAGGATGGATGGGACAGGTGGACAGCTAGCTATAGCTTTCCACCTAGCCGATGAGGATGTCCCCTAGCCGGCTAGCGGCATTGAGCGACACCGCTGGTCTCCGTGCAGGCGAAGCTCACGTAGTGTGCCGAGTATTCCGTCTGTAATAACGTTTCCTCCATATTCTCCGATCTGTACCGATGTATCCCGGTGGTACACACGTCCGGTAGTTTGAATGCAGATAATTGTTGTAAATGTTTTCTGCTGAAAACCGAGAGCCTGTTTAGCGAAGCTTCAAGATGGCTGACAGTCGTTTATCATCGAATACCCGCGCCAGACTCGGCAGTCCAACCCCCTGTGGCGTGTTGAAAACATACGGAAGTAGATCCTACTACTGGCTGTAGTCCTTGCCTCTGGCCCAAAAATCTTCCGATGACGCAAAAATCGTCATTTTACGTCATCGGAAGATTTTTTTCCAGGCCCCAAATGCAGAGATCTCTCGTCTCAGGGGGACATGAGGGAGGGAAGCACGTTCATTCAGAAATACTATCGGGTTTCTACTGATACAAAGCTGAATGCTAAATCGGTGAAGTATCCCTTTAATATGAAAGTCCATGAAAACGAAACAACACACCATTCTACTTTTGAGAGCTAAATTAAATGAAATATGGGTCGTTTCCATTTGAACACATTGTCATCAATATTAACAAGCTTTAAAATTACCATTTTTTTTTTTTATTTGGATATCCTTTCAAAATTGGAAATCAAATGAACGAAAATGTACACAGGCCCAATTACAGTAACTAAATGAAAACGTCACTGTTGTTGCATGAAATGCCTTTTGTGTTTAGCCTACATCATCAGTTTCTATCATATAATGTGAAACAAGAGACTATATCAGTTTCGCTACCAGGCTGTCTTGGTCCGTTCGAGTGTATGTCGAGTGACAAAATGAAAAAAAGGCTGACTTAAGCCCTATTCGCACGGGATAAGTATTACCTGGTGACCTCCAGTCATTTGTAATAATTGCGGAGGTCGTCTGTGATCTTAATCCCGTGCGAATCGGTCATGTCTGTAATTTGTAAAGTAATAATTCCCCCGCAAATGACCTACCATATTTCGCTGAAAACGGAGGTCCTGTGATAATATTAGTCCCGTGCGAATCGGCATCTCTGCTTTGTCCAGGATTTGGCGGGGCTTTTTTGTTTTTTCAAGGAACCTATTTCCTTCTTTTGCGCCTTTTTATCCATCTTTGGCGAAGAATGGAGGGTGCGTTGGAGTGTTTTGACAGCGTTTTGGGTGCTGGGTCGTGTCGCTATACATCATATACAATTTGCAGAAAGAGAAAGATGAAAACCACCACAAGTGCGAAGACAAAAAGAATGATTAGATGGCGATGGATGACATGTATAGCAGCATGCGGTAAATATATTTTTTATGTTTGTATCATACATCTAGAGATAACGACAAGACATCTCCAAGCAATAGCTTATCAAAAATAATGCACAATCAAGCAAGGGGGCTCACTTCATAATTAGAGGTTAATGTTACAAATAAATCAAGCGTAAAGCTTGAGCTAATAGATTTTAACCTCGTGAAATGTTTAGTTTTATCCATCTAACCGGACCCTGCTTGACACCACCCGGAGAAAAAAGTGAGAGAAAGAAAAAGGAGAGGTCGCAGTTCGGACGATGACTGACTACCCGGTTGAGATT
This sequence comes from Perca fluviatilis, assembly GCF_010015445.1. NCBI lineage: Eukaryota > Metazoa > Chordata > Actinopteri > Perciformes > Percidae > Perca > Perca fluviatilis. The sequence continues at coordinate 14,371,060 of NC_053128.1, read as the reverse complement.
GTGTGTGTGTGTGTGCGAGTGTGTCCTCGAGATCTTACCACACACAAACACACGTAGCAGAGCTACCCACACCCAGGTTTCTACTGTTGCTTAATGTCAGTAAATTCGAGTAAAATCACAGGCTTCGCTTATCCCTTTCGAATGCGCCAGATGACACTCAGACGTGGGGGGGTAATTTATAATTCACACGAGGTCCCTAGATAATACTTATCCCGTGCGAATAGGGCTTTAGATGTGGGCCCGTGGGCTGCAGCGAGATGCTCCTCGAAGGATGAGCTGACAAGATTAGCCGACAAGAGCAGAGCACGGCTAGCTAGCTGGAGGTGGGAGGAAAAAAAGTTAGCCTGGAGCTAGAAACAAATAGCTACCGTCTGTAACATTAACATTTATCTGTAACATTAATCAGATACTATGTGCTGCAAACCAGCAATGTGTTTTACAGAACTACTGTATGCTCTTGTTGTGATCTACCATCAATACCGTAGTACCTGTATTTGAAATAAATACCAGGTACATTTACAGGGTTCACATTGACGCAATGGTGGTGTTTGATTCATTCTGACCCAAATTGCTTGGTCGCCTATCTGGCTGTTGTTGTATATGGTGATATTTTTGCAAATGTTTCTTAAAAAATTTATGATCTCTGTCCACTGGAACGCTATGGCTTTTCATTTAACAGTTTATTTAAAACTATTATACTTATCAAACAGATGGAATTAGAAATAAAGGCCTGCCTCTAACAAAAGCCTGCTTCAAATTAAAGCCTGGTACCTTCTGCAGTTCAGGTAAATAAAGGCCCCGGTTTTTATTTGAGGAATTACGGTATGTAAGTTCAGCAAAGTGAACTGTGACTTAACTAAATGTGAATTAATTTGGGGTAAAAAGAAGTATAAGCAACATATTTGCTCTATTAAACGTACAAACATTTAAATTTTCTGCCACTAGGGGTCTCTCAATCAAAACAATGGATGTAAACAGACTTTTGATGACCTCGTAGCGTGGGATTATGGGAGTTGTAGTTTTCATTCTTAAACACAATTGCCTATTAAAATATATCTGTTCACATTTGGGTTTATCCGTTACAGTTTTAATCACGTTACATTTAGTTATGTTTATTCATGTCATTCTGATAAAAAAGCTGCAGTTTCCCCGACATAATTACGTTGTTCTTGATTCGATTTGTATTGGTACTTGACCAGTTAGGGAGCAAGCAAGCTAACATTAGCCAGCAGCTAAAACCACAATATCACAATATATTTCAGGTCAGTGTAACTTTTTGGATGTTTTCAGCACTGGGGTGGGAGTTAAATCTAACGTTAGTCAACCGTGCTGAGAGACTTACTTCGCGGCTGGGGCTGGCCGCCGAGTAGCTTTGTGGCTGGCCGAGCCTCGCCCCGGAGATACTCGGCAGCCGAGCATCAACTACACCCGTGGGATAACTTTTACTTCCAGTGGCTGGCGGGTGTTGCTGCCGGAATTCTCTTCACCTTTTTCTTAACTTAATTAGTCGTTTTGGTGCCTAAACTTAACCTTTGTTGCTGCAGGACAGTCACTATTTGTCAATAAAACTTAACTGTAAAGAAAACCACTAAATGCAAAAGGAGGGAGAATTTCAGCGGCCTGCTGGCTGGGTTCAGATTGCTATAAGTTACCAATATCGGCTGGCTGCTGGCTAACTGTGGATGGGTCGTGTCCACCAGGGTGGGATAGCTGACTAAATTAGCCTTAGATTAGTCGTCTATCTATACAGCTAACGTTAGCTAGTGAACATAATCAAGGGTTAGCCCAGTGCTGTTTAACGTTACCTTGGTCAAAACAATTATACTTAAAATAACTTCATGAGCATAAATGATGTTGTAACCTTATAACGTTCCCCACCAAGCATTAGCATGAGCTACTTAGCACATAACGTTAAGCGATCGATATTGCATTGTATCATCAAATTAAGTCTCTGCTGTATTACTGTGTTGTAAGTGGCATGTAATCAATGACAAAATGATGCTGTGTGGCAGAAAGCAAGCTGTATTACGGTTACTGATTATTATTTTCTCTGTGACATTATATGATTTACAGTTACTCTCGAACGTATCATCTGGGTTCCCGTGTTTTGAGGGAAGCTAGAGTAACTAGAGGGATCAAACGTTTTATGATGCCACTGACACGCGACTAAATGAAACGTGCCGTGTCATTAAAATAAAATAAACAGATTTCACTGGGTTTGAACATTGTTGGAAACATTTGGAATAGTGTAAGTAGACAACTCAACAAAATGTTGTGTTTAGACTTTTTAATGCAGAAATGTTACATACTGTACCTTTAAGCAGAGATGGTAAAAGTACTCACTTCCCATACTCAAGTAGAAGTACAGATACTTGTGTTAAAAAATACTCTGGTAAAAGTAGAAGTACTGATTTAACTTATTTACTCATAGTAAAAGTAACAAAGTACAGGCTTGGAAATTTACTTCAAGTATAAAAGTAAAAGTAGCCTTGCGAATGACAACCATTTTTTATGCAAAGCTACCTGGACCACACAAATGTTACTAGAGTGCAAGCTGAGAAACTTCAGTGGACATGGTAAAAAGGCTCTTTATATGCCATTCCCTACATTTTAAATGGATGTCTGCTAATAGGCCTAAAACATTGCATATATGATTATTTTGACAAAGACTGGGACTCCAGGCTAATAAGATTCTGACTGAGTAGCAAGATATGCCTTTAAGCAATATATTAGTACATGTGAATTTAAATGTGAGTCAATCTGCAGGATGAAACTAAATCCCAAATGCCCCACAGATGTTAAGGAAAGCATTAATTTAATTATGCTAAATGTAAGCATTAATTTGTTTAGGACTGAATTAATGTGGTTTTGATCTTCATCCCTACAAAGTAGGGTAATGTAGTTTTCTCATAATGCCGTGCAGGGTCAAATCTCTGGGATCAGCAGGGTTTTGTTTAGCCTCATAAAATGAAAAAACACTACATAGCTTTGCAGGAGGTTATATTCGAGGATTTCTGCATGACAATCTAATTAAAATAAATGCAATAAAGCCCATATCTCCCTCAAGGCAGTAAGGAGAGCTGTGCCTGGCAGAAGTTTGTTGTTGACTAGAGTTTACTCTTTGCAGTGGTGTCAGGATCTCGATCTTGGCTGATAATTGACAGATTCAGACTTTTTCTTCAGTATCAGTCATCTAGGTGATTGTTGTCTGCACAGTGAACAGGAACTGCTAGTAGCCAAAGCAGCATCACTTTCCATTATGCAGATGTGCCAAAATGTAAACAAACACCACAGAGGTGTACTTAGTAAGTAAGTTCAATATTCAGACATTCAGCCACGTTTATTCTCAGTAACCTTTCATCCGTTTTCACCAGATTAGTTGTGAAGTGTGGAATAAAGCGGACTGATGTTGCAGGGGTGATGTTGACACAAGACAGGCAACTGACTAGCTGAAGTTAGGAACCTTCTCAAAAGTGCATGCTGATGGGCCGAAGAAGCTTATATTTTCATAGTGTTTTGTTGGCAGCTAAATATGAGGAGAATAATTGACAACTGAATGCAGAACAGAACAATTTCTAACAACGCCCAGTATAATCTGAATATTATCAGATATTTTTGGGATGTAAACCGATACAGAGAGTAGCTTTGTGTTACACCCCTAATTTATACTTAGGGACTGTTCGTTATTTATTTAAGGGGCCACCGGAGGAGTTTTGGGACCTTTAGTCAAAATAGACATTACCCTCCCCTCACCAGTATTAATTTTTCTATGACCCTCCAAAACGATTTGGAAAAAAGGAATGACCCTCCCCCAACAATGTATTGATACCTTCTGTACTGGTTTGCACTTGGCAAAGATATACAGATTCCCATTGTTTTTTTTACAGCAATGACATATGTGGCTAAACCTCTGCTTTCTGATCTGACGCATCACACTCCTCTGTTATGGTGTGGTGGCCATTTCAGTAGATTTACTCAAATTACTAAAATAGTTGTGGAAACACAATAAGCATGGAAACTAAATGCACACTTCCTGCATTACTGCATTACTTCAAATCTAAGTTACTCCTCTAGTAAACTAGTATTCACATGAAATAAAACAATAAAACATTGAGACCATTCAGCAAAGCACTCTGGGTAACATTCAACACACAAACTGGTTGCTATGGACTCGTCACTAGGCTTCCTCCACTTCGCCGTTTAAACAAAGTGGAAAGTAAGTCCAAATCTACACAAAACCCACAATCAATTAGTATGCTGACATCAAATGTGGCATATGGGAAACCTTTATTGCAACTTTGGCATGGCAAGATGTCCAGACTAGCAACAGTCATTTTCGTTTTTTGCGTACTGCTGCTCCCATCGTCAGCCAGGAAATATTTTTTTTACTAAAGCAGTATATGAAATCAGATGTATTACCTAACACCATTTAGTTGTTTTGTGTTATTTAAGATATTTATAAAATATCTGGTCATGCCAGACGTAATTATTCCACTCATTTTTTAAACAATGCAATTACCCATTTCAGCCACCAGGGGGACAGTGCTCCCCCTGCCCCTCAGCAAACTCATGGGTCAGACCCATCTGGTAGCGGGGGCCAAGACTGAGAGCTAAATGAAAAAAATATGCACCAAACAAGCCACTTTGAAATTTTGCTGTTTCTATGAATATAAAACTTGGGTGACCTAAACATTTTTGGATGACCCTCCCCTCAACAAAGAATAAAAAGACATGACACTCCCCTATTTTACTCTGGTGGTCCATTCCATAAATACCGAACTGTCCCTTATTTTAGGATTTCTCATATCCCATTTCAGTAACTGCTTATACAAGGCATTATTTTTTAGGGTGCGTGCATAACGGCTTGATTATACTCCGGAACCGACTCGCACACGGACAGCTGCAGACATTATGGACATATTATAGTGTAGCTCTGTTTATTGATTCCGCTTGGTTAGGGTTAGTTGTCCATGTTCCAAACATGCACAGTAGATCGCTATGCTACCACTTGTAGCGGAGTGGCTGCGGGGACATGTCCGAACAAGTCAGTGCGGTCCCAATAAAATTGGCAGTGCGCTGATGAACACATTTACGTTACGTATACCCCAGCGGACCGTTCGTGGAAAGTAACATTTCATCTTAACATCCGTCCACAGATTTAAAAAAAAACAAAAAAACAAAACAGACTTTAGGTTAACTCTGGCCCATGAACAGTTATGTTTGTTGATTTGCTCTGGTCTTGTTGTATGTTCTTGTTCATTTACCCAATAAACAAATAATCAATCAATTGCTGTGACACCAGGACATTGACATGTAACTTGATCGTGCAAACACGTCAAAAAAAAGGGAAAATAAAGTTTAAACTCCAAACTGTGTCCTAAATAGCTGTGAATGAGCTTTGGCAAAAACAATTTAGGTATAAAATACCTGAAAAATCTGGGCTGGTTTGATGCACTGTGTGCAGTTTACTGATGTAAACGGGCAGGCTTTGTGGGTAATTAAGTTCTAATTGACAAAATGTTGGGTACTGCAGTTTTAATAAGATGAACAAACAAATGAAAGGTTGACAGAAAAATCTACAATCTACTGCAATTCAACAACACCTTATGTATCTGTATTCCTCTGCAAAAGGACTTCAATGATGCAATTTTTCAACCCTCCTAAAACATTGGCTAGTACTGTATGTTTTATAGAAAATGTAGTGCTGCCCAGGGTTACTACAACACAAGAATAAAACATTTTTATAGAACGCATCTGTCATATTTAGCTTCAGCGTCTTCACTCCCGACAACTCAAACCACTCCGTAAAGGTCAAGGAAAGACTGTGGTCTTGGTCGAGAATTTAAGGTCAACTTAAGTTAACTCCAACTTGCATCTTTAATCATGGTGATTATTCACTACAGATTTTTTTTCTGACCTTAAGCGAGAGTTTTGGTATCCTAATCCAAACCATGCCTGGGATGCAGGACTCTAACACCGGTCTCTGATGACATATTCTTGTGCTTTTTACACACAATCATCCACCCTAAGCAACACTTCCTGCATTGGAACAAAATGTTTCCTCCCAAACATATTTTCCAATCCAAATTAGTGGTGTATAAATGTAATTTGTAGGAAGCAGGGTTACATTTTCATGGGGAGGATTTGGACCTCAGACTCTCATTCCATGTTTGTTGGTAACCTGGATGTTTCCCTGAATTTCTGATACTGATCCATGGACGTCAAAGACACCACACTGCTGGAAAGTTACCTCCACATTACTCTCCATTCTCTTAGTGGAAAGCTCAACTTAAAAACTTATTTTATTTATTTATTTATTTTTTTTAAACGTCCACACACATTCCCCCAAAATAGCATTTGGCACAAAATTGCCATTTATGGCTATGAATTCAATGTATTCATTTTGACAAATTTTAAAGTTACTGTAGAATTTTTACACGATTATAGCATGGCATTCATTTTTGTTTGTAGAAAAGCCAAGAACTTCAGCCACTGGTCGGAAGAAAAAGAATTATAGCTGGTGTCAAGTTGCTCTTTACAGTAGATGTGTAGGGACTACAGAGTGTATTTACAGTGACATGATAAGGCATCACAGAGCGTGTGTGCTAAACTAACTGGCAAAATACTTTTGTAGCTTGCTTTTTTGTAATCTGTACAATCTGCTGACAAATATCTTTAGTAAAAGACCAGTATTAGCCTGATATATTTAAGACCTATTCGCATGGGACTGGTATTACCAGGGGACCTAATGTGATTAAGAAATTTCCACGAAATTCCCCATGTCCGCAGGAAATACTAGTCCCGTGCGAATAGGGCTTAACTTCAGTTTTTACAGGAAAAAAATATATGTGATTATTGTATTTTTGTCACAATATCTAGTACCTGTGCATTTGGAGTAACCCTAAATATATCAAGGCTGTAAAACCACCAGAACATCATGCACAAACATTCATCAGATTATAAACAAATACATTTTTCTGCTGTTTTCTTGAGCTCAGTCAACAGATTAATGACAACCGCAGACACTAAATATTTTCCTTTTTGCTAAGTACTAAGAATTACTACTTTAAATAAACTGCCGCCACAAAAACAAATGCTAAAATGTCCTCTTTGCCTTTTTAAACTATCACTGCTTGTATGCTTTTTCCTTGTCTCCCTTCTTCCTCCCTCTTCGCAGAGGACTCGCTCCCTACTTTGAGAAGAATGTCGACAGTAGTTCCCAGTCGTTATTTACTCATTTCCCATGCCTCCTCTTCAATTCTCACTAACTCTGCCACAGAAACTCTTCTCTGCTTATTTCTGCCAGTAGAGCTATGAAATGCGTTAAAGGTCAAATGTCTTGAGTTTAACTTTTGCTCCACTTTTTCTTACAATACCAATTAGTTGTTTTTTTTAAACCTACTTTATTATCTTTTGTTTTAATTGTATTTATTTTATTCTTATTGTGCCAGTCCATGTGATGGCAGATTTTTTTAGTAGTATTATGAGGCTTAAAAGTGTCCCAACCTCTACTATATAAAGAGGTAATTACAGAGTGAAAATACATGGAATGGCTGCTACTAAAAAAAAAGTTCAATTCCATGAAAATTAAAAAAAAGGGTCCCATTTTGTGTTAAACTGTATAGTGAGGCAAAAACATATCCGATAATCTCACTTAAATGTCGTTTGGACCAAAGTGGCCCGGCTATTTGAACTGGATCCATATCTAAATACTTTACTACTTACTATTAGGTGTTTAGCGAAATCCAAAGATATGTATTAGTAGATTTCCCATTTTTTGGAGGGATTGGTTGGAAAAGGGAATTGTCACACTGGGGGATCTGTAGCTTGGTGGCATATTGAAACCCTTTGAGGATGTGGTACAGCAATTTGGAATCCCTAGGTCTCAGTTTTTTAGATATTTACAACTTCGCCATCTGTTAGTGGGGATTTTTAGATCCAGTTGTTCAGCCTTGAAGGCACAAGAAAGTTTAGATAAAGTGTTGTTGATATAAGGAAAAGGTCATGAGGCTGCTGGGTATTATTCTATGCTTATGCAGAACCTGGGGGATGGAGCCGGGACAGCCCTCAAAAAGACATGGGAAATGGATAAGAGTATTACACTGGATGATGAGGAGTGGGACAGAATCTGTAGGAATATTAACACAATGTCATATATATACGAGTTATATTCAGTTCAAGATTATGTATCGCTTGTATTGTTTAGAATTGGTCTTAAATACACACCAAATTGTTGGAAATGTAAGACAAGAGGACGGCCAGTTACTTCATGTCCTATGGTCCTGTGAAAAGGTCCAGGAATTTTGGATACATGATAACCTATGTCGGACTGCAGAGGCCCCGGTTCCATTCAGCCCAAGATTATTTGTTCTGGGAGATGGGTCAATCCTAAACGGGATGGATAAGCACATGAGAAGCTGGGTCCAGACTAGTTTAATGAAAGCCATGAAAGGGGGGATTGGTCCAGGTTGCAAATTGTATGTTGTTAAAAAAAATATAAATTGTTAAATCACAGAAAAAATATTGGAAAAAAATTAGATACCATGTCTTTTTTAAATATGAAGCAGGTTGAGGTGCTATATAAATACTGTGAAACTATCAAAAGGCTAAATCCACAGAGAAATGCACACAGCCCGTAATCAGAAATGGTGCCTTTCAACGAGCCGCCAGGACTTACGTGGGGTTGTGATCTTTCAACTATACCATATATTGGCGCTACAGTGCAGTTACGGTCATTTATAACTCGGAAACGCTGACCAATCAGAGCAGACTGAACTTTTTCGGGAATGGGTTTAAAAGAGACAGACGCTGAAATGGAGCGTTTCAGGCAGAGGGTGAATACAGGTATATCAGACAGACCGTATGAGAAAAAAAAAAAAAGTGTTTTTTTAACAATAAAGCATGTTAACATGTTCTAGTAGAAACCCAAAATACAAGTATGAACCTAAAAATGAGCATAACATGGGACATTTAAGGATCATAACTATTAGGATTAGGCTCCATTAAAGTTTGTGGTCTCTTTTTCAGATTGTCCCTTCTGCCAAACCGGAGCTACAGCGACAACGGGCAGACGATACTGGCCAACGAGCAGTACTAGGACTCTCTTGGACAACTATGAGGATGTCCTTGACAGAGCTGTGACATCCTCAGCTGATGGGAGGGACCTTCGACTTAGTTTGGAGACGAAGACTTCATGGCCTCTTTGATTTCAACAGCCTAATGTTAACTGACCTGTTCATGAGAAGGTTGTCTCACCTGGATATTCACTCTTTGATCTAGCATCAACGTGTGACTTCTTTTTTTTATTTTAATTTTTTTTACACGTTTGTTGGTGCTGTTCAGGGTTAGAGGCATCAGACAAGTGCAGACAGTGAGATCTGACTCTTGGGGAACGAATGAGGCTCTCTTCACTGGATACCAGTTGCTGTCCGCATCCACTTTAAGACACAAGTACTTATACGCATACAGGGCCACGAACAGATCAGACCCAGCTTACATCCAGGACAGGTTCTCGCTCTAAAACGTGAAGAACTGTTCTTCTCAGTCGAACAACTGGATCACAGGAGGTGAAGATCGAGTCAGCGGTCCAGTGCCACAGATCTCCGAAAACTCCAGCAGACTACAAGCCAAACTCTGGCTAACGTGAGGGCTGGAGTAAGAGGCCTCTTATGCTTTCAACCTCTATGATGACATTCCATCATAGTTATAGCAGAGCTAACTGCCAGCTGGTCACACAGGTGACTGCAGGTCTCGTTAAATTAAAGTTCAGTTTATTGTACAGAAGTTTGTATTCTTGTCTTTTACCAGCATCGACAGCACTCTGAAACTGTTGAATGTAATGTCGAAAGTGGACGTTTTTATTCTTACCCTATATTTTATATTCCATTTTGAAATAGCTGCAAAAAAAACACGAAAAGGCAGAGGGTGTAAAAAATAAATAAATGACTTCAACGCAAGGCAATTTTGTGATGAAATACAGCATCATAAAAATGGTTTGTTGACCATTGTGATGAAACACTTGCCTAAACCTTTCATGGCACATCAAATATTGTTGCACTTACCTCTGTGGGTTGAAAGTTTTGAATGTGTCCACACCTAACAGTGATGTTGTGTTGGTTTGGTAGTGAAGCTCTACATCATTGCAGCAAGGTGGAAAGCTTAATGGCCAGTGTTGAAATCCCTCTTCCTGCAAGGGGCAACATTGAGACATATTATTGTAAATAAATAACACATGGTTTTAAAGCACTGACAGTGCATATGCATCCAATCAGTCATACTGCCACAAATGTATCACAACAAGTAAAAGCTTGAGGAATCTAAAAAAAAAAAGAAGTTTGGTCTGATTAAACATTTGTGAAATGAGCACAATTTCTTTAAATTTACATATCAGCTCATTAGAATATAGCGCCACCCATGTGAGTAACTCCACCACGACTTGAGAACTACCTTTGCAAAGATGTGCCGTTTGTCTCTCGCAAGCCAATCAGAGCAGACTGGGCTTTTTGGGAGGGGGGTTAACAGAGACAGGCGATAAAACGGAGCATTTTAGACAGAGGGTGATTACAGTTATATTAAGACAGACAGTTTGAGAAAAAGCATGTAAACATGTTCTAGGACTAGTAGAAATCCCAAATACAAGAATGAACCTAAAAAAAGAATAATATGGGACCTTTAAATGCAGAAAATGGTAAATAATATGAATATGTTCCTCATTAGACTTGATAAGCATATTCAGGCCAAGGTGAATATTAAGGTCTGATTTCACTCAAATGACGCATTAGAGACTTCGTCCACATGTTGAGTTGGCTGATGGTTGGACTGTGTTTTAAAGTGCCATTAAGTCATTTTTTTTACCACTAGAGATCAATATTCACTCTTGCTAAGCTTTGATTTGGTCTCTATTTTCATTACCAGCCATTTGTTTTGGCTCCGTTTTGGCTCTCTCTCTGCCCTTTTGTGTTGGGCATTAAGCATATTCTCAGCACGTATGAGCTAGTTTGCTTGCATCAGCCTCCTACAGTAGGCTACATAGGAGGCCTGTGAGAGCCAGGGCTCTGAAAAAACAAAATAATTGAAAAGTGGCCAAAAGCAATTAAATACAGCTAAAATCAGTATGGAGCTTCAGAGTCGGCTGTTTTTCTTAGTGGGGGTGGCAGTACTAGTGACCTGTTCACATTACTCAGAGCCATTTCAGTTAAAAAGGTAAATTAAAAAATGCCTCTCTTACACAGGAGTTAACTCTTCTCCGATGTTTGATGCTCAGTTTACATATCTGAACTGCATCTGTCTCTCTCTGTCTGTTTATCACAACACGTTCAGGAGATTGACACACAGAGGTGTGATACCATCTCAGCCGCCCACATTCGGTCATCATTATTTTTCATTTAAATTTCTTTATGCATATCCGCCTCAGAAAAGTCTAGCTTCAAAGATGACGAGCTGAATGAATGTCTTGTTACAATGTGACAACTTTTAATAGTTCACTGTGCCCTGTATTTCATCTTTATTGTGCGCAATGGAGATGACGAATAAACAGAGAATTTGACAGTGAGTTGGTGTAAATTGATTAATATCCGCTCTTTAAAATGTGGCAAGTCTTTTGAACCATGCAAATTTATCCAAATCCTGACATGACTTCAGAGTCGGTAGAGTAGTGTAGTTATGGCTCTTTTAACATGCATTATTTATTACAAAACATTCTGCATTGTACCTGTATAGTGGAGCTCTACAACAGTCTTGATTCTTGACTCTTGTTTTATGGCATCTAAAGCTCCCCAAAAAAACTATTTTAAAAATAGTATTAAAGTAAAGTATTTTTTTTCAGATACAATAAAGTTAAAATACTTTGTAAGTATTGAATTCTTTGTGAACAGTGTCTTCCTTCTACAGGAGATTGTCTTTGGGCATGCTTTGTCTGACAGTAGCCTAGTTCTTTAACTGCATGTGTCTCCATGGGTGTTTAGCTTAGCACAGAGTCCTTCCCTACATATGTACCCGCAAAATTCACTTTGAGACGCCCTGGAGAGGGAACCACTGCCCAGCACCAGTCAAATGTGGTAATTAGTCAAATCTTGCCAACTGATTATTTTAAAGGTCCCATGACATGGGGGTCTTTGGATGCTTTTATACAGGCCTTAGTGGTGCCCTAATACTGTATCTGAAGTCTCTTTCCCGAAATTCAGCCTTGGTGCAGAATTACAGCCACTAGAGCCAGTCCCACAATGAGCTTTCCTTAATATGTGCCATTTCTGTGTCTGTAGCTATTGAGGAGGAGAGAGAGGGGGGGCAAGGTGAAGGGTGGTGGTGTGGTCTTGACCAACTGCCACTTTTCTTGTTTGAAAGCCATGATGTCTCTCTCTCATGGGTGGGCCAAATTCTCTGGGCCGGCAAAGCAGAGAAAGGGGAGGTAACCTTGCTCCTTATGACATCATAAGGAGAAGATTCCAGATCGGCCCATCTGAGCTTTCATTTTCTCAAAGGCAGAGCAGGATACCCAGGGCTCGGTTTACACCTATCACCATTTCTAGCCACTGGGGGTCCATAGGCAGGCTGGGGGGACTCATTAATGTTAAAGAAACTCATAAAGTGACATTTCCATGCGATGGGACCTTTAAGCAAATACATTTCCCCCCATTTAAGGCAGGTGGACAACTATTTTAGCCTTTGCACACCTTTTGTTGATGATTTACACATAACATCAGATAATCAAGCACAGACAAATATTAGGCTATTACATGTGGGCCTGAAACGCATTTTAACAAGCCTTTATTACGGTTGGCGGTGGCAGGCCTATTTGGTAACAGCAAACACAATTATTCCCAATCATTCCCTCCACTGCTGAAAACAATCTTTAAGCTGATTTGCTTGTTTAATTGATGCTGCTGCTGGCCATTAACCAATCAGTGTAAATCCAGAGGAGGAATTCATTATTCTGTGAGGCCTCTCAAAACTGATTGACTCAAACACAATCTCCCTGGGCTTACATACTATAGAAATAAAAAATACATCATGAAGATCTCTAGGCTTCTCATTGCACAAATTAGTCACGTTAGTTTTTGTAGGCCTACCTGTGTGAATCCAGCCTAATCTGCTTTTCCAACATGACAATAAAAAAACTATTTTTCAGGATTTAAAATTTTTAAATAATTTTCAGTTTGCCTATATGTGGAGAATCTAACACAAATACGAGTTTAGGTCTACAAAATGCTCTTCATTAGAGGTGGAGAAGTAAACCAGACGTACATTTTCTAGACCAACCAGCTAATCCCTGTCCCTGAAGTCTTCTCTCTTGTAAAACCGCAAAATACGGTTCGAAAACACTTTCGGTAAAGCATACATTTCACCTTTGTGCTGTTTGTCCAATTTCTAGTGCTGCCGGTGTCTTCTTCACCTCATTGTGGTGCGCCAAGCCGTAATGGCCTCATTACTGCCCCCTGAGGCCAGAGGGCCCAAAACACCCACTGGTATTTGACAGTAATTGAGAACTGTAGTTGTAGTGTGTGGCCACAAGGGGCAACTATGAGCCCATTCTACACGTTAATACAAACTTCGACACTAGGGACATATTTGGTGGGATTAATGTTTTATCAGAAGTGTTTATTTTTCAGTTTTAAAAGAGAAAATAAAAGGATGGAGACTAACTGGTTGGGTTTGGCAAATGTGGAATGAGCACTGAGACCCACAACTTGCTTGTGTAACCATCCTGTATGAAGTACGCCTGTGTATGAATAATGTAATTATCACACAGTACTGACATTAAGTGGGTTGCCAATGTATGTGTTCAGTTGTCAGACTGCAGAGATAAGAGAAAGCAGCAGAAGTTTCTGTAATGTCAGTTCTTACATCCTACCTGTTTATCTCCTCACTGCCACTAGATGTAGCTACAATACTAGCCACTAAAATAGTTTTTTGCTGGTGAACTCCTCCACAGGTGCGTTCAGGTTGATTTGTTATATTGTGGAGACGCTTTTTTTTCACACTACACTTGACATGGCACGGTAGAAAAAGCACAGCTGTAAATAATAAAATTATTGATGACTGAATTCCATTTAGCTGCTTCATCTTTGCTTTTCCTACGTTTTGAGAAAAGTCAATTTAAGGCCAACTTGGACATGTTACATTTGTGCAAAACATTATGCTTGTACAAAACCTAAACTGTCATGAACTGTTTTACTTTTTTTTGTAGCATTGTTTTATAACTTTTTTTTATTACTGTTTTTACACCCAATCATTTTACTGTTAAAAACTTGGAAAGTTGTTCGCTCAAAAAAAAAAAAAAAAAGAGATGGCAAACAGCCTTTAAAAAAAGTGTATTATTAGTGCACCAATTATTTACACATAAGGGCAAACATTTCATCTCTGCTTACAGATTTCTGGTTTCCCATCACTTAAATGTAACTGTCAATCAATGAGCATTCAAGTAAATTGATTAGAAAGAGGAACTTCTACAGCTGCACATTAAAATAGAAAGAAAGAATGAAAGAATGAAAGAAAGAGTTTCTGATATTTTTGTTTAGTGTTTTCAGATTTTCTTTTTTTACACCCTTTATTGAAATTGCTCATTGCTGATAAGCTGTTAAAAACATTTGGCTTAAGCCCAAAACACAGTAAGAGTTATACAGTAAGAGGGTTGAGTCAGAGAAACCAACCTATTTTTTTTGTGTCTATGAAACCAAATTAACTTCTTTTTAGTTACAATTTGATATTTACCTGGTTAATCAGCAAACCGCAAACATTACCATTTCTTCATGCTGACTGTCATTTTCAAGAAAAACATAATTATTACTCTAAGTCATCACATAATAACTGCATCTTCCTGGGAAAGAGCACAGGAGTAGGTTGCAAGCATGGACAAACATTTCTGAGAAGGTTTTAAGATTATAGTATATTTTTTTTAAAAGCCGTGTGTTTTTTAAATATAGGCCTACCTAACCTCACTCAAGCACTAAAAACCAAGTATATAACTTTGTTAGAGTTGGTCAAAGTTAAGTAAAGTTGTGTGTGTGACTTTTCCTGTGTTACAGCTAAATCTTCTTAATCATTTACGTTCCTAAACAGACACGTCAAGGGGTCAATGGATGTGCTATTGTTCAGTGTCTGCTGAAGGACCCTTGTAATCCTTGAGAAATGATGGGGGAGAAGAGAAGGTTAATTGGTGGCATGTCAAGGGCTTATCAGGAAGTAACTCTGGGTTTCAAAGGTCCTATCTGGTTGGAAAAGGTCTGTCAAATTCAGCTTTCATGTTTTCACGGGTTGTTTACCTTATAGCTCAATCTGCTACATCCAAAGATACTTGAAATATGTACTATCTATATGAAATGTGAAAATGCAGTGCTTTAACCCTTTGCCACTCTGACGGCCCAGCCAGCTTTTTGTCTTTCGGTGGCTGTAGCAGGAGATTGAGTGACCAGGGACGGACTGGGGCTAAAAAACAGCCCTGGACTTTCTCCCAAATAGGCCCATCATCCGGCCATTTGCCCGGGGCCGTCCACGACAGACTAGCCAGGATGTCCTGATACTATGCCACGATACTATAGCCTTGTAGCCTATCAGACAAGGTATTCACAGCAAGTAACATCTCAAAACCAATGATGATAATTGGGGTTCTGTTTATTAATAAAGACTCAGTCTTCAAATAAAAACTAAAAATGTACAATGCCATTACATCTTCATTGAAAATAAAATACAAATAATGAAATGTCACTGGCTACAGAAACCCCAAATTACACAAACTTGTAATTATAAACAGTACAGAGTATTACTGACAACACCTTCAGAGATAAAGTAGGCTACTTGCTGTCCCTGAACATGGGGATTAGATATATTGTAGGCCTATACCAAAACTACACTGAGAGTGTTAGTTACTATATACTATAACTATTCAAATATACATGTATATAACATGTGTTGCTTTGTGTAAAAGAATTAGCATTGAATAACCTATTTAATATTTTCTCAATGTCATATTACACTTTTGATCAATTTTGTTTGTGAAGCTTTCACAACCAACCCCCAGGTCTTTGCCAGTTCCACAATAGTAAACGCAAATATGAAAGACGAGGAAAAACTGCACTCTGATGGAAGACAGACAGAAAGTGCAAGCTAGGTTTTTTTTTGGTTACATTTGGTGAATTATTTAGCCCCCTTCCCTGTTTGTTAGCACGTTTAGAGTGGTACGATGCATTCCTGATGTTTTCCTGTTTAATTTAATACCATAGTCATCATCCTAGCAGCAAAACTGAGCTCACTACAACCTCTCATATACAACCAAGTGAAAACTCGGTCAACCTGCGATTCATTTATAACGCGTTTAATGTTTCAAATTGACCTAACAGAAATTATTAACTACGTTGAGTTTGACAGCACTAAATGGCACGATCATTTTCATAATCATGATGCACACTCATGTTGAGCTGACTATGCACTTCGCTAAGATAGGGATAAAGGCAGCCTACAATGTTTCCAGCTCCTGGCACTTACCAGTTTTGCTGATGTGTGTGAAATTAATTAACTCACGTCTAACGATGTAGGCCGACTCTTCCTCTTCAGTTTTATGTTTACACGTAGCATATAAGTGATTGTATTTGCGCCCCCTGCTGTTGGCTGTTAATATCGCTTTAATAGACTTTTTTTTGGGGCCGACGGCCGTTCTGGACTTTTCCAGAACGCACAGATTATCAGTCCGTCCCTGAGAGTGACGATATTGCTAAGGACCCCACCAACCTGTCATGTGCATGTCTGGAAGGGGGCTAAATAACGCTCCAAAGTTAGACAAAATTTTGGTGAAGGAAAAACTTTGAAACGAGTCCCTTGACCTCTTACCTCAAGATATCTGAAGGAAAATTGGTTCTATATAGCCACGACTCTTCCCTTTACAGGCCCACTTCATGCTAACCCTGTGCAGTATAAATGTGTTCGCCTATTCTTAAATGGTGTGTTTGAATATTTCTTTCTGGGGTCTTGGAGTTGCATAACTTGGGTATGACTGGAAAGCTGAGACTCTTGTGAATTCAATGAGACCAAATGTATTCATGTTTGATGTTTTTTGATTGCCATAATAGCCATTTCAATTTAGTGAAAATTTAAATCATAATTGTCACTGTTTTAAATGAAAAGTTGTAAGAGCCGTGAGAGTGAACGAGAACTGTAACGTTGGTGGCCCAAAAATCAAATCAAAGAGCTGTTCTGTGGCGTGATCTGTTGGTTTGCCACTCACTATGAGTCACTCACCCTCCGACCCGGAGGTCCGTGTTTACCCGCCGGTAAATCTCCACTGGATGACTTGCTTCAAAAAGGTTGAAAATCCACAACTTTCCCTCTTTAGCGTTTAGCTAAGCACAGCGCCATTTCAACACTAAATAACACTGGCTTGGCCGTGTCATCCTCCCCAGCTCCACCGTCTTATCAAAAATTGTCATGTCCGGTTTCAACAAAACAAGATGGCGACGGCCATACTGCCAAACTTTAGGCTTCAAAACAGCATTTCACTAACCAATGGGTGACATCACTGACTCTACGTCCTCTATTTTTAAAATCTATGGAATTAACCAGTTCTCAACTCCATCTTGAATCTGAAAATCTGTATTTCTCAGCCTCAAGCCCATTGGTTCCTCCTAAAGACACACGTCTTTGAAATCAAGGCAGGAATTTAAAGTAAACATTTTTAAAATAGGCTTAATAATTCCCTGCATCAGCCGGGCACTAGTTTTTAGCAAATCTTACTCAGACAGAAGGAAACTGTGCATTTATTAGAGACTATTTTTATTGGCAGATTTATATGCATTAGGTGTTTTATTGAGTATTTCTGGCAGCAGGACTAAATGTTGCATTGACTCAAAATAAACTACAGGGCCCATGTTTATCATTATGAAAACACATGTCACCCAGTTTAACAGTGGGGCTCATTTCTGTGTTTTTAATAGTTTTTTTTAGATATTGGAACTCTGTTATATCAGGCCTTGGATATACATACAATACTTGTAATTGTATGATATTAGAGAGTATAAGAGGTATGTTCTGTCACTCAGGAATGTCATTTGATTGATGGTTGACAGGTCAAGAGGTCACAACCTGTTTCTGACGCAATAACAGTCACTCTATCGGAAATTCCGTTGGCTAGAGAAAGGGGGGTGAGGAAGACAGGAAATAGATGGGTAGAGTTTAACTACTGTAGCAACCGGGGAGAATTAAATTAAATATCTTTATCAGTATTTGATACATTTAACCGCCTCATATATCTGAGAGAACAAGAAATGGTGAATGTTTAAGACACAGCTAACCAATGAGACAAGAAGGGGTGATGACTGTTATTGGACAGTGGGGTGCACCCCCACTGTCCAATAACAGTCATCACCCCTTCAATGTCTTTTAATAATATAGGAATGAACCGAAGTGTGAACTATTTAAGCTGATATGCCACGAAAATATTGTCCATAAAATGTCCTTAAACAGTAATAGAGATGGAAAACGATTGCGTACTTAGTCCAAAAATCATTAATATATGAAATGGAACAAAAAGATAGCTTGGGGCAGGATAACTTAGAAAATAAATAAAAAATGACCGACATTCCCTGTACCATAAATATGGTATTTTTCATCAGATCACACAAATCACAAATGGTATTTGAACACAAAACATTCATTGTGACTACTTTCTTTGAATTTTGAGTGATTCATTCAACTTAGTCACACTTTTTTTGTTTATGGTCAAAATGACCGCCATACCGGGGATGTAACATTACTAAAATGAGCAGCGGATCTTGCTTGTTCTTTTGCTTATCTGCTGATAAGCAAACACTTCACTGGATAAAACACATCAGGTAAGGTAACGTTACATGTGTTGTGGAACGGAGCTAAGCTAGCTAGCTAGCGAGCAAGTTGAGCATCAAGCTAGGTGACGTAGATTGTGTGAGATGAGTGATGTAGTTCACTGAGCGGTTTTACACAAAACTAAGTGGTACTACGACAAACCTACGACTAACTGAGACTTTCTTCGGTTGAAAAATTATCTTTTAAATTGACGAACATCATATTTGTAATCCATGGCTCAATTCAGACGGGCTCAAAAAATAATTTGCCTCTCCCTGTTCACTACCGTTCGTATTTTTTCGAAACATAGGTCCCATGAGGTCCACCGGAAGGGCCGTGACTTTGGCTCTCTATGTGATCAGTGTTAAAAAAAAAAGTGTGCTTGTGAGATTTTTTGTATAAATACAGCTTTTAAAATTATATTTTATTCTCCTCGACATACACAATAGTTGTAAGAAAAGATTCAACTTGCAACCTGACCCAATTTATTTTCTTTGTGATACGCCAATGTTAAAAGTAAGTACTTCTAACTTGAAGTCATATGACTTCACCGGATGCGTTTATGTTTTAGAGACGTTGCATTGTAATTTCCCAATTCAGAAATAACACATTGTTTTAAATGTCACCAAAATGTAAGTCTTACAGACAAGATATGGTATGTTCAACATGCATTTTAATTTGTGAATACAAAACTGATTTTGTATCATTTTAATGTAACTAGCAGAAACAGATTTGTATTGATTGACATTGACAATTCCCAGTGACAAACATTGACATTCACTTAAAAGATTGGTTGTGTTTAATGTGGTGAAAGATGCCGAATGCCTGAATTTGTGAATACAAAAACATTCGCTAAAATTACCCACCAGTTGTTGATGGAATGCACAATGCAGCAGTCAACTTTCCCTTCTGTGACATGCTGCCAGAGTGATATAGAACCAGCAGATGGGTTGTCTAGCTTTAACCATCTGCATTTCAACCTGAGCTCAATTATTTATAATAATAATTAATTATACAAAATATATACATACAGAAATGAGTGCAACTGACAACTTGGTCTTAATATTTGATGGCCTGTTCAGAGAATGACCGACAAAGTATATATCACAAGAGCAGAAACTAAGAATTTAAGACCACAACTTTTATCCTGTAACAGTATCACTGAAAAGACCCTGGCGGGTGTTGAAACGGCAACTATGATTACATCAAAACTCTGACTCAAGCAAGGTTCTTGTTATTTACTAGAAAAGAGAGGTTTTAAGAAAACTATAAGAGATTGTTAAAAAATAAAAAAATATGGGAAGCTTGTCCCTCCAAGCGAACTGCTATTTTATTTTTGAATTGGTATATCCAAATGTGATATTGTTCGACTTTGTATTTCTATTATTGTTATACAATGTTCTGTTAATTTTGTTTTTGTTTGATAGATTATTTTAATTGTCTTTTTCTATCTACAACATCTATCAATGTTGGAAGATCTCAAGTAGCCTAGTTTCTCCCTTTGACAGGGCAAGGGACCTCTAGCCAGTTGTCACAGCTGAGGTCAAAGGTCAACCTCTGCTCTACAAGCGCTTACACACACACACACACACACATACACACAGCAAAATATGAGGTTATACCAGCAATTTGCTCTCCACTGACAGGAAAAGGACCACGATATATGAATAACAATTTATGCAAAATGATAAACTAGGTAATGGGATTAAAAGAAATAATAAACGGCTGATTTTAGTCCAATCTCAAACCGTGATTTAAGGTCCATTGGTTTCAGTCTGTTAGTCAAGCAAGCCACGGGAAGGGGTGGGAGGAAAGGCTAACACTAATAGGCGTGAATGGTCAACAGGCACGCAAACGTCACCATACAGTATGTTCAGTTAAAAATCTGTTACACAGCATCTCCAGTTGCCACAGCTAAGGTCAAAGATCACAGTTTCCTGAGCATAGACACAGTCACACAGTCCCACAGACGCTGTGACAGTTTGTCTTTATCCGTTTTATGTTTTCTTTATATGGTCATGGGGTGCCAGTCAGGTCTCTCGCCTGACATCTAAGATAGTCTTAGTTGGTTAAAGTTTTATGTCAGTAGTATTTTGTATGTAGGTTATACAGTATATATAACCACACAAGTGCGCACATATAAAAATGTACACCCTATACACATTAAACAAACAAAAAGAGTAACCCAACAAAACACAATGACACAATTCAAGGTTCAATGAAATGTTCATATATTTAACACAAAAATTAAGTAAAGTCCCACAGAAAAAAAAAATGTATTGTCCAAAATTCCATATATTGCATAAATGCAACAGAAATTAAAGACACTTAAAAGTTAACACTTACAGACTTTAGTCTAATCAGTCAGTCAAGTAGTCAGTCCAGTCAGTCCCTGAGTCCAGTCAGGGGTTGAGCGGGAGTTGTGAGGGTTAGTACACAGGAATTAAGTGTATTGAGATATGTTTGTATTTCAATACAGCCTGTAAGTAAAACATAAGCTACATATAAGGTTTTTACACCCAGCTGACCGCAGCGTGGAGACAGCTGTCAGCCGTGGCAAAATGTGATCCGCTCAGATTAAATTGTGATACAGCTGTAGGCATTTAAAATAGAAATGTAATTATATTTCTGTAGGCTACGTAGATGTGTTATGTTAAAAGCTACAGGCTCATTACAACCACATTCTTTAATATTCATTATGCCTACTCATTCATCCAGAAAAGACAGCAACAGGTGCATATTGCACCGTGGGTTGGAGAGAAACGTATTTTCAATAGCTCTGTATGTCTGGCAATATTGCAGAATTGACAAATATAGTTGACTTGACTTGACTTGACTTGATGTGACAGGAGTTGGATCCAGTGTGTCAATCAATTCTCGCCACGTTTTTAGGCATAAAATGTAACATAAATTAGGCTATGAATGATATCTGAACAACCTCCTCTGTAAATGCCTTCAGAAGTAGATAGGAGTGAACCTGGAAAAGTTGAACAAACAAAGACTGATTTGGTATTCCCCTGGTTATCTCTACGAAAACCTTTCATTCTGAGATCTCAGTGTTTGGTTAATTTGGTTTTATATTTTTTATTTTCTTCGTTGGGTTTTTGATGTTTAAGTTGTGGTTTGAGTACATAAAAATAAAAGATTATTTTTTATAATCTCAAGTTGAAAGTAGTACTGGTTGTGGGTGCATTTTGTTTCATGCCCAAGGTACGAGTTAAATGAAGTATGTGAGCAAAATAGAAAGCCTAGTGCTGTAAATTAACATACACATGCAAGGTTGTTGTTCTGAGAAGAAAAACAGCAAAAAGAACCAATAATACACTACAGTTAAATGCAAAGTTACTTTGTTGTTGGTGTGAGTTAAAAAAAAAACTCAGTCAGTCACTATATTCTTATGTTTGTAACTTGAATCTTGTATCGTATTGTCTTGCTCTTCACTTAATTGTTTAAATAAAGTAGTGCTGTTGTTTTGCCCAGTTTATTATCTTTAAAAACGAGCCAGCTGTTTGTGATAACAAAATATTCTTACATACTACATTTGAACCACATTTCACTTAAACATTTTAGCTTAAACTCAATGTTATTAGTCCATCTTAATTGACTAGTTTACAGAAAACATAGCAGTCACAACAAAAGGACGGAAAAGACACGTGTCTGAAGCTGAATTAACCAATAGCTAAGTTCACATTTTCCTAAATGTACAATGACAACAATTTCAATATTAACCATACCCTTTGTAGCTTCATCAGTAGCTAATTCCGATTGGTTTTAAAAACACAAATCAAGCAACAATTCTCAAGGTTAACAACAGCGATAGCAGTAATTTGCTGTTAGCTAGCAGCTAAGCTAACTCACCGGAGTATTCAATTCACATGCCGTTTGGACGCGGTCGGCAGCTACACAGGGTTGTTTAACTCCTCTTTCACACTTTAAAGAATCTCTCCTTGTTTATCGTCGCTAGTTTTCTACTTTAATCAAAGTGGTTAGACCATTTCAACTATACAAGAGCTACCTGCTGGCGCTACTATTGTGTTCACGTTGTGGTTGGACTTGGACCTCTGCTGATGTGTCTGGCTCTGGCACACGCATTGTTTTAGTACCTTTCTAAGCCAGGCTAACATAATGACTTACAAACTCGACACACTTCTTTTTAGTTTCTAGGTTTTCAACAGTGAAAAATCTGACAGCTTTTTCGAACTAGCGTCCATGGAGAAGCGAATTTCTGATAGGGTAGGCCAACTGATTGCTGTCAAGATCTGAGGTAAGTCACGTAGTGCCCTCTGGGTAGTCTAGTTTATGTAACGTTAGGGTCATTACCAATCTCTCAGTGGTAGGCTACATGCGAGAAGTAGCGGTACGCAAGAAAAAAGTGCAGGTACGCTTAAGAGTAAACTGTAGAAGTGCCGGTACTGCGTACCGGTGAGCACCAGTCCACTTTGAGCACTGATTTTAACAGTTCCCTTCTCGTACGTCACCATCCTCCATTTGATATTAAAACAAATGAGCCACTGCAATGTAGCAATTTACGGAAAACGTTTTTGTAAATGAACACCTACATACAGTAGAGTAGTACACTAACTAGACCACAAACTGCACTAACTGTATATTGGCTCTTCACTACATTTTAACTTCTTACAGACAGACAGTCTGTAAGAGGATCTATGCATATTGCGTTATAACTGTTCTAAATCACTAACTGGTCCACAATTTGCAATATCTGTATTTTGACCCTTTAAGCGGTAGCACAGACTGTCTATTAATGTATAATGCTTTATCACCATATCACATTCACATATCCTTCGGTTTATTTACTCCACACGTTTGTGTCAGCTTTGTAATGCCTACTTAATCTGCACTTTATGTAGCCTTAATGTAGCCTATTGCACGTTGTACTCCTGTATTGAAAGTGAAACTGTATGTTGTCTCGCACGCTCACACTTTCTTAGCCATGCTCAGATAAAAAACCTTTAACTTCCTAATTTTATCGAATGTCAGCCAACTTAAGCTACTGTAGATATGTTCTCAATGTACGTTAAACTGACACGTATTTAGGAGACTTTTTTACAGACTTCATGTAAACTAGAGCTGTAATCGGGCCTTAAAAGTACGGCCCGAAAACACCCGAGCCCGACAGAGTTCGGCCCGAGCCCGACAAGTACATTTTGATTGATAGCTTTTTAAAAGCCCGAACCCGTTTACAGCCCGACTGTAAAGGCCTCCTATCAGCATCATTAGAGTGTCGGACACGCGCTTTGCACCGCGAGCGGGCACACGCACCACTCGGCGGAAAAGGGAGAGAAAGAAAAAAGAGACTGCGCCGCACTCACAAAGCTCCTTTGTCTTTCGTAAAAAATGAGTCATTTATACATTTTTTAACATCATTTATTCATGAATAACGGAGGCTATAGGCCACTTGGAAGTTGGAACATAGAAATTAATAATTAAGTCCTCCAGAGACCAGCCTCCGTTTCACCTCCTCAGGATCCATTTTCACGCTAATCGAAACGCATCAGCTGACCGCTCATATACCATGCAGCCCGAAGCGCAAGCCCGAGCCCAGCCCGAGCCCGTGAAAAATAATAGAAATTAAGCCCGTCGGGTCCCGTCGGGTCCCGTCGGGTTCGGGCAAAGATCTTCAGCTCTAATGTAGGCCTACTGTAAACACCATCCACGCCTTGAAATCAAGCAGATTTACTTTTCAAATAAATACCAAAACATTCCACACCAACTTGTCAAGATGTGACGTCTATGTCATATTTTGAATACTGCGACTAACAAAGTGCATTACTTGGCAGTGGTGTTAGGATCAGATTTTGGGAGTCTGTTAGAGGTCAAAAGTTAATTCTGTCAGTCACGAACGCAAAGACACTTCTACAGAATTTTTTTTGTTTATGCTTAGCCGTTTCTTTCATCGTGGTGGATTGCTTTTTCCTTTCCAGCATCCCATATGGATTAAGATAAACTAAAAAGGCAATTATAGTAAGTGTTTAAATCCATTCATATATTTTCTTGTTCTTGTTTAATAAGTGGTACTTTGCATTTCTAAATAGATACAATATAGATATACCCTACAATTTTCCTTATGAAAGTGAGAGAAGAATTGCTACATTTACAGTTTAACAAGGTTAAAACAGGACTAACAAATAAAACCAAACTGTGTATAGTGAGATGAAAGGCTACAGTGGGACATGTGGCATTTAACACTCAATGCTTTTTTAGCTTGAGTGGTTCTGGTTGTGTCTGGCCATTATTTAATCTAACGACATATCCAGTCTAAAGATAGCAAGAACGTATGCGGACATAAATGTACAGCTGTTGACATACCGCTGATGTCTGTGTGACTGTATGTGTGTGCGTGTGTGTGTGTGTGTAAGTGCTGCAGAGCAGAGGTTGACCTTTGACCTCAGCTGTGACAACTGGCTAGAGGTCCCTTGCTCCGTCAAAGGGAGAAACTAGGCTACTCGAGATCTTCCAACATTGATAGATGTTGTAGATAGAAAAAGACAATTAAAATAATCTATCAAACAAAATTAACAGAACATTGTATAACAATAATAGAAATACAAAGTCGAACAATATCACATTTGCATATACCAATTCAAAAAATAAAATAGCAGTTCGCTTGGAGGGACAAGTTTCCCATATTTTTTTTTTTTTTTTAACAATCTCTTATAGTTTTCTTAAAACCTCTCTTTTCTAGTAAATAACAAGAACCTTGCTTGAGTCAGAGTTTTGATGTAATCATAGTTGCCGTTTCAACACCCGCCAGGGTCTTTTCAGTGATACTGTTACAGGATAAAAGTTGTGGTCTTAAATTCTTAGTTTCTGCTCTTGTGATATATACTTTGTCGGTCATTCTCTGAACAGGCCATCAAATATTAAGACCAAGTTGTCAGTCGCACTCATTCCTGTATGTATATATTTTGTATAATTAATTATTATTATAAATAATTGAGCTCAGGTTGAAATGCAGATAGCATTAGAACAGGGTAAAATGCAAGATAGTACTACTTACTTTTATACTTACTTCATGTTAGAACTACTTACTTTTAACTCCTTATATAGACCTAACATGATAAACTAAAATGATCTAAAAAGGTACTCTGTGTCTTTCCTACGGCAGAACTGATGCCTTGACCATTGCTTTAGCATGCACCGTCTACACTTGTGTAAAATAAACTGTGAAAGTTGCATGGTTAAAGCTAGACAACCCATCTGCTGGTTCTATATCACTCTGGCAGCATGTCACAGAAGGGAAAGTTGACTGCTGCATTGTGCATTCCATCAACAACTGGTGGGTAATTTTAGCGAATGTTTTTGTATTCACAAATTCAAATTCAGGCATTCGGCATCTTTCACCACATTAAACACAACCAATCTTTTAAGTGAATGTCAATGTTTGTCATTGTGAATTGTCAATGTCAATCAATACAAATCTGTTTCTGCTAGTTACATTAAAATGATACAAAATCAGTTTTGTATTCACAAATTAAAATTCATATGCATGTGTGTGCGAACATTAGTGGCAACATGACAATATGTACTGACAACATGAACTTTGTGTGTGTGTGTGTGTGTGTGTGTGTGTGTGTGTGTGTGTGTGTGTGTGTGTGTGTGTGTGTGTGTGTGTGTGTGTGTGTGTGTGTGCGTGTGTTTCATGTGTAAAATGGCACACAAGTGCAGGAAAGTTGTAGGACTGTGTGTATGGATGAATATTGTACTCTTTCCCATTCATTTCCTACGGCGGTCATTTTGACCGTAAACTAAAAAAGTGTGACTAAGTTGAATAAATCACTCAAAATTCAAAGAAAGTAGTCACAATGAATGTTATCTGTTCAAATGCCATTTGTTATTTTGTGTGATCTGATGAAAAATACCATATTTATGGTTGTACAGGGAATGTTTTTGTTGTTTTTACTTCTCACTGGTTTGCCCATTTGAATTGAAAACGCAATTTCCGGTAGAGTGTTTGTGTTAAAGGGGTGTGGTGGGAAAAGGGGCGTGGTTTGGGCGTGGGAAAAAAGAGTCGTGGTGGGAAAAAGGGGTGTGAACACGGATCCCCGGGCCAGAACGAAGCAGGCACAGCCAGATGAGTACAGAGCAGCGGAGGACGCAGGAGGGCAGAGGACACTGTGAGCCAGACATACGGACCAGAGCTAAGCATGCACAGACATACAATCAACATTTTTTTCAAAACTTAATGCCTGATTTGAGCTAAGTTATCCTGCCCCAAGCTATCTTTTTGTTCCATTTCATATAATAATGATAATAAGTGTTGGTCTAAGTACGCAATCGTTTGCCATCTCTTTATTACTGTTTAAGGACATTTTATGGACAATATTTTCGTGGCATATCAGCTTAAATAGTTCACACTTTTATTTCACACAGGCACCGTTTTTTTCTTTTTGTGACAACCTGCGGTTCATTCCTATATTACTAAATGACATTGAATGCACCCACACTGTGCAATAACAATCATCACCCCTTCTTGTCTCATTGGTTAGCTGTGTCTTAAACATTCACCATTTCTTGTTCTCTCAGTTATATGAGGCGGTTAAATGTATCAAATACTGATAAAGATATTTAATTTAATTCTCACCAGTTGCTACAGTAGTTAAACTCTACCCATCTATTTCCTGTCTCCCTCACCCCCCTTTCTCTAGCCAACGGAATTGCGTCAGAAACACCTGTTGACCATCACTCAAATTTTTTGACAGGTTGTGACCTCTTGACCTGTCAACCATCAATCAAATGACATTCCTGAGTGACATACAGAACATACCTCTTATACTCTCAATATATAACGCTAAAGAATATCAACAGACATTAAAACTTTAAAAGAAGTGTGAGATAGTGAAGTTTGATAATTCTGGGCTTATGCTGTCAATTTGGTGCCTCCTCAGGCATCCACCATAAAACTCACCAGGAAGCTGAGGGTCAAACTGTGAGACGATGATAAATGGTCAATTAATCATCTTTAAACTTTGTTATTATGGTCAAGATGCATTTAGCATTCCTTACCCTTGCATACGGTGGCTGAGACAGTTCAACACAAATATAAACGCTACAACACAAACACAAAATCTAGCAGATTTTTTTACTATTTTTACACCTATAATCATTTTACTGTTAAAAACTTTGAAGGTTGTCCACTCAAAAAAAGAGATGGCAAACAGCCTTTAAAAAAGTGTATTATTAGTGCACCAATTATTTACACATAAGGGCAAACAGTTCAGTCCTCAGGCGTTCATCTCTGCTTATAGATTCCTGGTTTCAGGTCACTAAAATGTAACTGGCACAGGTGCAATCAATGAGCAATCAAGTGAATTGATTAGAAAGAATTCTACAGCTGCACGTTAAAATAGATAGAACGAAAGAAAGAGAGTTTCTGATATTTTCGTTTAGTGTTTTCAGATTTTCTTTTTTACGCCCTTTATTGAAATTGCTCATTGCTGATAAGCTGTTAAAAACATTTTACTTTAGCCCAAAACACAGTAAGAGTTATACAGTTAGAGGGTTGAGTCAGAGAAACCAACCTATTATTTTGTCTATGAAACCAAATAACCCTTTTTAGTTACAATTTGATATTTACCTGGTTAATCAGCAAACAGCAAACATTACCATTTCTTCATGCTGACTGTCATTTTCAAGAAAAACATAATTATTACTCTAAGTCATCACATAATAACTGCATCTTCCTGGAAAAGAGCACAGGAGTAGGTTGCAAGCATGGACAAACATTTCTGAGAAAGATGACAAGTATATTTTAAAGAGCCTGTGAGTTTTTAAATATAGGCCTACCTAACCTCACTCAAACACTAAAAACCAAGTATATAACTTTGTTAGAGTTGGTCAAAGTTAAGTAAAGTTGTGTGTGTGACTTTTCCTGTGTTACAGCTAAATCTTCTTAAACATTTACGTTCCTAAACAGACACGTCAAGGGGTCAATGGATGTGCTATTGTTCAGTGTCTGCTGAAGGACCCTTGTAATCCTTGAGAAATGATGGGGGAGAAGAGAAGGTTAATTGGTGGCATGTCAAGGGCTTATCAGGAAGTAACTCTGGGTTTCAAAGGTCCTATCTGGTTGGAGAAGGTCTGTCAAATTCAGCTTTCATGTTTTCACGGGTTGTTTACATAATAGCTCAACCTGCTACATCCAAAGATACTTGAAATATGTAATATCTGTATGTATTGTATCTGTAGCTTTTTGTCTTTCAGTGGCTGTAGCAGGAGATAGAGTGACGATATTGCTAAGGAACCCATCGGTACCAACCTGTCATGCTAGCATGTCTGGAAGGGGGCTAAATAATCTGTATGAAATTAAATATGAAAACGCTAAAGAATATCACCAGACATACCCTTTGAAAGAAATGTGACATAGTAAAACTCAGGATGAGGATCAAACGTGATTAATGATTGATTAATGATCAATTAATTATCTTTAAACTTTGTTATTATGATCAAGATGCATTTAGCATTCCTTGCCCTTGCATGTATTTTTCTACTTAAAAAAAAAATTGGCAGTACTTGTAAACTCATTGAGTCTGCCCAAATCCCTTATTTATGATGAGCCTGAAAAGCAGCATCAATCAGTGACTTCATTTAACATCAATAAAATGAGGATTAACATGCAGCATATAAATGAGTAGTAGTAATAACCATTATCATTGTTTAAAATGACTTGACCTTAGTCACCATGGTAACCGTCATCCACTGGCAACAATCCCTCCCTCCCTCCATCTCCTCTCTCCCCTCCCCCTCTGCTTGGCTTCATTCGGGGGGGGGGGGGGTTGCTGCTCCCATCATGCTTTGCAGAAGGAAGCAGGAAGAAGCCAGAAGCAGTCAGTGAGCAGCAGAGTGGACGGCTGTATAGACAAAAACAGGCTGATGGTGGATGCAGCAGCACCAGCCAGGGAGGTATGGCTGGTGTTGCCTCCTGTTTGCTCCTCTCGTCCAGTCTGGGTGAGTCCTCACACGTTTGACTTGTCACTTACCAGAAAAACAAACAAAATGTGTCCAAAAATCATGCTGGACGGGTGATGAAGCTTGTAGACAGTGGAGCAGACGTGCAGACAGATGATGCTGCCGGTGGATTTAGTGGGGCAGTGCAGTAATCCTCTCAGGTTGAAGGGTGAGGGGTCTGCTTTTTGTCCGTGGCAAGGGATATGTGCGCACACACACACGCACACACACACACACCAAAAAGCAGCCCCCTTTCCATTAATATTTCTGTAATAATTGTGACTCCAATCTTCAATTCAATTTTATTTATAACAGTGACTGACTATATTAGATGAAGTGAACTGCCATGTCTCCACACTGACAATGATGCCATTCAGTCCAGCATATAATGCACACAGGAACACACCCACACACTTGCACACACACACACACAGATTCATTTAGTCTCAAAATGTGAATTTTAGCCCTTGTTATAGAGAAAATCAGAAACTCAGTCTTTTTTTTCTTATTAGTGACAACCACTGCATTCCCAGGATACATCCCCTAAATGATAAACAATGTACCTCCCATTCCTAGTGTTTCAGTAAGCTTTTAACTAGGCTGTAATCACTGCCGCGCTGACAGAGGCTCTCTCAGTCACCAGTAAGGGAAGCTCTACTGCAAAAACCTACTGATTAGCTCAGTTCAGCTTAAATATTCAATGTTAAAGGGCCTGTTTTGACTTGGTTTTAGCATCTGTCCTAAGTGATCCAATCACAAGTGGACAGCTCTAAGTACGTTTGTTTTTACCTGGCAGCATAATGTTTCTCCAAATGCGTCTTGATTGACCACTTGTGATTGGATCTCACTTCCCCGCTCTATATGCAAATACCCGCATACATCATTTCCGTTTGCATATAGGCTGCTTGTGTGTGTGTTTATAAGTGTCAGTTGTTACTCTCACATGAATCATACATTAGAAACGTGCGATGACTACCGTTAATGAAAAAGCGTTGTCTGTGTTCCAACATAAGGATGTCCACTGGCGGAGCCGGGACCTGTGCAGAAGAGAAAGCCCATAATTGCTTTTCAGTTGGTGCAAATGTTGACAAGCCCCACCCACTCCTGCCAACCAAGCCAATAGGGAAGTGACTGAGTGAGGGTGAGCAAAGGGCTGCTCTTATCTCACTATGTATCCAGCAGTGATCACACTCACAAATACTACTGTCTGGCCGCTCAGACGACATCAGAGAGAGAGAGAGATAGAATGAGAGCAAGTTAAGGCAGTCAACACAGAGCATACTTAGCATTAGAGACCTGAGGTCCTGTTTGTCCCTGTGCCAGTGACTCTGCAGGTGAGTGTGTCGTCACATATTGACTGGAACTGTGTGTTCTTATCATTTGGATTTAGATGTCTGATAAATGACCGCTGATGCTTTCAAAGTTGGGTTTTGTTCCACCTGAAAAGCATCTGCAGTTATAACATGATGGAGGAGGAGAGTAGATGATGTTGTTATGCGTTGTAATGCGTTGCTTGTGAGCACAGATTTGATGATCTGCAGGTGAAAAGATGTGTACGGCACATACAGGATACATGCTTTTTAATAGGTAATTCAGATAATATCCTGCAGTAACCATTAACATCCTTTCATAGCCTACTATTTTGAGCGTATCTACAATCTTAAATTGCATTGTGTAAATTGAAAATTGTATTGGACAGTTAAGAATTACAGGGTATGTTGTATATTGGTCTCTGCATTTTGGAGAGCATTACTTAATGGGCAAGGTGTTGGTTGGTTCCTTCTCTCGCCTTAAAAAGTAGCAAGTTGAGTATTTTTTGAGTCATTTTCAACACAAGTCGTCTAATATCTAGTTTATTAAAGGCAAGCACTTGAGAAGGACAGTTTAGGAGTAATCACTGTATCCTTTATGATTTTCTTTAATGCCAAATCTATTTGCTGTTGGCTTTGCAAGTTCAGTTAAACATGAAGACTTGGACAATGATTTAAAGCTTTTTCAGGGTGCAAACTACGGGGGAGATAGGGGGAGCTCGGCTCCCCTTAATAAGACATGGGCTCCCCTGAAAACGGGATTTGTGAAATTTTGAGGGGGGGGGGCGTGAGCTCTAAAAATATTGACAATGTGTAATTTTGACGTGCAATTTCAGTTTTGTGTAATGTGATTATCGTGGCTTATTATGTTTAAAATTGCAAAAATATCATTCATTCATTCATGCATGACGGCGATTTAAACCTACTTCACTTCAATAGAGACAATTATACCTGCTATTGTTGTCGTGAGCATCAAGGCGTGGCGGCACTGCGGTGCAAATTCAACTCATGTTTAGTACATGTTAACTGAAAGATTCATAGAAAAAATATATAAAGTTGGAGGCCATTCTGCAGTTAGCATGATATAGCCATGGCAAAAAGAAAACAAGGCAGTTTAACTGATTTTGGTTTTACTAAGAAATTGTGTAGCGATGACGTTAATAGCACGACCGATTCTCCTGCTGCAAGCCCTGTTAGCACACCTCCCGCCGGGGTGACAACGCAAGAAGAAGCTGAAGAAATAATGTCCTCTCTGTCTGAAGATGGTGGTGGTAACAGCTCGTCAGAGGCCGGCCAAGATCCTAACCCCTCTTGCTCCTCTCTCCCGTTAAATTGGAACAGCCAGCAGTGGAGAGACTGGAAGAGCCGATATACATGGCTGTTTATTAACCCTTGTTGTCGTCTTTAACCCTTGAGAGAGATTATCTATTGATGGAATAGCTGACAGTGTAACGCCTTTGCATCTTGAGCAAAGTCACACTTGGTCATTGGCTGCATCCTTTGGTTTTATTCAGAATAGATGCAAGTAACAGCTGCATGTTTTTCAATTCACCTTTTCACATTTTAATAGCAAAGTTCTTGTTGTTTATTTTCAGACTGGAGGAAATTCCAGGTGCAACCCCCAATACACTTTTGTTTGCGGAGTAAAGTTGAAGCTCAAACGGAACATGTTAGAGGTTGTTTCCCATGCAGGGAGATCACAAACTAAAACCTATAAGTGTTGCTCCTCCAAAAGGCCTCAGGCAACACTGTAACTACAGTCTGCACACACTGTGGACACACAGCACTTGTTCAAATGCTAACACGATGCTGGCTAAACGAAAAGGATGGAAGCTTGGGATGCGTCCCTTAGGCTTAATTGAACGGAGGAATGTTAGGCCTATTCTTCGGTAGCCTGAGTAACTTTAACCGTTGTTCATGTGAAATTTCAAAGACAGCCTGATGCTTTGTTTATAGACTATTTGTGGGTAGCTGTTTGCTGTTTGACATATCTATTCCTGTCGATAAAGTATAATAGGGTAAATCCTGTATGGTGCATACACTTGTTCGCTGTTATGTATCTTTTTAAGTCATTGTAAGTCGCAAGCGCACGCAAAAAAAAAAAAAGGGCTCCCCCAAAGGCCACGGTATAGTGTGTTTGTGTTTGAATAGATCTAGTTTGGTAGAGATCTCCACAAACAAACAATTTTCTGCATTCTGGTGAATTTTTCTGCAACGATTTGTGCCTTTTCTACATCAAGTTATGGTGCAAATGTCTTTATTTAGGTAAAGGAAATTAAAATAGTTTTTTTTTTTGGTTGCAACCCCCCCTTGTCCCCCCTGTAAATTACGCCTATGGGTGGAACTACCAGCTTGCATCATACTGTATCTTTATTGTTGTGTTTTACAATTAAAAGGGACAAAGGGACAATGGTCCTGGCTTCTGCTTAGCAGTGTTTTTGAAGACTCAGCATGTGGACTGACCCTAAGGGTTTTTAAAAGTCATGATATGTGTCATAAAATTAGGACATCTTTGTACTTTTGGCCAACATAAATGTTAATTTATTATATTTCTATTGTTTTCTGCTGCAGTAGATTAAAAAAAGTTTATATTGAAGATTTTATAGGATGATGTAAATTGTTGGATAAAAATGATCACATTTTGAGGAGTCATCTGTGCTTTCTGTTACGGGGAACTGTGTTTCAGCTTTGAGGTCAGTATGCAGTTACTTTTCGCCTCTTTAGACTTGTAACATGACTGGATAGAAAAGATTTTAACTATGCATGAAAGACAAAATAAGGAAGCTTTCAGGTCATTTCTAAGCAGTGGTGGGGTGCTTTTATATTAAATGATTAAAGACAGGGAACATTGAAACGGTTTACAGAAGCAGCTTTAATCAAAGCGCTATTCAGGGTTGACGCTGAAGTAAATTTTATTTTTTGGTTCCTATAGGTCCTCAGTGTGAGTCCTGTCATGTTCAGCAGTTAATCAGGTGTCTGTGTTTCTATACTTGAAAGAAATCCTTGTTAAAGTGGACATTTTGTTGGCCGGAGTGTTAAACACAAATGCGAGGTACTTCTTGTGTTCTTGACCACTTTTTGGAAGACGTTCGTCTACTATATGTGTTGTACCTCAAAGCTACACAGGCTCATTATTTATCTCCTGTGTCTTTTATCTGAAAAAGGCAGGTTGGATTTGTAAGACCCAGATGAATACAGACTGGACTCTGTATTAGTTTGTTTAAAGGATAATTTCTATGCAAAGTGAACAATTATTGGCCTGCAAAGTCAAACTGCCAAGAAAAGAAAGTCAACAAAGAAGAGAAAACTCATGATGAAACTTAAATCTGATTAGAAACAACTGCAAATCAACAAATCTGATGGAAGTAGTAGCCTACACATGAAAAAAAGTGATTCCTATATTCTTTATTGCCCCATCATATTAATCTGTGACAGTGGCCAGCGCTGCCACAGGAAGTCTAAATCACAACACATACCAGTGTTGTGATGGCAGAAGCCGATAACACATCATTTAGAGTGTTTTATGATTTCTGTGACGGGGTATTCTCTGCTGAGACGCAGCTGCTGCTGAAAACAGCTGAGTAAAGGCCTCCTGCAACACAACCTTTCTCAAATAACAGCTAAACAACACAAAAATGTGTTTCTGAAAACATGTTAGGCGAGGAATATTCATCAGGTTTCCAGGCTAACCTAGATGTCAGACCACAACACAATAGCACAAAGGTATAAATAACCAACAAGGAGTGCTGCACCGGTATCAGTATAGTAAATATAAAATATTTCCAAAACAGAAGCAGTTCAGGTGAAGGACTGGCATGGATGTGGACTAAATACGCCAACAATACTTGTTTACCCAACAATACATGTTTATAAAAATATATCTCACTGTATCATTACAGTGTAGATGATGATGGTGCACTTTTTCCAATGACTGGCTCACAACAGCACATCTTAGTCACTGACTAACCTAACTAATCCTTCTGGGTAAAGGAGCTCATTAACACCAGGCCAACTGTTAAACAGTCTGTACTGTTACACCAGTATTCATTGAAGTTTAACAGAACAGTTGTCTTGGGTGAACTGTAGGCTACATTGATTTGTACATTGGGTTGTTTTTGGAAATAAGAAAGTAATTCCTGACTTAACATTCACACAGGGCCGCTGATTAGGAAGTTTAAAGGATGATGTACAAACCCCCCAAAAACTACAAATAGAACTGTTTCTACAAAGTAAATGTGTAAATGCCCCAGAATTCAAATATACCACAGCAAACATACTACGAAGTGACCTAACAGGAAGATACAGTATCTTATCTATGGACTGAAGCCATCTCCACTGGTATTTACTGATTCCATTTTCCTATCTGTCCCCTATATCTCCCTCCCCTCTCCCCCTTACTCAATGTTCCTGGATGACGATCTCCTAGGAGCACAGCTGACAACAATATCCACCTCCCCGTCCCTCTTCCTCTCACCTTGTTGCATCCTCTTCCTACCTGGGACCATGGAGGAGGTCACTAAAGTCACACCACCTCTCCTGGAACGCCGGGCTCGGCAGCGACAGCCCACGGTATCAGTCCTCAAATCCAAGCTGAAGCAGGGTGTGACCTGCTCCGGGCCCAGAGTCCGATCCACCCTGACCGGGTTCTTCCCCGTTGTGCGCTGGCTGCCTAAATACAATCTCCGAGAATATGTCTGGGGCGATCTAATGTCCGGGGTAATTGTTGGTATCATCTTGGTACCGCAGGCCATCGCCTACTGCCTGCTGGCCGGAGTGGAGCCCATCTATGGTTTATACACCTCATTTTACGCCAACATCATCTACTTCCTCATGGGGACGTCTAGACATGTCTCTGTGGGGATCTTCAGCCTCATGAGCCTCATGGTTGGACAGGTAATGGATCACAAGTGGCAAGCAATGAGCATACAGTTTGGGGTCTTTAATGACATTTTGATCGAAATATCTTATTTAGTTTATTTTTTAAATGTAAATCAAAAGGATGAAGATTATATAAAAAAAAGATAACTATAAATGGTTTAATATGCATTGGAAGGAAAATTTTGAATTTCAATATTCAAATATAATTTTAATAAAATAACCCACTGTTGGGGTTGAGACTGCATTTCGTCCCCCTCTCTCTCCCCTTTCCTGTCTTCAACTTTCCTATCCTATAAAAAGCCTCAATATTTACAGATTGAAATTGGTAATAAATAATATTGCTTAGTAACAATTACTTTTAAATATCAGCCTTTGTGATAGATAACTGTAATGAAATGTTGATCTTGCTGCATTTCAATTTTTTCCTACCAATACTTGTCAATGGGAAGAGGTCAATTAAGATCATGGATCACTTAATGCAACTGAGGATTTTAATTCTTTACAGTTGTATTTCTTTACTTGATAAATGAAGATTTCTACTTGCCTGCAGGTGGTGGATAAGGAGATGTTCCTGGCAGGTTTTGATCTCAATGAGGACTCTGGCCCTGATGCGTTCAATGCCACACTGGGCATTAACCTTACGGCTGGTAAACTTCACAGTGTGGAGCTAATGGGTCTGCAATGTGGGAGGGAGTGTTACTCCATCAGCATCGCTGCTGCCCTTACATTCCTGGCTGGCGTCTATCAGGTAAAGGATAAAGGTGCTATTTTTGACCACCAGTAGGCATAGCACTATGGAACAGATTGAGTTCTTTTCGGCCCTTGTTTTGTTAGTTTCCATTTATAGTTTCTTGGTGAAATACTTACAACCCATTTGCCCTAGAACAACAATGGGCTATAGTGTAAAGGCTATATGGTACAGCATTGCTTTGAGGTAAATGCTGTCATGGTCACAGTAACAACGCTAACATGCTCATGTTTAGGTATAATGCTTACCATGATCAGCATCTTAGTTTAGCATGTAAGCATGCTTACATTTTCTAACTAGCGCTTAACAAAATGTACAGTCTTTGGCATGTGACATTATTTACTGCAGGAATTTGGTTTCAAACCAAAGTATTTGACAAAGTGAAGTTTTGACCTGATGATGGTGCTCGTTAAAAGAAAATCAGGGGATCACCAGTTATTACATTTCATCCTGTGGGGACACAAATGTCCAAATTGTATGGCAATCTGTCCAATAGTGGTTGAGAAATTTCACTCTGAACAAAAATGTGCACCTTATTATGGTAGAGAGGAAAAGTTAGGGAATCACCAAAGTCATTAGGTTATATCATCTGGTAACCATGAATGAAAACAATTTCTTTTGTCAATATACTGCATCATGTACATGCTGAGATATTTCATTTGATAAGTGACTGACATTTTCATTCCCATCCATGATCTCTCTCTCCCTCTCTCTCTTCCTCATCTGCTCTACCTCCCGATCCCCTCGACCAGCTCATAATGGCCGTGTTTCGGCTAGGCTTCGTCTCTGTATACCTTTCGTCCCCTATGCTCGATGGTTTTGCCACAGGAGCCTCTTTTACCATCCTCACCGTGCAGGCTAAATACCTGTTGGGTCTAAAGATCCCCCGTCATCAGGGCTATGGCACAGTTGTCGTCACCTGGATCAACATCTTCGCCAACATTCATAAGACCAACCTGTGTGACCTCATCACGAGCGCCATCTCTATCTCTGTATTAGGTATAGACGTCTATTTTACATATTCCCCATTTGATTCGCAGTCACTATTATAAACTACTTCGTGCTTCTAATTAATGATATACTACACTTACCATAATGACATGGGACAAAGAAATCCAAGTACTGTGCATGCATTTTCAAAAAGAAAAAAAAAACATCATAATTTTCTTTCATATACAGTAGAATAACACTATGAATTATTTTATTATAGTGGCAGGGAAAGAGATCCAGGAGCGCTACAAAGAGCGTCTAAAGATCCCTCTGCCGACTGAGCTGATAGTAGTGGCAGGAGCTACGCTGGCCAGCCATTTTGGGGAACTGAACAGCAATTATGGCTCCAGTGTTTCCGGTCACATCCCCACAGGGTTCATTGCTCCTCAGGTGCCCAGCTTTAGTCTGATGCCACGGTTGGCACTGGATGCCATTCCTCTGGCTGTCATTAGGTAATATACAACACATTTCTCATATTTGCTTGGCTTCAACATGTGGCTCTTATCTAGGTTTTTAAAGATGCAATATACTGTAGCAGCTGGATTATCGCCTGGCAGGGATACACATCCTCATTGTTTGATTGCACCTTTTCTCCAGAACAACAACTATGTACATTTCCTCCTCTATATCGTTTGCATTCTGAGAAAAAGGAAAGTTACTCATTTAAATGATGTAACCACTTGTCAATATATGTCTTGAAACCGATTAAAGAGTTGTCCTTACAAGACAACAATTAAGTCCTAATTAATGTGATTTAGGGATGCAAAAATACATTTTTCCCTTAGTATGAACTGTGTAGGGAAGAAAAAAATTATATTGTATTTACACTTTTTGTTGGACACACTAAATGTATCTTTACAGGTCTAAATCATCATCAGGTCTAAAAGGGTCTTCACATGCTTTTGAGGGCAAAGATTAATTCACAGCCTTAATTGGTAAACAAACTTTCATTTTATCTTGTAGTTTTGCCTTCACGGTGTCGCTGTCCGAGATGTTTGCGAAGAAAAACGGCTATACGGTTCGCCCCAACCAGGAGATGCTGGCCATCAGCTTTTGTAACATCATCCCCTCCTTCTTCCGCTGTTTCACCACCAGTGCAGCATTGGCAAAAACCATGGTGAAGGACTCAACAGGCTGCCAGACACAGGTTAATTTCACACTTTTGAAAAGGGTTTGACATTGGAGTCTGTCCATAGGCCATTTGTAGAATCCCCAGAAAAACTAACCGTATTGCATCTGTTCATGTTAACTATGTCGAAGATGCTCACTATAAAATCCCTCGTTGTTCCTCTGTCTCCATTTATTTCTCCACTTCTCTGCTCCTCTGCCAGATCTCCAGTCTGATCAGCGCCCTGGTCGTCCTTCTCGTCGTCCTCTACTTCGCGCCTTTCTTCTACGCTCTCCAGAAGTGTGTTCTTGCCTGTATCATCATTGTAAGCCTTAGGGGGGCGCTGAGGAAGTTTAAGGATATCCCGGCTAAGTGGCGTGCCAGCCGGAACGACGGCATAGTTTGGCTGGTCACCATGTCAGCCACGGCTCTGATCAGTGTGGAGCTGGGCCTCCTGGTCGGAATAGTTTTTTCCATGATCTGCATCATCTTCAAGACCCAGAACCCCAAGGTGAGTAACGGACTTGATGTCGAATGGCTTTTGAAAGCTGTGCAAATGGCAATTATTCTAGCAAGTGAAAAGAAAAAAAATAACCTTTAGTGATCTCATAATCTCATCCAATCTAATGTCTGACGTCAGGTTTCTCTCCTGGGCCGAGCCAATGACACCGATCTTTACGAAGACATGGACGAGTACAAGAACCTCATGCCACCACCTCGGGTTCATGTCTTCCGCTTCCAGTCTCCCCTGTACTACGCGAATAAGGACTCATTCCTCAGATCCCTCTACAAAGCTGTCGGAGTTGAACCTTTCTTGGAGCTGACTAAGAGAAGAAAGGCAGAGAAGAAGGCCAAAGAGATGTCCTCGAAGCAGGCCAAGGCAAACGGGGATAAAAACAACGGAGAGGTCGTCATTGGACTCATTCAAAGAGAACTGGATTTCCACACGATGGTCTTGGACTGCTCTGCCATCCCCTTCATAGACTCGACAGGCATGGCCACATTTAAAGGGCTGGTCAAGGAATATAAAGAGATAGGGGTGAGCATGCTCTTTGCCAACTGTAACACCTCAGTTATTGATACCCTGCAGAAGGGACAATTCTTTGGGGAAAATGACAAAGACATGAGCAGCCTGCTGTTTCATACAGTTCACGCTGCAGTTCTTCATGCAAACAGTACATCTACAGAAAGCAAGTCAGAAGACTCTGTGGTATAGAGCAGCTAGAAGGACAGGGAAGTTAGGTATGCTATCTTGCCACCTATACAAATAATGCATTAGGTAGCTTTGAGGTAGCCTTTTGGGAAGCTTTGTCCAAGAAAACACGGCAGTACCAAGAATGTTCGATAAGGAAGAGTATTCCACCAAGTACATTTTTGATGCTTTGCACCTTTAAAGAACCGGACCACATGATCTGCTAAATAAGCATTTTTTTTTCAAGATAAAAATTTTTTAATGCAATTTTATTGCTGGAAAAGGGCCATTTCATTAAATATGCCATCTGTGCACTAGAAAGGTGCAATTATTTTGTTAAACTGATGCCCCCAAAACATTGTGTCACATTAGCGATTGCTCTCAGGGGCGTAGCCCAAAATTCTGGGCCCTGTAGAAAGGCATTTTCTATGGGCCTCTCCCCGCATCCACAGCTATTCATTCTAGCATCTTTTTGGGCCCTCCTCACATGAGGGCCCTGGGTCCCCTTTTTCCCCCCAGTCCGACGCCCCTGATTGCTCTAATTATATCTAATCTAATCTAATTATATGATATAATTCCATTACATCATAAAACTACTTTTTCCAAATACACTGGTATTTTAATACCAGTTCTTCTAGCAACAATAAGGGAGACAGAATGTTTTGCAAGTTTAGTTAGTAGAAGATGCTCCTTCATTACCTTCCTCAGCGACAGCTTTACAAAAAAATGAGTGTGGTTCAGCCAGACCTCCTGCCGTCCAGGTTTTTGTGTCAATACAGAGGACGAAAAGACAAAGTATCACAAAATGACCTGCTGCCAGCCAATAATGGTAACAACAGGACAGATACAAGGCCCGACATAGTCAAAGAATAACTACAATAAGTAACAGGTTTGTTCCTATAAAGTTGCTGATTATTACCTGTGTCACTGTCAAAAGCAATGCTCATTGCAATAAAAGCAGTTTTAACTTTTTGTATCACTTGAAGCCTTTGGCCAAAGTCCATAATGGCTCTTATCCAGGATTCCAGAGTTCAGACATGGGGATTCAGCCACTATCAGTGGTATTTCCTGTGGTGCCAGCTATTATGTACATGCAACCTCAAAATCATTTCTAAAAGGCCAGTTAAATGCTTCCTGGCTTGAAGAAGAAGCACTTGTGCATGGCAGGAAGAGAAGCGTCTCGTGACTCACGAGGACTGAGTGCTTTCTCAGACTTAGGCTGAATCCGAATCTTAGTCTTACACAGAGAGAGCCTTGCCTCCAAAACCTGGCCTCATTACAAGATACCTGCCCTGTTTCCTGGTCACCTAACAATGACAGCTATATCTGTTCTAGATATGTTCTTGGTAGAAAAAAATTGCTCAATGAAAGCAAGTCATCATTTTGTGCTTCTGAAATTTATATTAAAACTGATGGCAGCAGGTGATGCCACTTATTTTATCTAAATGGTTCGCTGCCACCGGTTTGTTAAATCAAATGTTTTGTGACTTGCAAACTAAGAGCAGATTTTGTCTCTTTCTTATTAAATCACTGTTTATAGTTATGTCTTTCATCCCGTTGCTGCCAAGTGCAAAACTTGAATTAAAACAATAACAATGTCTAGGAAGTACCCTATGTATGTAATCCTTCAAAAAGGATGTATTTTTACTTTTACTACTTCATCAGTGATAAAATGTAGACATTCATATTTGTAAATTTAGAAGATTATCATTTTGTATTTTAATAATCTTGTTTTGTCATCAAACGTTTTTTCCACGCATTATTTTAAAGTGCTCATATTATGCTTTTGGGCTTTTTCCCTTTCCTTTATAGTTTTATATATCTTTTTTGTGCACGTAATCGGTTTACAAAGTGAAAAAGCCCAAAGTCCACCCCAAAGGGACTTACCATCTCCCACAGAAAACACTGTTCACCAACTGCTCCAAACAGCTCTACTGTAGTCCAGCCTTTACTTCAGAGACAAACGTGCGTCACTTTGTAACACACGTTATAATGCTCGCCTAGCTGCTAGCGTGGCACACCCTCATACTCTGCTT
The DNA here is from genome assembly GCF_010015445.1 of Perca fluviatilis. Classification (NCBI taxonomy): domain Eukaryota; kingdom Metazoa; phylum Chordata; class Actinopteri; order Perciformes; family Percidae; genus Perca; species Perca fluviatilis. The sequence goes on along the minus strand of NC_053128.1, from coordinate 14,329,026 downwards.
CTGACTGACTAGTAGTCAAAGATGGATAGAAGTGTGATGCCTCACTCTGTAGCTAAAACAGAGAGCTCAACACACAGGGTGAAAAGAGGAGCTGCAGCAATGTGAAGTACGACAAAAATATGGTGTTTTTTGAAAATTAAACCATGTAAACCTATTCTGATATAACCTCTAAATGTTAGGGTTAGGAATGAATCTGAAAATGAGCATAATATGAGCACTTGAACTTGAATCGTGATAGTGATTACATCACGCTTTAGGGGAAGTCTGTTTGACTTTCATTTTTGACAGTGTTGACATTCAACGCCTATATACAGTACAAACGCTGCCTTAATGTTCAATACTTGAATTAAACTGACACATTTTTAATGAAGAGCTTGTGTCTGAATTATTGCCATTAACCATGTCTATCATATCAAGGGAGACTCTATGGAGTGTTTTAGCATCTTTCAGCTCATTGTTTTGGATCTATGGCCCACAGCTTTAATGTACTAGTTTCAAATGACATAAACCCAGCAGCAATCTGTCTTTTCAGAAATAATGGTGTGGTTCTTATGGATAATCTGCATACGTCAATATCAACAGCTGGAATTAATAGTTATTGTGATACACTGCCCCTTTAAAAAAAAGCTTGACAACAAATATGCTGGAAGATGCAAAAATGTAAAAAGTAAATGTAAAGTTGCACTTTTTGTCACTAGCTGAAGTCTAAAAGGAGCTAAGAGTATATTTATGTTAAAATTTAAAAGAAATTGTCACTTATTTTGGAGTCAAATTCATCTTTTAAATTAAAAACTAACCCAAATGAAAGTTTCCCAAAATGATGATGATAGTGTTGGCAACCTGAGCAGCCTTAACAGTTAACACTGTGCCGCTGCGTCAGGCTCCACACAACTATCCATTAGTCCATGAGGTAATGTACTCATGGCTATTATTTGCTAACACAAATATTATACTTTCAAACACTTACAGAATGTCTTGTTATGGTCAAAGTAGTTCTGAATGACACAAAAACAGGAAGACAGATACACGCTTACTTAATAGTCCATAGTTACACATTCAGGTATATCTTTTATTTATTAAGAGTAAACACACTAAGAGTCAGCGATTTGTTTGCACCAAGATGTCAATGATTAAATAAGTTTAAATATATGAAAAGGTTAAGTCTTGCACAACTACCATATCATTTAGGGCTCATCTCACTGCTGCAACAAAACTGAATAAAAAACCAGTGAAACTGTTTACTGAAACTGTTTAAAAAATTGTTTACACAATTACAAGTCAATAGAAGATATTTTAAAGATTATTTTTCTGGGTTTTTTTCCCTTTATTTCAGAGTGAGTGACAGTGGATAGACAGGAAAAGTGGGAGAGAGATGGGGGATGACACGCAGTGAAAATCAACTATAAGCCAACTGTACTTTCAGGAGGATTTCCATCATTACAGCATCAGACACCAACTGCACAAACATTCATTACTGCATGAGGCGATTTAGTGATTGCGTATCATTTCCTACAAAAACTATGACACAGCATATACAGAAGTCATTATGGATGACAACATCGCAGGAATCACATCACAAAATAATTGCTGGATTAGTTTTTTTAAATAAATCTGAAGCAACCAAGAGACTTTGTGCACAATAGTAAGGTGAGACAGAGGAGGATTTACAGTATATTTCAGGCGTCTGAGAACATGTGATTTTACCAATAATCTGCTTTGTCATCAGGACATCCCAGTGTTTAACAAGCATGTCATTTCCACTTTGCTGACTGAAGTGAATCACTTTCACTGGCTGAACAAAGCCCTCCACTGTGAAACACTGAGAAGATTCAGATACGACAATGGATGGTTAAATTGGTGAAATCGGACAACAAACGTTTCCTTACACGGAGAGAAATGGGTGAACAGAATGTGTGCGTTAGTGGGATATACAAAAATCTGAAAATGTGCACCCACATTTTCTTTGAACCCTTTCTTGTAAACGTGCAACTTTTGTATCAATGCTGCCCTCTCTTGTTCAATAATGTGAACAACAGAAACCAGCACATGACGCAAAAATGGGATTAATATCAATTAGGGTAAAAAGACATTAAACTCAATGAAAGTATTTGTGAGCTATAAACTGTTTTTTAAGAAAAAGCCTCATCAACAATTTATTTCCCAGCATTCTTTATTCATTCAAACTGTTTAAAAATATAATTTCACACAGGCACTGAAATAAATATTATACATCTCATAAGTCAGCGACAGTGCTTTATCATACAAATGATATTCAAGGAAAACACAAAACAATAAATAAAACAATCATGACATCTTAAAAAAAAAATATTAAGCCAGTTTATGATAATTAGATGTTCATGTCAAATAAACACACACCCTTAAAGGCAAAATGAAGTCGCTTCTTTCAGCACCTGTACAGTGCGTCTTCCAGCTCGGCAGAAGAAAGTGATCGCAACTGAAATTCATAACTTGTTCTAAACATTAAATTGTACTACATAAAAACAAACCATACTGGCCTTGTGGTGTAACAGCAAAGATGATATCGGTCTGAGTTTTGAATAATTTTTTTGTTCTGGTTTATGTTCTCTTCTTGACCCAAAACCGATTGTAACAGTAAGTGCGTATCATACAGTACATATACTCAAAGATAATAAGGCAAATGAAGTACAAACATCACTGGAATTATGTAAAAATAAACACTAAACATTAAAATATGTCCCAAAGTGTACTGTGGGGAAAAACAGGTTTTCAGGTTGCTGTAACACTTTACACTGGCCTCATTTAAACAACAGCATCAAAGAGACAATAACAAACATCTTTCACACATGCAAAAAACACAGTTGCAGGGGTGACATCTCATGGCTGATAATGGATAGCCACCTGGCTTATAAGCCACAGGCGTCGACCAATCAGTGACAGCTTAAAGAAGTATTTCACCACTGGGAAGAGGATCTTTTCATAAAACTGGGTTGCTATGCAGTAGAATGGCGCAAAAAAACGTTTTTAAAAATGGTGCTACATGACCAGAGAGAACAGAGGGAAGGGGCTGTGGTATTCCCTTTTGCTCAAAAGGTAGAATACCTCCGACTACCAGACTGCGCCGCGCCGCACCGGACCAACAAATGCTCCCGCTGTGAACGCGAGCACGTCACAGAAAGCAATATGGCGGACGGCTGATCACAAACTGGTAACAAATCTCGTATTTAAGTTTTTAAAAAAAACAGTAAGCTAAATTGTGTTGTGTTGTAAATTGTGAGAGGGGCGTCTCTCTCTCGATCTGCTTCTATACTCTTTTTGTGTCAGTATGCGGAAGTAAAATCTGTAGTTCGAGCAACAGCTCTCGAGCCAGCGAAATGTCGCAGGATGACACGACGCGCGTAATCCGGCGGTTTTGAGCTGGGAGATGAGCATGAAGATCTGAGCGTTAGAAAGATTGATGGAAGGTTACCATAGTTTATTTACTACATACTACCCACGATGGTATGATACAAAGCTTGTTGGAACTCGGTAAAGTATCCTTTTAAAAAAAATGACAAAACGTCATTTTCCAATGCTGTGAGCTCCAAAAAACGAAATTCCATTCACCTCCATTGCATCTGTGTGGTGGCATAAATCTCAGAGCACATCAAATGTGCACAGCAAAATGCTGTCGCTGTGATTTGGATGAACTCGCCCTGTATAAACACAGCATTGTTCGCCTCATTGGAAATCTCAGTCCGACTATTTGTATGTTTCATCAAATTTAAGTAAGTAGCCCGCTGATGTGGGCTGGAGATAACCAATGGATTTAGCCATAGTCGTTGAATCAGGCCTGTTTTCATCACTTGCCTTGTGATGGCACATCCTGTTTAGTGAAAAGATTAAATCCATTACTCTATTAACGGCAGTTATAGCAAAGGGGGTAATTGTTCAACATTTTGATTACCTCTGTTGCTCTGGGATTTAGGCTGATAGGACACCTTGCTTAGTGCAGCCCTAACATACTGGCTTTGTGAAAACAGTACGTACACCAAAAACACAAATCAAGCAGTTCTAAGAAAACAATGCGCCGTAGCCTTGATATGGTTTCCACATTGCTTTCTTAGATATTGCAGATTGATCGGTTGATTGACCTTTTTAACTATTTGTTCAAAAGCTTCAAATGCTTGAGGCGGTTTTTTCTCTCCCAGAGACAGGCAGTTCACAGTGTCCACATGTACAATTTCCAGTTGTCGTGTTTTTGTTCGGTGCTTTCCACCTTTCATCGAGACATTTCACACAATCTAATCTGGTAGTAAAAGATAGATCAAACAAAGAAGTCTTTGTTCACACAGGCTATCATTTTTGTTTGATTCAAAAGAAAGAATCCTTATGGATATATTTTCAATACTTTTGTACAAAAACACAATCACAATCTAAACCGACCATGAGATAACATGTTCGCCAATTTAAAAACACCAAACCTTAGTCTGTTTCTACAAACCAATTTAAATTCCTGCTTCATGCATTGATATGTTGGTTAAGAGAATTTAACATTTACAGTAGAGTCAAGCCACGTATCTGCTGTTGGAGACAGTAGACTTATAGAGTGGCCTTTGACTGCAGCCAAACAGTAACCAAGTGCTTGGGCTCAGTGAAAGCTACTAGCTACCGTCAGACTCACCGGCTTACACCTTAGCTGCTAATAGCCAGGAGCTTCTGGTAGTTAGTGGTTGAAAAACCTTTAGGCAGCGACTTCTAACCAGCAGCTCACTGCTCAGAAATCTTTGAATATTAACATATTGAGTTTAACTGATGTCTATTAACAATGATAGATTATTGAGTTTAACTGGTGTCTACTAACAATGATAGCTATGAGCCTGCAGCTGATTGCCTTTCCATAACATTTGATCAGTTCAACTTAGCTGCTGCTGGTCTGGGCCGGGCAGGACTGGCTGTGCCTGAAGTGCATGATGTTTAGAGCCGTCTGGTGCCACCAGTAAAACATCACCACCACCAGTACGTGCCACACCTGGTGGCTGGCGCCCAGGTAGTTCAGCTGGCCTAGGAGAGGACAGGAAAAAATGATCTGAATAGTGTTTTAATTTTATTATTTATTTATCATACTTTCTTCACAATGTACGAGAATAAAAATATATTTCAGGAGGATATCTAACATTTAATATCCAGAAAAAGACCAGAGAACAAGCGAAGCATGGCAGTTGGTCAAGGCCACAACCCCACCCTCCACCTTGCCCCTCTCTCTCTCTCCTCCTCAATAGCTACAGACACAGAAATGGCACATCCTAAGGAAAGCTCATTGTGGGACTGGCACTAGACTGAATTTCGGGAAAGAGACTTCAGATATAGTATTAGGGGACCACTAAGGTCTATATAAAAGATGATATACATGTTATATGTTATGCAACATGAGCATGTCCATGTCTGGCTGAAATGGGCTTGTGAAGGAATAGTGTAACGGGGCTCAATTACTTTACAGTAATATGAGCACTTTAAGGTCATCATGGTGCTATAGAGACATCCCGCCCTACAAATCCTATTCTACAGACTAAAGTAAAGAAATCCTTGTTTTGGTACAGGTCCTCGCAATAATCATTTTAATATTTTTCAATGGAAATGATCCTTCCTTCCAATATCGTGAATCATATCGCAATTGCAGTGTCAGTCAAAAATAAATCGCAAGTAGATATTTTCCTCATATCGTGCAGCACTAAGCGGGCAGTGCTTAGCTGCCGTTCATGGTGCTACTGCATCCAGTGTGAACCCGCCGTCACAGATGCTGGACGTAGAGTGGTGCATTTGCTTAAACATTGGCCTCCTCAGTCAGTCACATTTTCTGTAATTGAGGTAGTCGAGACACGTTTTCAGTGTATTTACACAGTTACATTATTTTGACACTCATGGTAGTGCTGCCTTCATAATACAGTGTGGAAATATTTTCCCTCTTTCCATCTGTCAGACCGTGTCTGCAGGAGGTTTAAGGTAAACGTCAGATATGAGGACCTCTAGTGGAGTTTGGACCAAACTACAGATGCAGCAGAGACGGCAGCAGACGAGAAGCTAATGACAGAGGAACCACTTAGGGGTTCTTCACTGACACAACAAAAAAAACAATTAACACTGAAAAATAAATAGTCACGTAACCTCAATCACTGATTTCTTCTTTTTCATTTAAAATGTCTCACTTGGTTTGACACCAAAGCTCCCCACTAACCCTGTACAGAAGAGAAGGACTCACCAGGGAAATATCGTTCAGGGATCTTGGTGACATAGAACAGGAAGGCAGATCCAGCTATCAGGTACATCACTAGCACGCGAGGCAGGAACAGCTGCACATACAAGAAAAACCAGAATTCACATGACTAAACGTTATACAGCGGGGTGGAAGAAAGGGCTGGGATTCATGAGTGAGACTTGTTACATGAACACTAGACTCTCAATGAAGCTGCAGACTAGTGTACTGTATATGAAGGTGTAATAAACGTAAGTATGTGAGCATCTCGCTCTCTGCTCGTTTTCTAATATTACTCGGTTTCCTGACCTGTACAACAGCAGTGGTGAAACCTCCATTGAGCCAGACCCAGTGACAGGCAGGAATCACACTGATGCCAGCCACACAGCAGAAGATCGCCGTCCGAATCCGTTGCCAGTCGTTGCTGAGGTAACGAGGGTGGACCTGAGCACAGAAGACGGCCAGGATCAGGGACAGCACGGTCAGCAGGTAGACCTGTCGCCAAAACTGCAAGACAGGAGAGTAGCCGATTAGATACAGTCCAATCAGAGCTGGAGCCTCCGTTTCTTTATTAGTACACCACTTTGAGAGAAAGAAATCTTGGCTATTCACACTTACAGCGTTACAGTAGAAAGCGTAGAAGATCCCAGGGACATAACAGCCCAGGATGCCAACAGAGATGCCCGCGTAGTCCAACGACAGCCAGCGACGGCAAGTCTTCTCCGACCGGTGGCACGCGAATAGGTGATACCCCACAGAACACAACATGCACACCTGCGATGAAAACACACAGTACCATTACGGACTGGAAGATAGTTGTGAGTGTCATCTCTCACAACTATGTAGTCACAACATCCAACACAAATTAGAGCTTTTTTTATGATTGTCATTATTAGTTTTATCAAGTTTGTTTTGTTTTACCTTTTCTAATGCACTTGTGTGGACAAAGAAAAGGAGGAGTTTAAAGCTTGATTTATGATTCTGCGTAAAATCTATGCCGTGGCTACGTACGTGTAACAACACGTCGCAGCGACGCACGTCGCTCGGTAGCGCTGCATTTCCCCCCGACTCATTTCCTGGTTCTCCTTCTCCATAAACAACATCAAATCAAGGAGAGGGTTAACTTTTCCCGCTACAGATTTTCCACCGTCATCAGAAAGCACAGGGGAGACACTTTGTTTCTCTCACTATGACTCTAGAGTCAGTTTCGCTCTGAAGCTAAATCGCCGTCACTCTCTCTACCACACACACACACACACACACACACACACACACACACACACACACACACACACACACACACACACACACACACACACACACACACACACACACACACACGCACACACGCACGCACGCCGGCCCTGCTGAGATCGACGCACACACCAACGCACAAGTATAAACTTCAGGCCACTTACGTAGGCTACGGCGAAAGCTCTGCGTGGAGCCTTCGCAGGACCATAAATCAAGCTCAAGGAGGAGGATGGGCGGGAAACTATATACAAGTATATAGTAGTATATAGTATACACCTACTGTAAGTGGGACTCACACTGTCTAGTAATAGCATTAACACGTTTCCAATCCCATTATCAGCTGCTACACAACCTACAACACAAACTGTAACATAGCTAACACAGAAACACTGTCTCTACATTGAACTACACTACCATTCCTCTTTGTAATACAATACACTGTGCCCCACCTTTACAACAGTTACACCTAAACACAGCTTACACACCTTGGGTTGAGGTGAACTGATTGCACCTGTGGTAGGAAACGTGAACCTACATGAATCAGCTTGTTAAGCCACACAAACTTGATTTATATACAGTACAAATATTCAGCTAATGAAGATGTTCATAATAAACTAATAATTGTGAACGGCTGTAAAACTGTTAAAGTAGTAACATTACAGACACATACACCTGTAGATCATGCACAGAGAGCATGGATGCTGGCAGGATTAAGGAAAGCATATTATAATAAGCCTGGAATACACTGTAGGTCTTTAAAAAAATTCAGATCTAAACAACACAGTAAACAACAAGATGTGGATGAGGTTGCAAGACTCTCTCTCTGTTATCATCAACTCCAGAAGACGACAATCACAGCTTTTGTCACCCTCACAGTCAGCCAAGTCACGTTTTACCTGAAAGCAGAACAGTCCTATAGTGTAGATGACGTAGTCCTCTCTGTTGGCTCCAGAGGCTGGCAGTACTGAGGAGAGGTCATTGACCCCCAGAGAGAAGAAGAGCAGGAAACCCAGAAGGTGGCTCCAAATGTTCACAGTCTCATTGGAAAGAATGAAAATACTGCAACAGAATAGAAGAAACAAAGATGTACACATGTCAACAAGGGCCAGTCTGTATACACACTAACATGCACAATAGTAATGTTCATACACTGTAATATGCAGGATATTTGCATATTGAGGATCTACATAACTAACACCATAAAGCCAGAAAGTAATCCAACTACCAAATAAGTACAACAATAAATACTCTATTGAACATGACTGGAACGTAGTAAATAACTCTAATAAAAGTATACATTTCCAACATGACTCCCACCTCCTCAGGCAAAGTTTGGAGGGCAGGTGGGCCCTGTAGCCGTCTGTGATGTAGGGGTTTTCTTTGAGAAAGAGGGGGATTTGTTCGTAGGTGTACAGTCGTATCCTCTGGGGTATCAGCACCGGCCAGTGCTGGTAGCTGCCCAGCTCTATGTAGTGGGCAGTCCGCAGCAGCTTCTGGGGCATCTTCAGCAGCATCTTGTACCAGCTCATCTGGTACAAGGCAAGTCAGCGAGGCTAGGCTGAGTTTGGAGGGGGGGTGGAAGGAAAAGTAAACCACAGTTGTTGTTGTTTTTTCAATTCACAGGGTAGAGATTAAAGAGCAGAAAACAGTGCTAACATCTAGTGTTTGTGACACAACTGCCAGTGTTGATTAACCCCATTTAAAAACGTGTGTTTAAGCTAGCTAAAGCTAACGTTGGTAACGTTACCATAGTACTCGTGTTTACCGACTCCATCATCCTGTCAAAAGCCTAGGCTAGTTTACCACTCTGTACCACATCCGCAGCAACTCTTCAACGCAGAGGCTATTATCTATTTCACTTTGAAACAAAGCTTTTTATCTTCAAACTGTGTCTCGGCCTGTTTTGTTATTTGCAAGCCATGTTAGCAAGCTACATTTCCCCGGCCCCCGGTTAGCGCATGCATTGTTTTAGCCAGCGGAAGTGATTGAAAACAGGGTTATAAAGCTCACCATTAGTCGATGTCCTTGTTCAGGCAGTTCTGCCATATCCGGATGACTACCAAGCCAGCATTGTGTTTAAGAAAAATCACATTTTAGTTTAAAAAAACAACCAAACAAAACACATACATATTCTCAGCTACTGGATAACGTCAAACCTAGCCTCTTCTCTCCTGATAGTCAACGACAAAACGGTGCGTTGCTGCCACCAACTGGTAAGTCTGTAGGAGTGTAGCTGGAGCATAGACGAGTGTAGGCTATGCGGTAAAAAGACCATTTATTAAATTGATAAACAAAATAATCTCCAGAGCTTTCCTGCAAAAAAATCTCTTAAATCCTATATTACATTAACTTCTGTTAGGATTAGATTAGAAAGTCTTTCTTAATATAAGCAACATAATCTTACAGTATCTTCAGTGGTTTGAGCAGTTCCCAGTAGATATCTCAACCAAAATTGAAATAAATATCCCTCTCTTGCTTTTGGCGACAATTGTGTATAACTAAAATGCCAATTGTTTACTGACAGTATGAATGCTTTTCATTTAATGGACCAGACTTGTGGCTACACCCTAAAATAAAATAAAGGAGGAGTGAGCAATGATTGAAGGGGACATGCAACAAAAGTCTGTCTTTGTCTTCTAGTCCAACTGCTACACCCAAAAAAATAAAGCCCAGATCACATAATCCACAACAGCCATCCATGAAATGTCCAAGGGGGATCCCTGGCTAGCACAAGATTAAACAGAATGGATACGATTTGCTGACAAAATGACTTTGGTATGCTATTATTTCAGTTGTTTACTGTCATGACTTCATCCTTTTTAAAAGTTGAAATCAAACGTGCCAGGAAGCCACAGGCAGTCAGTGCATCCCTGCAAACACAATGAAATACATAATTACAGCACTACACCACACACAAGAACTCCTGGAATGTGTTGAACATTTCAGATTGATGGTATAGCCTACATGTAACAGTTCATGAGAGGGAATTTTACTTACAACATTTTTGATGCTTCTGTTTGTTAACATGATAAAGTGTGCTTATGAGGACATGGTCATGTCCTGGTGTTGAGGAGACATGCTTGGAAGAAACAATAAGTCCAAAGTCTTTTCGTGTGAGACAAAGGAGTAGGTTTAATTTCTTTTGGGGAGTCACATTTTGGATCAAACTCATGCAAGGCAGCAAATCACTCTGACATACCAAGGGCGTTCTGTTAGCCTATTCAATTCTGCTTTCCATCTGCAGTAGATTTACACGAACATGATGCACTTGTTTGTTCTGAGGAGAAAAAAAACATCAGGCATACAGTACAAATGATTAGGAATGATTTATGCGTCAGTGAGAAATGTCTTGCAATAAACCACTGCTGAATTGTTCATTGACTGAACTGTAATGGGGCAAAGTAATAAAACACTTTTTAGACACTAACAAGACGGGTTTTTTTGTTTCATAGGAGGAAAAATGGCTCCCTTCACTTCTGTTTTAAAATACAGGAATATGTATGAGTCACATTTTCTGTAGTTATATTAAGTCATCTGTACCATCAGTCTGTCATTCTTTATATTTTTCTTATCTCAGTCAGTCTCTCTTTAAGCCAGCTGCACTGGCAACCACAAGTTAAGTCAGAGATGGCATCTTTAACACAGGAACCTAAATGATTTTGCCTTCAAAATAAAAGCATAATGGAGTGAGATATAGCATATAACATATGAATAAAGGCAAGATTACAAGATTAAATCAAGTGTAATGAAGATTTGTTCCCACATTCTTTCTTATTTTGCAACATAACATGCATTTCATGAAATTAAGTTTTTGTTTACAAAATTCATATTTACTAAATGTTTTTTTTGTTGATATGTGATAACTTATATGTATGTATGTAGGCTACACTGTTCCAGGTAAATAAATAGCTTATGTATAGCAAATGATAGCCTATATATGCAATTTGATTTAATTGAATTAGTACCTGCCATTGTAGCATTATGCTTTTCTGTATGATATCTTTACTAACATTACCTTTATATTTTGTTATCCCTCTGCGTGCGTTTAAAATATTTGAATAGCTGTTTAAATTGGTGTTTTAGGGTTATGTTGCCTAACGTATTTCCAGGGACCATAGTCGACGTACGGCTAATTCTGATTCATTTACAGGATTGTAGGCTATATGAATGTGCAGTGAACAATAAATAAATGTATTCATTAAATAGCATAATAATATAAGGACATCAGAGGTAGCCTACATACAAACAAATGAGAATTGTATCAAAGCAAATAACAACATGGAAAAATGATGGTTTTTAAATATATTTATTAGCATTATCATAGTTGTGGAGTAGTATTTTTGATACATTGGCATCTACAGTTTAATTTGAAGACTTGTGGGGGAAGCTCTGTTGTGTTTGTATTGCTGCTGGTTGGAGAGTGGTGTGCAGCAGCTGTGTGCCCTGCCCCGTTTATTTCCAACCCAATTCTGTCCAGGGAACCCACATGTCGGCTACTTCCACTCAGCAGTGATTCAACATGTGAACCGCCGGGCTGATGCTGGGAAGATGATGGAAGATAGCAGCTAACCAAACACTGCTGATATGAAACGCATGGATTATGGCTCTGATATGGATATGTTGTCAAATCCTACTTTTTCTAAGTGTCTGTGTTAATGCATCGCTGCGTGATGGCGACGACACTTCCTGTGATGGAGCGTTTGATATTTATTTTGTTTTAGACAGGTGAGTCAATGCGGATCGTATCTCTCTGCATGCATGCAGCAATGTTTGCTTTAATGAATAATGGAGCCACCAGGGACAGACCAATGTATGAATGTAATACCCAAGTGCAGAGACTTGAGTCTTGACTCAGTCCTCTCCATGTATGGCTGTGTTTAGTTTTCCAACTTTCTCTGCTGCATGCATCACTCCAGGCTAGACACAGTGTTGTTGTTTTTTTTGCAGTCAGATGTCTTTACTCGTTTAAAGCTCCTCCAGAGTTCCTCTCGGTGGTGTATTAGGTTGATGTTAAGTATGAATAAAACTAAGTCATGAGTTTACAACAACATATTAAATGATCTGTTCTCTGTTTATTCTATGCAACAACAGAATACATTGACCAAGACCCATTGTGCAGCATCAAAACTTAATTAATGCAGCTTAATACATGAAATATGAGCTGTACAAATTGAGTTTGGTGTATTTGACTGATGGACTGTTAGTACACCTGTGTTGTCTTCAGGGTTGGTGTTAAGTCTTGTGTTGGATATGTCTGATTCTTTCTCTGGCGCTGGCTGTTTTTGCAGGTCGGGCAGTGTGTTTGGACACTGGCATGAGATCTATGGATTTGTGGAGCAGCTCACCAACAGGTTTGTCAGGTAAGCGTTGTATCACTCTCTTCTCCTCTCAGCCCTTTCTCAGATTTTAGGAATTTATACTAAATAGTCTCCATAAAATATGGAATATTACAAAACATTTGATAGCACAGTTCAAAACCAAGTGAAAAATGCTTTCCAGACAACCAGGAATAAAAAAAAGTTTTTTTTTTTTTTAAACACTGAGGTGTTGTTATGGGTTTTTAAATTATAGTACAAACCGTAGTAGTGAGTAGAAAGTAGGCCATATCTATTTTGGGCAGCAGACATTATACAAGGCCACCAACTGCTCTAAAACCTCTCTGGGGAATATTGCAGAGGGTGTGTGTGTGTGTGTGTGTGTGTGTGTGTGTGTGTGTGTGTGTGTGTGTGTGTGTGTGTGTGTGTGTGTGTGTGTGTGTGTGTGTGTGTGTGCGCGCGCGTGTGTGCGTGCATTAGTGTGTGTGTGTGATATCTTTAGGTTTAATAAGAGGTTGCTAAATATGAGAGCAAAACATCTGGCCAGATGTTGAAGTTGGCACTGACCACAACAGACAAAGGTCCAGTTCTCCTTCACAGCCCGAAGGGTAGAGCAAGAAAGTAACAGTGGCAAATTTAGGGGTTCAATTTCCTACTATGTGGAGATCAGTGGGTGAGCAAGGCACTGAGATTGTCTCGTGTTGTCTAGTGATTCTGATATTATATATATATATATATATATATATATATATATATATATGACATTTTAATGGAATGAAATGCTGCTTGATGAATTGTAATGTTAATTTCATGGTTTATTAACGTATGTCATGTCATGTTATGATGTTATACAACATGTTAATAATCTGCTTTGTCATGTTATGTAAAGAAATTCATTTTAAATGTATTGCTGTTTTGTGGCATTACATAACAATACACTTCCTTATTTCACATTAAAAAGTCACATAATGTCATGTTCTGTGTTTATACATAAACAACACTGAAATAATATAATAATAATAATAATAATAATAATATAATAATAATATGTAATAATAATAATGTATAATATAAACAACACTGTTTATATAAATGTTGTTTATATAAGTTATCATTATTATGGTGTGCTAGGGTTTTTCACGTCCTTTAATATTATTAGATTAGATTTATCTTGATTGTCATTGCACCCAGTAAGTACCAGTACAACAAAATATAGATAATAGTAGGAAAAGTACCTATAAACATATATAAAGATAAACTTTAAGAAGGGTCTTGTTTTGCACATGTCACCATATTGGAACACCATGCCAAAAAGTAACGCAATTTATGTAATGTTTTGTTTCAGTATATATATATATATATATATATATATATATATATATATATATATATATATATATATATATATATATATCATCATATCATTATTATCGTATTTCATCAAGTCCTAATTGCCATTAATGTTTACACCCTACCAGTAATATATTTTCTGTCCAATCATAAGCAAATTAATATTTAATAGCAGTTACAGGAATCCTTTTTGTTGACGCGAGGACCAAACCCACTTATAATGTTTCCCCTTTTGTGCTGCAGATAAGATTCACAAGCTTCCTGTTTGTGTGTTTCAGTCCCAGGATGAGGGTTTCCTACATAGTCTTTTCAGCCAGAGCAATTGTAATATTGCCACTAACGGGAGACAGGTACCAGCTTCATGTTTTCAAACTTCCTTCATCTCTTTCTCTCCTTTTCTGCCTTACTGCCTAACCCATCTTCCTCCTCACCATTGAAAAACAGCATGCCACTGATAACAAGATCACACAGAAACTAAGCTCTTATCAGTCTCTATTTAACCTGTGTTGTCCAATGTTTTGTGGTCTGGCTGCGCAGGTCTAAGATCGATGAGGGTCTGGAGAAGCTGAGCCAAATCAAACCTGCCGGTGAAACTTACATGCACGAAGGCATGAAAGCGGTAGGTACGCTCAGTGGGGTAGCACAGAATTCTGGACTCTGTACATAGGCATTCTCTATGGGCCTCTCCCCGCATCCACGGCTATTCATTCTAGTATCTTTGTGGGCCCTCCTCACATGAGGGCCCTGTATACTCAGTCCACTTTCCCCCCCAGTCCGACACCCCTAGGTACGTTCATCTAACATTATGATTGCCTGCCAGGAACCTTATTTCTAACACCGATGGTCACTTTAGTGGGTTTTTTTTTTAACATGAACTGCCACTTAAAGGGGACATTTAACACATCAACAAACTAAACGTGCTTTAATTTTTAGAATAGAGTATGTAAAATCTACTTTAAAACACTTACACAACCAACAAACGGTTGGTTGCGGGCTATGTGCCTTGTATATTTTGGTCCATTGTGTCATACTGTATACTGGTATTTTAAAGTAAATTAGATATGTTATCGGATATTTCACGCAGCTCCAATCGGGTCTGGCAACAGAAAATGTTTCAGCAATCCAAAACATGCAACAGTGAAAGTGTCATTATCATTTTAGGAGCAGCAAACGTGCACAGTGTATGTGTGAGTATCGCTATTTAGACTGAAGAGTCTTTCACTCTTCAGGTGTCAGAGCAGATGAAGACACAAACTGCACCGTCATCCAGCATCATTATCGTTCTGACTGATGGCAAGCTGGAGGTTTTCCCCTTTGAACTGACTCTACAGGAGGTATCTCACACACACACACACACACACACACACACACACACACACACACACACACACACACACACACACACACACACACACACACAGAGCAGACACACGTTGCTGAAGAGTATTCTAATGGTTCTTATTTTTTGTATTTTTACGATGTTTTCATGTGCTCTGTCTTCTTTTTGTTGTTTTTTTTATCTTGGGTTTCAAACAAAATGAATGATTGAGGAGACACACTGACCGACACATACTTCTCGAATCCCTCTGTTGTTTTACTGAATTACAACACTCAAGGATATGTGTGTCATGTTGCATGAAATGAGCCAGTTGCTACATGGAATCAGCAAAACATGTATCACTTTAAAACCATATGGTATGTTTTGGAAAATGGCAAGTTTTAATTTATATACACACACACACACACACACACACACACACACACACACACACACACACACACACACACACACACAGAGTTTGACATTAAACGATCTGTAACAAGATAAACCACTCGTGATCTTTTATCAATGATTTATTTCATAAACATAGGTTTACTGTATGTCAGTAGAAGCAGAACTTGATTTAGGACTTTCTTTGCATTTTGCTTCCCAGGCTGACAAAGCCAGAGGGTTCGGAGCCAGAGTGTACTGTGTCGGGGTCATGGACTTTGACCACAAACAGGTAGAGGACGTTAACTCGCTGGCCTCTGACTGCCATGCAGCACTGTGAGAAAGAAAACACTTCTCTCTGTTACTTGTTTAAACACTGAGCTTGTATTTGTCTTTCTGTGTGTGTGTGTGTTTGTGTGTGTTAGCGTGTGTTAGGTTAGGTTGTGGTCAGATCTTCAATAGACTGCTGTTTTTGGCCCAGATTTATTAACACGCCTTGACCTTGTTGCTTGGTCAGTTTAAGTTCAACTGGAACCTCCTAAGGACAGAACAGCAGGGATTTATAGTGTGTGGTTTATGCTGCATTTGGTTTATGTCAAAACATGGAATCATTTATTTGAGGCAGCATGTTTTGAGTTATCATATCCTCGGAGAGACTTTGATTTATTCCTGTGCAGGTATCAAGTTATTGAAAGGGAGCATTGTGTTCAGGACAAAGAAATCAGAATGAAATTTTAATGTGTCCTCAACGGTGTTTTTCATGCTGAATAAGAATCAGCCCAACTGTCTACTTTGTTGACTGTAAGAAATACAAAGATTGAAATGTATCCTATAAAATAACAAAATGTTTAAGAACCATTGGTTCTCAGTGTTTGTAGCCATGATCTTTACTACAGTCAGCATCAGGTCATAAGTTATCCTTAATCAAATCTACAGTGCAAGGGGAAAAAAAGGTAATTACATTAGTTGAGAAAGACGATACTACAATATTTCATTTAAAGTGGCATCCATTGTTGCGCAATCCCCGCCCTGAAGCATTCCTTAATCACATTATAGTGACAGTATTGATCTGTATAATAAGTATTCATAAGCATATCTGAATGGCTTCAAAATGACATAAGTCATGACAGGGAAAGTCTCCAGTAGTCAGTGGGTGCAAGGGTTTCTCTGCCCGGTTACTAACCCAGTGTACTTTGTGGTCTGCGTAGGGAAGTAATTACATCACTCTCTAATCAAATAATGACGGGCAAGCTTCCTGTTCTGCAATCATTAAAGCAGGAGTTGAAAGCTTCAGCCAGCTGTCCAGAGCTTTCATCTCCTAGAAACAGCCTTTTCCTCCCTAAACGCTGCTAATGCACTGAACCCAAGCGAGCAGACGACCTCCCAGAGAGGCAGCAAAAAAAATGAACACTGAAATGTAAACTGTTGATATACTGTATAACATAAAATGAAGTTGAAGGTAGGTCAGCTTTTCATTTTTGTCTCAGCTTGCTGAAATAGCAGACGGCACAGAACAAGTCTTCCCGGTGCTGTCCGGGTTTCATGCCCTCAAAGACATCGTCAACTCGGTGAGCTCATGTCATCACATATACATATATATATATATATATATATATATATATATATATATATATATATATATAACAGTACACAAAAACATTCAGCGGCACACAGCGTGAACGTAGCATCAGACTTACAACCGTCATCTGTATCTCCACACAGATCCTGAAGCAGACGTGCGCAGATGTATTCACAATAGAGCCGTCGAGTGTTTGTGTGAATGGTAAGTGTTACAAAGGCACTAAAGCTGACCTGGGCTCGTTACACAAAGGCACACGGCTGCTAACATAATCCCCCTGTCTCTTCTCACGTGTTGCGTTCAACGTGAGAATGAAACGTTAGTTTATTTTGTAATGTGTAGGTATGTAGAGATCTTTTAAAAGACATGTAGAATAAATATACCTACACAAGTAGTTATGTATATCTTGTTGTACGTTTGCCATCTTATGGACATAATGTGAAAAATAGTTATTCCACTCTTCGAACCTGTGTTTTTTAGAAGGAACATTCATTTTTGACCAGTTTTGACAGCTCTATGTTTATGTGTATCGGATTGAACAGATCAGATGAAAAATGAAAGGAGCCTTTGGTGTGCCTTTCACAGTCGTTTTCGAGCTGAACAGCCAATCAGATGAATTGGCCGACAGCCGGCGTTCGATTCACGAAGGCCGACGCTTGGGGACGGCGCGGGACACGCCGCACAAACTAGCGCGACGGTCGGTCGCCGTCGGCCCATCTTGAACCGACAGCTGACGGTCGGCTTGGTGCGTCAGGGCCTTAACTTGCCTGGATGAGTGTTTGTCTTTCTTACTTCTAGAGAATTGTGTCCGGCGCTCAGCACCGCCCAAGACGATTGTGATTGTTTAAAAAAAATAAAAAATAAAATAAAAAGCCAATAAACCAGAGCACGTTCTTCTCCCTTCCCGGAATGTTGCGTGGACTAGCCAGACCCTTCTCTGCAGCGCTGTGGAGGAAGGTCTGGCAATGCGAGACTAGTGCTGTGTTACTGACTCACCCAGGATCTGCATGGTTTGGCGTCTGAAGGTGGCTGCTTGCTCCGGTGACCACGCCATAGCTTCGGATCCGCTCCGTCGGCGTCTTTCCCGGGCCAGCCCCGCTCTTCCTTGCTGCTGTAGTACAGGATTTAAAAGGTGTATTTACAAAAGTATGTGAAGTGGGAAAACAAGAAAGGCAAGAAAACTCTCTTTCTCTCAGTGCGTTTCGCCATGTAGTAGCGTCTGGTTTTCCACTGCGGAAGCGATCTCCTCAATGAAACTCCACCATCATCTCCCCCACACACACACACACCTGCGAATCGGGGTTATCAGCCGTCACACAAACACCCCCCCCCCCCCTCTCCCCTCCCCCCCTCTTGTCACACGTCAGTGCTTGCCCTGTCAAACGGCTACTCAAAAGACCGGGTGTAACATAAGTTAGTGGTGAAGAGTTTGTAATGTTTGAATATAATAATGCACTAAACATATGGTGTAAATGATTATGTCAAATGCATTTTTAGCAACACTAACTTTAGTCTTTAGTCTGTCGGTTGGTCCGGACTGAAGATTATTCTAATGGTTCTTATTTTTTGGGGATTTTTTTTAACGATGTTTTCATGTGCTCTGTGTTCTTTTTGTTGTTTTTATCCAGCGTTTCAATCAAAATGAAGGTTGTTTGAGGAGACACACTGACTGACACATACTTCTCTGTTGTTTTACAGAATTACAACACTCTTTTCAACACTTTTCAGTCTAGTCCAGACTGAAATATCTCAACCAAGATTTGTTGGATTGCCATAAAACTTTGTAGATAGAGAGGATGAAGCCTAATAGGCTCCCTTGACTTCCTTTTAGCGTCACTATGAGGTTCACATTTGTAATTTTAAGCTCAGTTAGTCTTTAGTTTTCTTTTGCTCAATCATTTGCTGTTTAATATGGTAATTGCTGTTTCTGTTTGCTGCGATGTAAGCACCATATGTCACAGTAGTGTAATGTGTGTCTGGTGTGTCTCAGAGTCTTTCAGTGTGGTGCTGAGGGGCAGTGGCTTCAGCGGATCCAGGAGGACAGACAACATTCTCTGCTCCCTCACTGTCAATCAAAAGACATACGGTCAGTAAATGCCACACACTCAAAACGTTCTTCCACAGTTGTGCCTCAGAGGTCAGCGGATTCACAGTTGGCTTTTGCATGCTAATGCAAAGGATGCACTTATTTGAACCTTTATGGTATGAAGCTATTTTTCACGTTTACTCACCATTGAAGCCAAAACATGTGCTCAAGTACTACAATACCCTTTGAGATAGCATCATCTAGGAGGTGAAATGTGATACCATGTGCAGATGTCTGTGCTGCAGTGGAAATCATGACGTCCAGAAACAAACAGTGGCTGCTTTTTATTGACTCCAGCCGGAGAACAGAGGACACATTATGAGACTGAGCAGAGGGAGGGAGGACATGTTCTCTGTCTCATTAGTCTATTAAGAGATCGGTGTCCTCTTAATGTCACTGAGAGTACATGAAGGGAAAACACGTGACTGTATCTTATCTTCCTTTTCTTCGTCTAACCAGCTTGTTTTTATCTGTTCTTCTGGATTGTCTTTTATTCTTTCCATTGCTATCATCCTTTTTGCTTTGAATTTTTTTATTCTGGCTGTGACGTGGCTGTGAAATATCTTTTATGAGGGGAAAAAAAATGTGAATACATGTTTCAATTAAAATAGTTACTGGAGGTAGCATGGCATTGCAAATTACCAAACAAGATTCCAAAATCTTTCTTTTGTGTGTATTATGCACACACATGAAATGTAACATCATGACAGTAAAGGTACATATTACATGATGTACAAATGCTAGGACTGTAAACTCATCCATGATCCATTGTCTTTCAGGACTTGAAACACCCTAAGTGCACGCAGAGGCAAATTTGTTTTGCGAGCCAAAGTGATGATGAACTAAATGATTTGTAACTTTTGTATATTTTTTTTGTAATATTTTTGCGAGAACATCCTTTCTTTATAGGCAGTAAGACTTCTCACAGTTTGTCCGTCTCTATTTCTTGTCAGACCAGAAGCCAAAAGTCATCAGAGACGGCTATCTGCTGTGTCCAGCTCCTGTTCTGCACGAGGTCGGAGAGTAAGTCGAAAACACACACACACACACACACACACACACACACACACACAGACGCAGGTGGCTGTGTGTGATAAGGACAATGTGGAAGTATTAGCTTTATCAGCCCCAGTCCCACCACATCAAAACAAACAGTAGTGTCAGGAATTTCGTAATCTACAGCTGAGAAACTACACTTGTGTTTGAACATTGAAAAAGGTGACTAAAGCTTTCATATGACTTTTTGTTTGTCCTTTCTGTCCTGGTTTTTCTCTACTTTCTTTGTTGCACAGTAAAACCCTTGTGATTGAAATCAGAGTCATGAGCAGCTCCGTACCCCATCAGCCTTTTCTCTCCCCGTCAAGGCAATACTGAGCCTGTGTTTACCTTAAAGTGCTCATATTATGCTTTTTGGCATTATAGCTTGAAATGGTACAAAGGTAAGTGGTGAACTGCCTGAGGTTAAAAAAAAAAGTAAGGTTACCCAAAACTGAAAAATAATGTACATTTCAGAATTTTACAAAAAGGCCTTTTTCAGGGAACAAGAAATGGGTAAACAACGTAAAGCTGTTCTGGAGGTTGATCAAGCTTTGAAAGTTGGTGCTACCAATTCCCACATGTGTTCCAACTTGTCTGGATTACTTACAACCCCCTCTGTTTGTATAAAAGTATTGTTGGAACATACTGTGGTACCATACCCTCGTGAGCATTATTTGAACAGTATTGTACTGCAGAAAGTAGTGTGTTGCCATAAAAATGGCAGGAAAAAGGCAATTAACAATGGAAGAGAGACAGACCATCATAACACTTAAGAATGTTGGTCTTTCCTACAGAGAAATTGCGAAGAAAGTCAAGGTGTGAGTGAGTACAGTATTCTTCACCATCAAAAGGCACTTAGAAACTGGGGGAAACTCTGACAGGAAGAGGTCTGGCAGACCCAAAGCCACAACAGAATCAGAAGACAAGTTTCTGAGAGTCAACAGCTTGCGTGATAGGCGGCTCACAGGACAATAGCTTCAAGCACAGCTTAATAGTGGTCGTAATAAGAAGTCTCAGTTTCAACTGTAAAGAGAAGACTTCGAGCTGCAGGTTTGATGGGTCGAGTTGCAGCAAGAAAGCCATTGCTAAGATGTCAGAATAAGAAAAAGAGGCTTGCCTGGGCCAAGAAACATCGGCAATGGACTACTGAAGACTAGAAGAAGGTGCTATACCCTCTGGTATGCGCCTAGTTGGTCAGGGGTTCATCCTACAGCAAGATAATGACCCAAAACATAAGTCCAAGCTATGCCAGAACTACCTTACGAAAAAAGAACAAGATGGTAAGCTTAAAAACATGGAGTGGCCAGCACAGTCACCAGACTTAAACCCCATTGAGCTGGTTTGGGATGAACTGGACAGAAAAGTGAAAGCAAAGCAACCTACAAGTGCCAAACATTTATGGGAACTTCTGCAACAGAGTTGGGAAGAACTTTCTGAAGAATATTTGGTTTCCATTGTAGAAAGAATGCCACAAGTGTGTTCAGCTGTTATATCTGCCAAAGGGGGCTACTTTGATCAGTCAAAAATTTAGAATACATTTTGGTTTATAAATTGATTCCATGATTTCTTTTTTAACTTAAATTGCTCATTTGTTCTATTCTTTCATTTCAGAGTACAATAAGACATTGAACTGCATGAATTTCAATAAAACCTGGAAAAATTGGGGTGTTTTAAAACTTTTGACCGGTAGTGTATCTTTTTGTGCATGTTATAGGTTTACAAAGTGAAAAAGCCCAAAGTCCACCCCAAAGGGACTTACCATCTCCAACAGAAAACACTATTCACAAACTGCTCCAAACAGCTCTACTGTAGTCCAGCCTTTACTTCAGAGACGAACATGCGTCACTTTGTAACACACGTTATAATGCTCGCCTAGCTGCTAGCGTGGCACGCCCTCATACTCTGCTCCTGACTAGCTAGCAGTACTTACCTAGGTACTGCGCGTGCGACTCCCAACAAAGATGGAATAGAAGTGAGATGCCTCACTATGTAGCTAAAACAGAGAGCTCAACACACAGGGTGAAAAGAGGCGCTGCAGCAATGTGCAGTACAACAAAAATATGGTGTTTTTTGAAAATTAAACCATGTAAACCTATTCTGATATAACCTCTAATTATGAACCTGAAAATTTGCATAATATGAGCACTTTAAATAGGAAAAGAAATTCATTTTTGTGAAAGAAAAAAAATCAGCATGACATAATTTTATAACATCACTACCCTGGCATTTGACAGACAATGCCAGATCGACCCAGGCTAAAAAGAAAGTGCATCATTCGCCGGCACAACGCTATTTCATAAAGCTGATGGAAACTGAAAAAACAACAATAAAACTATTTTGTAGATCACTGTGCGTCAATTTATCCGTTTAGATCCATCAACATTTCTTCCTTTGACTAATCCGAACACTAGGCCTGTGCAAATACAGCGGGTTCAAATTAGAAACTATAAATCTGTTGTGTGCGTGATGGAGAGAGAAAAGAGAACAATGTTTACAGTAGAACTATCAACAGCTCAAAGTGTTGGATGAACTGAAGCCAGTCCGACCAGAATATCTCTGTGGTATTTAGAGAGCGAGCCAAAGCTGATTTAACTTCACCCACTTCAAGCAGCGCTCTCTCGCCCCCTCCTCTATCTGTCCCCAGTCGCCTCTCACTTCCCATGAGGTCTCACCCACTCTGTAACACTCTCTCCTTACTGAAACACCCATGCATAGTTTGATTATTTCTCAGGGACAAAGCTAAAACAATCTCCGCTCAAGTCCAACCCTCAAAACCACTGGAACCAAACAGTATTAAACGGCAAACTATAATGGCAAATAAGGAAATCTGGTCAAAAAATGATAAGCATATTAATGGCAATGACTTCCTTTTTCAGTGAGTCAACGTTCTTGGCACTAATAGCGCTGGAAGGCCAACAGGGAAACCGACACGGTTACCGAGAAACAGCTATATGGCAGTGCTTCTCAAACGTTGTAGCTGTAAACCCCTTCATTAACAATACATCAATAAAACTTCATATTTCACCACCATAAACACGCACATGCACATGCACCCGCTCACCATTCTCCTCTCAATTGTCCACCACACTGACGGCTTCGTGGACATCACGTGTACATTTTAATAGGTCTGGAAGAAAAGCGTTTCATCTCCTGGTGTTGTCTTCTTCGATTCTGCCTAATAATTACAAGGTTCAGTGGTTAGCACTTCTGCCTCACAGCAAGAAGGTTCTGGGTTTGAACCCAGGTCTTCCCAGCCCTTTCTGTGTGGAGTTTGCATGTTCTCCCCATGTTTCCTTCGGGTGCTCCGGTTTCTTCCCACCATAAAGACATGCATGCAACTAGGACTATAGTTGAAAATGACTGGCTAACTTACAGAAATGTTGATTAATGTGCATTGTCCTAATCAAATAAATAAACCTTATTACAGATCAATTGATGTGCTGGTCAGCCTGAATAATGGACAATCCTACATCTCCAGTCCCATCACCATCTATGCTACAACTTGTGTGAGTATTAATCATATAGTACCAAAACAAACACCTTTTTCTTTTTTTTTATAGGTTATGATAGTATCACTACAGTATCAATACAGGCCATTATGCAGTTTGCATAGTCAACATTTTACCCATCTTCTATTATAATTGAAGAGGAAAGCATGCATCTTTAAAATTGGAAATAAGTTTCTGTGAGTAATGGTAAACATGGCTCAGATCTCGGTGGTATTAGTGCCGGTGTAATGATAACACAAGATACATAAACACATGTCCACCCTGCATGATGTAATGGGTGTAGTTGATTAGTGTGTGTTTATTGTAGTCAGATGGGACCTGGGTGCTCTGGTTGCTGTTGGCTCTGTTGCTGTTACTGGCTCTGGCTTTGTTCTGGTGGTTCTGGCCTCTGTGCTGCACTGTGGTGAGTTTACAGTCTATGCATCTCCAATTCAGGCCTCTTGGAAGCACGAACCATAATTCAGTGCTATTGTTATTTATAGAAGCATAGCCCACAAGTTTCAGTGTTGCAATTTGGCCAGGGTTCCTATAGTAACACTCCTATTTAATTTCTCCATAGACAATGGTAGGTTTTTACTTTTTCATATTGTTTTACAGGTGATCAGAGACCCACCCCCCTCTCGTCCACCTCCTCCACCTCCTGTCATTGTGAGTAGACCACAGACTTGTTGAAAAACATATTTCTCTTACATCATCAGTGTCTTATAAATCCATGCGGGCTGGGCACTTGTATGTGAATGAGAAAGTAACCTAACTATCTAACAAACCACAGCTGTGTCTGATAGGCTGCAGCACCTGTCAATCAAGCAAACACACTTCTAAACACACCTCTCTTTTTAACAGAACAAGATATTTTTAAATGCCTCTAAGACACTTAAAATAAGTAGTGAAATCAGCTATTCAACGTTTTTTAAGCCAAGGACCCCTTAACTAAAATCGAGGCCGAGCAGAGACACCCTGCTACATATATTGTATTAAATTAAGTTGCATATTAAACTGGGCCTACAATAACATGTAGGGCGGCCTAAAACCTCTATACATATCGTTTATTTTGCATAGAATACTAAGCTATTAAAATAGCCTAATATTTTTGGCATGATTTCATAAATCATGTTTTAATGTTAAACATACATGTGGCACAGTGAATCCTTAGGATTAATCTATCTACTATGCAAATCTATATCTACTGTGTGGATGGCTATAGTGACTACCTTACCTACAGGCCGGTTAGCAGTAGGGATTTATTATATTTGCTAATAATATGTTAGAGTCATGTTAAGACTTTTTAACTTTTGAAAAAACCTTAACATTAAAACATTAACAATGATTTGTAGGCCGCCCTGCATTGACTCTGAGGACCCCCTAGGGGTCCTGGACCCTCTGTTGAAGATCCCTGATTTAGACCATGAGGATAATTTTAAGTGATAATAATTTCAAGATAGAAGAAGCTGAATAGATAGATATAGATAGATATATAGATGGTGCTCTGTGGAGGCAGCATCTACTGACTGTTAGTGGTACTGCATCACTTGAGCAATGACTTCAGCCAGGGTGGTTTATGTTCCGCGTTGACTCATTTGAAAATGTTAAATAATCCGACCTGCAGCCCTTTGCTGCATGTCATTCCTCTCTCTCCCCTTTCATGTCTTCATCTGTCCTGTAGAAATAAAGACCTAAAAACGCCCTAAAAAATCATCTTTAAAAGGTGCACGACACACAGAGCTAGTTAACATCCCCCCGAAACTAATTGTAAAGTTATTTCAATTTACTTTTGTTGTTTTCAAGGAGCCAGAAGAAGATCTTTTGCCCAAACACAGGTGGCCCACAGTGGACGCTTCATACTATGGAGGCAGAGGTCCTGGAGGAATCAAACGCATGGAGGTGAAAAAAAAATACAGAAACAATAATCATATTAAATATTCATAGTGTTTCACATCGACACCATTGTTTTTAACAACATTCATTTAGGCAAACTCCAACATTTTGGCAGTGTTGACGAACACACACATTGGTTATGGTGGAGTCGCTGTGTGTTCAGTGTCTCTTCTTAACTATTTGGCTGCTGTGCTGCCACTAACAGACAGGTCTCTCATGTCTGTCTTTTGTACCCATGGTCTGTATGTAGGTGCGTTGGGGCCAGATGGGGTCCACAGAGGAAGGGTCACGTCTCGAGAAAGCCAAAAATGCTGTGGTCACTATGCCGGAGGGGGCTGAGGAGCCCATCACGCATCGGCCTCCACCACGGCCTCCTCCGGTCTACAACCCCCCGTCACAATCCAAATGGTACACTCCCATCAAGGTGAGACAATAACCCTGCGTATTGGCAGATGGTTACTGCTTTAAGGCTTAATATCTATCTGATTCTGACTCTATCGCTCTGCCTCACACTCTCACACACAAATACACGCACACGTTATGATGCGCATGTTGTATATCTTTCTTTATCTGCATTTTTATCTTTCAGGGGCGTTTTGATGCATTGCGGGCATTACTGAGGAGACAGTACGACAGAGTGGCAATCATGAGGCCGACACCTCAGGACAAGGTGAAGAAACATCTGCAGTATTTCCCTCCAAATCAATTCAACTTTTTTCTCAGATGGAAGAAAACACGGCTGCTTACCAATTTAGAATACTTTCATCATCATTTCTTCCTGCCAGACTTCCTGCAGTCACCAAGAAATAATTACGCTTTTGCCATAAAGTGTCACCAGTTAATTTGATTAGAGAATAGACCCAGTCTCTTGACTCCACAGCGATTTAATTAATTCATAACAGAAAATAATACAGCCCAACCTCCACCCTCTAATTATCTACGCAACAGACAATTAACAGCTTACTGCATCAACTTATAAATAACGGTCTAAATATCAACGCTTGACAGCAGGAATAGGTTCCAGACAATGTTTTAGGATTGTTGTCTTCTTACACTATTTACATGATGATTTGTCCTCATATTTTAGTGCCACTGTGTGAGGCGTTCTGATTGAACTGATGAAGTGCTCTAATCCAAGGCCAGCATTAACTCAAGTGGGATATTTCCCATTACCACTGCTCAGATAAATAAAAACGCATAAGATGCATTACATCCAGTGTTGTTTGATATATTCTTGTGTTTACAGACTCTGCCACTTTACAGTATGTAATAAACTCCATTTGTGGTCGATATTGATATCTGACTGTAGTGTCTGTCTTCGGTTGTCTCCAGGGCCGCTGCATCAACTTCACCAGAGTTCAGAGTCACTGATGTTCAGACATGAGGATCAACACTTTTCACTTTATTCCAGTTTTTGGCCAAACGTGACAAGTTTGTACACTCAAGAGATGATTGTTTGGATTCAATGTGTATTGTAAATAAAAGCATTTACTATCTATAATATTCTAGTGTTGTTATTGCATTTAGAAATGTATTACCCATTTTGTTTTTTGTGCATCAGTTAAAAACCAAACCACGGAACACATTATTCAGTTATTCTGTTTATTTGAAAGAAAAATATACTCCTCTTTTCACAAAGACCTTCAGTACAAGTACCCTGACTGGTATAACAAATGATACATGAAAAAAACACTTATAAAATGAAACATAAAATTAGCTTAAAAAAAAGAAAAGAAAACACAACAATAGCATCACGTTCACTCATAGGCAGACTTTTAAAGGATCGCATCACGCTCACATCATTATGAGATGAAGAGCAGGTTTCGGGTCCTGTTTGTATCCGACCTGCACGTACACACATCAGTTTGTGCCTCATTCAGACCCCACGTCACACAGGAACTGGTGTTGCATTAACAAAAATTAGCTTACCAACACAGTCAGCCAACCTGCAACAAGCTCACGGTTACACTTCAGAGAAAGTACATAAAGAAAAAAACACTTTTTTTGAACCTTCTGATACAAAATACAACTTAATACTGTATAGAAGGACGCCTTAAAATAGGTGTCACTAAATCCTATAGAACAATACACAAGAACCCACTGAAGTGCATTTGATTTTACGCGCATGATTAGCATGATGTTGCTGACACTCGCACAATTTTGCATCACCGAGGCGCAGCCAAAGTGCACGCATCACAACATTTTTAGAACCAAATAGCATGATTGATGAATGCAGCGTCTGTAAAAATGTCTTAGGAAATATGTAGCGGATTTGCATTCTGTGTTCAAATTAGATCAAAGGCTTGAATGACCTGGAAATAGCCGGAAATTGAAGCTGTGTGGAAACGGGGAGAAAATGGATTTGGATTGGATGTGGTGCAGTGATTGCTGCTGTGCTCACGATGTTGTCATTACAATCAAGCACTCAACAAGACGACACTGTAGACAACACCACTTCTAAAAGCAGTTGTTAGCCTGTTACTTATAATACAAATCGATGACCTCTCTTTCCAGAGTGCGTCTCTCCTCTCTCTGTGGTTTCTGACTGAACTCAGCCCCGGATGTCCGCAGAGAAGCAGTGCTTATGTTGCAATGTAACCAATCGGGTCCATATCCGTCTTATTCATTCAGAGACAAAACCAGCCCTTTAAGCTTCCATGGTATGAGTCCTTCCACAATTATGTTGTCGCCATGATGGAGGTCCACCGGAGATATAAACAAAATCCACACGTTTGACTACTTCTGCAGTCGTCTGAAATCCTTTTAAGTGCCTTGAACAGAGCTGATGATGAAGAAGAAGAAGAAGAGCAGCTTCTGAGTCGGTCCGAGTACTCCTTGGGAATCATTATGTTCAAAACTGCAGCATTAAGGTCCTTTGGCATCTGCTGAATTTCATCAGGGATTGTGACAGTATCCGATTTATAAATCATGTATGCTCCTTGTGAGCGCAAAGCCCACAAATTGTGATATATTCTTCTGTTGATGTGAGTGAGAATGTGGGCCCAGCTGTGTTTGTTGTGTCCATAAGATATGGAGGGACCTGTAGCTTTAAAATACCTCGTTCATTTACAGCCTGCAGATCGTCGCTCTCTTAGGACCGATTCTCTCGATGCAGAAGGGAAGATCTGTAGAACAGAACACCGATTATCTCGTCATTGTGTTAAATCGATTCATTGTTGAGGTGGTTCGATCGTTTTGAATGTGTGCGTGTGTGAGTGGACACCCACCTGAGAGACCTACGACTGTCTTTCTCCATGTTGTTCTCAGGTCCTTCGCTCTCGTACGAGGCCAGGTGCAGCTCTGCAGCATTGAAAGAAGATGAAGCCCGAGTTGGATTTGTTCTCTCAACTTGGTGACTACACATGGCAGTCTAGCAATTTACATCGGATTGGATTAATGCGGTGAATATCGTATTACTGACCGTCTTCGCTGAAGACAGGCGTGGTGACGAGGTACTGGAGGATCCGGCGGTCTCTGTCAAACGGACAGATCACCTGACGCCAAACCAGGAACTCGCTCACCTGCTTCGCAAGCTCCCAAAGTTTCTGTTGAGACACAATGACAACGGACTTTATTAACAGCGGACACCAATTCCACAGAATGCATTAAGATCATAATGCACAACAAGCAGAGCATCTCAATAAAACGGCTGTCATAGTTTCTTAATGTCATCTGAAGTGAAAAGAGAGGGAAACTGTATTGCTCTTTTTAGCCACAAGGGGGTGCCATTACACCACACGTGAAAGCCTGTTCTCAAAGCCTCAACTGTGGCTGCATCTCATGGCCCTTATTTGATAGCTCCTCGACTCCTCGGTCCTCGGCTGAACCGGAAGTTGTTTTGTCCCTCCTCGGTGAAGGCCGTCTCAAAGCTCTTGTTTCTGCCCTGACGACCGAGGAGCGGGCATCGAGGAGGGATTATCGAGGAGCGGTAGGCGAGGATACACGGGAGCAGCCTTCCCGGAAGCCGTGCAGCTGAAGGAGTTGCTAACTCCGCCCACACAGCTGACGAATTCATGTGACGCTTCAGAGGAAAGGACGTCTCATCCCTCTAAAACACATTTGCTCGTTGCCTCTCTCCTCCCGTGATTTCCTCGCGTCTCTCCCGTGCCTCCTTGTGGAAGGGACTAAGACGCGAGGAAGGGAGGCAAGTGGAGGACTCGAGGAGGCCATTTAAAAAAGGGAAGCGTATGACTGTGTAGCAATTACATAGTGATCAAATCTTATCAAAATCTGTGTTTAAAAGAGCTTATAACCTCAACCAACAACCCGATTCATTGAAATGCTGTCACTTTAAAAAAACAATCTCTTAAATTGTGGACTGACCTCAAAATTGATGTGCCCGTTGGTCAGCCTGCTGGCACAGCCTTCATTCAGGAAGTAGATGTCTTTAATGAGGAGACTGAAGAAAGGAATCACAATCTGCAGGAAAGAGACAACAGCAAGTTTACATGAACATTTTACATTTGGGACATTAGTTTGTTTTTTGTTTTTTTTTTCTTTTGAGAAGACTCTCTCTTACCTTCTCCTGGCTGCTGTGTGCAGTCTCAGACCTCTGGGTGGCGCCACGGAGCGCAGTGCGGTAGTTGCTGAAGTTACTGGACGGGTCCATCTGGTGCTGAGGGAGGTCAGACAGAGCAGACATTGATCAAACATATGTTTGGAGTTGGGAATCCTACATTATAACATATATACATATTTTTTCCCGTTACCTGTGGTGCTATTTATCAGTCTAGATTGGTTTAATGTGAGTTGCCCAATGTTGGAGTTGATCGGCCGTAGAATATAAAAAACTCAACAGCAGTGTCTCTTTCCAGAAATTATGACCCTGTTATTTGAGATTATCCACAGACCTGGTTGTGAGCAGTTTCATGTAGGAACTATTTTCTTTCTACTGAACTACAACTGCCAACCGTATCACTGTGCAGAAGGAAGCGTACTCATGGATGAGAGGCTCGTCCTCCTCGGCTGAGCTGTAACCGTGGCTAACCCATACTGCTAGTTTACCAGAGCTAACTCTCAGCTGAAGAGGACGCCATTAATGTTTACATCTCACACTGGCATGAGCGTGAGCCTTTCATCCATGAGTACATTTCCTTCTGCGTGATGATAAGGTTGGCAGGGTGTAGTTCGGTAGACAAGAAATAGTTCCTACATCAAACTGCTTACAACCAGGTCTGTGGGTCATTTTGAGTAACCCGGTCAGATATTGCTGTTGAATTTTTCAAATGTAATTTTTTAGGCGCTTTGAGCACCACAAGCCGAGTGCCATCTAGTTCCATTATATTTGGTGAGAAGGCACACATGTCTACGGCCGATGTCTCCAACACTGGGCAACTTACATTGAAACCATCTAGACTGATAACGCACTACGGGTAAGAGGAACAAAAATATGTAGTTTTCCTTTTGTGGTGAACTGTCCCTTTAAAATTAAAACGATTAAAAGAAAATACAATATAATGCATGTACCAGTGAATCACTGCTGTATGCAGGTTTTCTTACCTCCAGGATTTCGAACTTGTCAGTGTTGACTTTACTCCAGGTCTTCCTCAGTCTGGCAACAGGACTCATGTTCATCCCAGCTGAAAGACAGAGGAAGCATAAGTATACAGAGTATTTACAGAATTTCCTTGAACTAATAGCCGAAACCTAAACTCCAGCTGGCACTATATTTGTTGACTTTATTGAATTTGATTGCTCTTTGACAAAAACAAATGCTGGGAACCACAATACACTTCATCCCCCGAAATCACCTGTCATTCAAACAGTGTTTGCTGCTTTTGACTATCTGTTGGTGAAAGGCGAGTTTCTGTAGGTTTGCTGTGGAATACTCACTGATGATGGCCATGAGGGAGTTGAAGTTGCCGATGTTGAAACACTCCTGAGCCACATCAATGAAGAACTCTATGATCCGCGCTCGGTGTTTCTTCTTCACTGGCTGGAATGACAGAACACAACAGGAAGTGAATCAAAGCCTCCTCGATCTCTGGCCTAAAGATGGCCAACTGGAGCTGCGTGGTTCAGAATGAAGAATTGCTCACAAAAGTGAAACAGAAACTTGCCAATGAACAACTAGAGCTCTGGTGTGTGTAAAATGATTTCTCGAGGAACTTCAGCGTTTAATCCACTGTGTTTCTGTCACAAAAAGGGCCATGTACATGTACAGGTGACGTGAAGAAGACTACAAAATGGAGGAATTGAGCGAAAATAGCGAGGGGCGAAGAGAAAAGACAGTCCAGAGACGACAACGGAAAGTATCCAAAAGTTTGGGAACATTTTAAGCTGAAACAAAACCAAAACTGTACAATGTGTCGACTGTCAAACAGAACTAGCTTACCACAATAGCCCACCGTCAATGCTTCCGCATCTCGGCAGAAAGAAAATAGTCTAGTGTTACGCAACTTAGTCCAGGTAGCAGACCCGACACAAGGTAACGTTAGCGTTAGCATTTAACGTAAATCCATACGATTGCTATGTGAGACGAAAGCTCACCGCTCGTCCGCCAGGTGACGCCAAACCCGGGGACCCCCAGCCGTCGGATGAGCGGTGAGCTCACACACTGCGGTGACTCCGAGCTGGTCAGCTGATTGTGTTAGTTGTTCATTTTTACGAGACTCGTCTTATTTTCTTTTCTATATTTACTATTGCTCCTCAATAAAAGCAAAAGTAGCACAGTATCGCAATATTTTCTGTGGCAATACTGTATCAATACACAGACGCCAAGTATCAATCTATTATTATGTACGTGTAGGTCAGTTTGTCTGCTTGACAATCTCATATTGCAGCAATAAAATTGAAGTGAGATGAACAAACTGAGAAGTTGATCTTTTTAGATAAAACAGATGTTGACAAAGTTTCCTTTTGGGGACATCATTTGAAATTGGGAAAAATTTGTAGTTGGGGGGAAAAAAAAGGTAATCAATTGCAATATATCGCAGAATATTGCAATATGTTTAAAATCGCAATAATATCGTATCGTGACATAAGTATCGTGATGATATCGCTTCGTGAGGCCTCTGGTGATCCCCACCCCTATTAATTACTCGATTAATCGATGGAATAATCGGTAGAATGCTCGACTACTAAAACGTTCAATAGCTGCCGTCCTAAAACAGGGAGAGACTTTGTTGATTTCTGAACTGTTCCTTTAAGATCAACGTACCATACAGATCTCAGTGGCCACCATGTAACTCAGTCTGTTGAACCAGTTGACGTAGGCCTCCAGGTTACTGGTTTTGCGCTTCCGGAAGAAACCCTAAAAAAAAAAAAATTTAAAAAATTTAAAATAAAACAAGAGGAGGAATATACAAGCATGACAAGGATACATTTGTTTTTTTAGTAGTTTAATATTTATATTATTTTAGAGACCAAAGAACTGTGGTCCTGTTTGTTATAGGTGAGAACAAAGTAAACCAACCGCCTAGGGAAAAAACAATATAAAAAGGGATTATGGGTAGGTGACCGATGCAACGGCAAGATTTGATCCAACTCGTCTTTTATTTTTTTATTTTTACAGTAAATGCATTCATCGGTGTAATAAATGGAAATAGACATTACAGTTTGTTTTTTTATATTCTTCTTGTTAGGATTTTGCCTATTTCTTTTTTATTTTTTTGTTGCATTTTGGGCACAATTTCAGATTCTGCTTTCTGCATCATAATTTTCTCAAGAGTATCCAAAGATCATTTTATTAGAAATACAAGAAAGCAGACAGCTGCTACTCTGTGATTTTCTTTTGCAAATGGATCTCGACAGCCCTCACACCCACACAACCTGTAGACCTGCACAATGGAGTGTGTGACGTGTCTGTTGTTATTTCCATCTGTTTTTTGGGCCTTTTGGTTTTCTGCGAGATGCATGGTGGTAAACGTGTTTGCCGGTGGCACTTTTCTATAAATAAACATTAGAGAAGAGCTGTATACATAGACTTCACTGTGATGATTTAATCCCTCAGTTTCATGGCTCTATTAAATGCTTACACAACACCGGCAGCCCACTCCACTCCAAACTTCCCCTTTACACTTTAGGACCCCTTATGCTGACTCAACCGCTCTTTTATACAAAGTGGGTCTTGCATAACTGATGCAACCACGGATGATGCAACTCGGTCACAAACAGCGGCCGAAAGCATGTTCTCGGCAGCGCTGATTGAAGGCGACCCTTCAGCTGACTCACAGGACCACTTAGAGGAGGGAAAGAGCCCTTCAGATACACTTATACGTACGCAGAATGTCTCTTTTATACTGTGTTTGATGCATTTTCAAAAGCTACATTGAAGGGAAAAAAAAAAATAATAAAAAAAAAAAATCACAATATCTGCCAGAAGGATCTTTTATGTGGCTTCTAAAGCAAATTAACTTGAACTGAAGCAAACCACAAATCAGACTCAAAGCAGACCTAAAATGAAGAACCTTCAAATAAAAATAATACAGGATGACATACAAATGACAATGAGCTTTTCTTTATCATTTCTTTGATGTTGATCATTATAAACCCATCATGTTTCTGTATTCTTAATTCATCTTTACATGTAAAAAGCTCTATGTAGCAGGCTGTAGGCGTAGCAGATAGATCCAGCCATCTGCTAATTCTGACTGGAAAGACTTTGAATGCATTCATCTTGTAGTAGAAAGACAGCTTTAGTGATTTACAGATCGGCAACATTAACTACTAGAGGGAAGACGCAAACAAACTTGTCTCACAGGGTCGTGACTGGGATGATGCTAAACTGAAACTCAATTGTACCTTATGGTTCTCCAGAGGATCCTTCATGGCGAATGTCTGGATGAACTCCTCGGGACCGATAAAACTCAGTCTGTCCTGAAGGCAGAGAACAGGGAGAGGAAACAATAAGGACAAAAAACAAAAACACATGACAACTAAACTGAAGGTTATGATGCAAATAATAATTGGTTATCAGGATTTATTAATAGGGTTACTATAAAAGACAAAAAAAAAAAAAAAGTGCTCCGATGAGTGGTTTAACGATTAGGACTGCCAGAAAAAAAGCAGAAAAAAAAAAGCACAAAAGTCTTTAAGTTTAGCTTCATATAAAATTCAAGTATAAATAAACTTTCAATATGCACCGCTGCAGCAAAACAGACTACACAAAAGGGGTTTATTGGAAAACAATAAAACCCAGAAATCACAAAAATTCATTAAGTCAACATGCAAGCTGGAGACAATTTAGCAGTTCAAGTCTATAAATGGGTTTTTATTTTTTTTTACTTTTACACCACCAAACTAATAAATTCACTTAATGTAGCCGAGTATAGAGGCCTGTAAAGTAGTAACCACACATCAAGACATTAAAATGACTGAGAGAACACGTTTCATTACACAACAGATGGTTACACAGGACACTTGTGTACACATTATTCCAAAAAAAATAAAAAAAATAAAGTGTTCGAAATTTCTTCTCACCAGTTCAATGTGTGTGAGCTGCTGGGCGAGGACGAAGGGGTCGTCACACACGCTCATCACGTCACTTCGCTGACCCGAGGCCTGTTTGCTTTTCAGGGAAGCGGGCCGCTCCGTCGCCACGGCGTTGAGCGCGGCGACGGCCTCCTCGTACTGGCCGAGGGCGGATAGCCGTTTGATCAGCCGCTGCGTCATCTGCTGCATGGCTCGCCAAGAGTACTGGAAGACACAAAGAGAACACGGATGGTTAGACAGGACACTCAAAAACAAAAAACTCTTTTCACTTGACTAACACAGGAATCACTACGACATGAGAAATGTAAAGACTTTTGCGGATTACTAAAACGAGTCTGGCGGGCAATGCTGGATTTGGTCCACTCGTCGATTCAATCCTCAACTAATACTATATATTATCGATACCAAGTGAAAATGTCGATACATATCATCATCTTTAAGATGTGCCTTTATTTTGAAATTCCCTCTTTATATTTATTCTTTTTCTTAAAAGGTTTTTTTTTTTATTTAAATGTCCAGAAGAGCTTAGTAATGAAATTGTCAAATGACATTCTAGTTCCTTTTTGTAAAAATATATTAAAGGTCCCATGACATGGTGCTCTTTGGATGCTTTTATATAGACCTTAGTGGTCCCCTAACACTGTATCTGAAGTCTCTTTTATATAGACCTTAGTGGTCCCCTAACACTGTATCTGAAGTCTCTTTTATATAGACCTTAGTGGTCCCCTAACACTGTATCTGAAGTCTCTTTTATATAGACCTTAGTGGTCCCCTAACACTGTATCTGAAGTCTCTTTTATATAGACCTTAGTGGTCCCCTAACACTGTATCTGAAGTCTCTTTTATATAGACCTTAGTGGTCCCCTAACACTGTATCTGAAGTCTCTTTTATATAGGCATTAGTGGTCCCCTAACACTGTATCTGAAGTCTCTTTTATATAGGCCTTAGTGGTTCCCTAACACTGTATCTGAAGTCTCTTTTATATAGACCTTAGTGGTCCCCTAATACTGTATCTGAAGTCTCTTTCCCAAAATTCAGCCTTGGTGCAGAATTACAGCCACTAGAGCCAGTCCCACAATGAGCTTTCCTTAGGATGTGCCATTTCGGGGTCTGTAGCTATTGAGGAGGAGAGAGGGAGGGGCAAGGTGGAGGGTGGGGGTGTGGCCTTGACCAACTGCCACTTTGCTCGTTTGAAAGCCATGATGTCTCTCTCTCATGGGTGGGCCAAATTCTCTGGGTGGGCAAAGCAGAGAAAGGGGAGGTAACCTTGCTTGTTATGACCTCATAAGGAGCAAGATTCCAGAACGGCCCATCTGAGCTTTCATTTTCTCAAAGGCAGAGCAGGATACCCAGGGCTCGGTTTACACCTATCACCATTTCTAGCCAATTGGGGACCATAGGCAGGCTAGGGGAACTCATATTAATGTTAAAAAACCTCATAAAGTGAAATTTTCATGCCATGGGACCTTTAATATAACTGATTGTGTTAAATGGGCTTATGTATCAGTCACAGGCCCCTGAATTGGATACGAAATCGTGTGCTACCAGTAAATGTTGTATCGTTGTCCAAAGAATCGATATAATACCTGAACCCCCCCCAGATTCCACACTAACCTCATCCCCTCGGGCCACATGGTGGGTCATGTCCTTGAGGCAGCGCATCATCCTCTCGTCCCTGAAGTCGTACGGAAACGTCTCCGTCCACTCGGTCAGCAGCTGCACCAGCTTGGGCGCCACCTCACGGAAACGGATCTAAAAAAAAAAATAAAATAAAAAAAGCACATGGCATGTTAGATGTCACTGAAGTAGACATTTTGCAGACATCATTTAAATAGCATTTATTGATGTAGTCTGTCTTGAGGCAAACATTTAAACCTCATGATCTTAACGTTTCACAAAAGTAGCCACTGTGGTTTGCCTTTCTGACACAATATGCTGCTATTATTTGTTTGTTTGCTTACTTTATTGTTCCCATTAAATGTGCTCCCTTTTCATCTTTATTTCCCCTTGTGTCAATTTGAGCCCTTTCTGTCTGACTGGAATTTCTTTGCTAATAAAATAGTCAATAAATATGTTCTCACACATTAGAATTACAGCACTTTGTGTGTGTGTCTGTCTGTGGGTGAGAGAGTGTGACAATCATATGGTGGGTGTGAGTTTGTGTGGGAGAGAGAAATAATAGCTGCGTATGTTCGTGTGTGTGTGTGTGTGTGTGTCTGTGTGATCCGCCCACCTTATCCAGCAGGGCGTCTCCGGACCGCTGCTGCTCCACACACAGGTGACAAACCCTGGTCATGAGCTCGTACGGGTGCAGGAAGAGGCGTGAACTCAGCAGGAAAGTGAACACGTAAGACCTCTGATGATGAGGAAACAAAAACAGCTCTCAGGACGGGGGAGAAGGCCATACACACACACACACACACACACACACACACACACACACACACACACACACACACACACACACACACACACACACACACACACACACACACACACACACACACACACACACAGACAGACACAGACACACACACACACAGACACACACACACACAGACACACAGACACACAGACACACAGACACACAGACACACACACACAGGCTTTCCTCTTAACACAGCTCGTCTGTACGGTAGGGCTGGGAAAAAAATTGCTTTGATTTAAAAATCGAGTTGGTAGGTCAAATCGATTCATATTTTCAAAAAAATTAGATTTTTTTTCAATCCAAATACAGTATAAATAATTTGGATGTTTAACAATCTTTGTTGCACACTGCACAGTGACTTTTCAGTTAGAGAAAGGGTTTGCATTTGCAATTTTGTTTAGGTTGATGCACTTTAATTAAATACAATAAATATATATTTTTAAAATATATTTACAGTTCGCAGTTATTTTGTTTTAAATGGAAGGGGGGGGGAAAAATCTAATCGTAAATCGAGTTTTTAATTTAAAAAAAAAATCGCAGATTTTTTTAGGGAAAGAAATCGCCCAGCTCTACTGTACGGCTAAATAATGTGTTTCTCACAACATTAAGAGCACTTTTCTGGTACTTACATCGGGGTAGTAGTCAACTGTGGGGACCAGGTGCTGGATCAGTGCCTCAAGGGATGCCGAAACCAAACTGTTGTCATGGTAACACATCTCCCCATAGCTAGCGGTGACGCCGTGTCCGTAACGCCGGCCTTTCGCC
This sequence comes from Perca fluviatilis, assembly GCF_010015445.1. Lineage (NCBI taxonomy): Eukaryota > Metazoa > Chordata > Actinopteri > Perciformes > Percidae > Perca > Perca fluviatilis. Next base: position 14,290,472 of record NC_053128.1, on the reverse strand, counting down.
GCGACGGAGTTGTTGCGAGAAGACTGCTCGCTGCCGCCGCTGCTGCTGCTGGTGGTGGTGTGACGGTACGCACGTGCCGGACAGGAAGTGCTGTGCTGCCGGGGGCTGTGAGGCTGCGTCGAGGAGTACGGGTTCTCGGAAACCGCGCAGCCGGCGTTGTAATGGTGCTCCTTGGCGGTCACAGAGGACACAGAGGAGCTGCGATACGAAGCGTGGGGCTGCGGTATGTCGTAGGGGTTTTCTGCCGCGGAGTAGGCGCCGTTGTAGACGTTTTCCTTGGCGGGCTTTGGGGCGGTGCCGTTGCGGTACGGGCTGTGGGGCTGAGGGTGGTTGTTGTTGTTGTTGCCGTAAGAAGCACAAGAGTTGAACTTTCCGGCATATGGGGTCGTGGGAGGCATGATGGCCTGTAGAGAAGACACAATGAGGAGGTTAGGGGGGAGTGGTGGGGGGGGGCAATGTGGATGCAATCATGGTTGTCGCGGCTGTCAGCAGTCCAACAAAGTGCTGCCGCGAGGGACTAAACACTGAGAGATGCATAAACACACTAGGACGCGCTTGAGATTGTATTGCAGTGATTTATTCCTCCACACGTAAAACACAACTAGCACTGCAGTTACCAAATGTAAAACTACTTTGGGAGTCTGAATAAGTGCGTCAGTGCGGCCCTCAACAGAAAGTGTTCGCTCCCAGGCTCACCCCCTCTCTGTCAAAGCCCAAAAAACCCAGGTGAACAGGTGAAGACAAAACAAATATGCCATCACTTCCGCTCAAACCGCGATGAAAACGCCCACCACCTACAATATAAGTGCACAATATACTAATCAATAAATAATATAAATGAGACCATAAACAACATACAATATGTGGACCTCCTACAATGGTGTATGTCATTTTCGGACCGTATATCGATCAGACAGCTGGGGTCATAAAGCTGGATTTGCAGCATTGCTCAAAGTGATCTCAGTGGTTCCCAACTTTTTGACTAAAACAAAGTGGCCTCCTTGTTGACTTTTGAGTGATGGGACTCGTTTTTGGCATTCGAAAAGGAACTCTCCAGTATTCCACAAGAAAATTATTATTATAGAAAGAAAAATACACATCATTTTGTGTAGAAGAATATGGTTTGGGTTCTTTGCTATCCCATTAATCATCTCATGACCCCTCAGATTTATCTTGCAACCCCTCTGGGAACCACTGACCTAATATACACCCAGAGAAATTAAAAAAGGGATAGCAACCGATCCTTATCCTTATGCTTCATACTGCTGCTTTTGTTCAATCAACAGTCCAATAACCCAAATCTATCTAATGTTTATACTAATTAAAAAGCAGCAAATCCTCACATTGAAGAAGCTACAACCAGCGCGTAACTCATCATTTTGTCGATTAATCTTCGACTAATCAAATTATGTCACCAATTTCAGCAGTGGCATTAATTATGGTACTGCAAAAGTGGGGTAACATGCTTTAAAGTGACTATATGTAACTTTGAAATGTTTCTGAAACTGTAACGTTCCATCTGATGATCGTAAATGACCTGTAACAGCAAACGAGATTAACAGTGAAAAGAAGGCGGTTTGTATATAGTTTTTGTTAATGCCTCTGCCCGGAATGATTTACGGCAGGTAAATGGCACTACATAGCACACATTCTGACGGGTCACAGATTTCAGCTGAACACCGAATAAAAAGCCTGTGTTAGTGCATCCAGCCAGGTAAAAGGTAGCAGGAGATTTCTTTATATAGGCCTTAACGTATTTCGATTTTATTTTAGAAGTTATCTGTTCTATGTATGGCTGATACTGGGGCAGGGCCATCACAGAAAAGAAGGAAATTAAACAAACAACAAGTGAAAGCTACAAGGGAAAGTAAATCGGCGAAATCCGAGTCACACTGGGTCGGGCTTTCAACAGATGGAGGCAATTACGGCATTGTAAATTATTCCAGAAAGACCCTGAATTGGCCCCCTGGTATGTAATATGTCTATTTCATTCAGAAAATAACTTTAGATTGCGCGATGTGGTTGGACGCCAGTGGCCGACATTAAACGACGTCCCCCTTCCATTTAGCGCGGACGCTTTATTCCTTTTAGTCTGGGTCGTGTTTGCCTACCATTTCCTTTTCCCTTTGTCCCCCTGTACTTGTGTAAAGCGCCCTTGGGTTTCATGAAATGCGCTATATTAATCTAAGTTATTAATAACGCTGGTTGCTATAACAATCTCTTATTGCTTTGAGTCGTGACACAGTTACAGTGACACCCGGTTTAGCATCTGCAACGTATTCTCTTATTATTATTATTCATCGCAACATATTATATGACCTCCCCGTAACGCTTACTCCTAGACCTTTAAGACAGCAGGTGTGGTAAGAACTCTACCGCTTTTGTCCAAAGGGGCCGCTGAAATCAACAGAAACTGAAAGTTGCATATAGCCACTTTAAGTTTAGAAATGATAATAGGTATTCAAACACACATTCACTGCTGTTGGACTGGCCACCTTTCGGTCAACATTAGAAGTCACTCTCCTACAAATGTCTGCTGTAGTTTTCCTGCTATAACACTACGACACAACCACCCTCTCTTCCTGGGAATGTGGTTGATGATTGAGCTGCGTCACATGTTGTGGAAATATCTGTTTGAGCAACTCGATCACGCAAAGCACAAGCCCGAGAAGCATCTGTGAAAGTAATTGCACTTAATCACATAATATTACCCCTCCTCTGTTTACCGTTTTGGCTTTGAACTGTTGAAAGATGCCTTCTTGTAAAATTTACTTTCCCTAAAAGTTACTGGTTGTTGTTTTTGTTTTTTTACAACAACAAAAAAAAAATTAAAAAGGGGTTTTTAAACACAGACTTTATCCACTATCTCTTCCTTTATTGTATGTTTTATTACTACACATTCTTGGATCAAATTTTTCGGCATCAGGGCAGCATATGGGGGGAAAAGAATAGGCCAACAGATGGATGATCTCAAGACAGCAATGATTTCTTTCTGCCTTAATGATGTAGATAATTGGATTGGAGGTAGGTAAGCTGATCCCAGATCACCGCGAAGGCGTGCTTTAACTCTGGAGCCATCTTTATCCTGCTCCTGTTGTCTGTCTAGGAACCACATGCCAACGTAAAACGAGCCGCGCACACACACGCACACACACACACACACACACACACACACATGCCCCACACAGTGATGTATACACATGCACGTACATTAACACTCTGCCAGAAAACTAAACCCTGCAGGAATCCAGCAGACTTTTGTTTGTCCATCGCAGCGCCGACAGAGGAGTGTCTGCCTGAGCCAACATCTTACACACCCATGTCCACCATGGCGCCTAGTCCCATGCCGTTATAATCCAAACACACACATGTCACACATAAACAAATGATGGCTTGAGTGACACACACACACACACATACACACAGAGAGAGAGAGAGAGAGAGAGAGAGAGAGAGAGAGAGAGAGAGAGAGAGCCTGGCGTCATGCCAGTGTAAGCCAGTCCAGTGCCAGCCCGTCTTCTGAACTTTGTGATCTCTGCCTGCTGTTTTCCTTCTAACTCAGTTAAAAGATTACAGTGGCTTTAACTTCCTAAAGTTACAATATAATATAATCTAGAAAAGCTCTGGTGGTCAAGTTAAGATAAGGCATCTAGTACTGAATAATATTTACTCCAGTTTGGATGCAGTGTTTCTCTTGTGTTTGCACTGGAAGGTGACCTTAAACAAATGGAAAACATGTCTACAAATTTAAATCCAATCTTGGTTTTTTCCAGACTTGACTTCCTGAAATGTTGACCCTTTGGATAGTTTGTGGCTTTCATGCTGCAGTGCTGAAATTTTACTCTCTCTTAATCATAGGTTGGACTCTCGATGGACGCCTTAATGATGGTGTTTGAGCATAATTTCATATTGAAAGCATTGTTTAAAATCCCTTGTTTGTAAACTTTGAAAAATTGCAGCCTTACAAAAGGGGTTTGATGTGGTAATAAAAATACAGGAAAGGGCAGAAATGTCTAGCTTTGTTAGAACATTGTACTGACAAAACCACAAGGATGCAGTTTCATGCTCCTGTTCTGAACTTTAAAGAAGAGAAAAAAAAAAGAAGAAAAAAAAAGATACTTTATAAGCATTGCACGTTTTATAGGGCTTCTTCCGTGCAACTGGCATCCGTTTCGTAATGTGACACAACAGACAATATCTCGTGTTTGACAAATGGCACAGACTGTAGTGTCTGGTGGCTGAAATGTCATAACCTGGTTCATCAAAAGGTCAAAACTAATTGAACGTTTGATGGAGCTGCAGACAAATATTATCTGCTAATAGATTTAAACCAGGGAACATTGTCCAAACTGCTTCAAAAAGATCATTTGGTGGCGTCAATACATTTGACAGTTGTCAAATATCAACCTACTGTATGTGAATGCCTGGCTTTGTCTGGCTTTTAAATAAATAAAGCATCTTAAAAAAAAGGTTGTTGTTTTTTTTCACCCTGACAGGAATAAATTGATTAGGGGGAAGTCAAGTGCATTTGTTTGCAGCTGGACTGGCTTCCTTGATGGATCCCTGGAGATTAGGCTAACAGAAACACTGATGGCTTAAGGCTTCAATTTGAATTAGTTCCAGAAAACCTAAATCCTTCAACCTTACTATGACTATTTTTTTCCTAAATCACACAATGTGGTTTATAAAAAAAAAAAAAGGTACACCCATCTACGCTGAGGCTAGTTATAACAGGCGGGGGAGAATGAGGGGGAGGTCTCCAACAATAGAGGTATTATCTATCCTGTCATGGCATTAACAACCACACAAAGACCCTCAGGAAGAGATCAGAGCAGACCACAGCAGATCAGACACACACACAGCAGCTTTCACACACACTGTTTGCCACCGTCAGGCCGTGGGACGCCCTGTCTTTGCACGAACCGAGGCTGGGCTCATTTTCACATCAGTCAAACCAGCATAAAGCCGACTTTCTCATTCCTCTGGAAGGTGTGAGCTGACAGACATAATCTACTGTGAGGTCATGCGCCATAAATCCACACTTGTATTTGCTAAGTGCAACAAACAAGGTACAGGAATCTGTCTTTGGGACTTTGGTAAAAGGAGCACATCGAAACTCGCGTATTGACATAAGCCGATATAAATGCACGTGGCTGGAGCAGCTCTCATGTAGCGCAATCACATAATACACAAGAAAACAGTGTGTTCATGCATGGTGGTGTGCAAGCACTCTGCAGCTATCTAAGTCAGTATAAATTCTCCTTATTTAAAGCCAACTGACCCCAGAGAGCATCTATGTACTGGCTGACCTAATAATAGTCCGTGGTGAAACCCCCTGATCCTTACAGGAGCTGAATGGAACAAGAGAAGATTTGTTTGCAAAGGCTCCTGCTTTTTTTTTTGTGACGTCTAATGAAATGTGCGGCCTTTAAGCAGGGCTAGAAGCTAGAAAAGACTGTTAGACAGAGTTCAGCATGGGGGTTAACACAATGTGGACTCATGGCGTGAGAGAAAAAGCACCTGATAAAGAGGACCTGTAAAACACTTTAACAGTGTGGTAAAAAGGCCAAAACAAGGCAACGTTATCTTTGTTCTGATTTGCGCCTTATGTACTTCGACGCTAATAAGTTACAGCAGGTAAGGCGTGTGAGCAAGATGAGCGGGTTAGTCGGAGGGAAAACCCTCCGCAGTCAGCCTTATTCCTTACAAAGAATGAGGCTAAAGTCCAGGCTGTTCTCATATCACTTACTCGTGGTTTTGTCAAAGCTGCACACTAGACAAGTTCCACACATACAAGAGTTAACCCTTTAAAACAGCACTAGCATACACAGGAACAGCACTGCTGTCAAAGAAAAGCAAAGAGAGTCCAACTTCCTCTGGAAGGAGGGCTCGCTCACTGCTGTTTAGAGGATTTCAAACTCAAACTTGAAGCTGTGGGAGGAGAAGTGACTGTACTTGACTTAAGAATGCCATAGAGAGCCAAAGTCACGCCCCTTCCGGCGGACCTCACGGGACCTTAACTCGGAAAAAATACGAACGGTAGTGAACAGGGAGAGGCAAATTATTTTTTTGAGCCCGTCTGAATTGAGCCATGGATTACAAATATGATGGTCGTCAATTTAAAAGATCATTTTTCAGCCCGAAGAAAGTCTCAGTTAGCCGTAGGTTTGTCGTAGTACCACTTAGTTTTGTTTGAAACCGCTCAGTGGACTACATTTCTCGTCTCACACAATTTACGTCACCTAGCTTGATGCTCAACTTGCTCACTAGCTAGCTAGCTAGCTTAGCTCTGATCCACAACACATGTAACGTTATCTTACCAGATGTGTTTTATCCAGTGAAGTGTTTTCAGCAGATAAGCAAAAGAACAAGCCAGATCCTCTGCTCATTTGAGTAACGTTACTTCCCCGGTACGATACACACAGACATCGTAGCTTCAGCGAGACATCATCCATGAGACATTGAAGTGTGTAGTCTTTCTAATTACGTATTTTCACAGTCTTATACTTCAACAGAGACTTTCTTCGGTTGAAAAATTATGTTTTAAATTGACGAAGATCATATTTGTAATACGGCTCAATTCAAACGGGATCAAAAAATAATTATTATCTCTCCGTTGACTCTCGTTCATATTTTTTCCGAATTAAGGTCCCATGGACCCGGCTCTCTATTTAGGCCACATTAATAAATCTGTGATGCCTCAATTAGCAGTCTTATCTTAATTTTGTGAGGAAGTACCTCAAACATGGCCTACTGAGACTTTACTACACTATCAGCTGGTAACTTTAAATGATGCTAATCAGAAGGATGGTTTTAATCTGGCCTAGAGCAGCTCTAGTGTGTCATCCTGCTACGTTACCTTCCACCTAGCACCACCTTGCGCCGATTCTGCTGTTGAAAGTGCAACTTGGCAGTGGAGCATTTTAAAGTAACACTTTGTATCATTGCAGAATTGTTTCGGTTTTGGTGAAATGTGGCACAGTTATTGGACCGACCAGCCTTAAAAAGTTCTTTCCAGACCAAACGCCTGAATATGTTTCTCCAATCTGGGATATCACCGTTTCCTTGCCATGCCATTCATTAGCTAGGCGATCAACAGAAAATAAACCTGCAACTGTTTTGATAATCGGTTAATTGGTTTAGCCGGAGGGATTTTTTTCTGGGTTCTAATCTGTTGCTTAAACAAAGCAAGACATTTGAACACACAACCTTGGACAAAAGGAAACTGTAATGGCCATTTTTCACTTATGGACCAAGCGATTGATAAAAAAAAAAAAAAGATATGTCTGGCGAAATCGGTACTTCCCAGTCTGTTCGGTGTGTTCCGTGCCGTGGTCAGTCGGAGGAGCCGTCGGCCTTCATTTTGGCCGATTTGACTTGTTGAATTGGCCAGTGGGCAGTTGGACTCAATGACCAATCTAATTGGTGGAGGGCTAGCCCTTGACTAGCGAATCAGTGCACGAGAAAACTGGAGCTGACAACGCCAGTATCTTCTTATTACTAGCCATCGTATTTTTTTCCGTTCAGCGAGTAAAGACAACAACGATCCTTCTTGACTACTATCAACACTCTCTGATGAAAACAATGACTGACGACAGCGTGCTCTGTGTTTACTAGGTCTAGGGAGATGTTCCGTCATTTCCGGTTTTTAATTTTTTGTGAATACACACCACCGGCTCCGCCCTGCTGTTGATTGAGACGTACGTCTCGCATGACATGCAGAACGACGCACCTCAAGGCGGCCGCTTCGTAGGTGTTCCGAGGCACTTTTTGGACCGACTCGAGGAGACAGGAGCCGAATGATCAGTCCGACTGCCTTTTCTGTGTCAGAGCCTTAAGAACATGTGAATACAGCCTTGGTCAGCATGTTATTTCATTCTAGTTAACTGTTCGATCAAAAGGAACCTGCATACCTATAATCCTTTGTGTTTTGGGGTTGTTTTCCTTCACTTTGTTTAAATGACTTTAAGCATCATTATCACCAGACCAGAACGAGCCAATCTAAAGTAGGAGGATACAGTGCAGAGCTCAAACAAAACGCTCCACTCACGCTTGAGCAAGCCTACAGGTCAGATGAGGCCTTCAGCCGCTGTCGAAACACCAGACGCTGGGACCCACTGACCACTTTCCAAACCTGCATCTGCAACTAAATCTGATAGACAGGCAAACAGAGACGGATACAGACACCATGTTCAGATTGGATGGAGAGATATGTGGAATACAGTTCACCCACTGCTGGTCTCTGTTTTTATCTTTTGTTCCCACACACATTGCACACGTCCTTGTGTGTAGGCTCAACACACACACACACATAGGGCTAGAAGTGCATGGATGGATGGACAGGCGGACACGGACACACACACACACACACACACACACACACACACACACACACACACACACACACACACACATTATACACACACACACACACACAATGTATGATCTGGTAGGCTAGTACAGTATTAACCTAGTGTCAGAAAGGATAATGCGCATTATCTCCTCTGCTGCTGGGATATAATAAACGCAAGCTTGTGTAAGGGGTTTTCTCACACACATTTTCTATTGTCTGTAATACTACATATCTCACACAACACTGCCCAACACACACAATTTATATTAAGATTAAAGTTGGAAAACGTAACTTAAGATAAAACATTTTTAGAACAGCTGAAGCCCAAAATAGTGCTCGTGTTCTTCACTCTGCCATTGTGTTATTTATTATCATTGAATAAGTTAAACCATTTAATTTAGGGTTTATTTTACATAGCCTGTTGCATACGCTTGCAAAGTAAGTGACATTTGAGGCATTCATTTGAGCAAGTTTAGGGACCATGGGTTTATAGAAGTGCGTGGAGGGAATATGGTTATTTAAAGTCTGTTTGGCCACAAGTATACACACTTTCTCTCATTCTTTTCTCTTTTCCCTACAGATCCACAATCTGTTAGTCACACACACACACACACACACACACACACACACACACACACACACACACACACACACACACACACACACACACACACACACACACACACACACACACACACACACACAGCCTGGTCTACATTATGGGTTTCTGACTGAGTCATAACACAGTAAAATTAAAAGCTGACTGTGAAAAAGCCATGCTGTGTAACCACAGTCCCATCACAGGTGCTGGTGAGTAAGTGTGTCTGACAGCCAGCATAATTATAAACTCACATGGGTGGTAAACAATAACAACAAAAGTAGTTAATTTAGGAGGAACAAAATACAAAAGGAGGGAGGATAGAGTTAGCATTGTTTAGTGTTTTTTTTTTCTTTAAATATCACAAGACAAGCTTTTCAGTTAACATGATAGTCTGACTTAAGTTTCATTTTGTTAAATTAAAATTTGCTATAGCCATGAGATAAACCTATATTAAAAATAAGGTGGGCAACATAGTGATGCTAAATGCATGAATGCAATGGAATAAAACAATGTTGTGACTAAACGTCAATTCTGTTAAGTGAAATATATGCCAACTATCACCCTATTAAACGTCTCCAACGTTACCCTACCAGATTTTCATTCCGTCCGTAATTTTTTTTTCTGAAAATTAAGCTTAATTCCAACAAAAATGAAGTTTGTTTCTAATAAACCCCGTCATCCACACCCTGCACAACTTACCTCGGATGTGATGCAGCTCAAGTCCGAATGCAATCTGAATCTTTTTCACCAGCAGAAACAGATGAAAACGCGAAGAAACAAGACTACCCAAACTGTTAGTAGTAATCTCCGCAGTTTGTCCTCCTCACACCGGGATAAAGCTGCGCTCTGTGTAACATACAGATAAGTCTTTCAGCAGTGTGTCTGCACCGTGCTCCACTCCATTGTGTGTCTCCGCTCTTGATATTTGAGTCAATTATTTGAACCAGCAGCGCTGGAAAGGAGCCTCAAAGCGAGGCGTATTCAAATGACTTCCATGGAGCCGGGAAAATCGGCCAATGGCTGCACGGGGGAGGGAGCCTCTTGGGGCGAAACGAGCCAATCGCGTTGGAGCAGTCGAAAAATCGAAATCCGCTGGAATTGTGATTGGCTGGCTCGCCGTCCCGTCGACTTCTTTCTTTTCAACCGCAACCAGGGGCCGCGAATGTTTTTGTTGGAGAGCTAAAATATGGAAGGTGTACGGTTTCCTCCCGGAATGTGTGTGTGTGTGTGTGTGTGTGTGTGTGTGTGTGTGTGTGTGTGTGTGTGTGTGTGTGTGTGTGTGTGTGTGTGTGTGTGTGTGTGGTTTTAAGTTGGTCTCAGTTACCTAAAATCAAGAGTTTGTAAGAGTATGCTTATGTGTTATGTTTTTTACTTGTAAATAATGTCATTAGGCGCTGTCAGTGAGAGTTGATAGTAGGATTAAAGATTACAACACACAGATAACCTATAGCGATAACCCTCCATCTAAGAAGGAAATTAGCTATTCTATAAGGTACTATGTTGTTATAAAACATAATGGAATAGTATTGAACATTGTATATATTGTAGCATAACGTACTGTCCATTTGAGTTGTTTTTTTTCCTACTTCTACAATGCTCCTTAGAACTGGAGAGTTGGGTGATAATTCCCTGTGGGTTTGTGACTATAATGTTAAATTCATATTACACACAGAGTCATGTGATGATTGGTATTATAAAATGTATTGGATAGTGCAGCTTTTTGGTAAAGCTGTGTCATTGTTGTATGCAGTCGAAAGCCAGTTTAATCAAGTTTTGTTGGTTGCGTGTGTATTCAAGATTTCATTCACTTATCACATAACATAGCATGTCACATACCACTTTTTCATACAAATGTTTGTGTGTAAAGTTAATGAACACACTCCCAGCAGTCTGCTGGTGCTTACAGTTAATTATACCTGGTCATAGCCGTTCTCGCAATCCCCTAATGTGTAACTGTTTATTGGTAATCCATTAAATTGTACCTTTGAGTAAATCTATAAACACAGTTGTTGACTCTCAGCTGTACTGTAATGTGTACACTATTCAACACTGCATGCAATATGGGCAAAGTGGTAATTTACAGGATTCTTTTTATTTACAGGAACTGTATTAATTGCATGTTGATGCAATAACATTTTTTTCAAGAATTAAGAAAAACAGTCTTGATGACAGGGATTTTCCTGATATCCGATGGGGTTTTGAAAGGATTTAACAACCCCACAAGGTTGGAGAAATACTCCACCCACCCATAACACAAAGTTATCCCTAAATTGAAGTAAAACCAAGAAGATTATCTAAATTAGGTGTTCATGTAACAACAGGAACAGTGACTCGTAGCGACGTAGTTTTTCGTTCCTCTGTGGGTCTTTTTAGGCATATGGGATAACAGGTTAACTAGGAGCAAAATTCATTTTACTTTGTCAGAGTATAAAAACACACCTCATCTCTTTCTCTAAATGTTTAGAATATACTCTAAATATATATACTATGCTCCCTCCAACAGTCTAATTTCCTCTGAAATATGGTAATTAAAGCGAGGTGGGTGCACACCAATCACACCCCCTCAACTGCCACTGTACTGCTGCCATCCACCTCAGCACAGTTCGATCCTTTTCATTGCATAAACATCAAATTACATAAACACCGCGTTAGATTTACAGCGAGGCCCTGCTGACGCTGTGGGCGGCGCTCATTTTTTGATCACTGACGCCTCTTACATTCTGACACATCACCGTTTAGGCGAGAATAGCTGATCTCTGATTCTTACAGACTGCAGGGCTTTCTCATTTCAATAACCCAACTCCTACACCAAGCATCCAAGTGCACAGCTTCCGGCTGGGTAGTATGCCCATGCATGCATACACACACACACACACACACGCGCATCTCCATCCGGTGATACTTGACCATTGCAGCGCTCGGTGAGGGCCCTCATGAGACTTAGCTTTTCGATTGGCTGCTTGACGCCCACGACTGCCAGAGTTCTTTTGAGGAAGACTTCCTGTCAGAGTGGCATATGAGATCAAGGATGTCAATGTAAATAAGATAAGTCTCAACTGGCGGTCCCCATGACGTCAACACCACCACCATTATGCAAATGTTTATGTTTTTTTATTTTTATTTAACCTTTATTTATCCAGGTAAGTCGTTTGAGAATGACCTGTCACATTCACACAGTTGCACATTCATACCTGGAAGCTGCCCAGTACAACCACAGTCTGATCTGCTGGCCACTGAGCAGCTCCACTGGAGCGGTTGGGGGTTAAGGGCCTTGCTCAAGGGCACCTCAGTGGTGGTAATGAGGGAGGGACAAACGCTGCTCTTTCACTTTCCCCACCCAGATTTGAACCGGCAGCCTCCTGGCTGCTTAGGACACCACTGTTATGGATGCTGTGGGCATACAATTACTTTTGCATTTGGCAGCCATGCACGCCATATGTCCCATCTTCATGTGATGTTGATTTGAATCCCACCTTGGACGTTTGTCACATGTTGTCCCCTCTCTGATCACTTGTTTCATTCTGTTGAACACTACTTCAGTAAGTAGTGAATAAAGTTAGTTTTATGTTCTGAAAACACACCTTTTGTAAGACCTTTAAAAACCATTTTTCATTGTATGGTAGAGTGACAACAAACTTTCTTGGGCTTAAAATGGTTCCCAAACAGCAAAAAGAGAGAATTCACTGCCTTTTTAGTATGACTTTAAAGGTCCCACATTGTAAATAGTAAGAGGTCCATGTCTTTTTATATCATAAAGCAGGTCAAGGTGCTATATTAATACTGCAAAAATATCAAAAGGCTCAATCCGTAGATAAATGCACACAGGACAGGCAGGGCTTCCATACAGTTGTGATGTCACAACAAACACTAAAAAGTGCGGTTACAGTCATTTCCCAGCTGCAAACGCTGACCAATCAGAGCAGACTGGGCTTTTTTTGGATGGGGCTGCATTTCAGACAGGTAGACGTTATGAGAAAAAGTGTTTGTTGAACATTAAAGTAGAGCTGGGCAATATATCGATATTATATCGATATCATGATATGAGACTAGATATCGTCTTACATTTTGGATATCGTTATATCGTAATATTGCATATGTGTTCTCTTTTCCTGGTTTTAAAGGCTGCATTTCATTAAAGTGAAGTCATTTTTTGAACTCACCAGACTGTTTATGTATTACTGTATTATTTGCCTTTACCCACTTAGTTATTAGATCCACATTACTGATGATTATTTATCAAAAATGTCATTGTGTAAATATTTTGTGGAAGCACCAATAGTTAACCCTACAATATTGTTGCGGTATCGATATCGAGGTATTTGGTAAAAAATATTGTGATATTTGATTTTCTCCATATCACCCAACCCTACATTAGAGCATGTAAACCTGTTCTAGTAGAAACCCAAAATACAAGTATGAACCTGAAAATTAGCATAACATGGGACCTTTAAAGACTTAATTGTCTTATAACGAGAGAGAATGTAATAATGGAGTAACATGAGGGGGACATCCTGCAGGATTTAAACATAAGCCATATGGTTCCAGAGGCTTAATTGGTTTAATAAAAAGGTGGTTTAATTGAGTTTAGGTTGTGTCTGCTTTTTGTCTGCACACTATTTACGGAAACCAGAGAAGCACTCATCCTCACTGTTTCTGATTCTCACATTATTCATCAAAACTACTCATACAGATACTGAAGCAAAAACAGTGAAAGTAGGAGTCATGTCCTTGATTCTTAGTCGCCATGCCAACATACACTGTCAGGCAAAGTTTTTTTTACGTGAAATCTGAATCAATGCCATTGTAAATTCACTGTGAATACCCTCTATATTAGATAACAAGGAGGGAGCATAGTTTAAATGAGAAATGTTTGTGACTTTTGTAACTTTATTGGAGAAGCGCCTGTGCCAGTATGATCTGACAATACATTTAGTTTGACACAGCAATTAAAAAGATTGTGTTACAGAGAACTCGGACATTTTCTAAACAAATGATCATCTTTAGGAAATGTGACTAACTTCACGTAATTATTTTGGTACCCAGGTCTGCAACTTAACAGCTTTGGTTCGTTCTCACTTCTCTCAAAGTGTCAATTTCAGGTGCAGCAGGCAGCGGTTATTAGCGGAAAAACCTATAAATGCTAAGCTAATGCTACCTGCTTGGACAGATGAAGCAAAACAGCTAGTGGAGCATTAAGAAGCTAAAGAGCCAGATCAATTCCCTCAGGCGTTAGTGGCGACCAAAAGAAGATCTCAAACAAAAGGTTATTCATTGATTTATTATTGACTCCACATGAATGCTAATGTTGATATAAATTTAACAGGAAATACAGTACAGGCCAAAAGTTTGGACACACCTTCTCATTCAATGTGTTTCTTTATTTTCATGACTATTTACATTGTAGATTCTCACTGAAGGCATCAAAACTATGAAGAACACATGGAATTATGTACTTAACAAAAAAGTGTGAAATAACTGAAAACATGTCTTATATTTTAGATTCTTCAAAGTAGCCACCCTTTGCTTTTTTTTGATAACTCTGCAAACCCTTGGTGTTCTCTCAATGAGCTTCATGAGGTAGTCACCTGAAATGGTTTTCACTTCACAGGTGTGCTTTGTCAGGGTTAATTAGTGGAATTATTTCCCTTATTAATAAAAAAGCAAAGGGTGGCTACTTTGAAGAATCTAAAATATAAGACATGTTTTCAGTTATTTCACACTTTTTTGTTAAGTACATAATTTCATATGTGTTCATTCATAGTTTTGATGACTTCAGTGAGAATCTACAATGTAAATAGTCATGAAAATAAAAAGGAAACGCAATGAATGAGAAGGTGTGTCCAAACTTTTGGCCTGTACTGCATGTCAGTGTAGTGGTTCGGTTGTTCCCAAGTGGCCAAAAAAACAATTATTGCAGGCTTAAGTTTTTGTTGAGATGGTGTCAGAGAGCATTCAACTCAATTTTAGTGTTGCATTGTTTTGAATGGTGTTTCTAATGTTTTATCCCATTTATCTAGTTCTGTTTGTCTGTTTGATCAATAGGATTTCTACTTTGTACTTGGATCCCCAGTTGACCAATGTAATGTGCAACTGTACTTTTTCATTTCCAACTCTACAGTAAAGTAAAAAGCTATTCATTTTACTTAAATGTTAGATCATTTACAATTAGTAGGCCTACATTACGTTATTAAGTTGAAACAAAACGACAGAAAAACACTGTGAAAAAGCTTCTGACTGGCAGCATGTTTTGGATTTCCAGGAAACGGCGACATAAAACAAATGATGTCAGCCGCCACTACCAGCAGCAACGGCAACAACAACAGACGTATGTGCTGTAGTGAGTGTGGGTGGGATTACACAGAGACAGCTGGGTGAGATCATTAAGGTTCGAGAAATGGGGGAGAAGAAGGGGGAGAACCCGAGAATTGGGGGAAGGGAGGGGTTGGGGTATAATGGCGTTGGGGCGGAGGGACGGGAGGCTTTTGTGGTGACATTCTTTTCTCTGAGGAATGCGTGCACTTGTACATTAGAAAAGCTGAAGAGCTGCATAATAGCACCGACCTGCTTGAAATAAATCCCTTTTGCATTTATGTTTACATGTGAGAGGATCTGAACCGAGAGACATGCATTGATATGTGGGATATATCATAATAGGAGAAGAGGGGTGGATTGTGGGGTGGGGGTGGGGGGCGGGGGGGGTGCAGACGGGTGACTCACAGGCTTCCAGTAAGAGGTCTGACTGATTCTTCTCCTGGAAGCCCCCTGACCCTGCGTGGAGACAATATGTGTCAAATGTACTAAGCTCTAGAAAAGAAAGACCCCAAAGGTCATAAGATATGGAAAATAAGCAAGGGAAAATGTATGCTAAGCAGTTACTACTGCTTTTTCTTGAGTTAGTGGTAAAAAAAATATGCTCATAAAGTGTAGAGATTTTACATAATGCACAGTATTTGGACTATTGTATGCGTTTTATAGACAAAAAGATCCTCAGACAGTTTTTGTACTCTTGTCAGCTGAGATAAACAAGCCGTCAGATCAGATCAGTTTTTATGGATGATTTGACTTCTTCGGAAATTCCGCCGGATGTCACTCTTTTTGGCCGGATGTCCGGTACCTTCCGCTTTGTAATTTTACTTTAACTCCGGTTCATTTCTGAGGACTATGGTTAACTGCTCCTCAGATCTCTGCAGGGTAAATCCAGACAGCTAGCTAGACTATCTGTCCAATCTGAGTTTTCTGTTGCACGACTAAAACAACTTTTGAACATACACATGTTCCACCAAAACAAGTTCCTTCACGAGAGGCAGAGGCACCATTGCTTCATGATGAAGACGATTGTGATTAGTTTAAAGAAATGCCAATAAACCAGAGCACATTTCTCTCTCATCCCGGAATGCTGTGTGGACTAGACAGACCATCCTCCGCAGAGCTGTGAAGGAAGGTCTGGCAATGCGAGACTACTAATTTAGTGGCTGGCTAGCTAGTTAGTTAGCATGCTTGCTAGGAGGCTCAGTTCTCAGTTCAGCATCATCTGTATTAGAGAAAAGAACCACTTTGCAGCGCTGTGGAGGAAGGCCTGGCAAAGCGAGACCATCACCGTCCCAATGAAAAGAACAGAAACAAAACACACGCACACTATTCCCCATTCATTTGGATGCTCATTGACTCATTTAGTCACTCACGCTGCTCTGCTGTTGAAGTGATCCATCTTTCTGTTCAACCTTGTGACCTGCGAATTGTGTTGCTATAGCGACATTAAGACGAGAGAAAAGGGAATCACATTCACCCACGGCAACAGAAGCCATGTGATTAGGAAGTGCTCATCAGGTGCTCCATTATGAGTGAGGTTGGCAGACAGCTGTGGACGTATGCCAGCTTGTATGGCATTTGAAAATGTTCTGTTGTTTTGCCGCTTAGTCTTTGTGTTGGCTTTCATCGAATAAAACGACGAAAATGCAGGTGTTTATTATGTAACCCATGACTAAGGTTTGAACGTCAGTCGTCATCTGTGTGTGCTTTCTCCTGCTGCTAGGAACAGATATGAACACATCAAGAGGCAGCAAATCAAGCAAGAGGAACTGTTGCCAAGATGTAAACAGTCTTATGCCCCATACTCATTTGTGTTTTGGTTACTTGAACTTAAAAAAAAAACTGTTAAACTAATTTAAGGAACACAATGGTTTTGCCCGCTCTCCAAGTGAAGCCGATAGAGAGACAATCCTTGTCAACTACTTCCTCATCCTCCTCTTCCTCCTCATCCTCCTCTAGTTTTGACCCCTCCGCCTCTTCGTGTGGGACTCCTGTGATGGTTGCTGGTGATGGATGATAGTTGGACAGAGGGCCTGTTTCCTGGATGTGCCCTTAAAACTTCCATGTCACATACGCACACACACACACACACACACACACACACACACACACACACACACACACACACACACACACACACACACACACACACACACACACACTACACTTTACATTCTCTTTGTATATAACCCTACATTCCTCACACTGAGCTACATCTGCTTTACATAAAAGGTAGGAAGCAAAAGCTAAACTTTTTTTTTGAACATCTGAAGGATTTTTTAAGGGTCTTCTGTCCATCCATTTGAAATATGTAGAGTCATATTACAGTGTAGTGAGCATATAAAATATGATAAGTACCTGTGAAAAGACGTCAAGCAGGGGAAACCTTTCCCCCCCAATCCTTCTCAGGTTAAACGTTCTGCCAAAAACTACAAACTTGCTGCCACCCAATCCGTGAAAAACCTATGAATCACAGCACAGACAATTCCAACAGGGATTGAACCTCAGTCATATGTACTGATGGCCAAGCCTAATTTATGGTCCTGCATTGAATCTACGCTGTAGGTATGTACGTAGGTAGGTAAGCATCATGCTCTTATTGTGTTTTTTTTTTTGTATCTCTAGAAGATAGACACGTTGTTCATTTATGTTACATAGGAGCTCCTTCTTTAAAATACGAATTTGATTTAGAAAGAAGCTTTCTCGGTTTCTTGTGTAAGAATAAATAAATAAATAGAACACAGAAAAAAGAGCTACACGTATCAAGATATTTTCCCATTCTGGGATTTAAATTTTGGATTTGGGGTGACTAAAGACACAACCTATTAATAACACATGCCGACATTTAAATTGTTGCTGTCACGGCCATGACTTGCACCTCTTTGGAAACTTGCACAATCTTCCAGGCAGGGACAAACAGTCCCTGCAGGGACAGAATTTTGTAATAACAGAAAGACTTTTTTTTAGTTTTTAAGATATTCATATGCATATGCATAGATGTGGCTCAATTGTTTAGTTGTAATGTAAAGGTCTGACTCTGGTCTCTCCTCTGTCTCCTCGCCTCTCTTGGTCTCAATTACCACTCCTCTCGTGACCCTATTTACTGTCTAATTAAAGCTGACAACCCATGCAAAGTAAATATTTAAAAGGAGTCAGTGAAACACATGTTCATGTAACTGTTTTTTAAAGACACAGCGTAGGCACTCTTGCCTTTCTTTCAGTTCTATATCTGTACTATGAAGTGCCCACTCTGCTGCTTCCCAGTCCTCCCAATAAAGCGTTAAACCCAGTGGATGTCTGAGGTGGGATGTGAGCTGCCCACACTCTTACTAAAAACAAAAGTAAAGATACATCTGGGAGCGAGCACAGTCTTTGAGTGTTTTGATTCTCTTCTGTAATTTCACTGCAGCTCCGGTAGTTTTTACTGTAAACCACTCCTACACTGTCTGCAGATGTGGCACTGGATCTAGTGGGAGGGAAAGTGTGAGTGTGTGTGTGTGTGTGTTCTGCTACTAGTCCAACCCAAATTGGATTCTTTCTAAGGAATTTGGTTGGGGTTTTCGAAGCAAACTGACCTTTACTCTTTACAATGATTGGATTTTACTGCACTAGTCCAACTGCAAAACTTGTTTCCCCCTCTCACTTCTTCACAATGACTAAAATGCTGCACTCACTAGTGGTTTAAACAATATCATCTAAAAGACCTCCTGCAGATATACTCAATCGTGTCAGTTTAGAGAAATCTCAGAGTGCAACCAGGCCTGATGCAAGAAACAGGACAAAGCCATGTTTTCATGTCTTTGAGTAATTAGCAGTGGCCCATAAGGCCCTTAGGAACTCACACTCACCTACAGTATGATTTCATATACAAGAGGAAAAAAAGAATCACTTCCTTTTTTTTTTTTTTTGCCACAAGTTACAATGTTTTTCAAGACGATCCTCATGCCGACTTCGGTTTCAGGCACAGTCAAATACGAGGCCTGTTGCTGAAAATGTGAACGCCTCTGTACAATTTCACAAGGCCGTTTGTCAAAAAATAAAAGTTAATTCTACAATACAGAGGGTCAATCTGTAAAAGTGTTGTTACCTTGCCAACCAAAGTATAGTGTGACTTAACGTATAATGATATAATAATGTTTTTTTTTTGTACCGAGGCCATGGAAGATATTATTGGCTTGTGCTGTGTTCATGATAATTGCTAATCCAGACTAATTTCAAACATCTTAATGACTGCTCAGTGCTTGTGTCATGAACCGTATGTTAACATAAGCACCCATATCCATGACCTCATTCTTTTTCCATAAAAAAAGGGGAATTTGACCTCTAATTGTTGACCTTGTTATTCTTGCATTTTATTCTTGTTTTTCTATAACCTCATAACTTGTTGATGATAATGTCATGTAATGGATTCAGCAGAGAGCAGTGTGGCATTCTTTGCCCAAACCTGGTCCTTTCATTTGTCAGCCAGCCAGAAAAAAAAAAAAGTCAGCTGTGTGGTGAAGCCAGAACAATTGCCCACACCGTGCACAATAAAGATCTTAACTAGCCAGCTAATCTCCTATTGCAACACCTCGTCAGGCATCAAACATATTGTCATACAGCGGGGACATATTGTGATATCAATCAGTTTGTCACATTAAAAACAAAAAACTAAACAAAAAAAGTTAAAGAAAAATGCATTGCACTTGATATGTTTTCAGAGAACCTCCTCCAATAACTGCAGTGCACTTTCAATATTACCACATCCGTCACTGTGACCCACAATATAGTTTATCAAAGAGTAGAGCAGCTGGTCACATTCCTTTCATTCCTCTACATAATGAGTTGGATGTAACATCTATATTCATCTCAGTGACCAAATGTAAACAGTCAACGCCAAACGAGAAGAATGCAATGGAATCTAAGGGGCCTCCCAGGACTTTCTATTCTTTCTGTCAAGGATTACTGAAAAACAAACTTGTTTTCACCCACGGGCTGTATTGTTTCCCCACATGTGTTGTTGTGCAGCTGATGCATTCAGCGTCCAGTCGAGCGGCGAGCAGCTGAAAGTGTTTATTCTGGCCTTTAGGTGCAGGTGCACAATCAAACCATAAGGGAAGGAAATGGAGGGGAGGGGTTTGA
Source organism: Perca fluviatilis (assembly GCF_010015445.1). Lineage (NCBI taxonomy): Eukaryota > Metazoa > Chordata > Actinopteri > Perciformes > Percidae > Perca > Perca fluviatilis. The sequence continues at coordinate 14,270,088 of NC_053128.1, read as the reverse complement.
ATGTGACACAAACAGGAAACAAGCTTTGTGTTCCCTCCTGCTCAGCGGTGCACTCGAAAGGTTTATTCCAAACGTTGTCCTTGTGCAATCTATTTTGTTGGCTTATCCAACACAGAGTGCTCGGCCAGGAGCTTACATAACAGATACTGTTGAAAGATGTTAATTCCCCTCTATCATACTGAAACATTTTGAAATCGCTCATTGATCACAATTTTATCTTCACTCAGACGTCTATGTGAGGACAGATCAGTATTTAATGGGAGGTCTGGGCAAAATGCCTTTGGAAGTACAGGAAATGCCTCTTAAAGTCAAAAGAGTGATGGCAAAAACAAGTCCTTTTTTTTTAGCATGTTCACATTTGTTTCTGGTCATATATGGGACAACTGTCCTCTTTGTCCCACTGTTATTGATAGACCAGACAAGGTTATTTTTTTTATTTTTTGGGGTTCTGGCTGGGAAAAAAAGGCATTTGAACCCAAAGCAAGCAAATACTGATCCTAAAGTAGTAAAACTGTTAGCACAGCGTCGTCAGCAGTAGTTTGAAAATGCCAGCCAATGTAAACTAGTGGATCACAGTGAATAGAAAACCTTTCCAGCAAAGAGCAATATGTTATAACCAATCTCAGAGCTAGAGTCACATCATAGTTCAAAAATCATGACGCTGCCAAAAGACAATCTATATTTTAGAGTTTGAATGATGAATGATGTTATGATGGTAGGACTTTTTCCTAAAATGTGAGGAATATGCTGTACAATCCTTATTCTCCACATGAAGAATCAGGCCAGACAACATGTAGGGCTGTATGTACATGGAGCAGGGTGTGCTTTCATTGTGTGTGTGTCCAAGGGGTGTCCCACACGGGGTGGGAACAGGTCCTACCCCTGGTCCGGAAAGACATTAGGAACAACATGAGTGTTGGGGGAGTGGAAGGGAGACAGACTAAAGGGAAGGGGTGGGGGTGGCTTTCAGGGAAAGAAGGAAACGAAAGGAGAACACCCTCGGCTTTTCATTCTCACAGCAAAACCTCTCCCCCTGCGCCCCCTCCCCACTCTCTCCGTCCTCCTCTCCCAACAAGTGTGAAGTGTCCCTCCTCAACAATAAGTGCACTGCAGCGTGGCACAACAACAAATAGTGCGTCACTAACGAGTCACGGCAAACATTCCTGCCTGTCTGCGTTTGCATGTTGTCCACTTATTCCCGCCACTTTGTCCCAGACTTTAGAAGTGTGGTTTCAGAAATACAGTTTGTTATGGTAGGGGGTCATCTGTGTGTTTAGCTCTAGTTTTTGTTCACACTTTTCTGACCGAATCCAGGCACAATTGTTTTTGTTGTGATCCGGTCATCATAGGATCCTTTAAAATCAGTTAAAGTAATCCTCTGAAGTAACTTAAAGCTAGGGGAATCACAAGACAGTTTGTGGATTAAGCAATAATGCAGTTGGACTGTAACAATCGTTTTAGAAGTGGTTATTATAGTGATATATTGGCAGCTCTGAAATGTCACGTTTTCAGGAATAAAAACTACATTCCAATCAGACGGCCAATTGTTTCTGGTTTTATCCAACTTGATCTAAAAGTTCTTTCATAAGATTGAAGATGGCCTCAGTTCTTACATGAACATATAATCCTTCAGTTGGATTTAATGAATATCAGAAATATGGGACATAAGGTTTTCATTTATCAGCAACAATTGGTGACCTGAATCTGGGCCACAAACGGTTCTTCTGTAAACATCAGCGCCAAAAGGGAGGGACGAGTTTGTTTGTTTTTAGAGTGAAGTGCCACTCCAGCTCATCTCATGGGAGTGATTCATTCCTGTAGAGCGAGAGAGAGAGAGAGACAGAGAGAGAGACAGAGACAGACAGAGAGAGAGAGAAAAAAAAAAAAAAAAAAAAAAAAAAAAAAAAAAAAAAAAAAAAAAAAAAAAAAAAAAAGAGAGAGAGAGAGAGAGAGAGGCAGATGTATGTATTTCTTCTCACATTATTATCCTTGATGCTTTGGCAATATTGTTATTTCTGACATTCATGCCAATAAAGCAATTGGAATTGAAGTGAGAGAGAGACAGAGACAGAAAGAGAGAGACAGAAAGAGAGAGATGAGGTTGAAGCAAAACTCATATGTAACAGCAGCTATTGTTGCAGGCTATAATAGTCCGTGGCAGTTAATACAGCAATAATAATTTTTATTTAGCAAAATCAGACGTTTTAAAATGCAAGAAATGAGGAGACTGTCCTCCCAAGATCAGTCAGTCATTTCGGCAAGTTTCCCTCCTGTAACGTGAAAGAGTTGCTGTTACAGTTAACTCTACAGTCTGCAGCGCCTTGTAGCTTTGAGAAGGTTTTAGCTCGTAGTTTTGGTCAGTCAGTTATGGTTGAGTCCCAATAGCTCTCACTGCTCACTGATTCCCCGCATATAGGCAGCTGACACATGCTTATGATCTCACATCTTCAGCATTTTGTTTTCTTACTATTTGGTCGACCAAACCAGAGCCAAAAGCTAAGAGATTGTCGGCCTTTTTATGGGTAAGAAAAGCTAAATACGGCTAACAATTAGCTTCCATGTGACAGGGTGAAAACATTTTACATAAGCCATTTCTGATCCAAATTTCCTTTTGGGATGGAAGAACAAGTCTTGCAACATGCACCACACACCAGAGTTTGTCTGATTTGTCATCATTTTGTCTGTGCTCATAAACAAGCAGTAATGCTTTAATAGGCTGCTGGCTTAACAACAGTATTTATGATCGCACCGCAGCGTGATGTGCTACAACTTTTAAATAAACTGTGGATGAGAAGTAATGACAAGAAGGGCAATTCACACGATCATTTCTAATTCATGTAGAACACCGGCATTCTTCCTGTTAATAAGTTTGTGTGGTGAATGAAGTAAAACTCAATTATAAGCCCCCCAAAATTAGACAGTTTGGAAGACAACAATAGCTGATTCATATCTAACTCACTTAATGACCAGGTTGCAGTTTGACCTTGTGACCCCAGTTTTTGTCCACGAGTCTCATTCGTGGCCTACTAAGTAGTTCAACTTTACAATTGGCTCTTTCATATATCCTTCAGACAGTCTGTCTTCCCAGGCTCACTGTTATTTAAAAAAAAAAAAAAAGACAAGACAGTCTGGATGTTGCTGTACTGGTTGTGCTAGTTTAGCTGGGGACAAAGGCATCTCTAAAATTCCAGGTTTGAAAACTAAATGGGGCTTGCCTTAATGGGTCGTCAAGAGCTTTGTCCATCTAGTTGTGTTATTGATATAAAAGGACATACAAAATATCTCATTTAGCTTTCAACTACTCAATGTATTTATTTACGCAGATCGAGTTAATTCTTCTTTATTTCGTCTTTGCTTACTGGTTATTAACTGCGGTGCTAAATATTGATCGTGAATAGGACTGAGTTACTGATGGAAAATAGTAACATTTTTGTCATTAAATGTTCAATTTAAGTTTAGCCAACATTACAGTACCACATTTCGCAGGATTTCCCAATGTTTGTTTGGCTCATTCAAACGTCAAATTCTGTCTCAGCACATTAAATATTATGAGCTTGTTTTTAGCAGAATGCTGTTTTTGTTTCTGATTCCTGAGATAAAAAAGGCCTACCCCTCCAACAGAAATAGCTTTTGGTGAGGGAATCGTATGCTGAGAAATTGTTAACACCCCAACCCGATAATCGGCCGTCGGACAGTCTGGCGAGGTCAGTGACTTGAGTCTGTTCGGTGTGTTCCGTGCCGTCGTCCGTTGGAGGGGCCGTCAGCCTTCATTTGGGCCGATTTGACATGTTGAATCGGAAGGAGGGCAGTCGGACTCAATGGCCTATCTGATTGGTAGAGCGCTAACCCGGAAATGACGAGCGGGATGAGCGTGACTTACGCCTCTCAAAATCTGACGAAAGTCTTTTAAATTGACCTTTGTCGATCTGAAATGAAGACAGATTCAGCAACTGCATGGCCTATTTCTTAAAATGTTTTCAGAAACACGTTTCGGTGAACCATCTTCGTAAAATATGATATTGTAGTTCGAACAAAGCCCGGGTTGTAAAATCCGGGAGCAGCCAGACCCACATGACGCGTTCGTCCAATCAGCTGCCGGTTTTCATTTTGTGGGCGACAATACAGATTAGCGCTGCCTGCTGTTGTGGAAACATATTACGTCTCGCGCACGCGCAGAACGTACGCTCAAGTCGGCGTCGCTTCGGTGTGTTCTGAGGCACTTTTTGGACCTCAGGGAGCCGACTGATCAGTCCGACTGCCTTTTCTGCCAACGGTCGGCCGTCGGGTTGGTGCGTCAGGGGCTTTAGACGTAGCAAAAGATGAAAGGGAGAGACCAGATAGTAGCTTTGGGCTACAGCACATGATATGCAACGCATTTCCTGTTTTTAAAACTCAGAAACAAGTTTCGTGGAAGACAGGAAGGTTTGAAATCTTTGAAAATGAACCAACTGCAAAGTTGTGGCAGCATGTCACACATTTAAACTACCGTGTTCTGTGAGTGTCATTGATCACGTATGAATGGTGTGATGAAAGTCCAGTCCTTAGTCAGTGACACGATGATCCCTGCCGAACACAATCTTTTTCATAGTTCGAGCCCTTGTTGTTATGACGAAGACAGCAGTGACTCATATTATGTTTGGCTTCGAGGTCTTAAATGATGTTAAATGTGTGATAAGCTGCAGGGTCAAATGATTTGGTAGTGAGTCAGGCCGTCAGCTGCTTGCTGCCATTGTGTTTGGGGACTGACCTTTGTCACAGTGATGGAAAGGCAGAGTTTAAATGAGAGCACAACAATCCTCAGCTGAAGCCGTGATATTGTGTCAGGGGAGCTGTGTGTGAGCTGTGTGTGTGTGTGTGTGTGTAAGAGAGAGCAAAAGGGTACTTGTAACTTGCAGTATCCATGTGAATACCTGGCTGCACGTATTTGTTTTTGAAACTGTGTCCGCATGCTTGTAAAAGTAAGCTCGTTTAAGTGTGTGTGGTTAAAGTGTTAAGTGCTCGGAAAATTCAGTTCAGACAAAGACATGACTTTCTCATGACTTGTTTTGGAAAGGTTTTAGAAGACAATTACAACTCTTACACGTGTGTGTTCATAGAGCCGAACGTTAAAAGAACTAAAACATTGTGAGACAACCACAGGTCGTTTCCTCTCATCCCTTCCCATCCTTCCTTCTCTGCTCTTTCCCTTCCCGTCACTCGTCCCTGTTAGTGCTGATCTTGCAGATGTTGCCCGGCTTTGTTTTCACAGAAGTTATGTTTTATATGGTGGTGGGAGGAAAGGAAAATGAAAGTAATTGTAAGACGACGGTTGGGATTTGAGCCAGTGGATTTTGTAAAAAAAATAATAGTATTGACTATAGGTTTGCTCACTTTAAAGTTTCCCAAATTTTAATATTAAAACTATTATTTAGCATGTGTATCAGTGCACATCAGTACAGTCCACTAGAATTCAAGAAAACATACTTCATTATCTTAAAGGTATTTTTTTCATATACATTTTTAATCGTAGACATGTGCAATGAAAAGTCAAAATGTTTCCTGAAAAAGGGTTGTTGTCTTCACTGAGGACGTGTACCCACATATTTTACTTCTCTCTTTTACTACTGTGGTCTTTTCAGCAGGTATAGGCTACAGTATGATTTGCCACGTTGTTTACTAGTGTGCTGTATTAGAATGCTAATATTTGGTTATTAGCTCTAAATACAAACTACAGCTGAGGCTGATGGGAAATTAAAGTATTGGATACATTTTTTCTTCTTTTATACCTGATGATGATGTGAGATAAAAAGTTAAGGGATGACCAAATGTATTACAGATCTTCCTGATGGGGACCGACAGGCCAACGTTGCCATCCCTGGAGCCCTTTCGGCCCCCCTAATAAATTTGGTGATTAAAAAAAAGAAAATACAATGCATCCATTTACTTTAGTGTTATGACCAAAATTCAGAGAATTAATGACCTTCCCATTAGCCTTAGCTGTAGTTTGTATGTAGTGCTAATTTCCAAATATTAGCATGCTAACACATTACACAATTAAACATGGAAAATCATATAGCTGCTAAACATCAGCATGTTAGCATTGTCACTGTTCGTATGTTAGCATGCAGATGTTAGCATTTAGCTCAAAGCACCACTGTGCCTAAGTATAGTTTTACAGAGCTGCTAGCGTGGCTTGTTTTCTAAAGTGTGTGAGAGTGTACAAGACATGCAAACAGGAGGGTGGGGAGTTGGTCTGTTTCCTGTTGGACAGTTTAGTACCTGTTAGCTAAAAGATACTTAGCACTGCTGCTATTTCTCTATTTTTTCCCTTTGGTAAACGATTTAATTTGAAGTCGTATCATCTTTTCTCTTCTTGTGTCTTATTATGTCTTCTCTTCACTTTCAACAAGTGAGCTAAATAAAGTAGCTATGAGTCAAAGTGACTCACTCTTCGCATGTGGGCGCACACACACACACACACACACACACACACACACACACACACCCGCACACATACTCCCGCACAGAAACACACTCAATCAAAGACTCTAAGGTGTCCCCAAGCAAAGGTAGCAGCTGGTCCCAGCATTTGTTAGGAGAGAAATATCAAATATCTGAAAAGTTCCCCGAAACATTGGAAGAGGTGCCTCTTGAGAAGGGATACACACACACACACACACACACACACACACACACACACACACACACACACCTGCACTCCCCACGCTAAACAGGATCAAATGTCCTCAGCTTCTCTTTGTTGAGTTTTGTTAAAAATGTCATGATATTTAAGCTAAATGCAAAAAAATGCCCGGAACAAAGAAAAACAGCAGCTTGTTAATTATGTTTGTCCTTTCTGGTTTAATGTCTATCGATGGATCCCGACCCTCTAAACCTCTCTCAGACCGCCTCTTTCTCCACTTCTTCTACATCTCTTTTTCTCAGTCTGAGACTCTGGCCTTTCTCCACAGCCCTTTTCTCTCTTTCCCTCCGTGTCTCTCTTATGCAACCAGCTCATAAATAGAAAATGGATGTGTCACTCAATTACTGTATTTATACTGGAAATGGACTACAGGCTCGAGCCAAGGTTTATACCGCAGCCCACACACGGTTTTAAGCCTTCTTCCATTAACTTTATTTTTGCTCCATGCATCAAAACACTGAGTCATTCTTCTCGGCTGCACAGGTGGATAATGTGCTGGGCTTTTTGTTCTTTTTTTGTAGTGCTTGTTTAGTAACTCAAAAAAATCAATATCTGTATCAAAATTACTCATGAAAATAGGAACTGACACGTGCAAACGTTAACAAACGTGCCAACACATGTAGGATACAAAGGTGAGGAAGGAAGGATGGGAAAAGATTGTCGTCCGTTATTTTTCCAGGACAGAAGCAGGCTGGGCTTTCTGTTTTCTTTTTTTACATGTTCAGTTGAACGCACAGCAAAGTGTTGGGGACAGTGTAAAAAAGTAGGGACCTTTTAGGTTTGTCCGTCCAGCTGTGTGGCGTGTTTTTGTTGTTTTAGCTGCTGCTAAGTTAAATCGGTCCCAATCCTCCATTTCTCCCTTGTCTACGCTGTTTGCCTTATCCTCAGCCAGATGGTTCCTGTTCTCTAACTTGTGTTATACCCGTTACATAGCTTGAGTAAGTTGTTTGTAGAGGAAGAAATTCAAACATCTAAAACAACAATCCCAATATTCAGTTAAATGAGCATGTCACAACGTTTTCAAAGTGGATGTGTGCATAGAAAAACATCTACGCACACAGCTAGTAACAGGTGCACGTTGAAAGCTTTTATGATTAATTGATTGATTTGATATTTCATTCATTTGACAATTAAAATACATTTAAAATATTGGACAATCACAGTATTGTAGTTTTGGCTATTATCGGTTACTGTAACATTTTACCTAATAACTTACTGATTTCGGGGCCGCAACACTGTTAGTCACAATATACAACTTGTTTAGTTGTCATTATCAATAAAAATAAAACAAAATTGCTTTTAGCATCAGAAATTCCCCTGCAAATGGGTCCCAAACGCCCAGATAAGATTAGTTCCTGTGTGAAATGTAGAAATTAGAGCTCAATATAAACATTCAGTTGCCCGAGTTTAGCTTGAGAGTTTTAAAAAAAAAGCACTTTTAAAAGACTTTTCCGGCCCAAAAGACAAGGCGGTAATCCTCTCAGCGTGGGATCCAGGCTCATTAAAACACACCACCTCACTCGTCATGAGAGGACTGGTCACCAGCTGAACTGTGACCTATTTTGGGTGTGACCCCTCAGTCTAACAAACCAGGCTGCATGGTCTCTTATTCAACACCCTGGGAACTAAACCTACACCAAGCACTCCTCTCATGTGCGAGCCAAGCAGAGTTTGAATCAGCAGCTGAATAAAAGCCCTTATGTGTTCTTTTAACATTTTAATGGACCAAACTCTCCCAAGCTGCAGCTTAACGTGTGTGTGTGTGTGTGTGTGTGTGTGTGTGTGTGTGTGTGTGTGTGTGTGTGTGTGTGTGTATAGAGGTGGTAGGTTAAAGGCTGGGAGGGGTTCAGGATACAGACTAGGGAATTTGTCCTGCAGTTTGAACAATCACACCCAAACTTCCACTTTACCTCAATCAGCCACATGACATTTCCCTCCTTTAACCTCTTGTTCCTTTTTACTTCCTCTCTCTCTCTCTCTCTCTCTCTCTCTCTCTCTCTTCCATTTTACACACTCCTTCCCATTCTTCACATCATTGTTTTCTTTCTCTGTTTTTTCTCTTCCTCTGTCTCTCATTTTGTCTCTCTTCTATCCATCTCTGCAGGTCAATTCATTTCAATTGAGTGGGTGTTTTACTGACGTCAGGGGTGGAAAGTAACCAATAACAGACAATGTTGTTTTTGTAACTGAGTAGTCTTAGGTAAATGAGTGTTTAAGTTTAAAATTACCAGACTTTAGCAGGATGTTATGCCAGAGTGGTAAAAAAGAAGAAAGTTACAAATTTGATGCAGCAGAAATAGGACTTCGAAAAAAAACTTGGTATTTCGTAGCAGTGACCATCTCAGCCTGTGCAGAGTGCAGAACAAAAATCTTGAATCCTTTTGGTTTGATGAAAATGAGAAGTATGGGCTGGTTTTATATCTAAAGTTTGAACAATGAAGCAAACTAGACTGAATAATACATGCATACAATATTAGATCAGTTTATTTGATGCATGTCAAATATGAAGGCATACAGATTATTGGTAATTCATTTGGTAATAACCCAATTGAAAATGTCCTTGATTAAAACTTAGAAAAATGTATATAGGTATTATAAGGGGAATACAAATCTAATTTAAAGTAGTCATTATACACAATAGTCCCATATGTATTGTACAATGCTATAACAGCTTTAATTTGTGCATTTGTTTTATTCTAACAGTAAGGTGCACACTGGGAATAGGCGACTTGGTAAACTCTGACAGTGGGACATTTTTAGAGAATTTTGTATTTTAAAACTAGTGTATTAAACTCTCAAATGTAAACAGAATATTTGTTTGAATGTTATTGTCAGAGTCACTTTCGTGAGTATTGTAATCACATCTTCAACAGCAGAACAGCCATAACCCAAACAAATCTAACTAACTATTTTGGGTCATGACAATCACTGTAACCCTGTTACAAAAGAACACTGCAGTTTTTTTTTGTATTTTCTTCACAAACATTTGACCTGGGTGAACCTCAATCGGCAGAACTTCTGCACAAGTTGAATATTTACAGCAAATGATAGTAGAGAGATAAGCAGATTTTTATTTTTTAAATGGTGTTGTTTATTGTTAAACATGAAACCAATTAGTGTTGGGGAGATGTTGTTAGTGCCCAATTACTGCCTGGTTTAAAGGAAAGTGGGAAGAAACCGGAGTACCCGGAGTAAACCCACGCAAGCCAATCACTGGTCTCTGTCCTACAGAGGCCAATCACTGGTCTCCGTCCTACACAGGCCAATCACTGGTCTCTGTCCTACACAGGCCAATCACTGGTCTCTGTCCTACAGAGACCATTCACTGGTCTCTGTCCTACAGAGGCCAATCACTGGTCTCTGTCCTATATACACTATACACTGGTCTCTGTCCTACAGAGGCCAATCACTGGTCTCTGTCCTATATACACTATACACTGGTCTCTGTCCTACAGAGGCCATTCACTGGTCTCTGTCCTATATACACTGGCCTTTGCCCTACAAACAACACACAATCACTACCATAGCGCAAACAATAAAGAGACTCTGGCCAAACTTTGGAATGGAGGAGAAGACTCTTTTGATGGCACTTTGCTTCCTTGGTTTCATCAGGTGGCCTTTGAAGAAGGAGACAATACATTTGTCAACTGCTGGTTCGTCTAGATTCATTGAGACCAGCACGTCCTGTGCACAGCCCCACTTCATGCACATGTCCTTTAAAATGGCCTTGCTGAGATGTTTATGTGTGTCATTGGTGATTTGAAAATCTTCTCCCTCGACTTCAGCCCATATCTTTTTGAGCAGGCGTTCAATGATGGCTTCTGAATTTCCAATTGTTGTGTTCACCTTCGCTTTGTTAAAGGTCCGCAAAACCAGCTTCTGCACAAGTAGCCTGACAGAAATTTTGTTTTTCTCTGCCTGTGCTGTTGAATTCTGCACAGGTCTGGCAGCTGCCTCCTCAGATACTGTGACTGTAGGTGTAGACTTGGGCGTTGGTGAATGCATAGGTGTAGGTTTGGGTGTATGTGTAGGTGTAGGTTTGGGTGTATGTGTAGGTGTAGGTTTGGGTGTATGTGTAGGTGTAGGTTTGGGTGTATGTGTAGGTGTAGGTTTGGGTGTATGTGTAGGTGTAGGTTTGGGTGTATGTGTAGGTGTAGGTTTGGGTGTATGCGTAGTTGTATTTTTTTTTTTTTTTTATAAGGGTGTTTGGGTGTAAAAATGCGGTGGGTGACAGTGACTCAGTATTCTTGAAAGCCTTTGTCATCTTGTTACTGTGGATGCCAGCCTGTGTGCACAGCCACCACTTCATCAGTCCGAGGTAACGCCACACTTTACAATGTATTTCACCATACACTGTATCACGGGATGGGGAAGCAGACAGTGTCCTTTCATTTGATCCTGGGACAGTCTCTGGAATCCTCCCCTCAGAGACGTAACTGTAGAGGAGACCAGTAAGCTCTTCTTTGAACACCTGGTCTTTACCGTTGGAAATATCCTGCAATTTACTATAAACAACCTCACTTCCAACTTGTTGTTTTACACCATCTTTTGAAAACAGAGAGTCAACATCAGTCACAAAGGACTGCACTGACTTCTCACTTTTAACTCTGGAGTCGGGGTGGAATTGGTTGTCTAGTTGAGTGGCCATGCGATGTATTGACAGTTTGGCAAACTGCGTGGCAAAAAAGATTTTTATCTTGCTCCCCACTCCTTTTAAGGACAGTGTCCCTCTGGCTTCTGGGGTGAAACACAGCTCTGTGGGTTCTGGGCTGATACACGTCTCTGTGGGTTCTGGGCTGGTCCTTGTCTCTTTGGGTTCTGGACTAATATTTGCAGCATCTTGCTCTTCCAGACTGTTAACCTCCTGAACAATTAAATGAGTAATGTCATCTGCAATAATTTGAATCTCCTGCGAGGTGTCAGATTGCAGCTGATCATACTCCGAGTCGGTCATTTCATCCAGTAGAGGTTCTGTGAGTCCACTGACCTCATTTGTAATTATTTCCCTCACAGCTGTGGATGTTACACTCACAAAGTGCTCTGATGCTCTGGAGACCTTGTCCGGGGTTTTTGATTCCACAGATCTGGCTGCTGACTGGCAGCAATCAGTATCTGCCTCGTCTTGATCTTCCATCTCTTGTTGTCCATCAGCAGCCTTCTGTATGGAGATGTCCTGTCTCGTTCGTGGTTTACGTGGTCGACATGAGCACAAAACGTCTTTCATCTCGCCCATAAATGCTTTCAACATATTGAAGGCATGTCGTACCATCGCATTAAGTCTGTGAGGGGGAGTCACGCGCTCACTAAATACAGGTTCCAAAGTGTCCGCACTATTGCTGATAGCAGAGTAAATGCTTTGTGCAACCTCTGTAACAAACATGTTGTTTAATATATTTGAGCTGTCACAGTGGACAGGGTCCTTTACTTGCAGAACCTCAGCAAAAGTCAGAGGAAGTGTGTCGCCCAGACTGGACCGAACACGCTCCTCAGAGATTATTTGGCAGTATTTATTCTGCAGAGTTGCCAAAATGGATTTAGACACTAGTGATATTAGGTCCAAAATCATCTCCGCCATCAATGTTGATGTGGCATCATCAGGTGCACCTTCCTTCAATAATCTCTTCTGTTCCAGTGTCATCCTTTTGAAAAAGGACTCAACCACTGGACGAACATCTTCCACTCTGATCTTCAATATCTCCTCTGTCTGGGAACTTTCCATTTCAGTCATGGTGATTGTATTAGATAGGCTGTGTTTTCTGAATGTCTTGTCTTGTTTTACAGGTACAGGTTTGTCAGAAGCTTTTGGAGCAGTTAGAAGTAAACCGATGTAGAGTAAACCATAGTATAGAATGATTTCCCCTAATGTCTGAATCTGTCTTGTAGGCAAAATGTCATGATGTCATTCATGAAAGGCATATAAAGGATGAAAGGCATTCTAGAACCTGAGGTCAGATTAAAGGACGTTCCAGCTAAGCTCCGCCCCCCAACATGGAATGCAGCTTAGCAACCGTTGCTAGGCACCAGCCGCACTCTCTGACCGCTCTTTATTCGGTTTCAGCTGGAGGCATAGCTAGCTATCTAAAAGTCTTGTAAACTGAATGGTGTAGGAGAGAGCTAGCAGTTAGCCAGTTAGCTCAAAGAGTTGACAGACAACTAAACGGAGATTCTACACTGATAGGCTACTTTATTCTACAACATGGACCATACAATGCCACGTGTCCACGGCGCTATATTTACTTATCATACATGAGCAGCAAAACTCGTTAGTGAGGTTTCTCTTGATGTGTCTCGGTCCGAGGGACAAGGCTGCAGCGGCACGTCTTCACTACCATACTAACAGAGGGAGGCACCGCCTTGTGGCTCTAGTAAGCATTGCAGTTATTACTCTGTTACCGTCTGCATTAGCTAGTTTCGCTGATAAACTATCCCACCGACAGTTGTCATTGTAGCCCTGAAAGCCAACTCAAATTATGTTTTTGTCTTCTTATGTAAACTTACGAACCTGTCCACAAGAAATTGTGCATGAGCCTTCACTGTCATGTCTTCTACAGCAAAATGAAAAGTGTTGGATTTTCAGTGTTAGGGTTAAGTGTAAAAATATAGAGTTATTTCAACTCGGGTTTAGTGTTAATCAACTACAAGAGAGTTATTCCTCAAAAAGAGTTGGTGTTCATACAGGGAGTCAAATGTCATATTCTGCAAACAACTCTACAGTGTTGATTTTACAATACAGCTAGTTTTACGCATTACTCCCAGTCCCAGAAGTCGTCTGCATGTGATTGTTTGAAAGAGGCGGGAGACTAACATTAGTAGCCAGACAGGTCAGGGCCCTAAAGTATAATCCGTTTTTGGTTTGAAACCAAAAACGAAAAATCGACCCGTTTTTTCGTTTTTTCATTTTTGGTTTAAAACGAAAAACGGATTATACTTTAGGGCCCTGACCCAGACAGACACTCAGGCCCTTTTCTGTGGACTGGACATGTTCGGACATCACTCTAACTGTGACTAGGAAGGTTCATGTTTAAGTATGTCTATTCATAAAAAATGTTTTACCCAGTTGTGTGTAACGTTAACTTGGCAAAGGTTAATTATCCTTGTTGGTTAGCTAACATTATAGCTAGCTATCCAGCTCACCATGGTTAGCTAACAGAAGAGCATAAAAGAATGTTTAGCCAAAGACTCTGGTTTAGCCAAGTAGGATGAATAGTGATATTTTTCTCATTAAGAAATTAGAATAATCAACACACTGGTCCCGTAATGGCTAACATTACCGAAGCTAACTTTAAATCACAATGCAATGCTGTTATTTTTAGATTGACAATTCCTTAGCTTCATGTTTGCAACTCCATGCTGTATTAGATTGGGTTAATGTGGGTGACGTAGTAACTAAGTTCAATGTGATGTCGTGACTTGTTGCACTAACGTTATATCATGAACCGTAATTGTAAATTTTTTAAGAATTCTGTAATGGTAGAGCACAGACTTTTATTTTGAAGGAGGCTGGTTAGATGTTAACTATTTTCTTCTCTTTTCGTTTTTTTGCTGCTATTTCGCCCAAATGTGTTAATTAAATTGTTTAAACTAGTATATTGGGCTTCATATTAAGGTTAGACACTTTTAAATAAAGGGAAATGTGTGGGTTTATCGCGAAAGTATCAAGAGCATTTTATTTTGACCGCACTGTACTGTTCCGTTAGCTTTACTTCCTCTCTGTGTCTGGACTTTTCGCGGTAAGCTACTTTTTTACTCTGCTCTTTCGTTGTTTTGGTTAAAATGTAAAGTTAAGTTATTTAAAACACACGGAAAGTCAGTGTATTAACATTTTTTACATAATCTACTTGCAATTTAAGTTACTTTCATGTATAAATCTGCGTCTTAGTAAAGACGTGCGTCGAAGTCTGTGAGCATGGCTGCCATGTGGCTATTCAGTCAAGAATGTTTGCTAGCGTTTGTGTGTGTCGATATCACGCCTGACCAGAAAAATACAAATGTCGGAGGCCGACGGAGTAGAGTCATTAAAAAAATGCCGAAGACTAAATTGTCTGCACACTGGAGACATGAAGAGATTTGCAAGCTTGCTGTTCTGGCCGACAAATAAAGTTAAATAGACGGTCTCGCCGCTCAGGTTCTTTTAAGTGAAGGATGGCAGAGCAGTTTTTTGATTAAAATAATACAAGGCAGAATGATAGGATGATCCCTTCAAGACGGGCGCTCCATGCAATCGTCGCAGAAGTCAAGGCGCTAATACCCGCATTATGTTAACACGTCCCACACGGACGATCTCCTCAAGGGTAGGGCCACGCATTCTCCAGGTCAGATTCTCTGGACATTTTTTTGAGAATGAAAGGGGCTTAAGTGACTTAAAATATTAGATGTCACAGAAGCATGATGCAAATTCATTTGATTTAGTCCTACACTGTTGGTGCCAGGTGGCATAGTAAAAGCAAGGGCAAAACATAACTTAAAAAAAAAGTTGTAGACTTTTCATTAAGGTACATTGTTTTCTTTGTAGGACAGTATGTTCAAAAATCGGGGCTCTAGAGTGCGACCAATATGTAGGGTGCGACTAAAATTGTTACTAGGTCCCACCAGTGCACCTAACCTCCTCACATCTGCTGCCTCCACACAAAGTGCGAACGAAGCGTTTGTTCTCCTTTGACGGAATTAACACTCATGGTTGGATCTGTAGGCATACACTGCTCCGTGCTGTGTGATTGAAATTGCCTGTGTCTTTTATATCGATATGGTTTAATCTTGCGCTACGTGACCCGTTTCTTGTGTTAAGCCGTGCCTGTGTTTGGATCTCTCCTCTGCACAGCCCCGCCCCCATTCACTCACACACGGCTCTGTCAGTACCCGATCCGTTCCACCGGCACAATCCGTTCTGCGCATGCGCAAGATGTTCACGCATGCG
Organism: Perca fluviatilis; assembly: GCF_010015445.1. NCBI lineage: Eukaryota > Metazoa > Chordata > Actinopteri > Perciformes > Percidae > Perca > Perca fluviatilis. The sequence continues at coordinate 14,254,492 of NC_053128.1, read as the reverse complement.
CTGTGGTACGAGGATTTATGACACTACCCAATCTGTTCCCACGCTAGCTAACGTTAGTTTAGCTAATAGCTAATTTGGCGGACCGCTAGGTGATTATAGCGGTCTGCCGTTAGCCTCCACCGGGAAGCCAACGTTAGTTTAGCTAACGGTTAATTTGGCTAACCGCTAGCTGATTGTAGCGGTCTGCCGTTAGCCTCCACAGTTAAGCTAACGTTAGTTTAGCTAACAGCCAATTCGGCTAACCGCTAGCTGAGACAGCATGTAAACTTTAAAAGACCCTCAAAATAAAACTTGAAAATAAACGTTAACATATATAACAGCTGTTACGTCAGTTCTACTTGTGCTCATTTAAAATACAATCACTCAATACTTGTCTTTATTGTTATTACCAGGCTTCAAAATTAACTTTTTCGTCTACCAGCCAAATGGCTAATGAATGTTCAAATATTACCAGTCATTCAACAGATTACCATTGGGTTTTTTGGCTGGTGAGTGAAGCAAATCTACCAGCCACTTGCATATTTCACCAGCATTTGGCTGGTAAACGGTGCTAATTTAGAACCCTGGTTATTACTGTAAAGTCTTAATTTAGCTGTAGCCTGCTTTTCCCATTATGTTTGATTTAACGTTATTTTAGACTGAATCTAGCTGTCCGTTCTGCCTGCACGATCCGTTCTGCGCATGCGTTATTTTAGACTGAAGGCTGTCGGCTAGCGGTTAGCCGAATTAGCTGTTAGCTATCCCGGTGGAGGCTAGCGTGGAACAGATTGGGCAGGTCGTAAAACGGTATTATCATCTGCGCATACGTCATGGCATACGTATCATCTTGCACATGCGCAGAACGGATCGTGCCGGTGGAACGGATCGGGTACTGACAGGCTCCCCTGCGACATGGAGAGACACATCACTCGTCCAAACCAAAGAACTTCTAATATATCAAGAAGTTCCACTCCCTCGTTACTTTCGGCTTCTGAACTGGTTGCAGTTCCACCAGAGTTCCATATAGGGGGCGCTCACAGGCCAGTGCAGAATGAATGGGACTCTATGGAGCTATACCCCTCAAAACCCACTTTTCTCAGGATATAATTTTTTGTCTAGTAATTTGAATGTTGCATTCGAAAGGGGAGGCTAAGAAAATACACACTGCTGTGTGTTAGATTTTTTTAAAGTCGCTTTTTTGTTCTAAAAAGCCTTTTAAAATGTCAATGACGTCATACACATATACGGCCAGAGATACTGCTTTACGGCAAGCTCTGAGTCGCTTCCTTTGTTCTCATGAGGCATCGACAACACAGCTAACAGGTAAGGCTCTCCCTGTTAATACATGTGCTAGAAAGAGGTTTGCTAATGTTTTAACGACCACACCGAAATATTCACTCTGATATTCAGGCTCTGCTTCGGATGCCGTCAAGCGGGATCTCCGATCGTAATCACTCCTTCACTGACCAATCAGCATTCATTAGCAGAATGCTAGCGTGTTATGGGCTAAAACGACTCACCCTGTAAGAAATCAAAAGGACATAAGTACTCATTCATTCAACTTTCGACCTATAACCCATGTTGAACTTGCAAAAACTACAATCAAATCTGAGGTTTCTCAACGACAATCAGGCGAAAGAGACAAATTTAGCCGTCTAGCTCCATAGAGTCCCATTCATTTTGCACTGGACCGCGATCACCCCCAGTGGAACTCTGGTGGAACTACAACTAAAATCCGGTACAATGGGGCTGGATAGGGAGTGGAATGGCTTTCCGTAGACCGGCTTTGTCCAAACCAAGGGGGTAAGCTACGCTTCAGAACTCGAGCCATCTATGGCGCCATTTTGTGGCTACCTGGCCATCACCTCCCGTTAGCATTCCGCTGACCGCCATTTTTTTTTTTACGTCACTTGACAGTGAATAACTTTACATCTGAAGCGTTTAAAGACTCTATTTGTCCGTTTATTTCTAAAGAAACACGACAATGTATAAAAGACTCCATGACCTTGTAACTCACGTTATGGCTCCGTAGCAGACGTTTTTGTAAAAATAGGCTAACAATTGTGTCATAACCACGAGACTTACTGTCGCACAGTAGAGGAATTACCGTATAGTACAGGAGAAGCTCGCAGGCAGTTTTGATTTACGTTAGCTGTTTAGGTTTAATTTCGCCACCGAAACAGGAAGTGGGTGTAACTCGAGTGTACATTGTCCAACTGGCTCAAAACTTTTCAGGATTCATAAGAGTCCAACCCTGAGGACAAATAAAGGCAGATATTTACTTAAAGTCATAGCGCCCCCTAGTGGCAACAGGAAGTAGGCCTAAAAGTCAAGGTGCTATACTTTAACGAACTCCTCCTAGAGATTTAATCCGATGGACTTCAAACTTGGTCTGGACTATCCCAACACCTTAACGATGAAAAGTTATTAAAAGAAAAACTTTTCGTGAGACGGTGTGGGCGTGGCGTGGCAGCCATTTTGAGTGTTTAGCGATGAACAAAGAAGTTGTTGTAACTTGAGTGTACGTTGTCGTATCTGCCCGAAATTTCTCACGATTGACAAGTGTCCAGGCCTGAGGACACCTACAGGCCAAAATTGACTTTTGGTCATAGCGCCCCCCCGCTGGCACCAGGAAATCTGCCTTATATGACAAACATCATCCGATTTACATGAAACTCAGAATGTGTGGTCTACATGTGATACTGAGCCGCCCCCTATACTTAACCACGCCCACTTACTCAGACCACACCCCCTTTCATACATGCTGACCCATCTAAGGTAGAGTCTTGTGTGAGGTATCATTGAACTCAGCAAAGAGTTTCTTTTTTAATTGGTGATGGTTTGACCCGCCCCCTATGTGTTAGCCACGCCCCTTTTCACAGCTAATGAACTGTATGACGTAGGGTCTTGTGTGAGGTATCATTGAACTCGGCAGTTGGTGATGATTTGCGGCGTCTGACTGCTGCGCAAAAATGAACGGTCGCAAGGAGCGGCATCTGCCAGTAACCCCGACGCGCGCAGAGGCGCGAGGGCCCGTCCATCGCTGCTTGCAGCTTTAATTTTTATTAAAACCGCTGTATATTGTTAAGCATGAGAGGGAAACCTGTATTTCTACCAGTGTTTCCACTAGTAACTCTCTGTTATTGTGGCCACCCCGGCGAAAAACACAGAAGAAGGTATTGGGCCTCATTCACCAACCGTTCTTACAAAGAAATGTGTTCTTAAACCCTTCTTATAAACTTTTTACGAAGATTCTGGCATTCACTAATGTTTTCTTAAATTGGATTTGTTCTTAGCTAAGAACAAAATCTACGAACACTGAAAAGCACTCTTACGCACATTTGAGTGATGACAATTTGCTCCAAATGATTGCTTACTGCATTTTATTTAATTCTACAGTCGTTTACAATGATAGTATTGTACTGTAATGTATTTCTGATCATTTATTGAAAAAAATATCATAGTATGCAAAAAAAACACTAACACTGCAATTTACATCAGCAATTAAACTGATTAAATCTTGCGTTATTTGGTGATTGATCGCTATTTATAGGGCCAAAATGCAGTGGTAGAATGTACAAATTCGTCCTAACTATACTTAAGTAAATTTTTCACGTATCTGTACTTTACTTAAGTATACTCAATAGTGCATAGCCTACTTTTGACTTTTACTTTGTTACATTTTGCAGCAATTATCTATACTTTCTACTCCACTGCATTTCTACAATGTTCCGTTACATTTTCTGATCAGTTTCCCCCCTGCCAAAACGTCTTCCTGACCGTCACACGTTTGTCTCACCAGTAAAGTTTGGTTGCCGTAGATACTGTATATATGGGGCACCGCTGATCCAAGCCTGCTCCGGTGCTTCAGAGCCTGGGCGCAGCGCCGCTGACCCTCGGTAATACAGCCCCCGGTAAAAGTGAAAATGAAAATGTTTGTTTTTATTATTCCCGTTTTTAAATCAAAGTTGCTATATCTATTTCTCTCCACAGCGTCGTTTACTCCTCCGCCAGGCTGCGTAAGACGCGTTCATATCTTATTTATTTGGCTGGACCTCTTCACATCTCCCCATTTGCGCTGCTTCACAAACTTTATTTGCTTACTTGCATGGTTAAAGAAAATAAAATACATCCATGAATAAAACCAACCGCATTCCGATTCTAACAACACATTTCCGTTTTATGCTGAATAGGATAGGAACGTTTTTTAAAAGCCAGGCCTTGTTTGTGGTAGTGGACACGTTCTACTTTTACTATATGTCTCTGGTTATGAGATGTGATTATGAGATGTGACCCATGGCCACATTATCATAGTTCATAAAAATGCAGCGCACTGACGACACAGATTAGGGCTGCATGATTATGGCCAAAATGATAATCACGATTATTTTGATCAATATTGAAATCACAATTAATAATCACGATTATTTGTTGATTTTAACCACAAAAAAGTATTGTCACATATAATAATAATTATAACTGCTTTCACATCCATATTGTACTACAATCCTCCTCTGTTGAAGGATACTATGCAGGAGTCATTTCAGCTGTTGTGCGACTGCTTTCCACACATGTGCGTTTGCCATGAATAGATACAGGCAACGCAATTTTCTGTTCATGTTAACGGCGCATGTTAAAATCCGGTGAGTCTGGTGTCTACCGGACGAAATAGCAACGGGGATTATGGTGCCACTTAAATGTCTGTGTTGCGCTCTGATAGGGTTGGGTACCGAAACCCGGTTCCACTATGGTACCGGTTCCTACACAAACGGTAGTATTCGGACCGGATTAGAACGCGAATTTCGGTTCCTCATTTCGGTTCCGACTGAAATATTTACCCTCTGTCGCTCTGGACAGCGGCAGCCTCTTTTTTTTTTCTCCCTTTTCTGCCGAGTGGCGCACGTGCCCGCTCGCGGTGTGAAGCGCGTGTCCGCGCTATTCCCCCGACATGATCTCTACAATCACAGCTGATAGACGTCTTTTTGTACACGCTCTGAAACGGACGTAAAAATATCACACTTTCTCTTTAGTCTACCGTTAGCTAGCTACCGTATATGTAGGCTACTTTTAAAATGGCATATTTTCCCTCTGGGCTCACCAAAACGGACGTAAAAGCATATTAACCATTCACTGCACGGGATCGCTAGTAAACATATTAAACTTACTCTGCTAGTCTATCGTTCAAGACAAGACCCTGTAGCCTGGTGGTGGGGGAGGCGAGACAGCCTCCCCAAATTGTCTGCCCTTTCAAACTCCTACCTGGGTGTGTACAGACCTCTTGGACACCGTCTGAGAGAGTTTTCTCCTATGCAGTAGGCCTACATGCCATAAGTCAGGAGAGGTGTAGTATCTTGCCAGAGAAGGCAAATATGGTCATTTTTCTGCAAAAGAACTGCTAAAGTTTGAAGCTGGTTGGCATACCAACTCAACAACATTTATTTTGTTGGTACTTGTTAATAGTGTAACTGTTATTTGTTAAATTATTGTAGTTGTGTGTTAGGTGACTTAGGTTTACTTATTTTATATTTAAGTACTTTTAAACGTTAATATATTGTTAAATTTAAATAATTTTCAATAAAAAAAAAACCTCCATAAAAAGCCTTTCTTTTATGTCATTTTTCAGTTTTTCAAGAATCGGTTTAGGAATCGTTTAGGAATCGAAATCGTTTTAAAAGTACCGGTTCGGCATCGGAATCGTAAAAATCCAAACGGTACCCAACCCTACGCTCTGATGCTCCAAAACAGAAGTTAGAGGCAACAGAAACATGGCTGCATGTCACGCTAGTTAACACTAATAACACGTTACACAGCAGGTAACGTTAGCCTACCGTTAGCTACAGTTAACACTAATAACATGTTACACAGCACTTAAGGTTAGCCTACCGTTAGCTACAGTAAACACTAATAACACGTTACACAGCAGGTAACGTTAGCCTTCCGTTAGCTACAGTAAACACTAATAACACGTTACACAGCAGGTAACGTTAGCCTACCGTTAGCTACAGTAAACACTAATAACACGTTATACAGCAGGTAACCTTAGCCTACCGTTAGCTACAGTTAACACTAATAACACGTTACACAGCAGGTAACGTTAGCCTACCGTTAGCTACAGTAAACACTAATAACACATTACACAGCAGGTAACATTAGCCTTCCGTTAGCTACAGTAAATACTAATAACACGTTACACAGCAGGTAACGTTAGCTTACTGTTAGCTACAGTAAACACTAATAACACGTTACACAGCAGGTAACGTTAGCCTACCGTTAGCTACAGTAAACACTAATAACACGTTACACAGCAGGTAACGTTAGCCTACCGTAAGCTACAGTAAACACTAGGGATGAGCGAGTACAGCATTATCTGTATCAGTATATGTTAACCATATGAATTATCTGTATCTGTATCTGTACTCGGACTGGGCGGGATTTAACCCGGAAGAATGTCGGGTTGTCTTGAAATGGGCGGGGCTTTAACCGGTATGTTGTTTTAAGCATGCAATTGATATGGTTGATCAAAAATTGTTATATTTATTGCTGATTAGAAAACTATTTACATGACAGCATCAGCATTGAGCTTCAGATCAATGGTTTTGATCACGATAACAAACGAACTATTTAGACCACAACTACCTTTATTTTTTTTTATAAAATACAGCAAGACAGTGTCAGACAGTCAGTGTGTGAAGTAAAAAAACTTGGTTAGAGCCAGCTGATGGTTTAAAAAAAACAAAAAACTCTGATGACCGGCAGAGAGAGGGAGAGAGAGTGTGTGTAGCTAATTAATTTGTAATATAGTTTTATACCACTACTTCCTTTATTTTTTTTATGAAATACAGCAAGAAAGTGTCAGACACTCAGTGTGTGAAGTAAAAAAACTGGTTAGAGCCAGCTGACGGTTAAAAAAAGAAAAAGAAATCTCCGACAGGTAGAGACACAATGCGAGTCGCATTCTACCAAGCACCACGTCTGAACAAACCCACGTTTACTCTACTGGTTAATAAGTAAGTACTACAAACCAAAGTAAAAAATAAACCTAAAGCTGAAGAAATCTTAAACGTTAACGGAAAAGACCCGCGAACCGGAGTGACTGAGGGAGAGACAGAGTGTTCTGTGTGTGAGTGAGCAGAGCGGGACACAGCAACACAATAAATCTGTATGTGTGTAGGGGAGGGGCGCTGTGTGACTAGCCTATCACAGAACGCAGACACAGTCAGCTACCCAATGAGAATTTTTATTCAATCCGAGCACAGATATTGACTCGTATTACTCGTATGATACTCGTACTCGGCAAAAGTGCTTTATCCGTACCGGATACTCGTTTCAGCCGAGTATCCGCCTCAACTCTAGTAAACACTAATAACACGTTACACAGCAGGTAATGTTAGCAACCGTTAGCTACAGTAAACACTAATAACACGTTACACAGCAGTACCGTTAGCTACAGTAAACACTAATAACACGTTACACAGCAGGTAATGTTAGCAACCGTTAGTTACAGTAAACACTAATAACACGTTACACAGCAGTACCGTTAGCTACAGTAAACACTAATAACACGTTACACAGCAGGTAACGTTAGCCTACCGTTAGCTACAGTAGGAACTGGATTAAACACGGCTAAAATGCTGACAGCCAAACGGTAAACCTCGTGACCGACTTATGACTGACTGCTATCTGTTGTCCTCACGTTACTCTCTGTCCTCCTGTCTACATCTAAACTGAGCTGTACGGTGCAGGGAACAACTCTGATTGGCTCATGGAGGCACATGATCAGACAGTGGTTTACGGAGATTTGGGGGGAAAAAAAACTTTAATACGGAGCAGTGTATGAGCTGAATGACACATTTTAAATATCGCTCGATCACGTGAATTTGATCATGGGAAGCCAAAATCGTGATCGTAAATAAAATTTGATTAATTGTGCCGCCCTAATACAGATATTTCATACACAAGACGTTTGTAACGCCGCTGACCCGCCAAAGCGCATTCGACCCGTGCTGGACCCGTTCATAATGAGTCAGCCGTCACTCTGTGAGTAGCATGCTTCAGTCCATCGCACTCCCCCTCTCTCCTCTCCTCTGTCTGTCTTGTCTTTTTTTTTTTTTTAGATTTTATTTTGATAGGAAAGCTGAAGACATGAGAGGAGGAATGACATGCAGCAAAGGGCTGCAGGTCTTAGTCAAACCGGCCGCTGCGTGGAGGAGTAAACCTCTATGTAGAACTACCAACTGAGCTATCCGGGCGCCCTCTTTCTCTTCTAATCTGTCTTTTTATTATTTATAATCGGTTTTATTGTTGTTGAAAACAAGTGAAGGATATCTCAGAGATATTAGTATTATTATTTAAATATAGCCTAGGCTACTTATTTTGTGTTGCAGCTGTATATTTTCAAACTGGGAAGGAAATCCTGTCTTTGCATTTTATTTTGATCACAATCTGTTTTAATAAGAGCTTTTTTTGCTTAAAATGTTTTAGTTTGACAGCTCAGTGAAGCGCTTTAAACATTTTTTATTTTTAAAAAAAAGATTTTTATTTTTATATACAGTATAATTGTGCTTCAAATAAAAAAGTATGTATCTACACCTACACGTATTCTTGTTTAAAAACATTTACATAATATATATGAATGTATATGGAGCGTGATAAAACGGTTACCTTGAAATTGGTGCGTTAAAGGCGACATGAGGAAAAAATTGGGTGCACCTACTAGGGCTGCACAATTAATCGAATTTTAATCACGATCACGATTTTGGCTTCCCACGATCAAATTTGCGTGATCGAGCGATATTTAAAATGCGTCATTCCGTTCATAGAACAGTTTTTGCAAAGCCAATCTAGCGCTCCATAAACCACTGTTTGATCACATGTCTCCATGAGCCAATCAGAGCTGTTCCCTGCCTGCACCGCGCAGCTTAGTTTCTAGATGTAGACAGTCACAGAGGACAGAGTAACGTGAGGAAAATTCCACAACAGGTAGCAGTCGGTCATCATAAGCCGGTCACGATGTTTACCAGTAAACGCAACGTTTTGTCCCTTCTGTGTTGTTTTTCAGACAACAGCAGTGACCAGTGCTAGTTTGTGTCTTTTAGCTCATAGCTTTAGCAGCAGACTGTTGGACGTCCCGCTGTTGGAAACCTACAGTGAAATACAGATACACTACACAGTTTAGCAGTCAGCATTTTAGCCGTGTTTAATCCAGTTACTACTGTTGCTAAAGGTAGGCTAACGTTAGCTGCTGTGTAACGTGTTATTAGTGTTTACTAGCGTGACATTCAGCGATGTTTATGTTGCCTCTAACGTGGGTTTCGGAGCATCAGAGCGCAACGCAGACATGTAAGTGGCAGTGTAATGAGCCACAGAAATCCGTGTAGCTATTTCGTCTGGTAGATACCGGGCACCATATGCGCCGTTAACGTGAACAGAAAATTGCGTTGCCTGTATCTTTCACGGCAAACATGCATGTGTGGAAAGCGGTCGCACAACAGCTGAAATGGCATACTCCTTCACAGTATCCTTCAATAAAGGAGGAATGTAGCACAATATGGATGTATTAGTAGGAATGTAGCACAATATGGATGTAAAAGCAGTTATAATTATATAATTATGTGACAGTAAAATTTTGTTTTGGCTAAAATCAACAAATAATCGTGATAATTAATCGTGATCTCAATATTGATCAAAATAATCGTGATTATCATTTTGGCCATAATCGTGCAGCCCTAGCACCTACATTTTTTGCTGGTGCACCTAAATAAAATGTTAGTCTGGAGCCCTGAGTTATTCTGAATTTGCCTTGTATTGCTGTGACCCATCAGCTATGTTTAGTTGTGTTCTTTATTTACAGGAGCACTTCTATGATGATGATGACAGTGTAGGGCTGCACGATTATGGCCAAAATGATAATCACGATTATTTTGATCAATATTGAGATCACGATTAATTATCACGATTATTTGTTGATTTTAGCCAAAACAAATTTTATTGGATATATGTTGTGCGCTGTTTGCCGTGAAAGATACAGGCAACACAATTTTCTGTTCACGTTAACGGCGCATGTGGTGCCTGGTATCTACCGGACGCAAATAGCTACACGGATTTCTGTGGCTCATTACACTGCTACTTACGTTGGCGCTTTGGCTTATGCTCCAACCCACGTTAGAGCAACATAATCACTCTTACATAAACCGTATACAGCAGGTAACGTTAGCCTACCGTTAGCCACAGTAGTAACTGGATTAAACACGGCTAAAATGCTGACTGCTAAACAGTGTAGTGTGTCTGTATTTCACTGTAGGATTCCAACAGCGGGACGTCCAACAGTCTGCTGCTAAAGCTATGAGCTAAAAGACACAAACTAGCACTGGTCACTGCTGTTGTCTGAAAAACAACACAGCTGGGACTAAATGTTGCGTTTACTGGTAAACTGGTAAACATTGTGACCGGCTTATGATGACCGACTGCTACCTGTTTTTTTCCTCACGTTACTCTGTCCTGTGTGACTGTCTACATCTAGAAACTAAGCTGCGCGGTGCAGGCAGGGAACAGCTCTGATTGGCTCATGGAGACATGTGATCAGACAGTGGTTTATGGAGCGCTAGATTGGCTTTGCAAAAACTGTTCTATGAAGTGAATGACGCATTTTAAATATCGCTCGATCACGCAAATTTGATCGTGGGAAGCCAAAATCGTGATCGTGATTAAAATTCGATTAATTGTGCAGCCCTATGACAGTGGATCTGGTTATTTGGCCTGGAGGATAAAGACAGTCCAGCCCAACACTGCAGTTCAGTCCCGGAGATGCTCAACCACCACTACCTATCAAGATGGTCCAAAGAGCAAGAGGGATTTTCTCCTGACTGACAAGCAGCTGTTTGGCGAGGAATGCCGCGAGGCTATCTCCATATTGAAGCATACAACTGATGAATCTGTTGTCAAAGAGAAAATGAGGGCAACAGTTCAGTACTGTCAGACATTAGTTCAAGACCAGCAAAACTCCTCAACGGTTCTGGGGTCTCATTTATAAACGTGGCGTACGCACAAAACGAGGCTGAAACGTGCGTACGCCACTTCCCACGCAACGGTTGTGATTTATAAAAAACAAACTTGACGCACATTTCTTCACACCATATGAAGATTAAATCCAGCAGTGTTATTTGCGCTTGTACTGAGTGATAATTGTTCCATAAACACCTCAAACTCAAATCTTAAATAAAAACTCATTCTTAATATTTAATCAGCGCTGTCTCGCCGTGACATTGTCCGCTACGGAGCGCAGGAGTAGGAGATGGCCCGACTGCATGGAATACAGGATAGCATCAAATACCCTACAATTAGATAACTGCACAACACAGTGTAAATAACTAAATATCTGTCTTTAAAACTGTGCATATATCATCAAATGTCAAAGTCTGGAAATACAGCCGTTAAGCTCTCGCGCAATCGTTACGCTCTATGTCCTTGTTATCGGTTTAAAATTTAATACTGTTTATAACAAACCCTGCATGAAGAAAAGTGTGTTTGCCTATTACATTTCGATTTCAAATTGTATCTCGGGGTGGGGGATACCAGTTGTTGCTGTGATTTTAGCAAGTTGTTAACAATCACAAATTGTTGTAGACTAAACATATAAATACTGCGGTGAACCTGTGTGTAATGCTGCATGATGGCACTGCTGGCCCTGCAGGAGGACAGCAATGGAAGAATCAGGAGAAAAAGAGACTTCAGGGACCATGACGATGACTGGCTCATATGCCGATTTAAATTCCCTAATGTAGCTGTAATAGTAATATAGCTGCGCTCTTGGATCTATGTACTGAATTGGGTCCAGTAGAGAGGGCAACGCGCCGGAACCGTGCCATCCCGGTCCAAATACAGGTCCTCGCCACTCTGGGTGAAACCGGCTGTTTCCAGAGGGAAATGTCTGACAGCTAAGTGTTTTTTTTAATAAATATTATATATAATCTTCAACTTCATCACTTACGGTAGGGTTCCACACAGCGAAACACCTCGCGAATTTCGGCCAGCGAAAGTTTGCCTCGGGGGGCGTGGTCGCGAAAACAACACGCAAGACCGCAACATTTTTTTAAATGTCCCGGGCTGTCAGAAGACAGGGCGGTAAAAATGCACAGCAGCAAACCATCTGTAAAATGTTAGATCATAAATGCTCTGGTAACCTGGCTATGTAGCCTAGCTGCCTTGCTATGCTTACAATGAAATGCAATGTCCGAACATGCTAGCGGGTGACCTGTCGGCTAGCTGAATCATTTTGAGTGTTTAACTATCTCCAGTGGTCTATTTGGTGGTGTGTGTTCGCCCTGTTTAAGTCCGTGTTGCTACAAGCGTCAATGTTTGCCAATAAAACATGTAATCAAACAAATGCACAAGTAGCCTAGCTAGCTAGCTGCCTGGCTAGGCTACAATGAAATCCAATGTCCGAACATGCTAGCGATTAGCCTGTCGGCTAGCTGAAAAGTTCGAGTGTTTAAACTAACATACAGTGATCTATTTAGTGGTGTATGTGCCCTAATTAAGTTTGTGTGTCATATAAAACACAATTCGTGTTGATGGAAGTACCGATGTTCGTGTAGAAACATTTTAATCACATCAACATTTTCATGATACTGCGCTGATGACCTCCGCCATCTTGGTCAGACTTTTTTTGTAACTCCCGCCTCCAAACACAAACACGCGGACCTGATTGGTTCTCGAGTGGTCCTCATTTGAATAAAGTTAAAATTTCGTCAACTTTATTTCGCTCCCCTTGGCGATTCGCTCTCATCTCGCTCAATCAGGGCGAATTTTGTCTCCATTCAACCTCAATGAGAGCAAAGCGAAATTTCGCTGTGTGGAAACCAAGGCTTGTTTGGATATAATATATAGTTCTGTTAAATCTTATTATATACGTCTGGTATATCAAAGCTGTCCCCGAGTACCGTAATGCCTGCTGATTTGGAAGATTTTATGAATAAAGGTAGTCTATAGATCCGGTTTCCATACGCTGTGCGACAACAGGCTGAAATTATAATTCAATTGGCAGCAATTCCCGAGCGTCTGAGAGTTTTTTTTTTGGTTTGTTTTCTCCGCCAGTTGTCATGATTCGGCATGTTTTGGTGTAACGAATAACAACTGCCAGGGTCATTAACATACTGATCAGCATTCACGAGGTGCTTTACATTGACTTATGGTTAAAAATGGGCGTGTACAGGGCGGGATAAGAGGTTGATCCACGTATGCACACTTGTAGTCAATCTGTGATTTATAAAGGGAACATTGCTTACAGGTGTGCGTACGCACGGTTTTATAAATCTGACTTTTTTCCGGCGTATGCCAATTTGGGCTTTTGGGCACACGTACACTTATAGTAAGGATCCTACGCACAGTTTTATAAATGAGACCCCTGGATGTTTTCCCACATTTTCTCGATACACCTGGCTTGGTAAGTAATGCATATGGTTTAATTTATTTATTTTTAAAGTGAACAATGTGTATTTAAGGTTTACGCTTTCAGTTACACAAGCATAAACGTACTGAAATTGTGTGGATGAACTTAAGGAGTTTCTTCTGTAGATTGACCACGACTTCACCGTAATGTTTAGAGAGGAGGTTTCTGATAGATTTTGGCAAAATGGCCCACAAACTTCAAACCCAGGATCCTGGCAGACTGCAAGAATACTAATGAGCATGTTGAAGACCTCTTGTCTGGGCATCAATCCTCAGATGAGTCTGGTAAGTATCGCTCATTATCTTTTTAAAACATTCATTTACTTGACTGATTCCGAAATCTTGTATTTAGCATAATGTGGATATATGTATTTTCACATGGAAGTTTTTCTTACAATCTTGTACTTTCTTCTGCTTTTCCCCTTAGGCTGGGACAGTGACCTGTCAAGCATCCTACTGCTGGTTCATCTACTTCCCCCATAATGCTAAAGGACCCAAGAAGAGTCCTAAAATTAGCTCACATCATGCAGTCAAACATGTTGGGAGATATTCGAGGGTATGCAATGTTTTAATATGCTTTTTAATTTAGTTCTTTTCACAATGCCACTTTTCTGTGAAGAGGCCACATACATTTTTAGTAATGTAGTGGGCCATTAAAATGGTTCCTCATGGTTCTGATTTTTTCCAGATTGGCGCCAGTGTCGAGACCTTCCTTGAGAGTTTGGAACCACGACAGCCCATCCTCCTGTGTGTCGGTGAACAGAAGAACAACCTCCAAAGATTTTATATCATCGTTGACCACAAGGCCATCCCTGGCAAGGCTCAGACATCCCTGGCAGCTTTCGATGAACTCTTCAAGGCCCACTTCATCTTCAGTGTGAACTACCAAGAATCCCTTCACAGCTTCTACACATTCATCCAGACCACTGTGTTCAACATTGGTGTGGGAAGTACCGAGGAAAGTCCCCGTGTGAAGGAGCTCAGAGCTAGACTGCTGAACACAAGTATCTGAGGTGACACACATCCTTGGACGCAAATATGTTGATTTGTTTTATCTGCAAGTTGCACCACAGAAGTTCTGCGTTGCTTTGTCAGCATTTGAGAGTTTACCACGGTTTATATCCGGGAAAGACATTACGTTTGAAATGTGGACAGCCGGGATGTTCTTCATTCTTTGGCACTTATTCAGGGTTTAAGAAACGCCTTATTCGTTTGCACCGGGACACTGTTTCAACAAATACTGTTTACAATATGGACAATCAAATAATAGATGAGCCTTCAACTTCAAATGCAGCCTTTACTGACATTCCAGTAACCACCAAGGTCTCTGTTGACAAGCATCATTTGGTAAACGTGTGGTTCTGTTGTAGCACAGTTGCAATCATCAGGTGTTGCTGAGAGCACTATCCAAGCAATGGTAGGGTCAATGGCAGAGCTTGTAAATGATATTCACAGTCAAGCGAGAGACGCAGTTCTCAACTGTACTTCAGAGATTCAAGGAACAGACTTTGAAAAAAAGCTAGACAGTTGTTTTGAACCACTACAAAATCCTTTCTCAGTCTTAAATACAGGAGCCAAACGACAGAAGTCCTTCAAGGAAAAGTGGGAACTAGTTGAGCCTGTTGAGCATGTTCCTGGGGTGCGATTTGATGTACGTAGAGATGGAACAACAGGAGTTTACAATCAGATCCCTGTAACAGAGAAGTTTGTGTATGTACCCATCTTAGGAACCCTGAAGTCTACGCTCAAAAATAGTGAAATATGTGAAAGTTTCCTGCAGGCCAAACAAGAGGAACAAGGTTATTTTTTTTTTATGATCAATTTTTTTTATTGTTTTTATATTTTTTAACATACAGAACAGACAAACACAATTGAACAAGAACAAAAACCCTAAACACCCCCACCCTCTGCGGTGTCGAGGAAAGAAAAATAAACAAAAACAGAAATCCCACCTTGCCTAATCACCGTCTACTTCTTGTGATGCTGAGGTCATTAGGACTGATATTTGTGCTGCTGGGTCCGTAGTCGATGACTTGGCTTTGTTAATCCTTGCTGTAGAGAGCTCAAGTATAACTATGTCCAGAAAAAAAATTTAGGAACTTTCATGCGGTTTAATATTTTCCACCCTCCAAGCTATCAATCACTTCCTTCCTCACTGGACCAAACTCAAACCTCCTGAAATTTAAAATTCTCCCAGTGATAAGCTAGCTGTCTCTGGTGGTGTTTGACCAATGCTTTTGTTATATTTTTGAAATTCTTGACAGATCTTTAAAAAAACTAAACAATGTGTTTGTCCTCAAACCTCATGCACCGTACATGAAGGAGTGGGTCTATTTTAGGAATACACCTTGGGTAATGGATCATAAAATGATGCTTTGGAATAAGTCTTTTCTCAGGAAACAAAGTATTAATAAAATGCTTCAGATAATATGCCATACCGTTAGTAACAACTGGTGAAAACACTTTTTGCGATTTGAAACAAGAGGAGGAGCATGTTCCAATAACTTTCATTTCTTTCAACTAGATCACCAAAAATGAGAGGAGCATTTTGCACAAGGCACCACGCCCTCATCCATTTTCAACCCACTTGGCCTGTTTCTTCTCGGTATAACCATAGTTGAAACTTTGAATTCTCTGACAATGATTCCATAGATAAAGGTTCTCCTTGACAAAGTATTTCAGTTCGTACTGCACTACACCTTCAAGCACGTCATGCGTGATGTCAACTGCATAGTTGTCAGAGGTGTGAAAAGAAATGCAATGTATTGAGCAAGCATGTATTTGACACCAAATATTGTCACCAACATAGGATTTTCGTATAGAGCTGAACAATACTCTGCATGGATTTCTTTTGTATGAAAAATCAAGCCAGGGTGATCTTCAGTGAAGACCAGAGGTGGAAAAAGTACTAAAATATTGTACTCAAGTAAAAGTTCCAATACTTTGATTAAATATTACCTAATCACAGTATATGGGATTATATACGGGATTATATATATATATACCAGGGCCTCTCCTATCTATATATATATATATATATATATATATATATATATATATATATATATATATATATATATATATATATATATATATATATTTTTTTTTTTATATATATATATATATAATCCCGTATCCAGCAGCATATTGCGCTATATGTGTGTGTGTGTGTGTGTGTATATGTGTGTATGTGTGTGTATATGTGTGTATGTATATGTGTGTGTATGTATATGTATATGTGTGTATATGTATGTATATACACACTAAAGAGGGATTCAATTCATCTTAAATAATCTCCAGATCCAGTCTCAGTGTGTGTTGTGACACCTCCCCCCTGTGTTCATGTTTGGTACTAAGCACTACAGCAGCCAAGGGGATCAGAGGGTGGAGCTTCACCTCACTGCTCACAGGCACAGGTACATTTTTTCTGTGTTCTCACACCTGCTCCTGACAGTGCATTACAGACCTGCATTCACATTCGAGGAAGATTACTGATAATCCAGTGTTCACTTGTATCGTAGAGGCAGATTAGAGAGAGCTAGACAGGCACGGGGTATACTAACAGCAGGCTTATAAGCCTAATGCAAGGTGACATGCTGGGCTGAGAACTTGTCAGTGGGACCAGTCTTATAACACATGTAATAACTGTAATAATAGTCTTGATAATAACATTATTTTTTAGCAGGCAGTGCATTTACCAGCCAGCGTTGCGAAGGGATTAAAAGGCAGGTGAATAATAAGCCATATATATATGCCAAATTATACCTATGCAGGCATAAAATAATAAACAAAAGAAGGATGAAATATAAAAACATTTGGAACGCATTTGTTTTTAAAAGCAAATGTATACTTATTTTACAAAAAGGAGTCTGTTTTTCATATTGGATGTTAACGTAAAATGATTTATCCTAACATTGGTCAAAAAGCTTACCCCAAATTCTTTTACCTAAAGTACTTTTGTAGTATTTTCTTCACAAACATTTGAGTGAAACTCAATCAGCAGAACTTCTGCACGAATTGAATATTTACAACAAATGATAGTAGAGAGATAAGCAGATTTTTATTTTTTAAATGGTGTTGTTTATTGTTAAACATGAAACCAATTAGTGTTGGGGAGATGTTGTTAGTGCCCAATTACTGCCTGGTTTAAAGGAAAGTGGGAAGAAACCGGAGTACCCGGAGTAAACCCACGCAAGCCAATCACTGGTCTCTGTCCTACAGAGGCCAATCACTGGTCTCCGTCCTACAGAGGCCATTCACTGGTCTCTGTCCTACACAGGCCAATCACTGGTCTCCGTCCTACAGAGGCCAATCACTGGTCTCCGTCCTACAGAGGCCATTCATTGGTCTCTGTCTTATCTACACTACACTACAAAGGCAATCCTCACAACACACAATCACTGCCATAGTGCAAACAATAAAGAGTCTCTGGCCAAACTTTGGAATGGAGGAGAAGACTCTTTTGATGGCACTTTGCTTCCTTGGTTTCATCAGGTGGTCTTTGAAGAAGGAGACAATACATTTGTCAACTGCTGGATCGTCTAGATTCATTGAGACCAGCACGTCCTGTACACAGCCCCACTTCTTGCACATGTCCTTTAAAATGGCCTTGCTGAGATGTTTATAAGTGTCATTGGTGATTTGAAAATCTTCTCCCTCGACTTCAGCCCATATCTTTTCGAGCAGGCGTTCAATGATGGCTTCTGAATTTCCAATTGTTGTGTTCACTTTCGCTTTGTTAAAGGTCCGCAAAACCAGCTTCTGCACAAGTAGCCTGACAGAAATTTTGTTTTTCTCTGCCTGTGCTGTAGAATTCTGCACAGGTCTGGCAGCTGCCTCCTCAGATACTGTGACTGTAGGTGTAGACTTGACTTCTCACTTTTAACTCTGGAGTCGGGGTGGAACTGGTTGTCTAGTTGAGTGGCCATGCGATGTATTGACAGTTTGGCAAACTGCGTGGCAAAAAAGATTTTTATCTTGCTCCCCACTCCTTTTAAGGACAGTTTCCCTCTGGCTTCTGGGGTGAAACACAGCTCTGTGGGTTCTGGGCTGATACACGTCTCTGTGGGTTCTGGGTAGGGTTCTGGGCTGGTCCTTGTCTCTTTGGGTTCTGGACTAATATTTGCAGCATCTTGCTCTTCCAGACTGTTAACCTCCTGAACAATTAAATGAGTAATGTCCTCTGCAATAATTTTAATCTCCCGCGAGGTGTCAGATTGCAGCTGATCATACATTTCATCCAGTAGAGGTTCTGTGAGTCCACTGACCTCATTTGTAATTATTTCCCTCACAGCTGTGGTTGTTACACTCACAAAGTGCTCTGATGCTCTGGAGACCTTGTCCGGGGTTTTTGATTCCACAGATCTGGCTGCTGACTGGCAGCAATCAGTATCTGCCTCGTCTTGATCTTCCATCTCTTGTTGTCCATCAGCAGCCTTCTGTATGGAGATGTCCTGTCTCGTTCGTGGTTTACGTGGTCGACATGAGCACAAAACGTCTTTCATCTCGCCCATAAATGCTTTCAACATATTGAAGGCATGTCGTACCATCGCATTAAGTCTGTGAGGGGGAGTCACGCGCTCACTAAATACAGGTTCCAAAGTGTCCGCACTATTGCTGATAGCAGAGTAAATGCTTTGTGCAACCTCTGTAACAAACATGTTGTTTAATATATTTGAGCTGTCACAGTGGACAGGGTCCTTTACTTGCAGAACCTCAGCAAAAGTCAGAGGAAGTGTGTCGCCCAGACTGGACCGAACACGCTCCTCAGAGATTATTTGGCAGTATTTATTCTGCAGAGTTGCCAAAATGGATTTAGATAATTGTGATATTAGGTCCAAAATCATCTCTGCCATCAATGTTGATGTGGCATCATCAGGTGCACCTTGCTTCAATAATCTCTTCTGTTCCAGTGTCATCCTTTTGAAAAAGGACTCAACCACTGGACGAACATCTTCCACTCTGATCTTCGATATCTCCTCTGTCTGGGAACTTTCCATTTCAGTCATGGTGATTGTATTAGATAGGCTGTGTTTTCTGAATGTATTGTTCCAGCTAAGCTCCGCCCCCCCAACGTGGAATGCAGCTTAGCAACCGTTGCTAGGCACTAGGGCTGGGTACCGAACGTCGATACTTTTATGGTATCGAAAAAAATACTCCAATCCTTTGAGTATCGAAAAATTCTTTATCTTTCGGTGCCAAATTTCGGTTCCAAAAGCGTCTGAACACGTAAGCGCAAGCTTATCTGTCCTCTCTGCATATTGACACAGAGCGGAGCTCCGACCGACACACACACGGAGAGGTGCGGACGGAGTAAACTGTCTGCAGTTTTGTTGAAGTCACAGAGAGTCACGGTTGGTTTCAAGTGTGGTTACAGTTTTTTAAAACTTCACGCAGACAGCGTTTGCTGCGATATGATATTAATGGCGAGCCGAAAGCGGTCGCGGTGCTGTTGACGTTACACTTCATCTTACAAGCAGCCACAACGGTGGTTTCTCTGCCCTGATGACTGACTGACAGGCTGAGCTTGCAAGGCAATGCACTTTTATTAATGTTACTCTGAGTGAGCAGTTTTACCAGATTTTTTTAATTTTGATAACTCTTTTGATTCTTAAGGTGGAATTCTGAATTAAGGTGGAAAATAAAAGCTTTGTGTTTAATGTATTTTTGTTGATGTTGAAATGGATTTTAAAACATATGGTATCGAAAAAAAGTATCGTTGGGAATCGGTATCGAAACTGAGGTATCGAAATTGGCACCGGATCGAAAGATTCTGAACGATACCCAGCCCTACTAGGCACCAGCCGCACTCTCTGACCGCTCTTTTTTCGGTTTCAGCTGGAGGCATAGCTAGCTATCTAAGTCTTGTAAACTGAATGGTGTAGGAGAGAGCTAGCAGTTAGCCAGTTAGCTCAAAGAGTCGACCGACAACTAAACGGAGATTCTACACTGATAGGCTACTTTATTCTACAACATGGACCATACAATGCCACGTGTCCACGGCGCTATATTTACTTATCATACATGAGCAGCAAAACTCGTTAGTGAGGTTCCTCTTGATGTGTCTCGGTCCGAGGGACAAGGCTGCAGCGGCACGTCTTCACTACCATACTAACAGAGGGAGGCACCGCCTTGTGGCCCTAGTAAGCATCGCAGTTATTACTCTGTTGCAGTCTGCTTAACTACGTTATCATATCTGATAAAATATCCCAGCGACAGTTGTCATTCTAGCCCTGAAAGCCGACTAAAATCATGTTTTTGTCTTCTTATGTAAACTTCCGAACCTGTCCACAAGGTAACGCTAACGGTTACGTCTGAAATCAAGGAATCACTGTTTTAAAATAAATCATCACGAAAAAGTTCTGTGTCCAGTTTTGGGTTTCTTCTCCTCTAGCTCTATCTGCATAGTAAACTACAGTATTGTAGTTCATTAGCCAACATTGTAAGCAGGCTTAATGGAGGAAGGCATCCTTATATAATGAATCCCAGAAAAGTGGTAACATAGGCTACTGAACAATGGTCCTCTATATACAATCAATGCACTTTATAAAGTGCCTATGCACATTTCTTTTCATTTGTTTCTCTCCCTTTTTGTCTCCGTATATGATGTGACACCTCCCCTCTGTGTTCATGTTTGGTACTAGCACTACAGCAGCCAAGGGGGGGGGGGTTCAGAGGGTGGAGCTTCACCTCCCTGCTCACTGGCACAGGTACATTTTTTTTAAAGGCTGTAAGCTACAACCAGCAAAGCAAGTACAGGCTGTCTGGAACTTGTCAGTAGTAGAAATGAGGGTCGGTGCTGTGCAGTAAAGACAATGGACAGCACAGTCAAGCAGCCAGATGTTGCTCTTCATTAAACGCAAGTTAAATTATAAAGGCCTAATTAACAATGGGAAGTTTTGTGGCTGACCTGTTTCTGCTCTTGCTTATTTCTGCAGGACACGTTTATGGAGGTAAGGCACTGCAGAAGAGACATTACTTTTCCTCTTAACTGTGATGCAAAAGTTACAACTGAGAATGATTATGCTACAGCATTGTAGTTGAACGATTTGTTGCATTGCTATGATATAACTGCTAGCACTGTAAAAAATGATGTGACTGGTAATGCTGTAAAAAAAAAAAAAAAGCACATACAACTATAGTTTTTCCCCACCTGTCCATTGCACACTATAGGGTACTGTACTTAACTTTTGCTCATACTGAACATCTTTGCTCATCCTGCACTAAACCATACAGCCTTATGTTCTTATTGTATATATTGTTTATGTCATTGTTTCTTTTACATTTATTGTTTATTTCCTTTTAATATGTTTATGTATGCACCATTTACCAAGGCAAATTCCAAGTGTTACTTACTTGGCAATATATCCTTTTCTGATTCTGATTTAATCAGTCAACACAGGAGATAATGGTATTGTTGTAGATGATTAAGTTCAAATGTGTCTATGACAGTTGGTAGCTTAATGTTTAATCCAGTCTAATATTGTCTGTAGACATATGGCAATATGCTGATGGATACGGGATTATATGGATGCCTTCAGTTGCACAGGGTCATGGGTACCTGATCTGATGTCACACTGCTTACTAAATGCCCTCCTAGACAGTTCAAAGTTTGGTTAATAAGATAATTTTCCTATGGCACAAATTGCAAAATCAGTATTCATTTGTTTCTAAATTTGTTTCCACACAGCGATCTGTAAGTGGACATTGTCTCACTTAATCAAATCTAAATAACTGCCACTAAACATTTCCTAACACAAGTTGCTGCATGTGCAGGAGTAGCATTTCATTGCCTCAGATGATCATACATGTCTCCTCACACCTGCTCCTGACAGTGCATTACAGACCTGCATTCACATTCAAGGAAGATTACTAATAATCCAGTGTTCACTTGTATCATAGAGGCAGATTAGAGAGAGCTAGACAGGCACGGGGTATACTAACAGCAGGCTTATAAGCCTAATGCAAGGTGACATGCTGGGCCAGCCTGCTGACTGAGAACTTCTCAGTGGGACCAGTGTTATAACACATACTGTAATTATAGTCCTGATAATAAAATATTTTTTTAGCAGGCAGTGCATTTAACAACCAGCGTTGCGAAGGGATTAAAAGGCAAGTGAATAATAAGACATATATATATATATGTATATATATATATATATGTGTGTATATATATATATATATATATATATATATATATACGAAGGATAAAATATGAAAACATTTGGAACACAGAAGACCAGATGTAAAATATCATTATTTTATATTTGTTTTTAAAAGTAAATTTATACTTATTTGTACAAAAAGGAGTCTGTTTTTCATAATGGATGTTAATGTAAAATGATTTATCCTAACATTAGTCAAAAAGCTTACCCCAAATTGTTTTACTTAAAGTCAGTCACAAAAACTGTAACTTTATGAATGAATCAGCAATGTGGGCCAACCTGGCAGATGCTTTAACGACCTGCCAGAAAATATTAAGAGAATGAACACTATGTTAAATGCTAATTGGTTATAATTTCCCTACAGGTAAAAGTCTAGCTTGTGTTGCTGCTAGACTTTTTCTGTGTGATGTGGTGAATGATTGGCTGTCATGTAAATACACTGTAGAATTGTCGAGCTGTACACCTTGTGTATTTTTTTTTTACTGTCTATGGCTGTACACAGCAGCTTTTGTGAGTAATTCATTCATATAAAGTTTCGGCTTCGGGTTTTCACCCCCTCAGGCAGATTTAGCCCCTTTCATTGTGATAAGTGAAGAAAGAGTCTGTTGTATGAAACGCTTTTTTTTTTTTTTTTGTGGTTCTGCTTATTTATTAGAATCACTGAACTACTTTAATTTCTATCTTGTGTTTAGTCTCACTGCCATTCCACACTGCTGTAATGTTTAAAGAGCACACACACACACACTCTCTCTCTCCCTCCCTCCATCTCTCTGTTGACCCCTACTGTGTGTTTCTTTTTCCACAAACTGACATGTCATGTTAACAGAGTGCTCCTATACAGCTGCTTTGTAGGTCAAATCGATTCAAATCAAGACTGTTTTACCCTTTTTTTTTTTTACCGGTTGGTACACTGGCCTCACTACTAAAAACAAGTACATTGCAATTACATATAAAGACAATTATAAACACCTAGAATAAAAAGTGTTGATCAGTTGAACCTAATTTGTACAAGGCTTTAGATGAAAGCCTGCCACCGCGTGACTCTAGGCCTGACAATGAACAGAATATATCGACCACTATTAGATAGTTTGCCATTCAAATTTATATAGACATGAGACGTGGTTCCCAGATAATGTATGCTAATGATTGTGGAGACCCCTTATTTTTGCCTCTACCAACACTATGAGACTGTTGACATTTGTGTTTGTTTAGAACAGACATTTATGTTTTACTCAGGATAAGGTTGATTGTAATAACTTCGATGATCCCTTAGTATTTAATCTAGTGTCATAACCAGGTCAAAATACTTATGGTTTATGACCTGGTTTTTAATACCTGCAGGACTAATGACATCGGGGTCATCCCTATGTTACCAGGGTCCTATGTTCCCAAGGGCCTAGTCTAGCCTTGTGTTGAGTTTTTTGGTAAGGGCTACAGTTCAAATAGCAAAGAAATGATGGGAGCTGGGCATTTCAAATGCAGTTTGAATGGTCAAAATTTGTTCAGCCAGAAATCAATGTCTCCAGTCAAGAAAACTGTCTTGCCTGCAAATATGAAGGCGTAAATTTCAAAGAGTACGTAGTAGGCTGTAAGCTGTAGGTGGGTGATTTCACATATTGACCCAGGGATCTACATTGAACATTAATTTGACCTAGGGAAAAACATTGCTAAGAACATGAAACCCATTTGAAAGAGGATATTGTGTTTAGTGCTAATTAGCAAATGTTAGCATGCTCACACGCTAAACTAAGATGGTGACCATGATAAACAGTATACCTGATAAACTTCTACATGTTAGCATTGTTATTGTGAGCATGTTAGCATGCTGATGTTTGCATAGCTGTTCAAGTTCAAACTGGCCACATAGCTGCATAGTTAATATCTGGCATGAGGATGTAATAACAATAGAATATCAATATCATGGTCATAAATTAATTAATTTAAATAGTAGTCCTTCACACATTTTTATTTATATTTGGATCCTGGGTTCCCAATTCGTTAGTCACATGTGATGGGGAAAAAAAAAAAAAAACACGCTGTACACCAACTAATGGCATTGCGCTTTCAGAGCAGCTCTGTCATTTAGTAATGTTTGTACAACTAAATGTCCAATCTGCGTCATTTAGGTCAACAGTGAAGTCTAATTAGCATCAGAGCATTTCAGGATGACCCACTCCAGAATGCATTAGTTGTCATTGATTAAATTCAGATAGCAGGTGTAAAGTTCAGAGTAGACACCGCATTGACAAGCCAGTCAATACAGATTAATGGGATAGCCTTTGCTGGGAGAATGCCTTTCATCACCACATGTTTATTTCATTTGTTAGGTGTTTTAAGTATACAGCTATAACTAAGAATGTTATTAAATGAGTAAAAACATGGAACAAATCTCCAGCGTAGCTCTGCATTACTTGTCTTCTTGTCCATTGTTGTAGTGTCGTTCTACGGTGATGGCTACATCCACCTGCGGACAGTGGAGGCGTCCATTCAGACGTTGCTCCATGTACGATTTCGAACCTCCAGTCAGGCGGGGATGCTCTTTCTGGCAGCTGGACGCAGAGACTTCTTGCTGCTGGAGCTGATCTCTGGGCGCCTGCAGGTAGGCTGAAGCACAAGCAACAAGCAAAGCTGGTTTATTGTTAATTTTAAAGAACACAAATGTTATGACAGTTTTCTTTTTGGCCAGGGAAAGAGCATTTGGATTTAAGTAATATGATTACAAATGAGTCAAAGTAAATGCCTCACACTTTCAAAAGAAGAGAAAAATATTTCTCCCTTGAGTCATTTTGGCTCATATAATTACGTTTACTATCCTGAGGAGAGACAGAGAGAAGTCTGAACCCACTCAGCTTGGTGTCGGATTGCTCGCAGAGAGAAAACAAATAACCCCCTGGCACTTTCAGAACAAGTTCCTTCATGACCAAGGTTTAGAGAGAAGACCGCAATAGTTTAATGAAAACTCCAAGTACATTGCAAGGGGAGCTGCTCCTGAAAGAGTTTGGTTGCATTTGTGTAGAATAATTCTTTAATCTTCCATTAACAGCTCCCCTGATTCTGTTTTATTAGTGCACATTCAAGATTTCATCCCCATGTTATGCCTGCTTTTTGCTTTTCTTGCAACACTTTGTCTTACTGATGAAAGTTTGTATTTTGGCATAGAAAAAAATAGAAAGTCTTGCATTGCATGTGTATGGTTATCACCTTCTTTTCCTTCTTCCCTCCCCCCTTCATCCCTCAGGTACGTCTGGACCTGGGCTCAGGTGAGCGTTTACTACACTCAGAAAAGGGCATCCATCTTAGCGACCTGGCGTGGCACTCCATAGAGCTGACCCACAACCGCCATAATGTCAACATGACCCTAGACCGAAACTTTCATACCAGCCTCCGTATGCCAGGACCAGATCTGGAGCTCAGTGTCGAGAATGGGCTTTTTGTTGGCGGGGCAGCTGGACTGAACCACCCATACCTTTTTAACATCTCCACCGGGTTTAGAGGATGCGTAGATGAAGTTGTGTTCAATGAACATAACCTGTTGTCCAGCCTAAGGCCCTATTCTGGGTACAAGAGCGTGCACGAGGTATCTCTGGGCTGTAATCCACAATTTTCTGCAACAGAAGAAGATTCTGTCAGCTTTTTCAGCTCTAAAGCATTTATCACTCTCCCGCCTTGGGAGGGGCCACAGGAGGGGGTGTTTGAATGTGAATTGTACCCCTCTGCAAGAGAAGAAGATGGCGTGGTCCTGTTTAGCTCTGGTAACCAGGGAGGGTTTGTTGCCATAGAGATCAAAGATGGTAACCTGGTGGCAACAGTAGGAAACGGAGAGGGCAGTAAGACTGAGCTGCGTTCTCTAACACATGTTCACAGCAACCATACCTGGTACCCCATCCAGCTGCACCTGCTTCCCAACAGCGTCCAGTTGAAGGTGGGTGAGGAGTTGATCAAGGCCACCCTGAGTCTGGAGCTCCAGGCTATTCAGCTCAAAGGGCCTCTCTTCCTGGGAGGACTGGACGAAGAAGCCCAGGGAGAGGCACGGCGAGCTGGGCTGATGTCCGTTGTGTCTGGGGGGCAAATGGCTGGGCAAGGAGGCTCCTTTAAAGGCTGCCTCCGAGAAATTAGGGTGAATACTCAAAGAACAGGCCTTCCTCATGCTGCCATAACCAAGGACATCACTGTGGGTTGTAATACAGGGCAAGCGACAAATGCACTGGCCACCACTAGCCCAACAAATCGTCCTGAGTTTGATGTTACAACCACACGACCAATTACCAACAATAAAAAGAACCCTAACTTTCTGATGCTGAGAAAGCTAGAAGTTGTGGAGGGAGGCTGGGCATCACTGGAGCCCAAACACATTAGGGTAAGACTGGTTGTCTCCTGCTGATCTGTTTTTCTAGTTTTCAATTTTAGTTATTTGACAGGTTATGTGCATAAATGTCAGTAAAAAATAACGTGGACTTATGTAATTTTCACCAATATATAAGTCAGTTTCTATTTGCACTCCCTTCCAGGTGAATCTGGATTTTCGGAAATTGGGCATTCATCCATCCCAGTTGATGTTCCGCATTGAGGGTCAGCCTGTCCACGGCCAGCTCCGGCTGGACCTCAGTCCTGACCCCGATGGAATGCTGGGCGAGGGGCAGGAAAGGACTATCACGATAGGAGCAGAAGAGGTCGACCGGACTTTCAGTATGCTGGACCTGTGGCAGGGTCGGGTGATGTACGTTCACAGTGGGTCAGAGGACCAATATGACTTCTTCATGTTTTCGGTCTTCTCCAGCAGTAAGACGAAGCTTCCTGTATTTCTGAAGAGCAACCGCCTGCATCGATTTGATATCAGCATCAGTCCTGCTAATGATGCGCCTGTGCTCAGCCTGCCGGAGGGAAACCTTTTCACTCTGCTGGAGAAGTCCAAACGACAGGTAGGTGAAGCAGAGCGCTTGGATGCTATGTGAAAAGCGTGTTGAGTTTAAAATGAAAATTAATACAACCACAATGTCCTCAGCTGACTTCAGATGTGGTGAGGGTGTCAGACCCTGACAGCAGTCCTGCAGAGCTGGTGTTCAGCTCCCTGGGAAACCTCAACACTGAGGCTGGACATCTTGAGCACCATGATTACCCTGGCAGGTTGGTGCTATGGCTTGGGCGGCTTTAGTGCCTTGCAAATCTTCTTACAAGCAATCATCATAGAGGTCTATTGGTTGTTAAATGTTAATTAAAATAATACAATCTTTGTGCAGATAAAACAAAATATTTTATGCAAGAATACATTGTGAAAATCATGCTAGTGGAACAAAAGCTAATTGTAGATTGTGTCTCTCTGTAACTGCTTGTTGAATCTGCTGGTACATAACTAGCTAAACTAACCAATTCTTTGTGTTAGCAAATAATATCATCAGCATCTATAAATACTGGGCCAACAATGGAATAGAGATAATGCTAGTCATATTCCACATTCAGTCTAAAACACTTTTGTTAACTTTTTGCACCTGGCTATGTAGCCAAAATTCATGCTAGCAGCAATTAGAGGGGTTAATGTTTCAAATCAGAGTTAGGATTAGGGCTAGCCCAAACCCTAACAAGCAGCGTTAGGAAACAGGACATAGAACTTGACAGGATTGCATCTATCTTCCAGGGCCATTAACTTGTTCTCTCTCAATGATCTGGAGGGGGGTAAGATCAGCTTTGTCCACACTGGGGTCCCCAACTCTCGGCTGGCACTCAGAGTCAGCGACGGCCTGAAGGTAAGTAATGTATTATGTGCCCAAGATGCAATAAACCCATTAACTGTGACATAAAGGATGTGAGATATAGAGTTGGAGCTTTTTTAGCCACGCTACCGTCTTTTGGTCTATCGGTCTATTAGTCGGTTGGATAGTTGGTTGGTTGGTAAATGACTTTAGTTCAGACTGAAATATCTCAACAAGTTTTGGACAGATTGCTATACAGTTTAGTACAGGTGTCCAGAGGATACACTTTGGTGATCCTCTGACTTTTTTATCTAGCGCCACCAGCAGGTCAAAGTTTTCACTAAACCAATGAAATATCTCAACATCTACTGGATGGATTGCCACAACTTTTTGTACCGACATTCATGTTTATGAGATGATGAATCCAAATGACTTCAGTGATCCCTTGGCTTTTCCTCTAGCACCACCATGAGGTTGACATTTGTGGGTTAAGTGAAATGTCTTGACAACTATTGAATGGATTGCCATTAAATTTGGTACATTCGCATTCCCCTCAGGATGAATTGTAATCACTTAAGTGTTCCATTAACGTTCCATATATTGCCATCATCAGGTCAATATTTTTTGTCCAATACTTGCCTGCAAAACTAATGACACTCCCATCAGCTCAACTGCTGTGCCTCGGTACAGCCTCACAGAGCCACTGGCATTGCTGTAGCCTCTTGGTCTCGTTGACTTGTCGATGATTGTTTTATTGCACACACAAACACATTTTACATGTTGCCATTAAATTAGATGTTACAACAGTGGACTACTGATAAACCATCTGCTCCTGTTCTAATATCTTCATTCTCCTCTCATCATCTTCTGTTGCATCCTCCCTTGTTTATTCTCCCTTCATCTCATCTGTTATCCTCACCTCTGGTGTTTACTGGTGTTTTGTCTCCATTCCACAGTTGAGCAACACAGTAGTTTTGAGGATTATGGCGGTGCCACTCGAACACAAACTGGTGAATTGCACTGGACTGGAGGTGAACCAAGGCGGGGCTTCCATCATCACAACCATTCACCTTGCAGTACAAGTTAATGTGGATGATCAGGCAGTGAAAATCCAATATGACGTTACAGAGTTGCCACAATATGGTGAGCTCCAGCGGTTGCACTCAAGTGGCGACTGGAAACGGACAACATCCTTCTCTCAGAAGCTTCTCGAAAAAGAACGGATCCGATACCTCAGCACTTACCACGGCCTTCAGACTCGGAACAACATCACTGATTACTTCAAATGTAAGATCAGCATCGGTTCCATGGCTACAGAGGAAGTCGTTTTCCCAATCAGGGTACACTGGATCCAGTTTAAGGTCACACGCAGCAAGATGGAAGTCAACGGTGTTCAGACTGCTGCTGTCACTCCTGAGGACCTCCATGTGATTTCTAAAGGTGTTAAACTTAATGAGAGTGACCTCTATTTTAGGCTCCTATCAGTGCCAAATAAAGGGCAACTATTCCTGGACAACAAAGTTCTAGTAAGGAACTCAACCTTCAGCCAAAAGAATATCACAGATGGCTTGATGAAGTACGAGCTCCTCAACATGCCGCACGATGACACAAGAGACACGTTCAGCTTTCAGGTGTTTTCAACGCATGCCAACTCAACAACTTACGACTTTAGAATAAACATCCATGCCGAGTCAACCGTCATCACCGTTGTAAACAAAGGCCTTTCAACCCTGGAAGGAGGAAGTAAAGTCATCAACAAAGAAATCCTGTTCACCCACACAGCAAGTAACCAGGAGGTCCACTACAGCATTACGGCGAGCCCTAGGCACGGGCAGATAAGGAGGATCAACCTTTCCAACTCAACTTCCATTAACGACAGCATTGTGACATTCACCAATCAGGATATCATTGAGGAGAGGATCATGTACGTTCACGATGACAGCGAGACCAAGCAGGATTCCTTCACTTTTCACATTATGGTTTACAAACCGCACAAACGCACCAGCAAGAAGGAGGATAGAAACATAGTAGAGCACACCTTTAATATCTCTGTGCAGCTCGTCAACGATCAGAGACCCGTCAGGGTTGTGGATAAAGTTTTCCATGTCGCGCGCAATGGGCAGAGGTTGGTGACGTTGACTGACATTCGTTACCGGGACGATGACTCAGACTTTCAGGACAATTGGTTGGTGTACACGCGGAGGGGGATTCCCATGGGAGAGCTGGTGCTGGCCAGCGATACTGGTCACAAGCTGTACGAGTTCACACAACGGGACCTCCAGCAGGTCAGCACAGTTTATCTTTGAAAATGATTGATCATCCAGATGTTAGAAGACTATTTAGAATCACAAAGCCAAAGGTTAGTCCTCAGATGTTTCTGTCATAGCTACAGCGACCGTCATGTGATCTACAGTTTCTGACTGAAAAAAAAAAAGGTTGAAAGCCCTGCAGCTTTCCAGTAACACTCATGAGCGAACTAGTTCACAGGAAATGTTGTCCTTTTACAATAATACAAATGGGGATAAGGGCACACACTTTCGGGCCGTCTGTCCTATTCGTAGGTATTCATGTGTTGCACCTGGTTGTACACACAAAAAGCGATGAAGCAGTTGTGTGAAGAATGAAACAATCCTTCATAGTTTCCCACCTCTGCACACCTGGCCAATTGCTGCATGAAGTGGCCATGCCTGTCCGATTATCGGTTTTGGAAAGTTGCAAAAATTGTTGGACGCAGCCCCCCAGTTCCACTGTTAGAAAGGTTAAGATGGAGGGGGTTTCAGACTCTGCTGAATATCCAACAATCACTTTAAAACAGCAAGTCCAGCAGCCTTTTACCTAAAGAGACTCTGTTGAACATAAAGAGTAATACTGGTGTTTCTTCAGTTTGGAAAT
Organism: Perca fluviatilis; assembly: GCF_010015445.1. NCBI lineage: Eukaryota > Metazoa > Chordata > Actinopteri > Perciformes > Percidae > Perca > Perca fluviatilis. Next base: position 14,223,324 of record NC_053128.1, on the reverse strand, counting down.
GTTTGGAAATGTTATTTTTTATTAAAAGCTTGCTGATGCTTTTTCCTCTTCTGTCTTGTATTCTCTCATTTTCTCTCCTCTCAGAAAAAAGTGTTGTTTGTCCACAGAGGAGTGAGTTTTGGCCGTTTTGTGCTTTTCGTATCAGATGGGAAACATTACGTTTCAACGCTGCTGGAGGTGATTATAACATCTTCACACATGATGTATTTAGGGGTTTATTTATTTATATTTTACACTGATTTTAAGTCAATTTCACAGTTGATTAGCCATTGAAATAATGAGAATAGGTCAAAAAGTATGTGTAGTAGGAGCAATCATCATTAAGGATGTTTTGTATTTATATTTTGGTGTCATTTATTAGTGGTTGTGTGTGATGGTTTCATTTAAATGGTAATTAAAGATCCTTCTACAAATTATTTTCTGGTATCATAAGGCATTTTACTTTTAATGTGAAAAAAGGGATGATAGCAATGTGTTCGCTGACTGCTGCTGTAGATAACTAATTTTCTCTCTCTGTTGTGTAACTGGCTGATGCAGGTGATGGCGCAGGATCCTTACCTTCAGGTTGAGAACAACACAGGCCTCATGGTCCAGCGAGGTGGGCTCACAACCATCACCTCTGCTAACCTCAGCATCTTCAGCAACCTTGACATCCGAGACCCACAGGAAGTGACATTTGAGGTCTTCCTTCCACCTAAACACGGCGTGCTGTGCTTTAATAATGGCAGTTGTGAGACTGTAACAGGCGCAAATCCAATTTCAATATTCACCCAGCAAGATTTGGTGGCAGGGCGCCTGGCGTATCGCCATGACGGCAGCCATGAGTTGTCAGATGGGTTCAATGTGACGGCAAGAGCAAAGGAGAAGAGCAAAGATGGAGTAATGGACAGAGAGAGAAGGGAGGTACATTTGGACATCGGAGTGATGGTAAAAATCTACCTGGAAAGTCACCAGAGGCCGCCAACGGTCGTAAGTAACCGTCCAGTGGTAGTGGCGGAGGGACAGAATGTCTCCATTAGCAAGGAGCACTTAGAGGTAAGCAAATAACCGTACATATATGACTCATCGGCTACTTGGTTACCAGGTGGTCACTTTATGGCCTGTATTTCTTTTCTGATATTGCCATACAAGTTACTTGCATCTAGGGCTTTGCAGTTTATCAAGGTTTATTGTTTATTGTCTGTAACTGTGATCATATTGTGGGCATTTTATGTCTGTTAACCCTATGCTTTGTTCGTCATACTGTAGATTATCCAAGTTAACCCTTCAAAGCAATTATTTCTCCCCGAATGATGATTGACAATAACTTCGACAAACTGTCACAAATTTTCCATATTTAAACAAATTTGTTCTGTTTGTTTGAACAGGTGGTTCATGAGGACAGCCAGCCCTCAGAGATAGTTTTTACTGTCCAAAGTCACCCTGCCCTGGGCTTCCTTCAGAGGATTCCCCCCAACGACAAGCACAAGAACAACAAAGGAGAACAGCAGCGCCTCTATCGAGTACAGCCCACTGTAGGTTTAAACGTGCCCCACTATGTTCACCAGCTATTTGCAAACTTGTTATTTTACATGAAAGATTTCTGCATTTATGTTTTAGTCCTCGCTTTTCTCTCTTCGGTTAAAGTGGGTAGTGCTCAGTTGGTAAATGTGATCTCACATGTTTCTGTGCACCAATCAGAGTAGCAACATTTGAATCACAATGTGGTGACAGTTGTGGAGTTGTTTGCTGATAATGCCAGCATTGTAAATCAAATCTGATCAAACCAAACCCACACTATCCTACATTTAACTGTGACTGTTAAACTAATTAAGTAAGACGTTTTCTTTCCAAACGTAATTTGCAGGCCACAAACCAAAAAGCCCTGTAGCGCAAAGGGCAATGCAGAGTTGGCTTATAATTAGAGACTATATATAAGTGACCCGTGACCCTTTCACATTCAGTGACTTTACCATGACTATAGAACCAAGAAAAGGAGTCTCATTTTACAGCCTTCTTACTCATTCATATATTCTGTGACTTTCCACTTTGATCTATCAAAGTAAAAGCAAAACTGGCCCACAAAAGTTGCACCACGCAGCTTTAAAATGTTAAAGCAACACTAAAGCACTTTTCCGCTTCGGTCCCCCTACAGGTTGGAAGCGGAATTGTCCATTACCGCTGTCGTAATGTTTCATTATGTCTCATTCGAACTACAGATCCGCTACCCGATCATTACGACAGCGGAAATGGACAATTCCACTTCCAACCTGTAGGGCAGGGGTGTCAAACTCAATTTCACTAAGGGCCACACTGGAAAAAGAGAATCACATCAAGGGCCAGACATGTATAGTTTATTGACATGCTTTTATTTCATAAAAAAAGTAAAATATCTTTGACTCAGTTATTGCATATCTCATATAGTCTTCTCACTTACAGTTTGGTCCACATAAAGCCCTGAAAAAGTGAGCAAAAACGTTCCAAAGCCATCCTAGAATTTAGCAAATCAAGCAAAACAAAGATTACATTTTCTAAGCAGGCTACCACACAGCTGACTTACAACAACCTATTTCACAGCCTGAATATGCAAACTCTCTGGTTCTGGGGCAATTTCTGAGTCTCAAAGTCGCCAAATTCTGCTTTGAGTGTTAAATAATTGCAAGTTGAAAAACATTTCCCATGTTTTTGGTTTGGCACACAATTAGGTGGGCCAAAATTTATTGTGAACCTAAATTGATATGCGGGCCGGATCAGAATTTGCAAGGGGCCGGATTTCAGTTTGACACGTGCTGTAGGGGCACCGAAGCGGAAAAGTGCTTTAGTGTTGCTTTAAAGATTTCACACAGAAACAGCCCTTGATGAGTTTGTCTGCTCCGTTCCTCCATGCAGGACTTCACAGAGCAGCCAACTAATTCCTTCACCCAGGAGGACCTGAACCAGGGAATGATCATCTACCATCAGCAGGCTGCAGGACACACCAACGACTCTGTTCTATTGGAGGCCACCAACGGGCTCACAATGGTCGGACCTATCAGGCTGGAGATTGACATCATCCCAATGCTGCTCCCTCTACAGGTACAGAATGAATGTCTCGATGTTAGAGTACCTCGGAAAAGAGGAAAAGAAAAGAATTGCATGAAATGGAGAGAAACTCATTTTCCCAACCAAATCAATTGATCAGTTAGCCAACTTCTTCAACCCGTCAATCAGTAGCCTACTGTGATCTGGTCTGTAGGTGTCTGACTTGACCCTTGATGAAGGGTCGTCCCTGCCGCTGACTTCCGACATCATCAAGGTGGCCAATCGTCACTTCTCAGGGATGAACTTCCTGTACCAGGTCATCGTTCCACCGCGACATGGACACTTGGAGCACAGCCGGATCCCGGGAATGCCCATCACTGCTTTCACTCACACTGAGGTTTGACTGAGCACACATACAAACTTTGAAATTTTGGTTTGGACCTTTGTTTTGTTTAAAAAAAGGGGTAATTAGGAAGATTCATGCTGTACAGAGTGTTTATGTGTGATCCAATACATGTTTGTTCATTAGCAATGCACAAGAATGATATTTTGCACTCTCCAGGTGGAACGTGAGTACATTTCCTATATCCATGACGGCAGCGACACACTGAGAGACAACTTTACCATTGTGGCTAATCAGACGGAAATCAGGAAGCACAGTCTGCCCTGCACCGCTCACATCAGTGTCATACCTGTCAATGATGAGACTCCTGTTGTTACAACCAATAAGGGTCTGAAGGTGGGGAGTGACGATATATACACATGAGAAGTAGACTTCATGATTGTTTTCAGCCCAAACGAGGGCATCGCCTTTTCTGAGTAAAGAGAGGCTGGTTAGGATTATTTCCATGTTTTTGGTCAAAATAGGAAATATACATGATTAGGGAGTTCTCAAATGGCAAACCTTTAATTGGGAAAAATGTCAAACTAGACCAATAAAGATATTACCAGATATTTAAGGTATCCTTATCAAGTGTATTTGTTTGTGTTTATGTAAAAAATAATCATATTGGAGGATACATTTTCATCAAATCTTTTCAACTCTCACATATATCGATATTGGTAATAGCCTTGGTATTATTTTGTTGTTTTTATTATTACGGTTATTGTAGTTTTAATTGGCTACTGAAAATATGTGCAAGCTTGAAGCTATTATTACAACAACCTAAAGTTAAAAGAGTAGTTTATGGGAATTGCTTTTATTTGCTTTTTAAATAGAGTTTAGATGAGAAGATCGATACTACTTTCATGTCTGTATGATAAATATGAAACTACTGTATAAAGCCAGCAGGCGATTAGCTTAGCTTAGTTTAGCATAAAGTAAAACTACAACTTGTTGATTGTAGCCTACATTTCTGCTTGTGTACAGATTAAACCAACAAAATAAAATGTGTCAATTTGTAAAAAATTAGAGGGGCTAGTAGGCAGATTTCTTTACCTTTCGACCATGCCAGGCTAGCTGTTTCCCCGTTTCCAGTCTTTACGCTACGATAAACTCAGCTAAGCTAAGCTAATAGCTCATTAGCGTACGTTTGATCTTCTCATGTAACTCGCACCAAAGGGGAAAAGTAAATTTCCCAAAACGTTAAAAGTGAAAACTACTCTTTTACTAGGCTAGCTAAAGTTAATAGCCTTCCTGTCTCGTTTTCCTCAGGTGTGGGTGGGTTCAGTGACAGAAATCACCAGAGATGATCTCCGAGCAGAGGACTTGGACACTCCTGAGTCTGAGGGGCTGGAGTTCATCGTCACACCACCCAGCAACGGCCACCTGGCCCTGAAGAGCGCTCCCTCCAGACACATCCTGAACTTCACCCAGAATCACATAGAAACCAGACAACTGATGTTCGTGCACAGCGGTGAGTATATTTTGCTATTTGTAGTATCTTTCTCTAAACTTTTAGAACAATTGATTAGTCTGGAATAAATGAAAAAAAAAACAAAAAAAAAACTCTGTTGTCTGTCTTGTGTAGGTGCTTCATCGGGTGGCTTTCACTTCCAGGTGAACGACGGCGTGAACTTTACCCCTCGCCGGATCTTCAGCACAACTGCCTACTCTCTGGCCCTCACCCTGCAGAGAAATCATCCCATGGAGGTCTACCCAGGTATGGTTTTACAATCCAAAACCTGGTGCGACACTCTGCACTAAATTATAGTGACTGGTGGTAGGAGAGGCTCTTAGGCTGGCATTTTCCTGCCCAAGTACAGTGCATGCGTTTTTCTTTTTTCTTTTTTTATCTAAACTGGTGATACCAGCCTGTGAATCTATCACTTGAAAACCTAGGGATTTGGACCACTCTTCAGGGTCATTGGAAGATTTATTAGATAGAAATGTATTATCATCAATGTATTTATTGTTTCCAGTTTTCTTCCACATTTTTTTTTTTTTAATGTTTTAATGTTTGAAGTTTTTGTAGCCTCATTCCTCCTGTGATTATTGATCAAATGGAATCTGAAAAGGAAAGCTACTGTGGTATCTGAAGGGCCTATAAGGTTAAAGTCTGTATAAAGCTCAAATGTGCTGAGAAATCATGAGCACTGTGTTAGTGACGTAAGTTAGATACAACACTACAGTAAATGTAGTGCAGTTTTATAACAATGGCACTGGGTGGCATCACTGGTCTAAGTATTATGTTGCTGCGTTATGTTTCTGCCTACGCAAACAGACTACAATACGTCTGTGCCCAGTCAGTGCCAGGCCACTTCCCATTGTATTCAAGAATTAAGTGGTTCTAACTTGTAAGCATACTCACTTAATCAGTAGTCTCTCTGGTCAAAGTTACACAAGTGAAGCTGATATTCTATAGTTCGATAGTATGGAACATTTAGTTTTTTTCAATGCTTTTAAGAAAAATAGTCACTCACCTTACCTATTCAATTTTTTACTTGCTCTTAGCCCATCTGCCCATTTTTTTTTCACCTTTTAAAGGCTCTGTGACCCCAATCTCTGACCTGGAGCTTCAGGCCACTACCAACGATGTCAGCGACATCAGAAGAAACCCCTCGGTGGTGTTTGCAGTGACCACTCCTCCTAAACTTGGCAGCCTGGTCCGACGTATGCCCGACAACTCTACACGAAACATTTCCACATTCACACAAAGCATGGTAGGGAACTGTGCCTGTATGTGTGTGTGTGTTGTTGTATGTACACATGTATGTATGTTTAGTTTTGCTCCAAAAAGAAAGCCTTTTGTTTATTTCTCAAATGAAACAATGCCCTTTCCTCTTTTGTCATTTCTTCGTCTCTCAGGTGAAGGATGGAGTTATCTTGTACGATCAGAACAAGCCACAGTCGGTGGGATGGTCGGCAGCAGACTCGTTCTCTTTCACCGTGTCCTCCCCTCCTGCTTTCCTTCCTCCGCACATCTTCACCATCCTAATCTCCTACCAGGCGAACAAACATCACGACAGAGCTCAACACAAGACCAGACTACTGAACAACGCAGGTACTGTGCCACTGTGTGCAAAAATCTCCCTTTCTTTTTTGATATTTATTGTACCAGAGAGACTATAAGTTAAAAAGGACGAACCAAGGTGTTTGTATGTGTCATTCAGGTGCTGTGGTGGCCGAGGGAGGCAGGGTGACGATTGACAGGTCAAAACTCGATGCCTCCAATCTCCTTGGGAAGGTTCCAGAGCCCCACCGGAAAGCCCACCAAATCCTGTATCGTGTGATTTCCCTGCCGCACCACGGGACTCTGTCTATACGAGGACATAACCTCACCAGGTGCTTGGCTTCTGAACACTCAACTCAAAATGAGTCATACCAAATCCAAGGCACAGACACAACAACACAGACACTTCAGGGGAACCTGCATATATCACATGGTCTAATTATGATTAAAAAAAAAGGATATATTGATTGATATTCGTGTTGAAAATTCACTGCTGACTTCAACAAAAAACTCCACCAAACACTACCAGACAACCTTGCAAATATGAAGTAAATAATACATGCAAATAATAGTACAGATTTTTTTTATATTCGTCTTTTCACAGGAACCAGCCTGATTTCTCCCAGGTCACCCTAAACAAGTTTGGCATCACATACGTCCACGACGACTCGGAGACGACGAGCGACAGCTTCACTTTCCGGGCCTGGGTGGCTCCTTTGGATCTCTCCTCCTCTTCCTTGTCTGCCTTTTCCTCCGATTCCTCGTCCTTTTCCCATCTTTATTCAGCCTTATCATCCTCCCCTTCGCCATTAGATGTTGTTTCTCCTCGGCGTGCCGAGGACAGGCTAGCAGTGACGGAGACGTTCAGCATCGCCGTGACGCCGGTCAACGACCAGCCGCCACTCATCAGGAGCAGAGCGCGGAGTATGAAGGTGGTAGTCGGAGAGAGGGTCGTACTAGGACCAGACTACCTGCAGGTGGGCCAGTAATAAGAGAGCATGTGAAGCTGTGGTTCGGGCCTGTGCAGTTATGGTTCAAAATGTTTTAAATAATCAGTATTGACATTCTGATTTTCACAATTATTTAACGATCGTTGGAAACAAACTTTTACATTTTACTCTACGCAAAGTGCTATTTTAAGTGTATACACGATTAAAGGTATAGTGGAGGATTTTCCCGAATTTTAGAAAAGATCCGCCCTCTCCACTTTTTGAAAAAACGCACATGCGCAACACTCTACCTGCTCCCGAGACGTAACGCCTATTAAACGTGTGCACGAGAGTGCACTGTTTACAAGTTGCTGTCGGCATGGTTCATACAAGCCTACTTTCCAAAAGAAGATTTGCACTTTTTCACAAATTGAGATGTTTACCGTGTCTGTGCGGTGCGTGACTTGTGCCAGGGCTAGCATCGCTAATCATAGCTTACATCAACTTTCACTAGCAGTGATTTTAAATGGATTTCTCCAAATAGCATGCCAAACTTTACCTGTCGAGTAGAAACTTTGCGACTGAGGCATCAGTGGAGAGCCCAACCTGTGCTTTTAGCGCACGCCAGCGTGTGAAACATTCTCCCAAAAACACTCCGGTCTTGTTTCTTTCTTCAGAGGCCTTTCTCTTCTTGTCATACCTTTCGTAGACACTCGTTGCTCACCACACATATACACCTGAAAGTATTCATGCGCAGAAAGCGAAAACTACCCTAGGGACGAGCACGTACGACGGCCTTACGTAAACATAGCGCCAGAATGATTGACAACTAGGAGGACCAATAGTCTTGATGATCCACCCGGAAAAAGAAAATCCTCCACAATACCTTTAAGTGTATACATATAACAGAAGCCTTTTCTTATTAATGGTGGTATAAGAAGATCCTCAGTATTCCTCCTTTTGAGATGTATTAGACCAGCAGGAACAATACTTGAACATGAATGTTTTACTTTGGGTGAACGTTACTTTTTAGTCTTATAGAATGCAATCCTGTCCATCTACACGTCCAGGTCGAGGATCATGACACCCCTCCAGAGGAGCTGCACTACCTTGTGATCAGTAAGCCCAACAACGGCTACCTGACGCTAGGGGAACGACCGGAGCCGGTGACCTCCTTCACCCAGTACGACGTCAACCACGGCCGGCTGCACTTTATACAGCAGGTGAATTTTTTTGGGGTTGTCCATTTGAAGCCCATATGTGTGTAATTTGTATGTGATTATATAATTGTGTAACAGAATTTGATAGCATAAGTATTTTCTTGTAGAAAAAAGAGCATTGCTTCCACTGATGTTTAAATCCTGCAAATTGGGGGGGGCGGGGGGGGGTTCCACCGGATGTCCCTCATTTCGGCCGGATTTCCGTAATTACCTTCCGCTTTCTTTGTGTTGGCATTCTTAACGATTTCTGAGGACTATGGTTAACTGCTCCTCAGATCTCTGCAGGGTAAATCCAGACAGCTAGCTAGACTATCTGTCCAATCTGAGTTTTATTTTGCACTACTAAAACAACTTTTGAACATACTCATGGTCCACCAAAACAAGTTCCTTCCCGCGGCTATTCTGCAGAGGCGCCGTTGCGCCGCCCAAGACGATTGGGATTGGTTTAAAGAAATGCCAATAAACCAGGGCACGTTTTTCTCCCATCGCGGAATGCCGGACAAGCCAGACCTTCCTCCGCAGCGCTGTGGAGGAAGGTCTGTCAATGCGAGACTAAGTTAACCATAACCTAAGTTTTTTTATTTTTTATTTACTTATCCTGACTTTCAGATAGCCATTGATTTCCATTATATGTGTTGAAGTCTTTTAGTGTGCTATTACATTTTTTGTGGTACTTTTCTTTTATCCTTCCTTCCTGTGTTCCCTCTGCCAGGGAGAGCCCTCAACAGGTGTTTTCTACTTTAACGTAACCGACGGTCATCATCGTCCGCTCTACAAGCTGTTTAGTTTGGAGGTGATGAAGCCCTCTGTCTCCATGGTTAACAACACTGGCCTGTCACTGGTTCAAGGCAGGACCGCTGTGATCCTGACAACCAACCAGTTTGCAGCTCAAACCAACAGTCGCACGCAGGCCGTCATCACCTACACGGTCACCACACACCCCCGCCACGGGCGCATTGCTATCAACGACCAGGAAGTCACAACCTTCTGCCACGAGGACCTGCAGTTTGGCCGCGTGGTCTATCACATGACTGATTTCAGCGAATCCGAGGACAGCTTCCAAGTCTCAGTGTCAGCCTCGTCCCCCGGTGTGGCCTATGGAAACGTAACGGCGCAGACGGTGAATGTAACTGTGCGCCCTCTGATCTACCTGAGGGAGCCAGTGAGAGTGCCCAGTGGTATCGCGGTGAAACTGGGGAAAGCCATGATCGACGCCTCCGAGCTGGCGAGAATCAGCCGAGCCGACCCGGTCTTTGAGGTTCTGTCTCCACCAAAACATGGAAAACTAGTCAAGGTAAAGCTGTTCATTTTATGATAAAAGTTTAACCAAACATACCATACTGAGTACGGATGCAATCAATAATCAAATAGTAAGAAAAAGTCTATATCCACGATGCTCCACTTCCGGCATTGCTCTGTTGCCAGCCGGAAATTCCGCCGGATGTCACTCTTTTCGGCCGAATGTCCGTCACCTTCCGCTTTCTTTGTGTTGGCATTTTAAACTCCGATCGATTCCTGAGGACTATGGTTAACTGCTCCTCAGATCTCTGCAGGGTAAATCCAGACAGCTAGCTAGACTATCTGTCCAATCAGAGTTTTCTGTTGCACGACTAAAACAACTTTTGAACGTACACACGTTCCACCAAAACAAGTTCCTTCCCGCGGCTATTTTGCAGCAGCACCGTGGCTCTGTCCGTCGCTTAGCGCCGCCCATGACAATTGTGATTGGTTTAAAGAAATGCCAGTAAACCAGAGCACGTTTTTCTCCCATCCCGGAATGCTGTGTGGACTAGCCAGACCCTCCTCCGCAGCGCTGTGCAGGAAGGTCTGGCAAAAGCGAGACTACTAGTAATCTAATCATCTAATTTCAGTTCACTGTCTCTTCTGCTGTGTCTGTGTGTGCATGTGTGCAGATGACCTATGACCCTAACCGAGCGTCACAGGTCCTGACGTCGTTTACGTTCAGAGATGTGGTGCAAGGCCGCGTCGCCATCGAGGAGACTCTCAGTGATGGCGACAGCCGGCTGCATGACAACAACTCAGCACTCATAACAGCTCGAGGCCACGCCCCCGCCACACCTCTCAATGACTCTTTCATCTTCCTGCTGAAGGCTGGAAACGTCCAGCCAGCGAAGGGCGAGCTTCACTTCACCATCTTTCCCCACCACCAGATGCATCATGGTCCGAGCAGTTTAAATACGGAGGGTGCAAGTCACGAACACACGACAACCCGTCTTCCGACACACAATAAGACTACCACCGGAAGAGGAAGTGGGCGAGGGGGTTCCACGACGCTCAGCGAGGTTGGGGTGGGTTTGCCCCCCCACATTTCATCACATAAGAGCCACAACAGGACTCAGCACAAGTTGAGGCCTCACAGCCGCTGGGGGAACCACACACGCAGTGGGAGTCACGGAGGAAGATCGGGGAGTGGTGCAGAGGGAGCAGGGAGTCATAGTCATGCCCCACAACCCCACACCCCCTCTGTCTCAGACAGGCACGGCCCAGCGATCCCTCCGGACATACACCCGGTCCACGTTGAGGTGCTCCCTCGCCCCGCCTCCGACCCTCTCCATATTATCCTGCCGCTGCTGGCCTGTTTGTTCCTCATCATAATCCTCGTTATTCTGATTCTGGTGTTCCGCCGCCGCAAGGAGAAACAGGCGCGGCTGCGGCTCCTCCAGCAGCTCGCCGCAGTGGCGTTACCCACTGAGGACAGCCCTTACCTGGGCCGGGCGGAGCGCAGCGTGGCCATGCCCTCCGTGGTGGTCACCCCGCTGGGCTCTGTAAGCTGCCCTTCCTCACCCAGGGTACTCAGAAATCCCAGAAGGAGTCTGGCCCCTGGGATGACCTTCTGGGGGCCATTTGAAGCTGATGGAGCAGGTGGTGATGGGAATATTAGAGGTGATAACAATAACGAAAGAGATAACGTCACTGCAGGTTTCAAGACCTCTCTGAGATCTAGGTCCCTTACTCCGAATCTTAAAGACAACCAGTACTGGGTTTGATGGAAGTAATCCAAAGGAAAACTGTGCCTTAGAGGTGTATTTTTAGTTTAAGTGTATAAATAGCATGCACGTACTCTCCAGGGCACATCTGTAGTCATCTCAGGCACATCTGACCTGCTGTAAACTAAAAAGAGGACGAAAGTATGGACATTTGTTGAAGAAATTGTTCCTTTTTTGTAGGAAATGCATAACGGACATTATATTTAAGCCATTTCACTGAACTAACTTGAACCAAACACATATTTGTTGTAGTAACAATGTACTGAAAACGTTACCCAGCTACCTAGGAGGCGTGACGTGGTATGACATGAGCACGACCACCTTTGGTTTCCTTGTGGAAAGATATACAACTATTGTAACAGCCTGACAGATTCCTCAAAACACTGGTTTTAACTTCTATAGCTGTGATGTATTATAATTTTGGAACTGTGGCTGAACAAGGAAGTGAAACATAGACTGACGTGTTGCGCATTTACTGTAAAAGATTCAATGTAGCTGAATTTAAAGTTAGCTCAAAAAAGTAAGTGTAGTGTAACTGGTAACTGACACCTCCCACCCACAATACTGTAACTGTACAGAGTTGATGTGTTCATTCTCAAAAGCCATGTACGTCAGCTGTTAGATCACACTGCCATTTTGTAAATGTGACTAAAGGCACTGTAAGCTTCCAAGGCCATGCATGCAAACTATTGTTTTTAACACTGACCCCTCTTTAACTGCTCCGCACACCTTTGTGATTTTGTTACGGCTCAAGGCAGTTAACAATTCATAGTGAGACATAGGCAACTTTCTCAGTTCTTGACTGACTTATTTTTGTCAATTGTGACTCCTTATACTATGCCAGCCTCTGTTTGCCATGCACTGTGAAAGATTGAATTTTAATAAAAGATATGTCTTAAACACTTCTGTGTGTTAATCTCAAACAGCTGAGTGCAATCATCGGTCAATGGAACACATCTAAAAGTCAGAATCATGTTAATGACCTGCAACAGGCCGTCCATCTGCTGACAACGGGGATTTACATTTTAAGAGCTGAGTACTTGAACACATAAAACACTCACTTCAAACTTGACAATTGTGTGACAATTACATAACCCCCTTTAGGTTTTATGTAACTTGTAAAAGTAGGTCTCAGCCCGTTCAGTAATCAAAGACAACAAAAAAAGCCTTTCCAGGCATTAGCCTACATGTACTCGAAATACATTATTTGTTATTTTAAGTCCACTTCAAACAAGATTCCAGATATATATTGACGCATATATGTGCCACAACACAATTTGTGTGTATGTAAATGTTTCAAATCACCCCATGACCAACAGGTAATTATATACTTTTAAAACATAATGGATTAGGTGCAGCACTCAGAGAGTGGGAAAGCTTTTGTTTATTTTTTGTATGGAAGAAAATATCTTGAAAAATCCAAACCTTTAGAATATCTTCATGAATTAAATTGTATTGGCTCAGAATATCCGAGAATTTGAAATGATTAGCAGGAACCAGTAAAGAAGAAAACGGGGAGAAAGGAGCACGTCTAAATAATGAAGAGGCTGCGACTGCAGTAACCTGACCTGCAGTCTGTGAACTGTGGTGTTAGATATCAGCGACTGGACTGCTGCTGCCTCCACAGGAAAAACTAGTGATAACATGCTTCTCTTTGGGAAAGCTTTGCATGGAAAACACACACAGAATACGTATTTGTTTTTATAATAGACTAAGTTCATTGGAAATATGAAGATATGATGGATTCGGTGTCTTGTTTTAAAAAAAAAAGAAGTACTATTAAGGACATGTACTCTAATCTGACTTTTGTAAATAGCACTGGAGTGACTCACACTCAAAAACTAAATATTTAAATATACTGAAGGTTAGGGCTGGTTCCTCTTAGTCGATTAGTCGACTAATCGGTCGTTTTGGTCTTAGTCAACTTAGATTTCTTTAGTCCATTAGTCATGTTTGATGCTTTTTTCATGCTGAATGACTTATTTCCAAGAAATGTACGAGCACGTCGCTGGTAAACACAAGAATTAAAGTGGTGCTTTTGCATTGACTCTTTGCGGAGAAACTCAGATTTACAGATCTGTCGATTTAAATCAATTAATCGATTAGTCGATACAATTGAATGAGTGTTAGTCGACTAAGAATTTCTTTAATCGAGCACAGCCCTACTGAAGATAACCAAAACATTTCATATTCATCAAAACGCTATGAAAGACAAAGAACGGGTCACGTGAAACTATAAGTTATATTTAGGGAAAACAGTCAACAATACGATACAATATGATTGAAATAAATTCTACTTTCATTTATCTACTGAAATGCTGTTCGGATGTGTTACATTAAAAGTGTTAAGAAACAGTTTGATCATAGTGGATTACAGGTTTGTGAAGAACACTGTTAGCGACCTGGCTGCTGGTGTATCCTATTCTAAACCGGGTGAAGTAAAATCCCAGGAGAGGAATAAGTCACGCCTGACGTTACATTTACCAGGTATACTCTATGCGAGTGTAACATTTACAGCACTAGATAGAGTAAACCGGGGATCTTCAACATTGGGTACCAGGGCCCCTAGGGGGTCCTCAGAGTCAGTGCAGGGGGGGCCTCCAAATTATTGTTCATTTTTAAAAAAGTGTTTACAATTTGTTTTAACTTTACTTGAAGGTATCTACATGAGAGTGACATGACACTGTCATGAATGTGTCATGAACATTATAAACAAGTCATAAATGTTTATGACATAACACTGCTATTAGTAAGTGTCATTCGGTTTTTGTCATGACAAGTTATGGTTAGTGTTAGGGTTAGGGTTCATGTGTCATGACAGTGTTATGTTACTCTTATGTAGATACCTTCAAGTAAAGTGTTACCAAAAGTCTTAACATGAATCCAACATATTATTAGCAAACATCAATCCCCACTGCTAACTGGCCCATAGGTAAGGTAGTCACTAAGGCCATCCACATACACAGTTCATCCTAAGGGTTCACTGTGCTACATGTATGTTTAACATTTAAACATGATAAGTAATAGGGAGTCCATGCCCCATCTCTCTTTTAGTTAAGGGGTCCTTGGCTTAGAAAAACGTTGAAGACCCCTGGTGTAAACCATTGTAATGCATTCAATTGATTATCTCAGTGATCTACTTTATGGTCAATTTTTATTGGTTATATTCACCAGATCATAAACTTCCCTCTTGGTGTCAAAATACTGTGATGTTTTGGGGACTTACAACAAACAGTTCTGTGAGTTTAGTTTGGTTACTTATTAGTTTACCAAGATATGCTTTAGAGTAGCAGGTTAGTAGAGCCCACTGAGAAGAGCAACCGTCATTAAAGCCACTATGTAGAATCAGAAAATGTCCAACTTTGGTGCCCTCAAGTGGCAGTATCAAAAAAAAAAGACAGAATTGGGTGAACTAAACACATAGATCTTCACGAAGATTGTCTTTTTACAATAAAACAAAACTATGCCCTCATAAGAATTTTGTAAGAATCGCTGAAAACGCAAACACACTGTGGCTTTAAGCTGGAAGATCTGGATTCAAAGCTTTAATGCCGGGGAAGCATCCATCGTGTTAAAGTGTCTGTACCATAGACTGTATAAATGAAGTGCACCTAGCTACTGTGATATCATCCATTGTTTTGTGGACTACTGTTTAGAAGCCTCGAGTAACATTTTTGCCATCGCCATCTTGGTTTTTGGAACCAGAAATGACCATATTTGGCATCAGAGTGGCGCTTGGGAGGAGCGTTAGGCCAGTGTTGTTTCAAAGGCGCTGTGCTAAGCTAAACGCTTAAGATGGAACATTTGCTAATTTTCAACCGGCCGACGTACGTCATCGAGTTCATCTGCGAGTACTGCCCGCGCTGCAGTGACACAGAGCTGCCTGAAAATCAGCAATGTTTCCCTCAAGTTAACAGCTAACGCTAGCGCTAGCTAGCTTGGTTTGCAAAGGGGCAACCAAACATGACATTTCTTTGGCAAACAAAAGGTTTTACTTTGATGAACTGAAACACACTGTGAGAGGGGTCAAAATTCTAAGACGAAAACTCGGACAGCGCCCAAAAACAAGTTCACAGCTATTTGAATGTACACATTGCCATGGATAGGCATTGCTAAGCCTGTATCATAATTGACAGGTTGCAGTGGTAGCGACGTGTCAATCACAAGGTATCCCCGCCCCAAGGCATGGGTCATTGTCTCATAGACGTCTATACAATCAGACTTACTCAATCGGACTTACTTCTTTTTGCAACCAGTGAAGTAACCTCCTGCTGGAAATGAGATAGAATGCAGGTTTAAGGCACTTTCTCATTGGCTTTACTTTTCCTGGAAGCTACATCCACTTCTTTAATACAGTCTATGGTCTTTAGTACCCTGGGCCTTACCTCTGACCTTTCCTGATTGACGGAAAGCAGAGAGACAGATGTGGACATTGAGTTTTAATAACCCAAGGCCCGCAGCAACCCAAAGAAATAGAACTGTGGAGCTACTTCTCAAAACAAGCAGATCGTCTGAGATCAATTATTGTTTTAGGTCTGGCAAGGCATAAACTAGAATGCAGAACACAGGGCTTCCAATTATAATCTAAAGATGGGAGGGCATCCGAGTTGTGAGGGATGTTAGACATCAGAAGTAGGTCAAATTTCAAGATGTAATGAAATCCAACTTTACGCCCACTTTGCCTCGTTCCATATTCACAAACAATCACGTCCCATCAAAACAATCACGTCCCATCAAAACAATACTGAACAGGTCATTCAAGTAAAAACAGACACATGTAGAGATAACAAAAATCATTCAATTCATTAAGTCCTGTCTTTCAATCATTAAAACATCCAGTTTAAGCGATTTTGGGGAGTTTCGTGTCTACGTTTCTGTTGAGTTACTGTGTTCCCGGACGCAGGGCTTCAGTGAAGCGGGGAGGGCAGTGGAGGCATGGAGACATCACGTGACCCTGAAACCGGGACTGGAGAGGCAGCCCCATCACATTGAGAGCAGCTGTTTTTAATATCTGTTGCAGTCCCGCTGAGTTGCAAGATGTGCCTGGAGTGTCAGCAAGATCCCTGTCACTGCTACATTAATCAGAGCCGTCCAGATAATCCAAGAAGTTGTCATTCCACAGCCCAGTGGCCTATATTTTCTTTCAATAACGAGTAGTATATTTCTTCCAATGCTTGTACCAGGCCCAGGAGACCCAACATCAAAGAGTTTTCTCTCTCAAAGGACGAAATTTATTTTCTATTACTGGAGGACGAAACCATCATCCCTATTTGCTCCCCACTTTAAACCCCCCCACCCCCAACCCGTTTCCTCAAGGCCTTTGTAGTCCAACTTCTCCGTTATCTCCCTCTCTTCCTACTCCTCATCGTCATATCTCTGAAGCGCGTCCTCCAGCTTGGCGGTGATCTTCTGGAAGAAGCCGATCTGCTCGCGGAGGTAGTGCTGCATCTGCGAGCGGAAGTCCCGTACACGCGTGCGGTGGAAGTGCTGGATCTCAGCCAGCGTGGCGCAGGAAATGATGTTGCAGCGGTCGTGGAGCTCACCTTCCTGCTTTGGACAGTCTCTCACCTTGGTCAGTGCACCTGGAAAAAGGTGGTGGAGGGAGGGGAAAGAGAGGAAGGAGATTGAGGAAGCGCGGCAAGTATACAAATAAATATAGAGCAGAACTAAAACTAGAACTACGACCAAAGCCGCAATCACAAAGAAAGGACTAAAAATGTGCTCAACTTACAGTGTCATTCAGGTTTACTCCATTTGTCTGGACAGGCATAGTTAAATAAATACAAAAGATATAAGATATGTAATATTTATGTTTAATGTAATATGTTATATATGTTTTTAGCAGCCTTAGCGCATAGTTTCTTGTCTTTTCTTCACAGATTTTGCTTTCTTGCTGAGAGTTAAATGAGAATTTTGATACCTATCTATGTTCCCACGGTCCTTTGTTCCACATCTCAATATATTTGTTAATAAGACACATTAAAGAGACCTTTCAAAGAGTTTTATATTACTAGCAATGTTTTTTTCTCTAGGTCAAATGTTCAATGTATGTTTCCATGGGTCAATATGTCAAAATCCCCCACCTACAGCTTAGTAACATGGGAGGGAAATGTTTCCCTTTTTAACACTCCATTACTTTAGTGTAAGTTAGAGAAGCTAGTGTGAGGGCAGGTAGCCTGGAATTAACGTTGGGACAAGCTAGCACAACCTACAGTTCCAAAGACTAAAGGGAGAAAGGCAGGCAAACTCTCCCAGCTGACCATGGCATTTTTCATACTACAGAAACAAGGTTATTGCATACTTTTTCCAGGATCCTTGAAGTTACCCAACGCCAAGTCATGACTCAGAATGTCTAGTCTAAACTTTTAAAGGGGGAAGTACTATAGTTTGGATCCATAAAGAAATGGATGAAGAGGAACTCAGAGTAAGGCTGTAACATGGCAGCATGTGGAGGAAATGATGAGCTGGCTCTCCTTTCTGACCTCGTTGACCTCGCTTTCTAAATCTCTCTCTGTCACACACAATAACACACACACACACACACACACACACACACACGCACACACACACACACACACACACACACGCCATACCTGAACAAGTACACTAACAAACTGAAATTAACTTGGACTTTGCTCTCCTCATTGCCAAGGCGATTACAGAGCTATAATTTGAGCTCTTGTACTGTTGGCTGGTGGGAAACTTGTTAAGTTCTGTAACTATCTGAACCCCCATTTCTCACACACACACACACACACACACACACACACACACACACACACACACACACACACACACACACACACACACACACACACACACACACACACACACAGCCCTCCCCTCTTCTTCTTTATCCTCCTACTCTTCAACTCGCTGTATCACAGAGGAAGGAGGAAAAGAGGGAGAAGAAAAGAGGAGGAGGGGAAACTAATCCTAAAACTGCTCCATTTTGCATTCCTGCAGTCCCAGGGCAACACAGGACAAGAGGCCCAGGAATCTCTTCACTCATTTAAATCAGATGTAGCCTTTTGGACCTCACAGACAGAACCGGCGTAGTCGGACGATACTGTATAGGGGCATTGAGGTCAACAAAGATGACCGCCTTTAAGAGCCCAGCAACTGTTTTTCTAGCTAAATGTGTGCTGCAATGCTGCCATGTTTTTGTAAATTGGTTGCTGTTGGAGAAATGTTTAGCGCTATATGACATAGATAGATATTTGTGGAATGTAGACCAGCGAGGAGGAATTAAAGTTTATGTGAAATGTGAAACCTGGAGTCAGGTTTTCTTTGTGTGCTGAATCAAAAGAATGTAATTCAATGTTCGTATCTGCACTAGTGCAAACATTGTTCTCTCCGTGAGGATCCTTCGACAAAATGACTGCTGTGTTATGGAAACTGTGACCAAACCAGCCATCTTTTAGTTTAAGGTAGTTATTGCACAACTATGACAGAAGTGCAGACTTTGCATTGTGGGGATGTGATCATGGACTCAACAGAATAAAAGGCTTCCTGTGACAGCAGTGGTGGATTACTCATAGAGTCTGTGCTTTTATCATCTGTCATGAACTTTGAGTCAATGACTCCCTTTGTATAGCTCATAAAACATGTTCATTAATTAGCTTGCAACGCATGCACGTTACAATATGTTTTTGGTCTTTTGGGTGCGTTTGTCTAGTAAGTAGCAGGACATTTTGAAAGAATGAAATGGCATGGTTATCCAATATTTCTTTTTAAATGGGATACAGATACATACATTAAAAAAACTGAAAGAAATTAAAAAGAAAACTCCTATTCTTCTTCCTACCACAAATCTCATTTGCAGAAGTGAAAACCATGCTGGTACCCAAGAATGATAACACTGTTTTTTGTAAGGTCCTATGAAATCAGGAATGATGGTATCATATCCTGTGACTATGAGTTTTTTATGATGATGTTCATGAGAATTTGTTTGGTTAAGTTTGAGTCAGTTTGGGGCATATGTTTCCCCCCTGCCTGGTTGAGTCATTATGATCAATTTCTTACTGTACGCTGTCCCATTTCATACAAATAAGAGACATGTTAATATTCATTTCACAAATTACTGCAGTTAAGCAGTTAATTTAAACTGTTATTTAAAAACTTCATAATAGGAACAGGAATCTTCCAGTGCGGGAGAAGTTAGACTCTCTTAGGGGAACATAAAAACAACATGTTACTTGTCAATCACAAAGTAGGTGAAATGAACTCCTGTCAGCCACAGGGACTATTGGGATTCAGACTGTGTTTCCATAGTTCAGAGCGGTGAATGTGTCTAGAGAACAGAGCTCAGCGGACTATAGAAACAGTGCCTCTAGGTTAGGCAAACGTCAGGACTTTGCGTGCCAGGAGCAACTCCCTCCTCACAACCTGCAGGGAACTAAGAAACTAACTCCTCTGCAAGTCCTTTATACACGTCTGAGTGAATGTGTGTGTGTGTCGGTGTGTGTGTGTGTGTGTGTGTTTTCTGTGCTTTCTGTGTTTTCCTGCGAGCGAGTACAGCCTCTCACAGTACCCAGGGTGTTACAACAGACTGGGCATGGGCTTCAGTTTTTGACACAGACTGACAATTCAGTAAAATGAAAACACATGTTGAAACAGTCAGAATCTGGGTCTCTGTGTATTATGTGCCTTTATATTGACGTGATTAATACATAGGGAGGCTGCAGGCTGGATGGCATTTGGAAACATCTTGAACTATTTTGCAATCCAAGTTAATTAATTTGTGAGTCTGGGACGCTGAGAGCGAGAGGCCTCATGGAATCCTCCCTGGATTCAAACCCTCCACCCTGCAGAGGCGTCCATGAGCAAGAGTCCTGACCACTCAGTCCCTACCAGCTCTATTTGAAGCTAACCCTTGACCTCTGACCTCCCCTGTGAAAGGAAGCACGCTAGGTCATGCATCTGTTTTCTTGGAAGTCGTTTTTTGTCAGTAAGTCCTTTTCCATATTTCTGCACAATTTCCTTTTTTCCCCCCCCAGACTATTTAAAAATTTTTTGTATAAGTTTAGGTAGAGGAAGCCTCTCTTTTGCAGGAACACCCTGATCACATTCACACCTGGAAGCTGCCCAGCACAACCACAGTCTGATCTGCTGAGCAGCTCCACTGGAGCGGTTGGGGGTTAAGGGCTTTGCTCAAGGGCACCTCAGTGGTGGTAATGAGGGAGGGACAAGCGCTGCTCTTTCACTTTCCCCAGCCAGACATTTTGATCCTGTCAGTGTGGGGATTGAACCGAGGACCTCCCGCTCACTTCTCTAACCATTAGTCCACCACTGCCCCAAACTATGACATGTTTGCCATTTACATCCCACAAAGAAAGAGTTCAGACTAAAACAAAAGGCCTATTTATACCACTTCCAATAGAAATGAAAGCGTGGTTGCAAATGAGCGTTTACATTTATGCTAGTCTATATCCACGACGGTCCAATTCCGCCGGATTTCACACTTTTCCTTACACCTTCCGCTTTCTTTGTTTTGGAATTTTAAACTCCGGTGGATTTATGAGGACTATGGTTAAAAACAACTTTTGAACGTACACACGTTCCACCACAACAAGTTCCTTCCCGAGGCTATTTCGCAGCGACACCGTGGCTCTGTCCGGTGCTTAGCGCCGCCCAAGACGATTGTGATTGGTTTAAAGAAATGCCAATAAACCGGAGCCTGTTTTTCCTCCCGTCCCGGGAATGCTGTGTGGACTTGCCAGACCCTCCTCCGCAGCGCTGTGGAGGAAGGTCTGGCAAAGCGAGACTACATTTATGCTAACATTGTGGTTTTACAATTACAGAGCACATGAAAACGCACACTTCCCTACCTTTCTGCACATGGATGATGTCAGGGAAATTGGCCAGGTGTCCTCTGTAGAGGTCCAGCAGGTCAGAAATGGGAGCCAGGTCGTGGCGTGGCTGCTCAGCAAAATACTCTCCCACCGCCTCGTAGGCCTCGCCGGTGTAGGCGATGGCTTTGTTCAGGCCTGCTGAGTAGGTCTGCTGGTCCAGCTCGAACGCCTGCCCCAGGAGTGCGAAGGACTGTCCGACTTTCTGGTACTCCTTCTTGAACCCTGCCATCTGCTTGCGGGCGAACTCGTTGATGGTGGCGTTCACGACCACGATGTTCTCGTCCATCCTCTTGGTGAAGGTCTTGAAGCCTTCGATCTTGCTCTCGACTTCCTGGAGGTCCAGCGGGACAGCCGGCGTGCTGAAGAAAAGGAACCAAAAAGACGGTAATTTTAGACCTTGTTGCTTTATTCTGAAAGTCCTTTTTTTATTTTTTTATTTATTGAAGCATTACATCATCTTTGTTGATTATTCCTCTGTTATCTCCTCCTCGCTATCAGGCACTCCCTATGTAAAATTAAAGCTTCCAGCAGGGTGAAACAAGGACAATAGATAACAGTGTGTTGCCAAAGGGCAAAGATCCTCCACAGGGTGGACAAAATAACAGGAATATCTGACACAATACTATGATGTAACCCAGCACCACAAACTTGACTCATACCTCTTTGACGCACTATGAACAAAAATGTAACATTCCAAGCTTTCCTTAGTGTTCCTATCATTTTGTCTACCCCCTCTACACAATTAATTGGCATTCTTTGTAACATTGTGTGAAGTGCTGTTATTCATGGTACCTTCTTTCCCTGAAACTCCGACATCCTGTACTTCAGCTATACTAATTACCTACATTTCCCAGAATGCCTTTCTATCTCCAAAATACTGGGCTGTAACTTGATACGTTCACTGGCTGGTTATAGACGTAGAGCGAGCGTGTAATAGTGATGATGACAATAAAGCAGCAGGAGTGATCAAGTAAAGAAGGTCAGGACCATGGGCCTTATTAAAAAACCTGATCTGTGTTATAGCAGCATTGCATTCTGGTCTATTTCCTGCTCTAGATGTTGGTCTCTACGCCTCTTCTGACGATGGATTTCTCCTTGAATGATTGCTGAATGCTGTTGGAAAAGGGTGACTCTAAAAAGAAGCCCTTGTTCTGGGACTGTAACAAGTCATCATCAGTGTATTTAACATCCAGCAAACCAAGGCTTTTCAGTAAATGCTCAATGCTTTTCATGAGCTCGTAATAAAAAACAAAGAGCAGTTTAAAACCCAGCCTCTTACCTGATTGTGAGGAAGAAATTGGACCCGACCAGCTCGTCCCTCTCTGCCTTCCTCTTGCCCTGTTTCCAGGCCTTCTCATCCGCCCCGCACGTTAGGAAATGCTGGAAAACGTCACAGCGTGCCAGCACAGGGTGGCTGGTCATGTGGTTCATCCACCAGATCAGTCCCTTCCTCCGTTTGGAGATGAAGTCTTCCTCGAAGCGGCCGGTGGCCTGCTTCTCTGGCAGGTGGGGCACCGAGATGACCGGGAAGCGCTCCACGAGCCGAGCGTACAGCCAGTCAAAGTGCTTATACCTGCAGGGGTATATGAAGGGGAGACAGGAGGGAGGGTTGAGTGGGGATATTTTGAGTGGGTGAGAAGGCAGGGAGAAGGTTCCGTAAATGGGAACAAGTGAGATTAGGAAGTGAAGTAAACGGCAGGAAAATGCAGTGAGAGGGAGTGAAAAAGAAGGTAGGAACCCCCCCCCCTCCTCCCCTCCTCCCCTCCTCCCAGCAGGACCAAGTGGAAGCTGAAATGTAAGGGGAGTAAGTGTTTGTTTGAAATGACAGACCTACTGACAGGGAAACAATGTAAAAGGTGCAGAGGGAATATCGGAAAGGAAAAAGGGGAGATTCCTGAGGACTCCAGAGGGCAAAAAGGCCACAGTCAGCTCTGTTTTTAACATTTTGTGGGAACAATTGTGGCCACAGGAAAAGCCACAGAAACATGTATTTTTAAGTGTATGGGGGGGGGGGGGGGGGGATCCGGTGAAGATATAGGCCTATACGTTTGGGAATCCCAGAGAGGAAAGAAAAGGAGGAGGAAGAGGACGAGGAAGACATCCCCCTGTACCTGCGGTTGACTTGCACGTTGGTGTGGGTCGGGGTCAGGCCGTAGGACATGTAGCTCTTCATGCCTTTGAACTTGGTCTGCTTGGTGGGGTCGTCGATGGTGCACAGGAACGGATACGGGTCCTCCTGCCACTCCGGTCCATGCTTCCCCATCGCCACGCAGATCCGGTCCCCGTCCTTCACAAAAGCAGAGGCCTCCCCGAGCAGGAAGGCCTCCCCTCCAGACTTGACAAAGGTGGAGAACCTGTTGAGGTTCCTCCCCACTGTTGCCGAGCCCTTGGCCTGCTGCTGCTGCTGCTGCTGCTGGCTGCTCTCGCGCCGCCCGGGCAACGAGGTGGTCACCGGGTACATGGCGGGCGAGCTGCCCAGACCCTGCTTCCCTGCGTCGGCCGCAGCGGGAGGGGCGTCGTCCCAGTCGTCGTCCCAGTCGTCATCGCTGCCCTGGCTGGTGTGGAAGCTGCCTCCGCCGCTGCCACCGCTGCCGGCCCCGAGGCCTCTCGGAGACTGCGTGCCCGAGGACGTGTGGGAGGTGTGGGTGGGCGTCAGGGCTTTGGTCGGGGGCGAGGAGAGGCCGTTGTTGTTGTTGTTGGTGGCGCTGGAGGTGATGTGGTCCCTGATGATCTCCACGTAGGAGGCAGGGAAGAGGCCGGCCTCCCCCCTGCTGTTCTCCCCCTCCAGCCAGCCCTCCAGCTCCTCCTCGTTGAACAGAGTCACCAGCTCGTTCTCTGTTATGGAGATCTCCCCTGGGTTCTCAGAGTGGAAGTCATACAGCACTCTGGCCTTTAACGCCATGATTCTTAGTAGGCTACTAACAGGCTATCACTTGTTGTCTTTTTTTTTTTTTTTTTTTTTTTTTTTTTGCTTCATTGCTAATTTTCTTTTCTTTTATTCCCGGATTTAAACCTTTTAAGTCTGAAACCTCAATGAGATTTAGATCACGCAGTGGCAACAGCAGCAACAACTGGGACTATACAGGCTTGTTTTTTTTTTTTTTCTTTCTTCCACTCTGGTCAAAATCAAACAGGCTTGTTGTATCCGAGATGCATGCATTAAAGAACAAGAAGAGAAACAGAGTCTATCCGACACCCACCTCCTCTCTCCGCTCCTCTCACATATCATTTGTTTCCATGCAGAACTTAATCCAAGTCGGAAAATACAGAGGGAAAGCTGCCTTTATACGGGATAGTTTTTCTCCGAGGAAAGACGCCGGTTAGAGTTTAAAGTTGACGAACTTGCGACGGCCGTGTAGCAGCTTTATTCCTCCAGATAAGAGCCGGGGGGGAAGCTTTTTTTCCTCCTCTTCCCGAGATGCTTGTAAGTTAAAGGCATCAGTCCTAACACGTAGTGGCCTGGCTGACTAACGGAGGGTGGAGCCAGCAGCAAGTTTAGTCAAGTCACTGAATTCATACACGGAAAAAAAAAAACTATAACCTCATGTTTAAAAGTTCCTAACCCTATATATACATGTATAGGCTGTAGACACGTCACCCCCTATACTTTGAATATGCGATATGCATCCAAATCGATAGGCAAATGTAAATCGCTTTTTGATCATATCTCAATTAGGCTAGGCCTATAGCCTATTCGTTATTTGAATGTTATTAACCAACCATTTAACGAGTTTACAAACATATAGGCCTATCTCTCCGTTAAAAGTCAATTCAAAGTATGTGGTGTATAACACAACCCATGGACTTTATTTTGGATTTTCAATGAGGAAGAGGAAGTTTTAAGAATGTTTAACGAGGTATAAGCTAATTAAACTTTTCTGTGGAAAAACAATGGCCTGTATCCAACAAATAATAGTAGTAATAATAGAACAATCTTATTATTATTTATTATATGATGTATATACAAGCAATTCAACTCACATATAGGTGTATTGTGATCTTAGTAAAACACACGCTTTTATTAGCCTGCAATGAAATGATGCAGCCAATTTACAAATCCATTTTTATTTAGGATATTTATTTAGATTTTTTTCCTCCTGTATCATCGCACCTGTTAAGTGTCATCGTGGTCACAAACCCTCAGTTTTTGGTAAATGAAGTAAAGGCGCTCTTTTATTAGCCTGCCCGTAAGTCTATTGCAGATTCGTTTATGATGTTTAGAAATGTTTTTAATACAATAATATAATATAATATAATATAATATAATATAATATGATATAATATAATATAATATATGATATAAATCAGTATTGTGC
Organism: Perca fluviatilis; assembly: GCF_010015445.1. NCBI lineage: Eukaryota > Metazoa > Chordata > Actinopteri > Perciformes > Percidae > Perca > Perca fluviatilis. Next base: position 14,197,605 of record NC_053128.1, on the reverse strand, counting down.
GCGTTGGTCCACCCCGCCGCTAGAGGTCAGTGATCACCATCCCAGTGAAAGGGAGACGACCTGCAGTTCCTCCTCCTGGCCAGCAGCTGGCAGTAAAGACACGTTCACGTTAGATTCTGGCGCTGTGAAACCTTCCAGACAAAGAATGTAGGCTCATAGCGGAGTTAATGGTTAAAACAAATGTTTTTAAGGCTAACGCTACATCAGAGGTTATTATTATAACCTACATCCCACGTTTAATCAAACATTATTATTTTGCGTCATAACAAGATTATTAGTCGCCTCGGGTTGAGGCGGCCGACACTCGCGAAAGAAATGAGGACCATGTGAAACCTGCGCAATGTCTTAAAAAGGTAAATATGAGAGATGTTGCTCAACTGTTGGAGCTTTGATGGAAGCCTGATGACTTGTGTTTTGACTGCAGACAAATGTGTAGCTAGACGTGTGCGGCAGGCTGGTGAGCCACAAGACGTCTGCTTGTCCCCGATGAGAGGTTGATTGTAGTTTGAACCCTTGTGTTGTCCTTCGGGTCCCAGTGACCCGAAGGACAACACAAGGATGATGTACTTCCGTTTACTTTGTTGAGAATTGCTCTCTAAACAAGGGTTAATACAGCACCTTAGTTCTTGTTTGTACAGCATTTTGGTCAGCTTAAACTGTGTTTAAATGTGTTCTAGAAATAAACTTTACTTACTTACTTTAAAAGAAACCGGTTTTAGAGAGCAATTCTCAACAAAGTAAACGGAAGTACATCATCCTTGTGTGACAACAAGGGTTAAGTGAGAGTTGAATCAACGAGTCACTTATCCAGCTGTGTGTTATTATTAACGTTAACGTTAAACTGAGGTTTGTAGAGCCCGGAGCTAGACAGATGTGTGTGTGTGTGTGTGTGTGTGTGTGTGTGTGTGTGTGTGTGTGTGTGTGTGTGTGTGTGTGTGTGTGTGTGTGTGTGTGTGTGTGTGTGTGTGTGTGTGTGTGTGTGTGTGTGTGAGAGAGAGAGCGACAGATATTTAACCAATTTTGCAAAACAAAACTATAAATTATAATTAAACATAATATAATACCATTTCAATATTAAATTGAAGGTCTGCTCATTGTTTTCTGTATACACATACAGTACACATTGGCCTATTGTATAGCGCTATAATGGCGTGTAATATATTAATATATTTGTTATACATTTGAAAATGTTGCTTCTTTAATCACACTATTATAAAATCTACACTATTATAAATGAGCTTACATTAACAGTTTGAGTATTGACAATAGTGAGATCTATGCAACTTTTTCAAGATAGGAATTACAAAAAGGAAACTTCCGCAGACCTTAATAAAACTCTAGAGTTAAAAGTCCTGTCTGCTTCATTAGTATTTAAACTATAAACACCGAGCAGGAGGACCAATAAACCATGTGACTGTTTCTGTTTTAATGATTAATTGAAACAGAAAACAGAAAATTAACTGACCAAAGTGAATTCTTTTGATAGTCAAAACATCTGTTATTATTAGTTATTTTGTAAGGAAAAATGCCAAACATTCACTGGTTCCAGCTTCTCAAATGTCAGGCTTGATGCTTTACCTTGTCGTGATAGTGATTATTATCCCATTGGGCTTTGGACTGTTGGTCGGACAAGACAAATTACCATAGGCTTTTTTTTTTTTTAAACAATTCGTTGATGTACCAGGTGATGTAGACAGTCTTATTTCACCAACATATCCTCTTATTTCCATTAAATCTTTTATTTTGGGGATTTTTACCCCCTGCCTGTGTGTTTTTCGAGTGCGAGTGTGTGTGGACGTGATCAGCGTGATGATGTTTTTTTTTTAAATATATATATTTATTTGAGCAAATCCTTGCCTAAATCTCTGCCCCTTACAGATCAAATACAGATCTGCTGCATTTTGTTTATTTTTATTATTATTATATTGTGCCTGCGGAACCATTGACTTAGTGTATTTTATGAACAATGATGTCTCCTTTGTTACGTTATGTCCTACAGTCTGCTGCCGATTGTGTGTGTGTATGTATGTATGTATGTGTCTATGTGTGTCTGTAAAAAGGACGCTGACCCACCCAACTCCCCACTGTAAGCCAAATCTACCTTTGGGTATTAATAAAGTTACCTTACCCTTAATCTGAGGGAGCTGTTTGGACTTCCTCCGGCAGATCTGAGCCATCCAAACCGAGACTTTTATTGAAGACAAAGCCCAATATATACAGTTTATTTCCATAAACAATTATGGAAAGTTTCCGAATCAGCTGGATTCTCCTTTACATTTTAGCAGTAGTAGTGTGGTGGACCAACTAAAGAAAACTCATTTTAAAATGTTTCTGGTATAATGAAAAAAGTTGAGTCAGTTGAATCACAAATCTTAATTTCTCTGTGGGCATGTCCCAAAGAACTGGGTGCACAAAAAAAAACATCATCCAAAGTTAGGTTAACTGGGCAAACGTATAAATGATTGTCCTCTCCCTCTTCTCCAGGTTTCTATCATGTCCGACCCGGTTCAGACCACCTCTGACAGTCTGTCTAAACTGGTCCGCTGGGCTCACAGCCACGGCACCATCTGCAACCTCATCCCAAGCCTGCAGCGCCTCACCTATGCTTCCCACGGCAACGTGCTGACACCTGAACCTGTTCCCCGTGGCAGCAGCGACCCTGTCGCTGTGTGGAGTTGTGGCGCCGGACACGCCTACCACTGGCCCCTCAGTGACCATAGCAACGCCTGCGGAAGCTCAGCGAATACCAGCCAGGGCCAGGAGAGGGTTGTTGTTGGACGGCGTCCGTCCGATAAGGTAAAGAAGGGATTTGAGCTACTTTGTCAGTGTAATCTTATATTGAATAGTATCTCAACTTGAGATGTTCAGCACAACTGTAATACTACAAGATATTAAAATGCAGTTTCAGTGGTGTAGTCCCAATGTCCAACCTTATAGACTCGCCACAAATCCACAATTCATACAATGTTAAAAACAGGGAGGACCTGTAAAAGTTTAGAAAAATCTGAAAAGTGAAATCCCCATTCCCTTGCAGCCTCAAAAGTCCAATTTAGGGCTGGGCGATATATCGATATTATCTCGATATCGTGATATGAGACTAGATATCGTTTTAGATTTTTGATATCGTGATATCGTGATATGACATAAGTGTTGTCTTTTCCTGGTTTTAAAGGCTGCATTACAGTGAATTGATGTACTTTTCTGAACTTACCAGACTGTTGTAGCTGTTCTATTATTTGCCTTTTCCCCACTTTGACATTATGTCCACATTACTGATGATTATTTATCTAAAATCTAAGTGTGAAGATATTTTGCGAGAGCACCAATTGTCAACTCTAGAATATCGCTGCAATATTGAGGTATTTGGTCAAGAATATCGTGATATCTGATTTTCTCCATATCGCCCAGCCCTAGTCCAATTTATACTGGCTTATTAAAAGATACACCAGTCTTGTCATCTACATTTGTCCAAACAGTCTTGAAATGTAGATTTTGAAAGAGGCAGTGATTAGTCTTCTTTTTACTTTGTTGACCAGAAATCAGTTTCTGAATAAATTTGTGTTGGAAAAAACTGACCATTTAGTTGCAGAAATGTGGTCAATTTTATTGTGTTAAAGTGCTCATATTGTGTTCATTTTCAGGTTCAAAATTGTATTTAGAGGTTGTACCAGAATAGCTTTACATGTTTGTTGTACTGCACATTGCTGCAGCTCCTCTTTTCACCCTGTGTGTTGAGCTCTCTGTTTTAGCTACAGAGTGAGGCATCTCACTTCTGTTCCATCTTTGTTGGGAGTCGCACATGCGCAGTAGCTAGGTAAGGACTACTAGCCAGTCAGAAGCAGAATATGAGGGCGCAAGGTGGTGATGGCGCAGTGGATATGACACATGCCTATGGTGTAGGAGATCCGGGTTCAATTCCCACTGTGATACATCAACCAATGTGTCCCTGAGCAAGACACTTAACCTGTAGTTGCTCCAGAGGCGTGTGACCTCTGACATAAATAGCAATTGTAAGTCGCTTTGTATAACAGTGTCAGCTAAATGACATGTAATGTTCGACGCTAGGCGAGCATTATAACGTGTGTTACAAAGTGACGCACGTTCGTCTCTGAAGTAAAGGCTGGACCACAATAGAGCTGTTTGGAGCAGTTTGTAAACCTAAAATGTGCACAAAAAAGATATATAACACAATAAAGGAGAGGGAAAAAGCCAACAAGCATAATCATCATTTCATTTTTTTTTTTTTTAAAGATGCTGGAGCTGCCATCTGACAAAGTGGTTCTTCTGATTCCACCACTCGTAGGAGCCACACTTTTTTTGAAATCCGAGACATTCAGGCTTTAAAGGGGTGCTCTAGAGTCCTCAGGAGTGGGGGGCTTGCAAGAGACACATTAAAATAAGAATGGTTAAAATCGATGCCGTAGAGGCCCAGAGATCCTGACTTAATTCTGGTTTGGTACAAGTGAAGGATCCTACAATTCCAATACTGCAACTCACTTGCATCTTTTGTTTGAGTTCCCCTGTCTGGTTAAAGCCTACATCTCCCTGCCCCAGTTTGGAACGCAGGCTTTCTGTCAAAAAAACTTGTCGTCTTCAATCTCAAGCCAAGATAACCCTGATGACATCATCAGACCTTAGAAAGCTCATCCGAAGCGACAAAGGACATTATACAGCTGTTCTCTGCGAAATGTCCCTTTTTAAGTTCCATACGCAGGCATTTACTGTGAGCGTTCAGTGCTTACAGTACATAGTAGACATAGATTCAGTCTGTAACTTCTGTAATTTCTCATCTTTTCTCTCATTCTTAACATTCCAGGGGACGGCGAAGCCGCCATGTGAACTCTTCTATGGCGAAGCAGCGTCGGAGGAGGAGTTCAGCAGCCAGCTGTTTGACATCGTTGGATGCGATTCGTCGGCCACAGACGACGATGGCGACTGGGAGCCCCCCCGATCCAAGAAGAGAGGCGGGGCACCAGGAGGAGCAGTAACCGGGAAGAAAATCAAGCAGGAATTAACTCCTGCGGAGGATTATGGCACTGCTGCTAACATAGCTAGCATGGGGGTAGCAGTGGATCTGGTGTGTGAGGGCGTAGTGGACCCAGACATGAAGCTGCTAGGAGGAGGCAGCTGCACGACCACAGAGACTACAGAGAGGACTGCAGGTACAGCTCATGTTGTGAGGCTTGGAAAGCCCTGCAGAGATGGCACGTCTCGATTTGGAATTAGAGCCCGACCGATAAAGGATTTTTAAGGCCGATATCGATACAAATATTTGGTGATTTAAAAATCCGATATATCAGTCGAAATATATAAAAAAAAAATATAAAAATAAATAAAATCCAGAAACGCGTAACAAAACATAAACAGATTAGTTATTTTTAGGTATTTATGAGTCCTCACTAAAATAATACAATAATACACTACAATAATATAATACACTCATCAAAATATATTAAAGTTCTGATAAATAAAATGCATAAAAATACAAACTTAAGATATGAAACTTAAAGTCCTTTGAACAAAAACACAATAACAACAACAAAAATGAGTGTTGTTAACAGGGAGGTTGTAGAGCGCCCTCTGGTGGTCAAACTATGCAACGCCAACACTCCTAACATGGTTGAAGGGTGTTTGGTCCGTTTATTTTTTAAATATTCATTTATCGGCCATTATAAATGCCGATACCGAGAGTTTGGAAAATGCCTAATATCGGCCGATAATATCGGCCCGCCGATATATCGGTCGGGCTCTATTTGGAATCGTAGTTAATATTCCAGATAGCGTCCCCCTTCTCGTGACATTCATGGGAATGTTTTTCTGTGATAGGGGATAAGCACATTTTATAATGCAGCATTTGATTGTAAATTACGTCTCAAGATTTCCTGTTCCTTAAAGGAAAAAAAGTTTCCTCTAGCTAGTTGTAAAGAAGTGAAAACACAAGATTAGATTATTATTGAAACACTAGATTAATTTATGATACAATACGATACCGAAAAGACTTTCTAACCCAATGTATACGTGTGTTTTTTATACTATAGTCTGGCTTCCTGTTGCTCACTGTTGGTGTGTTTTATTTGTGTGTGTAAATCTGCAGGCGAGCAGACCGAGCTGGAGAAGCTGCGAGCGTTACTTTATGCAGAACGCCACCGTAACCAGCAGATGACGGAGATCATCTCCGGTCTGAAGCAGGACAAAGAGCTGCTGCAGCAGGAACTCACTAAAAAAGCCGAACTCATCTGTGACTTCATGCGGCCAGGTAGAGTTTGATTTGGAACACCCCTCCACCCTTCCTGGTGATAAACTCTGTGATTATACCAGCACCGCTTGCTGTGACCTTACAAATTATTGTTACTGTGAAAGCAAATTGCAGTGCTTTCAAAATGATGGCAGGTTAGCCGTTTGTTGGCCATTTAAGGTCAAATCACATCTATTTTTGTGTACTATCTTTCCTGCAAAATTGCAATTCAAAGTTCCTGATTGAAATAGTGATAAAATAGATGCAAAAAAAGTACTGATGATCACTGTAGTAGTAAAAAAAAAAAATAAGTCAAATAAATCAGTGAACTAGTTCTCTAAACGAATAATGAAAACAAAATCAAAATGCATACGGCATTGAAAAATAATTTCCCATGTACTCCAAACTATCATGCTGTCATTTTCCTATTTCTGATTTCAGAGAAGACGTGGCCTGGGTGCTCTAACCCGATGGAAGCGGGAGGTTCACACATGCACTCTTCTGACGAGGCGGCCGGGTTCGACTCGTCGACCATGTTTGACTCATTTGAGGAAAAAGAGCTTAGCCTGCAGGACCGCCGCCGGACCCTGAAGAGCAAGACGAGCCGGGACGGAGAAAACCCCCGAGTCAGGAGTAAGGACACGACACAACAAGGGGAGGATTAACCACGCCAAAACACTGGCACAGTACAAGTGTTGTTCTGTGGTTTATAAGCACGCATAGAGTAGAATGCATGCTTGTTACTAAATCAGGGCTTTTCCTGCATAGAAGAGTTTTTTGGTCCCTCCCCCCCAGAGAGGTTTTAGCCAGCACCAAAGGAAAATCACCAGTGCCAAAACGATAAGAATTTAGAATAAGAAATAGTAATTCAAATCCTGTCCGAATGTGTTTTGAATAGCAATTTACCAAACAACTGTAGAAGCAAGCGGAACATAAACTCGAAATAGGAGTGCTTATCTCACTTTGACCGTCCAGAGTCGGCCTGTGCCGGACTCTTGCAGTGATTTTAACGGTAGCATTTAAATATTAATATTTTTTTTTTTACACAGTTTTATTGATTGGGGTTTTATTTACTCAAGCATAATGGACATTTTTGTTTATCAAATTGTCAGAAATAACATTTTTTGCTGTCCCTGTCCTCTCCAGTGAAAAACGTAAAGGGTGTGATAGCACGCTACACGGCAGCCCTCCAGGAATATCGCCGCAATGTTTCCATGAAGGTGGCCTTTGACCGGGTCGGTGTGGACCGCAACACCATCTCCCGTACGGCGTCCATAGCTGAGCTCAGTCTGGCCGCTCCGGAGGTGTTTCAGTTGCTGGCGCCGTGGGATGAGAAAGAGGAGACGCTGGCACATTACGCCCACCGCTGCCGACAGGCCATGGACGACAACATTAAGGCCAAAGTCAAAACGATGAAGGCCAAAGGCGAACTGCTGCCCATTGTGTCAAAGATACAAATAGTTACACACTGACGACTCCTTCAGACTGAATCAGAGGCCTACAATACACACATCATTGTACTCGAGGGGTTAAAGAGGGCCGCAACGGCGTTCGGGCATCTTCGTTTGATAAGTAAATGAATCTAATTGGCATTTTCACTAGACAGAGAATGTTCAGTTAAAGGTCCCATGACATGGTGCTCTTTGGATGCTTTTATATAGGCCTTAGTGGTCCCCTAACACTGTATCTGAAGTCTCTTTTATATAGGCCTTAGTGGTCCCCTAACACTGTATCTGAAGTCTCTTTTATATAGGCCTTAGTGGTCCCCTAACACTGACTACGTTTACATGCAGCCAATAACCCGTTCAAAACCGGAATATTAGCAGTAATCAGGTCGCGCACGGCCATGTAAACACCGGCAAAAACCCGAATATGCTCATATTCCGGTTTTTAAAAACTCGAATATGCTACCTGGGTTACCCCTTTTCTAACCCGAAAGTTTGGTCATGTAAACGCGTATTGGCATATCCCCATCAAAAGGAACATTGATTTGTGTTCTGCGCATGTTCTATTCGCAAGGAATCTTGGTCTTTTGAGTAGAGGAACTTCTTGTATGCGCCAGAAAACAGTTATAATAATAATTATATACTATAATAATATAGTTATATATATATGTCAATGCAGAAAACTCGCGCGCAGTATCCCGGAAGTAAACAAGAAGTAGAGGTAAACATGGCGAGACGCGCACAGCACCACACTTTTGGAGCGAGGAGGAAACCAATTTCTTTATTAGTGTGGTGAAAACCATGAATATAATGTCTTTTGTTGACGGCAGAAAGTACCGATACGAGATAGTGAGATTTATAAGAAGGTGACCGAAAAGTTATTGCGTCTTAAGGTTGTCCGTAGGCTACGTCCCAGACGCTAACCGTGCGTCGCCGTTTACGTCGGGATATTGCCAATTGATTACAAATTCCATGTAGGAGTAACTCTCTCTGCTCACGCATGTAAACGGGTTATTCCGAATGTTTCAGAAACCCGAATAGTGACCTTAACCCGACCATAACCCGAAAATTGACAGCTTGTAAACGTAGTCACTGTATCTGAAGTCTCTTTTATATAGACCTTAGTGGTCCCCTAATACTGTATCTGAAGTCTCTTTTATATAGACCTTAGTGGTCCCCTAATACTGTATCTGAAGTCTCTTTTATATAGACCTTAGTGGTCCCCTGACACTGTATCTGAAGTCTCTTTTATATAGGCATTAGTGGTCCCCTAACACTGTATCTGAAGTCTCTTTTATATAGGCATTAGTGGTCCCCTAACACTGTATCTGAAGTCTCTTTTATATAGGCATTAGTGGTCCCCTAACACTGTATCTGAAGTCTCTTTTATATAGACCCTTTGCAAACACGTGACCACGACCACGTGACGACGCCATGACAGACGAAGCACAAGCTAAATAGTGTATTAGACGAGCGGAAAGTTTCATTATAAATAAAATAAATAACACTAAATAAAATGTAATAATAATAATAATAATACTACTACTATCATCTTCTTCAGACATTGTTTAAATTCACCTACCCTGGTCCCTGTCTCGATCCTGCCGGTAGCTAGCTTGCCCCGCTAGCCGTTAGTTAGCTGCCGTCCGGTGAGTGTAGTCAGCCGGGCTTCTGTGATAATCATCCCAATAACAATACATGGAGCGGTGGTGGTGTGGCTATGTCTTCCAGTTACTGAAGGCTAGCTTTAGCTTGCGCTTGGAGCAGCAAGTTCATCTGCCTGTTGCCCCTCTGTCTGTCTCGTTCTTTTCAACTCTTGTGAGGCTAGTTCTTCGACTGTATACTTCGGATTCGAATAAATAAGGACGACCATATAACTCAAAAGGCTCTTCCCTGTGTTGTATATCTGCTATATTCTCCATAGTTACGTTACTCCAAGCTTCTTCCCTTGTAAACAAATCTGCTCTTCACACACTACGCTCCGATCAGCACACTACTGTTTACCTTTTCTTGCTACAACTAGCAGCTACTACCGCACTACTGTTTTTTTTTTTTTAGGGGGGAATACACTTCAATACGTGACATGACCTGTCCTCTGGAGGACATAGCCACACCACCGTGGATTGTTATTGGGATGATTATCACAGAAGCCTGTCTGAATACACTCGCAGGACGGCAGCTAGCAGCTAACGGCTATCAGCTAGTAGGGCAAGCTAGCTACAGGCACGTAGGCTACCGGTGTTCACTGGCTGAGCCGATGCAACTCTCTAATAGATGCCTGAATGCATCCCAGCTCTGGGAAATAATTCATCACACGTTAATCCATGCAGTAAATCACGGAGTGTCTATGATTAGTATTAACCACACATAATGTAACATCTAGCCATCGTCTAATCTGTGATTATATTCGCTGGTGACCGGTGGATATTTCGACAGCTAGCTGGTCAGCTAACCGGGGTAGGAGCTCCGCAGACCCGCATTTAATTCAGTTGTTTGGCCTTTTTGAAGCTAGTTTCCGTGCCATGTCATCTTTAATTTAACCAATATTTTTTGTATGCGTGTTAAGTTAAATGATCAAGGGAACGGCTTACTTTTTGGGATATGTAGGTCAGTGAATAACCGATGATAGTTATGTGGGACCTGTTAGCACGGCAGCTAGCTGGGTGAGGAAGTTTTATTATTATTATTTATCAGTCATTTAAAACAGAAAGGCAATACATACACATGCTTGTGTTGGTGAGGATTACTCTGCAGATTGTGTATGTGACTCGTGAGAACAAGAACAGTGAACCATACACAGTATATAAGCAGCGAACACGTTCTCGTTTGACTTGCCGTCCGTCTACAGAATAGCTCTTCCGCCGTCCGTCATGGCGTTCATAATTCGCGGGAGTAGAGTGTGACGTCACGTGCAAAGGGTCTATAGGCCTTAGTGGTCCCCTAACACTGTATCTGAAGTCTCTCTTATATAGACCTTAGTGGTCCCCTAACACTGTATCTGAAGTCTCTCTTATATAGACCTTAGTGGTCCCCTAACACTGTATCTGAAGTCTCTTTTATATAGACCTTAGTGGTCCCCTAACACTGTATCTGAAGTCTCTTTTATATAGACCTTAGTGGTCCCCTAACACTGTATCTGAAGTCTCTCTTATATAGACCTTAGTGGTCCCCTAACACTGTATCTGAAGTCTCTTTTATATAGACCTTAGTGGTCCCCTAATACTGTATCTGAAGTCTCTTTCCCGAAATTCAGCCTTGGTGCAGAATTACAGTCACTAGAGCCAGTCCCACAATGAGCTTTCCTTAGGATGTGCATTTCTGTGTCTGTAGCTATTGAGGAGGAGAGAGAGGGGGGGCAGGTTGGAGAGTGGGGGTGTGGCCTGGACCAACTGCCACTTTGCTCATTTGAAAGCCATGATATCTCTTTCTTTCTCATGGGTGGGCCAAATTCTCTGGGCGGGCAAAGCAGAGAAAGGGGAGGTAACCTTGCTCCTTATGACCTCATAAGGAGCAAGATTCCAGATCAGCCCGTCTGAGCTTTCATTTTCTCAAAGGCAGAGCAGGATACCCAGGCGTCGGTTTACACCTATCGCCATTTCTAGCCACTGGGGGACCAGAGGCAGGCTGGGGGAAACTCATATTAATGTTAAAAAACCTCATAAAGTGAAATGTTCATGCCATGGGACCTTTAAAACAGAGGATGCTGTTTTGCCCTCATTTTAGCAGGAAATTTGGCTTCATGTGCTCCGATTAATTAATTAATTAATTAATTAATTAATTAATTAATGGCATGCAGTTAACACACAAGTCATTATTTTTGTTTAAATGAGAACTCAACTCCTGGCATTTGCTCCTGGTGTTCTTCACTTCTGTTTCGGAACAAGGAAATAAATAGAGCAGCAGGCGAACCAGCTTTAAAAGTGGGTTTTCTTTAAAGGGCAACTATTATATAGCATTTTCAGAATTATACTTGCATTTTGTGTTTCTACTAGAACATGTTTACATGCTTTAATGTAAAAAAAAAAAAAAAAAAGCTTCTGCCCATGGCTGCTGCACCTGTATTCACCCTGCGTATGAAACGCTCTGTAGGAGTGCCTGTCTCTTTAATCCCTCCTTCAGGCTTCTGAACCAAACACTACCCAGTTGGACATGTTTCAGCGGTAATGCGACCCGGAATTGGGGAGGATTGAACAACATTGGCAGCCCAGATGACATTGTTTATTGCCGTTAGCCATGTAGCTACTAGCAGTGGACACAAATGGAATATCAGCACTTTCTAAAAAAATCAAAAATAAATCGCAAATAAAGGCATTTAAATCAAATACTACATAAACAGAAAATGTTTCAGGAGGTTGGTTTACACCTATAGCCATTTCTAGCCACTGGGGGACCATAGGCAGGCTGGGGGAACTCATATTAATGTTAAAAAACCTCAGAAAGTGACAATTTCATGCCATGGGACCTTTTTAAAGGAACTTTAAAGTGTTACATTTGAGCATCGAATTTGGTGTTGTGGTAGAATGAGAGTTTGTGTTAGCAGCACCCTCCCCCCTTACAGATAGGCCTGTCACGATAACAAATTTTGCTGGACGATAAATTGTCCCAGAAATTATTGCGATAAACGATAATATTGTCATCGAGAGACCATTTGCATCTAATATAATGATAATGGCATAATAATACAGGTACACCTTTTCAAAGATCAATACACTTTTATTTCTAAAGAATATTTAACACTGGAACTGGAAGACATTTTAAATATCCACAATATGTCTTTGATCTCCTTTAGTATGTCGTCTTTCACGCTGATGTACAGTTGTGGAATTGCCGTTTGTGACACGTAAGTTCTCAGACTACAGACTCTGTACTACATTTTACAATTATTTAACACAAAATATTAAATTTAAATAATATATAATTAATAAATTAAATCTATCTGTATGGCTATCTGCCACATGGCGAGTAAATGTACCAAAATAGTTTTGTTTTTCAGTCTTCATTTTGGCGAAGGTACGGCTTCTGCTCCTCTTCAGGTCGGAGCTTCGTGGGGGCGGGCCGACACGCACACACACAAACACACACACACACACACACACACACACACACACACACACACACACACACACACACACACACACACACACACAGGTGCAACTCTGACATACTTTCCACACTCCGTGTCCGCGGACAGCTGTAGGCTTGTACCGTTAATGTTCTGTGCATTGTCGGACACATGCAGCCACTTTCCTGAAACCGCTTGCGAGACTGACGAGTCCACAGCGGCGTGTATGTCCGAGCCCGGCTCCACAGTCTCCACCTGCAGGTTGTCAGCTGTGTGGTTTGGAATGAAAGGGAGAAAACGGGACGCCGAGTAACACGGGTGATATCGCTCATATACTTTCTTTTTGACGGCGCCTTAACTGCAAAGTGCTGCGGGAAACCCTGCTCCAACTCTCAACTAGCGTTTGTCTGTCTCTGTCTCTCTCTCCGCCTGGAGTCCCGCCCCCACAAAGACCATGCGACTGACAAGAGGGTTGACTCCTCGTTACGCTAAGGAACCGAGAGTGGTCCTCCAGTCTCTTCGGTAGAGAGAGACGAGGAAAACAAACAAGCATTATCGCGGCCGGAAAAATTATCGAGCTAATTTTTTTTTATCATGCGATAACTCGATTTATTGACTATCGCGACAGGCCTACTTACAGACCTTATAGTTGGGCAGTGGCAGTGGTGGCCTAAAGGCTAAAAAAGCGAGCTTGTGGGAGGTCGCCGGTTCAATCCCCAGACCGACAGGATAAAAACATCTGGGTGGGGAAAGTGAACGCAACCCCAACCGCTCCAGTGGAGCTTCTCAGCGGCCAGCAGATCAGGCTGTGGTCGTACTGGGCAGCTTCCAGGTATCAATGTGTAACTGTGTGAATGTGACAGGTCGTTGTTGCAAATGACAAATTGTTCTCAATCGACTTACCTGGATAAATAAAGATAAAAAAAAAAAAAAGTTCCCCCAACTGCCAGATCCCACTTTTTCCCTGCTTGTACATATAAAAAGAAAGCATTGGATTCTCTTACTCTACTGTCAGATACTGCACCGTCTAAGTCAGTGGTCTTCAACGTATTCCAGGGTTTATATTGCAAGGTTGTTGTCATTTTCTTTTATCCCCAATCTTGTGTTCTTCTGATCATCATGTGGCTGCATTGCATTCTTTCCACATTTCTGCTGCTGTGGTTGTAGAAAGAAGACTTTGTGCCTTCTGTTCAAAGGATTTTTCCTTGTATGGTTGTGAAACGTCCGGGCAAAATTGTGACTCTGGAAAGCCTCTTGCTCTTAGATTCTCCAGGACAGTCAACGGCAGCTCAGTTTATTAGAACAGAGTTCCAGCTTTGGAACAAAACAATAAAAATGATAAACAGTGAGTAATTGGTTAATTCTGTGGTGGTCACTTAAACCACTTTATAATCACGTGGCTCTGCCTTTAATGTTAAATAGTCTGATCGAAAAACGGGCTTTCAAGTATTATAGGTTCAGTGACTTCATGTTTTTTTTTTTTAATGCATGGTAATATACCGTAATAATTGTGTTGATTTGTGTGCTGCTGACCAATGTTTTACAATAAACCGCTTAAAAACAGTGAGCATTATGAAGGTAAGCAAGTCTTCCTCATTTTAAAAAGGAAAATATGCTTTTGTCCGTGGGCACTGTGTGGCATTAAAACATAAAAAAACTAACTTCAGACATTCAAGTGGCTAAAGACACCAACGTGTATCGGCACACTAGCCTTCCTCAGGTAACATCCTACCCTTTTTAATACGGATCACTTTAAAACATGGATGTGAACAGTTGAGACAGTCAGTCAGTGAGACAAGACAATCAGGACTGATCATACAACCCTATAATGCGAACATAGCCATGGACTAGGGCTGGGCAAAATATTGATGTTATATGGATATAGTGATACAAGATTCGATATCGTCTTAGATTTTGGATATCATATCATAATATGTCATAAGTGTTGTCTTTTCCTGTTTTTAAAGGCTGCATTACTGTAAAGTGATGTCATTTTCTGAATTTACGAGACTGTTCTAGCTGTTTTATCATTTGCCTTTACCCACTTATATATATCCACATTACTGATGAGTATTTGTCAAAAATATTTTGTGAAAGCACCAATAGTCAACCCTACAGTATCAATATGGAGGTGTTTGGTCCAAAATATCGTGATATTTGATTTTCTCCATATCGTCCAGCTCTACCATGGACTATGCATTTAGACCATCTGCCCCCTTTTTGCAAAAAAAAATTAAAGTTCTATTCAATATATATACACAATTGTGTGACAATTTTATTATCCAAATATGGATACTAATCCATTCATGTAAAAACCTTGACAAAATGTTCATTTTATGGATGAGTGCAGTAAAAGGCAACAGAGCAGGACAGCATTTATTTCTGCAGAGTTTGTTTTCAGCCCCTGTACCCCTCAACGTGATGTTTCACAGCTATCTGGAACCTTCTTCCGACTGCTGCTGAAAAGCTTTCCTAAATTCAGCAGCCAGCTTGTTAGTCTGGAAAATATAAAAAAGAAAAAAATGACAGATCCCCCTCCCCTGAGATTGTTAACAACCTGCCTGACAACTGTCCCATTAATCCCAGACTTAAAAGAGAGAAACCGGGAGCCATGTGGGTCTGATGTGCGTGATGTGTGTTGTTTTAAAGCGTCTTCTCACACTGGGCAGCAGGAGGACAACCAGAGGTTTAAAAAAAAAAAAAAAAATAAGGTCAAGAAGTCTCAGGCTCCAGGCGTGGAATGACAGGGAGGATGAGGTTCCCGAACGAGGAGTCCTGAGTGATGAAGAAGCCTGTGGAGTGTGTGTGTGCATGCTGCAAGAGAAGATAGTAAGGCAGCGGTTTGTGTTATAATACTGACCACGTTTACCATTACAGAACTGTATTAATCCAACAATATGATGTGTGCTTAAGGGTGCCGGATTTCGTTACCTTTGAACAGAGCTAGGCAAGCTGTTTCCCCCCCTTTGTCCATTCTTTATGCTAAACTAACCAAACTGCCTTTTGGCTCTGTGTTTGCCAAACATTTTTTGGAGATTTGACGCCACATTAAAGCATATCACAGTGTTTGAAGCTGATGCACCAACAACCACGGAGCGACTATCAAGCCTCTTTATACTTCTATAACATGTTTCGTGTTGCCTTGAAACCACCCCTTCTCTCTCTAAATATTTTTCAGACCTGTATTCAAGCCGGACAATGGTATCGAGTAGGTATTCAATCCATGACTCAGTACAGGTGCCTTTGTCATGGTGAATTCAGTCTCAAATATCATGAAGCCAAAACACAGGAAAACTGAATGAACACCTAACTGGATATTTACTACACAACATTATGTATGATTTGAAATAAGACGCCCTACTGTAATAATCAACACAAAATATAGATATTAAGAATTAGGATGAGCAACTAAAGTATTGATTCATTTTTCAATGTATAGTCCTTTTTTTTTGGTGCTACTTGTTGCTGTATGTGGAAATGTCTGACCTGCAGGGCAGCTTTCTGCTGGGCAGCGATGTGCTGCTGTTCTGCGTTGTCCCTGAACTCCTTCAGACTAGGTCTGGACAGCGAGATGCTACAGGACAAGATGGAGGAAAGGAAAAGGGGGAAACGTGTCAATTGAAAATTGATATATACATAATTCCACCCCCCCCCATACAACTTTTCTCCAAGGTTGTGACTGAGACTACTGTAACCCTCCTTGGCTGAATCCTATCCCTACCTGCCTCCGGGAGTGCTCATCAGCCGTCTCCTCTCCTTCTCCAGCTCGGCCAGGATCGCCACCCGCGCCTTGTTTGGAAAGGCTGGATGAAGAAAAAAAATGAAGAGGATCGAGACAGAAAGACAACGAAGGGATGGAACAATAAGTTATCAGCTAACATAACTTACTTCACCTAATGATGGCCAACACTTTTGAGTAAATGCCTGCGGTGATAGTTTTTACCACAAAATAACAGTGAGAACCAATGGTAAATTAATTTAAAAAATATATATATATATATATCTGCATATATTTGACTGCTTTCTTGCATCGCATCCTAAATATTTTAGCACTCAGGTAAAATGAGAGGTTCACTGTTGGAGGGGGACTACAGAAGCTATAAGACAATTATCTAGCTATATTTCCTCATGGGGAAGGAGAGAGCTAAACTGTTTCCAGGGGGTCCAGAATATTCATAGCTGACATTAACGTTACGCCCCTGGAGTTACAGCTCGATAAAGACAAAGACCTTCAATACCAATATCGCTTGCCCCAAAACTAAAAGAATTACCTTGTCCTGGAGGATTAGTAGCCATGTCGGTGCAGGTAACGTAGCAAGATACAGGTCAAAATAATAATAATAAAAATAAATGACAGAAAGGATTCTATTATAGCTAACGTTAATGGTTTGCGTTTTATTTGTGTGTGTTTCCTTTCGCCCAGCAAACGATGCGCTGCTTGATAACGGACAACGATTTAAAAAAAAAAGCCCCCCCTCGATGATAACTGTAACTTAAACTGGAACTGGATAAACTAAACTACACAGAAGTTGCTGTTGTAACAGGAACTTTAAGTTTAAAATAGCGATAAAAACTCTTGCTTATGTACGGTTGATGAGCAGCACTTTGCCACAAACCGGGTTTACAGATAGGTAGGTTGGATAGAAGAACGAAGAGGTGTCACTCTGCTTCTATTTCCGGTAAAGAAAAACGTTATCAAGGAGAACCAAGAGAAAAGTTAGCCATCATGATGATGAAAGTAGGCCTATGTTACCTAAAACAATATTGTTAATTTAATTACTGTTAACTTAAGTTATTGAAATTAATAAAGGTATCATATGGAGGCCCACTTTGTAGCCCAGATGTCCGGGAAAATATAGGCACACATAGGAGTTGAAATATAAATTGTTTCCTCACATTTTAAATGTATATGCTCCATAAACTTAGTACATTAGTCATGACGTGCTTATCATGTAATAACTTGGTCATGTGCACAAGTTGTTCCAGAGTACAAAATACTAGCACAAATTAAATTAAACATTTTTCAAATGAATAGAACAGGTCCAGCTACTAGCTCATTTTCAATTATATTTTATTCATATACTGACTGCTCCGGGGTTCCGCTGTATGTTTTGTTGACGTTCCAAACAATAAACTTAAAGTCAGCAACAGTTCAGTGATCGTCTCAATAGACGATCTTAATAATTTCATTCGTTGCCTATGTCACGTGGCGCATATGTTTACATCCGGGTCCGTGTAGTTTAACTTCCGGAGGTGCGCCGTAGTAGTCAGCTGACAGTTGTGACCAACCAGAGGGTTCTACATCTCCACTGAAGAAGACAGGAACGGAGGAAGAAAAAAAAAAAGCCTCCCTCTCTGTCTACATTAACCGTATCAACCGCGGAAAACCGGACAGCAGTTAGCTATCTCCCGAAACCCGGCCACGTCTTCCCGCCTCCCGCAGGATGAGTGTCGGCACTCCGAGAGGCCTGGCCAGCTCGGGGCAGAAGCCCATCGCGGAGATCCTCCACCCGCTTTCCTCCGCCGCGGAGCCGCTCTCCGTCTCCGTCACCGTCAACCTCGGAGGGGACAAGGTAGGGTCCGCTTGTGGCTGCACCGAGACCGAGACCGAGACCGGTTCTGTGGTTTGAGAACACCCAGGGGATGGAGAGAGGACGGTTAACCAAAACTAACGTTACACTCCACACACGAACCTGTTTTCAGGCTGGCACCAGTGTTTGTGGCTATAAATCCATCAAGTAAGTAAACTGATGGAAGTTTAATGGAGAAAAGGGGATATACACATTAATCAGCGTATTTCCTGGTTAACGTTCCTTATTTGCGTTTGCTGATACTCACTGCCCGTAACTGAAGGTTTAGAGTTGAGCCTGAACACTTTGAGTTTGCCACTGAATCACTTTTGCATGAAAGCTAACACCAACATTTTTAAAACACTGTCTTTAGCTAGCTATATCACATAAATGGACTTACTTTTTCATTACAGTACAGCAACACAATCATAAAAAAAAACAAAAACAACGTTAACTGTAGGGCTGTGCTCGATTAAAGAAATTCTTAGTCGACTAACACTCATTCAATTGTATCGACTAATCTATTAATTGATTTAATCGACAGATCTGTAAATCTGAGTTTCTCCGCAAAGAGTCAATGCAAAAGCACCACTTTAATTCTTGTGTTTACCAGAGACGTGCTCGTACATTTCTTGGAAATAAGTCATTCAGCATGAAAAAAGCATCAAACATGACTAATGGACTAAAGAAATCTAAGTTGACTAAGACCAAAACGACCGATTAGTCGACTAATCGACTAAGAGGGAGCAGCCCTAGTTAACTGGGAAGAAAAATACACACTCCAGTTTCCACATGTTTTGGTTATCATGATCAGCCCAGTGCTAGTGTGCTGACCTGACATCAGTGTGCTGTGTAAACAAGGATGAACCACCAAGCAAACAAATCGCGAAGCTTTTAGGCTTCCTGCATGCTGTTGTTGTACTTAGGAGTAACACGGAGCCACCAGTTTGCTTTTGCAGTTAATTATTGCCAATAGGAGATGATGTGACGCGTCCTTCAATCAAGGTTACATTTTAATTTTCATTTATGAATAACACCCAGAGCCAACCAGAGGCAAGAAGTACTTCCACACTAATTAACAACTTGAAGCCTGTAAGGGTTCCTCTGTTTACCGCCCACCGCCAAGAAGGTAATTGTTCTGGTCCCAGTCTGTCAGCAGGATATTCAAACCGTCTGTCAGCACACTTCAATAAAAGTTGATGGAAAGTTAGATTATGGGCCTGGGAACAAGTAATGAAAGTTTTTGGCGTGGATGAGGATCCAGGTATAGATTTTTTTGGAAAATGTATTTTTAGTAGTATTTTTAGAATTGTGTCACCTCGGCGAGAAAATGTGCTATGACCTGGTGTTTTGTCATATTTAAAATTATTTTATTTTTGAAGCAATGTTTTTCAAATGCACCTTCCATAAGAAGTGTAATGCGGTGTGAACATATTTTGTATAGCAATTTTATTTTCGTTTTGTGTCTCCTGGGGTCCATGTGAAAAAACTTGCAGTACTTTAGTGTACACACGATGTTAAACATCCAAATGTTGTCATTTACCCACTGCTAAGGGTACAGTCTTAGTTTCTTAACCTGAGAAAGCAAACAGGACTTTTTGTTCATACAGACATTTTGGGAAATTTGCACTTCATTGCCAGTTCATTTTTGACTAAAGTCCCACAATAGCCATAATATAGCGGTGTAAGATGTTGGGTACAACTAGGCCTATTAGCGGTTGCGTGCAATATATAGTAGTCATATCCTTAAGTAGAGGTTGGTGTCATTTAATAGGCCCATTTTACTGGAGATATTATTTTGACTTGTCACAGTAGAAAAAGCACAGGTGTAAATGGTTAGATAATAATAGCTGAGTTCCATTTACCTGCTTACCTCACTGTCACGCTTGAAGAGAACAGTGCCATTGTTAATGTTATTAGTAACACCTAGGCTTTTCCTACTCTGACAAAATGTCAAAATGTCTGCTGTGAGAAAGGCCTATAAACATAGTAATGTGGATATGATGACCAACAGCGTTTTTCCCTAACCCTAACCTATACATCTCAGCTAAGCCTGTCCAATAGGTTTAGACAATTTGAGAAAACCGTAAATAGCCCTAAGATGCCACATTTATGCTCTTATCACGGCATTACAATAAGCAGAGCTCCACATATCCATTCCCAGATCACAATGTTGATTCTAACATCCATACATCTTCCAACTCTGCTATGTATTGAAAGCAGACCTGGTTCACCCTCAGTGTAATATTTTCCGATTCTACCTGACTGTCTGTTGGAGCGTGGCTGTGTTTGGCGGTGGCCTGGTTGTTCATTCACAGTGGTGTAATGATGTAACGCAGTGCAATTATCTGAACTGTGATTACCTGTGTGTGTGTGTGTGTGTGTGTGTGTGTGTGTGCGCAGAGAGAGAGTGGTGTGAAGAAAGTATGTGTGGTCAGCGTGTGGAGAATGTGTATACGGAGTGAGAGACAGAGGGGTAGCACTTTTTTCTCTGGTTCAATTGGAATGTTGCACACATGCCCACTTCGGGCGATTTAAAAAAATAAAATAAAAAAAAATAAAAAAAAGGGTGTTTGTGTCGGAAAAAGCGATAAAGGTTGAACATTACCTGCTTTTTCCGCTTACACCTTAACCTGAAAGAAAGTAGCTCCTTCCTCATGTGAGGCAAATTAAATATTAAACGTTGTATCTTCTTTGATGTGAGGCAAGATGTGACCCCAGAGGACTGGTGAGAAGGGTTCGCAAGAGTTTAGATCAAATAAAATGTGGCAATACCGGTTGTTGTAGTGAGCAATTTAGCTGTTAGTTTTATTTTCACAGCCAGTTTTGATGATGCATATCTGCTGCATCTGTGTTTTGCCCGCCTTCCTGTTGCAGTATTTACATCTTTAGTCTTTGTTTACACTTCACATTGTGTTGCCTGCAGTCCCTGCTCTCTGCTAAATGAGATCTTCCGAGTCCCGTCTAAATGTGCTGTGATATAGGCCTACTGTAGTAATCCATTATTTTTTTTTAATATATATCCTTTTGGATTTACAGATTAAATCAAACCGCAAAATCAACCACATAATTCTGTTTTCTCTAATAATAACGTGTCCAAATCTGCACTTACTTTCCACAGTCTCCACTTTTGTCCAGTTATGTGCTTTTTATAGCTTTTTTTTTTTTTAAGCACTCTTGCTGTGTTTGGATGGAGAGTGCGGGGGAGAATTATTTGTTTGCTCTCTACTTGTTGCGATAGAAAACGCAGCAAAATTGAAAGTTCTAGAACAAGTCTGACGGAGCGTATTTTACACTGAAGTACCTGTGGAAGAGTGTCATCGTCGTGTCATGGTCTATGAATAGTTTGGCATCAGTTTGAGAGTGATATTTATCAGGTCGGTTTTTGTCAAACCAGATACTGGTTGTTGCGGTGCAATAATCAATATCAGAATCAAATCCAATGCATAAAAGGCCTGTTTGTCCAGAAAACAGGCCATGAAGGGCTTCAGAGGAAAACGGATGTCTTTTTTTATATAAAACAACAACAACAAAAAACAAACAAAATGACAATCATCAACCTAAATAGGGTCTAACAAGCCATTATTTTCACACAGTTGGAATGGATTTGTATTAAGGCTATGGAAATGTATCCCCTGTCCACAAATGCTCCATTTCTCTCCTCTCATCCATCATTCAATTAGAGAGACAGGAGTAGTGTCAGATGATGTTGGCTGCGTACGCGGCAGCAGACCCAACAAGAGCCCCATTGACCGAGAGAAACAAACCGCATCGCCACCAATCCATCAGCTCTTTGTTTGCACCCTTTGCCACATTGCAGCGTCTGAATTTGATGTCACCATTGTCCCTGTCCACGCAGGAAGCGGGGCTGACCAACGGCACGCCGGTTGAGACGTCGAGTCCCGCCTCCACGTCCTCGCTGTTCAACAGGCTGCAGCTGGACGACGACCTGGAAGCAGATGTCCGGGACCCCTACGCAGAAACCACAGAGACCCGTGACCTCTTTGTCACAGTTGGCGACCCAAAGAAGCACGTCTCCACCATGGAGACCTACATCACCTACAGAGTCTCCACCAAGGTCTGCTATTGGCTGGTGTCATGGTGACACAGTCCACCTGGTTTTCTCTCGACAGTAGGGGCTGTATGAAACTTCCGTCTGGCGTAATATTGGTTAATATTCTCCGATCCCAGCTTCTTAAATGTGAATATTTTCTAGTTTCTTCACTCCTCTGTGACAGTAAACTGAATATCATTGAGTTGTGGACAAAACGAGACATTTGAGGACATCATCTTGGGCTTTGGGAAACACTGATTGACATTTTTCACCATTTTCTGACGTTTTATAGACCAAGCAGCTAATCAATTAATCGAGAAAGTAATCAACAGATTAATCCAAAGTTCAAATAATCGTAAATTGCAGCCCTAACATGCGTAAAACTTTGTATGAACATAAAAAATGTCAACTACTAAGCACTAAACTGAACAATGTTTCACAGACATGTGACTAACAGAAATGGAAAAATGTGTCCCTGAACAAAGGCTGGTCAAAATCAAAAGTTGCGGGACGTTACAGGGAAGACCTCCTCCTCCCTCATGTGGTACCCTTCCTGCAGGCTCATCCTTACGTGACCCTCCAGCGTGATAATGCCACCAGCCATACCGCTCGTTCTGTGCACGATTTCCTGCAAGACAGGAATGTTGGTCTTCTGCCATGGCCAGCGAAGAGCCCAGTACTTAATGCAGCTGGTGGCCACACCAGATGCTGACTGTAACTTTTGCTTTTGACCATCCTTTGTTCAGGGCCACATTTTTCCATTTCTTTTAGTCACATGTCTGTGAAATGTTGTTCAGTTTAGTTCTTAGTAGTTGAATCGTTTTATGTTCAGACAAAGTTTTACGCTGAAAATAAAAGAAGTTGAAAGTGAGAGGACGTTTCTTTTTTTGCTGAGTGTGTGTATGTATGTATGTATGTATGTATATACACACACACACACACACACACACACACACACACACACACACACACACACACACACACACACACACACACACACACACTCCACATCCGTCTGTAAGTAAACAGCAGCAGATCTCAAAACCACCACTCTGCCTGACACAAGTTGATTTGCTCCGACTTTCAGCAGGGAATCCTAGCTTTGGAGGCCTTTCTGTCGTGTAGTGAAATGGTTGTTCTTCATCAGATTCAGATGAAGACCCTGCCAGGAGCCGCCGGGCAGCGTCATGACAACAGTTGCTATGTGCACTGTGGTGCTTCGGCTCAGAGGACGAAGACAAATATCACAGCCCAATATGAACACAAAGTGTTAATTGAGAGCATGTGGGGGCTGTCTTTTAACACTAGTGTGTGTGTGCGTGTGGTTGTGCGTGTGTGCGCACTGTCAGCTATATTTCATGGTCAATAAGCATGTACAGTAATCCTGCTGAGCTGGCCACCCTGTTTTTTTCTTTTCTACTTCAGACAACACGGGTAGAGTTTGACCTGCCGGAGTACTGCGTGCGGCGGCGCTACCAGGACTTTGACTGGCTGAGGATCAAGTTGGAGGACAGCCAGCCGACCCACCTCATCCCTGTAGGTCAAATGAGCCACGACGCTACTCTCTGTCCTGCTTTCCGTTGAGAAACGCTTCATTCGCTCCAATCTCTCTTTATCTCCAGCCGCTGCCGGAGAAGTTTGTGATGAAGGGCGTGGTTGATCGTTTTTCGGAGGAGTTTGTGGAGACGAGGATGAAAGCTCTGGACAAGTTCCTGAAGCGAATCGCCGACCACCCAGTTCTCTCCTTCAACCCCCATCTAAACTCTTTCCTAACTGCCAAGGTATGACAACACAGAGTTTTTCAGTCATTATTTGATTTTTAGAGAGAAAACCAAAAAAACAGATTTCTCACCATGTGCAACACGCAGACAAATTCAGGTCAGTCAGTCAGTCCTTTTGCTGTCACATGCTTGTATGCAATTCATTTTATGCAGCACCTTGTCATATTGCGTTATTATGCGAAATAAAAACATAAAAAAAAAAACATCATCTCAGAAGAAATCTTTCAGTAAAATGTAGTACCACAAAAATACAGAGCGTCTGCTTCCTTGTGTGCGCGTGTGTGTGTGTGTTTTCTCCAGATCTGCCATCAGTCACAAATTTTGTCTTTAAGTAGCTGAGACACGGGACAGGACTTTATTGATCCTTGTGGGGGAATGAGGTTGTTGCAGCAGCAACATAATTGGACTCAGGAAAAAAAGTGGATCACAAGCATAAAATGTAAAATGGGTGATAAAACAGGAGGGTTCTTTTAAACATGCATGTGACAATTTCATCACATTACTGTAGGTACAAAAGAAGAATGGATTATTAGCACATATGAATTAGATAATTACTTATGGATCAAAAATGCTGAATATAAATTGGGTTTAAGTTACACAAGGAATACGCAAAAACCGTTCATTCACACAACGAGTTTTATTACTAGGTGTACACATTCGCCGCTTTGTCCCGATGTCATTTGATTCTGGACATCCCGTGACTGTGTGTGTGCAGGACCTGAACAAGCGCCAGGGTCTGGCCCTCCTGACCAAGGTGGGCGAGTCGGTGAAGTACGTCGCCGGAGGCTACAAGCTGCGGGCGCGGCCGGCCGAGTTCTGCGCCATGGGAGAATACCTGGACACCTTCAACCAGAAACTGGGAACCATCGACCGCATCGCTCAGAGGATCCTCAAAGAGCAGTCAGGTATCAAAACCAATAGAGACTGATGATGATTTTTTTGTTGTTTTTTTTTGCGCATTTATTACCTTTTTTTATTTGACACTTATTAGCATAGAGACCAATGGGAAACCTGGAGAGAGAGGTATGATATGCAACAAAGGTCCCTTGCCAAGTTCCAATAAAACTGAGTCATCCTTTAAATGTTATAGAGGACTCAGTGGGCTTGCAGATGGTTATAAACCAGTTTATTGATTGATTTTAATTTGACAATAAAGAGCGGGATTAATAAAATACCTAACAAATGAGAAAGGTGTTCCATTATAATTGTACTAAATAGGGTGTATAAAGGAGCAACATAAAGCAGTCAATAAATGGATCAATTCACACTAGTTTAATTAATACAACATGAATTGTGTTATATGTATATGTATATATATATATATATATATATATATATATATATATATATATATATATATATATATATATATATATATATATGTTAATAAGGAACTTATGGGAATTATTGATATATCACTTTGAAAAAGAGAAATTAAAAGCTGAATCCACAAATAATTTTGAAAGTACAGGTTTTGAACGGGAACGTAAAAGAAGCATTTGTTTTTCAGTTATCAGTAGTTTTTCTCTTTTGACTTTCCATTTACCAATTCTATTTTCATTTCCACACAGTCTTATTGTGGCAAACCTTTACATACTGTGTAACCCCTAGGATTTAAATGGCACTTCTGGCGAAAGCACCGAAGCCACTTCCTCACAGTTACTTCTTCCAAATGTGTATTTTAGGCAGCAGGAAGCAATGTTTTGAAACTGTGGTGTGTGTGCTGCTTGCAACACGGCCTGAACTGGTACTCCATATACTCTACTTCTTCTCAGTCTTTAGCCCGGTTGGGCGGCTGAAACTAGCTTGTATACTCTGCAGTATTGATTCAGTGCTGTAGTGTTTGGTTGGAGAGAAACCCCACAGACCTTTGGTCTTGTTGGTGCGTGGTTGATAAAGTGCAGGCCTAACTCATGCATGACAAGTGATCCAGTAAATACCTGACATCTGCCGTGTGAAATGCTAGTTGTCACCATCTGTTCAGGGTTTTAGATGTGTTGCAGTCTGTGGCCTTAAAGGCTGCAGTGCAAACGAAAAAGGTCCTTGTTTCCATAATGGAGGAGATAAGGTGGAAACTCAGGGAACTGTAGATGATAAAGGCCTACCAGCTGACAGGGGCTGTAAAAAATGCAAATGCCACGCACGCTAGACTCGGCAGCTTGGCCTCTCATGTGTAATTTACAAATAAAGATTTGGCAATTGAACATGCCGATCTCTCCGTATCGCCTGTGAGGAAAGACCGAACGTTCTGCTATCATTGGTTTTCCAGTTAAGCAGTGTCTTGTGTTGTCACAGAGTATTAGCTGCTCAAACTTAAAATCTAGACACAGAGTCCCCGCTTCTCACTCTTCTTGTTGGCATGCCTAACCACTTCTTTTATTTTTTTTATATATATGTATATATATATATATATATACACACCCAATTTATATTCATATATCACTACTTCACCACTACCAGAGTACCTGACAGAGCTGCGGGAGTACGGCACGGTGTACTCCAGCTGGGTGGGGCTGGAGGATGAGCTGCGGCGCCCCCTGGAGGGCGTGGCCGGCTGCGTGACGACGTGCTGCGGAGCGCTGGAGGACCTCGGTGAGAACATGAGCCAGGACTTCCTGCCCGTACTCCGAGAGTACGTCCTCTACGTAGAGTCCATGAAGGTGAGAGGGACATTGTGAGATGTCGTACTGGCCATTTTTGTTTGTTTGTTTGTTTGTTTGATGTTCTAAAAGCTGGATACAGTACAGCGAGTCACCCTTGTTGTCGATTAGCCCGAGTGGCCGACCGCGGTATTGCAACAGAAAAATCCCCTGAGTCCCACCATAGACTTCCATTCCATTATGAGAAAAGCATTTCAAAAATGTAACTTATGATTTAAAATTCACAGTAGATCCTTTATTGTAACACACACACACACACACACACACATATATATATATATATATATATATATATATATATATATATATATATATATATATATATATATATATATATATATATATATATATATATATATACACACACACACACACACACACACACACACACACACACACACACACACACACACACACACACACACACACACACACACACACAGTGTCCAAAGTCCATACAACATACTAATTCTATACAGTATGTGTTACATACTAGTCATCATACTGTTTTGGCAGTTAGTATACAACAGTTCACAAAAAAAAAGTTGGGACGCTGTGTAAAACGGAAATATAACTGAATGTGCTAATGTTATAATCGTTTTTGACATATTTTTAATTGAAAACAGTACAATAGACGATATATTTAATGTTTGACCTTACCTACCTAAATATATGCTAATTCTGAATGTGATGCAAGCACCATATGTTTCAAAAAAGTTGGGACGAGCAAGAATGGGAAAGAATTAAAAAACTTCAACATTCAGTGTCCTCAGCTGCCAACCGCTATCTGAGTGTTGTTAAAAGAAAAGGTGATGTAACACCGTGGTAAAACATGCCCCTTGTCCCAACTTTCTTGGAACATGTTGCAAGCATCAAATTCAGAGCAAGTGAATATTTATAAAATAAATAAAGTGTATCAGTTAGAACATGAAATATCTTGTCTTTGTACTGTTTTCAATTGAATATGTCAGAAATGCTAAGAAAATAATCGCATTCTTTTTTTGTTTACATTTTACAGCGTCCCAACTTTTTTGGGAATTGGGGTTGTACAAAACAACAACAACATACTTTCCCATTTTATACGAACAGGAAATGCTACAATACATGCGACCACGGACATCAGTCAAACTGGGACTTTTCTAAAGTCTAAAACAAATGTTTCATTAGCATCCACTGTTTATTTTTCTTTCCAGCTGTAAGCAGCTCCATTTCCTTTTACTTAGAATAGTGTGCATCAACAGCATACTCAGAAATCGCCCAAATTTAGTATGCACACAGTCTGCTGTGAGTATACTTTTGTTTTGCAGTGCAGACAAACCACGTACTGAACACCTGATACAAATTCATGTGTATTATTTGAGGCCCAGCTACAGACTCACTTACTTTCAGCTGAGTCACCTTTGACCCTGAACAAAGGAAGTGGCATCTGACATTCTGCATGTGTCACTTCCTGTACTCACCGAACGCTTGAATCAGCATTTCTCTCCGTTTCCACACGTTGTCTCTCTCAGAAACGTTACAGTACCAGAACATATCTCACTAACTGTGCCAAATAAAACAGTTGATTGTTTTGTGGTTGATTACAGAATGTTTTGAGGAAGCGCGACCAGAGCCAGGCCGAGTACGAGGCCCGACTAGAAGCAGCCATACTGCGCAAACAGGAGGACAGAACACCAGTAAGCGTCCTCCTCCTTCCTTTCAACAAAATCTGAAGCTCCTTTCAAACACGCAGGCCTTTCATTGCTGTGTTCACTGTTCCCATTCCCAGGGGTGTCTGTATTTTCCTGAAGTTCACTTCACGGTATTACTTCCTGTGATGATTTTCAGAAGGATTTTACAGACTCAACAATGAGTCACTTTTCTTCATAGTAACAAACTGGTAAATGGAAAATAAGGGTGAATAATCTCTTCAAAATAAAAGCTTTCAGTGCTGATAGAATAAGTTGGATAGCCTTTGTCCATATGCCATACTAACTCCACAAAGAAAGATTCTCAGGATTTTAGAGGGAGAATTTGTGAAAGTTCATTCCCTCACTACACATTTCTCTAATACAACCCTCCCCCTCCAAAACTCCTGCACCACCCAGACCCCTGTGGTTGTAGCCCTGCAACCTGTAGTCTTGTATTATGTCCCCTGAGCGCCCCTGTAGCTGTAGTTGTCTCTGTCTCGCCGTAGATGCCAGTGGAGGTCGAGAAATGCCAGGACAAAGTGGAGTGTTTCAACGCTGACCTGAAGGCAGACTGGGAGCGCTGGCAAAGCAACAAGAGACAAGACTTCAAACAGCTTCTCACCGGCATGGCCGACAAAAACATCAACCACTATGAAAAGGTACGCGGGCTGCTGGAAAGCCAATATGACTTAAAAACTTGAAATCAATGCGGGAAGGTTAAACTGTCTTGTAATCATTGATTGATCTGTTTGGAGCCCTCACACCCTCCTGCACTCACACACTTGGGGCCCTGTTTTAACGATCTAAGGGCACAGGCGTGTTTAGGGCGTGTACGAATTCACTTTTGCTAGTTTAACGGTGGAGAAAAGGGTTGAACTTACTGGGGCCCTATGTTGCACCCAGCACGACGCAAAGCCCGACGCAAGTGTCTTTGCTATTTTAAGACCGTCCAGCGCCCACGTCGTTTAAATGGCAAATGCACCTGCGCCCATCTGTGCGCCCATGGGCGTGCTGGTCTTACAGGGAGGTGTGTTCAGGTGCATTCTTGGCGTTTTGCTAGCTTGAGGCATCGAGTAGTGGTCGCGCCATTGACCAACAAAAAAAACCTGTTCTAAAGTCATTAGCGCAGCATTTCATTGTTATTTTAACAGCGCATTAGTAAAATGTGTCTAGGCTCATGCACAGCGCACGCACACTATGCTTGTTACACACACACACACACACACACACACACGGGGAAGCGCAGCAGCACACAAACATTAAACAAATATTACGGTGCAAATCCACCATCATAATAGCAATGCGCCAAGGTACAAACGCGCCTGGCTTTTAAAGGGAATGGGAGATGTCACTGATCGGTTTATTGCATGTTACGACCAAAACGCACTAAGGAGAGATTTTTAGGAGAAGAAACTGATCTGCTTGTGCGTGAAGTGAAAGTGCGCGAGCAGGTCATATACGGCACGAGCAATATGCAACAAAACTCCAGGAGGTGAAGCAGGCGTTAAAATAACAATCAAATGCTGCGTTATTGACTTTAGAGCAGGTTTTTGTTGGTCAATGGCGCGATCACTTCCTGCTGCCTCAAGACAGCAATATGCCAAGAATGCACCTGAACACACCTCCCTGTAAGACCAGCACGCCCATGGGGCGCACAGATGGGCGCAGGTGCATTTGCTATTTAAACGACGCGGGCGCTGGACGGGAAATTGACAACTGCGTCGGTCTTAAACTAGCAAAGACACAGCGCCGGGCTTTCCCTTGCTCTGCGCTGGGTGCAAGATCTTAGGGTCCTTAGGGCCATAGCATTGATATCAACAGCTTTTTATTTTATTTTTTTCTAAGCCAACAAATTGTGATAAAGGAGATGCCGGTTTGCCCACAATAACACTGATTGGTATGGAGTATCATTTGAAAATGTAGATTCTGGTGCGATTACAATACCTGACATACCAAAATGATTATTAAAAATACTTTAAACATGTTTGAATACAAAAATCTATTTGACGCATTGACACAAATGTTATTATTCAGATCATGAAATATCTGATCATGGAAAATGTTTTCAGTACTCAGCGTTGCGGTAACAATTCAGTCGATTCTAAAAAAGTAAAAAGACAGTTGAGCAATACCAATCAAATTCATTGCTCAAGGGGCGTCTGGGTAGCTCACCTGGTTGCACGTGCGCCCCATGTACAGGGGCTCAGTCCTTGCTGCTGCGGCCGTGGGTTCGGTTCCGACCTGCGGCCCTTTGCTGCATGTCGTTCCCCTTTCATGTCTCAGCTGTCATGTCAAATACAAGGCCTAAAAATTCAAAAAAACTCTTGGCTCAGACTGACTTGCAGAGCAAATCTCAGATTTGACGGAGGTTGGTCCGGGTTTTCCCCGGGCTACCGAAGTAGTGGCAGGGAGGTCCGAGGCGAGGGCTTCTTTTTCACTTACACTCCCAGATTTATCTCACCAGGCCGAACCGGAATCGAACTAGCCACCACGAAACCCCCTTGAACAGATGCATACTGTGTTTACATGAAGCTGCCACAGGTGAAATGTTTCCCTCGAATCACTGCATCTCCCTCTGCCTCTCCCTCCTTCCCTCCTTCCCTCCTTCCCTTCCACCCGGTCTTCATCCGTCTCCTCCCTCTGCAGTGCCAGGCGGCGTGGGAGTCACTCATAACTCTCCTCCAGGACAAACAGACTGAGGACAAATCGAGCGAGACGAACTGAAACATGTCCTCGTGTCTCTGCCCCGGGTGTCTCTCCCTCTCTGTATTGCACACTCTCTCTTGCCAAGGAACTGGACAAACGGGGCAGTGGATTGGAACTGCTGGACTTTGCCCCCGTTTTCCTGTGAGGTGACTGTACGGAGGGGAGTCGTCTCTCTCAGAGATTCCACCTGCTGCGAAGGAGGTAACGACTGGTACATTCAAGGACAGCCGGGAAAGAGGAAAGACCTACTATGTACAGACATTTTCCTTTTCTTGATTTTTTTTTTTTTTTTGTTGTTTTGCTCTTTGTTCCTATTGACTTTTTCTACTTCATATTTCCAATAACCAGTCGGTTTGCCAATGCTACTTGTGTTTATTCAACGTTTTCTGTCTGTCCTCTCCATGTTGACCTCGAGACAAATGGGAAGGATAACTTTTCGGCGTCGCAGAAAACCGAACAAGATCGTCATATTTTGCGACTTCAGTATTCCGAGCATCCCGAGGATTTTTATTTCCTGTCGGGCCGTATAAGCCTCTAAACATGTAACACTGAAACAAGACTCACGCCATTCTCATTCATCTTTTAAAGGCATCATATTGGCTAATTATTATATATTAAATATTGGTAAATTAGACCCCAACATCCTGTACTTTTTTTTTAGCTTAATTTACCTTAACTGAACAGTTTTGGAGTCATTGGAATGGTTATGTGACTTTTTTCGAGTTGAATGGTGGTCGTCTCGAGCCGCCGGTCTCAGCGTCAGGAAGTATCGCGTGTTATCAGGTCTCGCGATGTAACGAATTGCTTCACTCCCATTCAGGAACCGGCTAGCAAGGCAGCGATGGAGTTTTTCACACTATCGTCATGGCTGAGCCGGCAAAAAAGAAGCAGAAAGCTAGGAAAGCATTGTCGGAGGAACCGAGAAAGAGGAAACGGCAGACTGACCGAGCGAGGACTCAGACACCAGTAAAACATAGGAGCTGCCGAATATCTATTCCGAAGCTGTAGGGGGAGCTCTATAGAGAAACCTGCGCGCAAACAGCGAAGAAATGGCCAAAACTGCATAGCGACCCTTTAATTTAAAGGAACATTCCTATATATTTTGTTTGTTTGTTTGTTTTTGTTTTTTTTTATGTTTCGGCCCATAAACTCTTATACTTTCCAATATTGTTGACCGTTTTCCAAAAGTTCTTCGTTTTCCTATTTTCCCTGCAACCACTGTAAGTCTGAAAATCACCTTGCAGAGACTTGGAGCTGTGGCATCAGTGTTTCACCACACAGCCTTGTGTTCAACGACGGGCGCAGGAAAAGCCGGTGGAGCAACAAATGTCAAAATGAGTCGGCAGTAAAAGCCACTGATCGCTCTTTAAATGGAAACTTCAAGGATGTATTTTTGATCCTTATCCTCAAAGAGAAATAGACATGAAGCAAAGACATATGTTGAATGTTGAGCTTTATCAGGGTGTGATTTTATTGGAGGCTCAGATATTTTTTTATTTTTTTTTTAAAGCACAAACACAGCAGATGTGGTCCTACATTTATGCTTTGGGTGCAGCGCAGCATCACCACCTGGTGGTTAAGATGCTTATAGTTTTCATTCTTTTGAAACTGGAGGCTAAACCGTCTTGCTGGTTTCTCTTCATATCACGTGTTTGCTTTTTTTTTTATTTTTTACCGTGGACATTTTGACCTGCTGTAGGGAGTTCACCTCTCTTATTCAAGCAAAGGCTTGAGGCTTCGGTTGAGGATTCTTAATGGCCCACCTGGCAGATTTACCCAAATGAACAGCACACGGAGGGAATCAAAAGTATAATTTATTCCCTTTTTAAACAAATGCGAATAACGGTCAACTTTTTTTGTTGAAGTTTTTAGAGTCCGATGTCATTTTCTCGCAGCAATCTGCCACAGTGACACTCATTTAGAGACATTTTCTGAAGGAATTAACCAGATTTATGTTTTGTTTGAGGGAAGAGTGAGTCTCACAGGCTGTATATGGTCATAAATAACCTTTTTAGAGAAGAGTACAGAGTTAAGAGCTGCCAGGTGAACGTCTGTTCAAGTTGGAATTGGTGAATTTCTCAAACACGTGGATGCTGCTGGGCTGCAAAGAAACAAAGAGCGCTGAGGCTTCTGGGAAAT
The DNA here is from genome assembly GCF_010015445.1 of Perca fluviatilis. Classification (NCBI taxonomy): domain Eukaryota; kingdom Metazoa; phylum Chordata; class Actinopteri; order Perciformes; family Percidae; genus Perca; species Perca fluviatilis. Next base: position 14,164,283 of record NC_053128.1, on the reverse strand, counting down.
CTCTGCTGGTCGGGATTGGATAAACCAGCGTTTTTAAAGGAGTTTTGTGAAAGCTCTTCAGGTCAGAGCCAGACATTGCAAAAACTACATTCGGAGCGATTCACCCTTTACTTTAAAAAGCTATAGCTTTTTTTAACGACACAGTAATGTCTGCAGTTTAGTTCTGTCAAAGCCTCTGACTGAGCAGTGTGACTCCTCCTGCTCAGCTGTGACTCATGGGAAACATTTCTCGTATTTCAGATGCAGCACGTACCACCAACAGCTTTTTTCTTTATTTTTTTTTTTTTTGCGTCACACTTGTTTTGGCTCAAAATGTTGCTGATGTCTTAAAGTGCTCATATTATGTTCATTTTCAGATTCATAATTGTATGTAGAGGTTATATCAGAATAGGTTTACATGGTTACATTTTAAAAAAAACCACCATATTTCTGTTGTACTGCACATTGCTGCAGCTCCTCTTTTCACCCTGTGTGTTGAGCTCTCCGTTTAACTACAGAGTGAGTCATCTCACTTCTGTTCCATCTTTGTTGGGAGTCGCACATGTGCAGTAGCTAGGTAAGGACTACTAGCCAGTCAGAAGCAGAGTATGAGGGCGTGCCACGCTAGCAGCTAGGCGAGCATTATAACGTGTGTTACAAAGTGACGCATGTTTGTCTCTGAAGTAAAGGCTGGACTACAGTAGAGCTGTTTGGAGCAGTTTGTGAACAGTGTTTTCTGTTGGAGATGGTAAGTCCCTTTGGGGTGGACTTTGGACTTTTTCACTTTGTAAACCTATAACGTGCACAAAAAAGATATTTAACACAATAAAGGAAAGGGAAAAAGCCAAAAAGCATAATGTGAGCACTATAAAGGAAAAATCCATTCTGAGAAATTCTGTCATACGTCATACTGTATGTGTAACCTTTTGCTGAACCCGCTTTATTTCGTAATTTCAGACTTTTTTAACCACATAAGACAGACGCAGCGTGCTTAGAATCACGTCTTTTTTTTTAGAAGCACATCTACAAAGCCACTGATTTGACCTTTTTGTTCATTGGTGGCACAGATTCCACAGGGTTGTAGCCTCATGAACAGGAATCAAACATCATTTTTTTTTCCAACAAATGTAATCCTATTTTCAGTTTGAAGAGATTCTTTAGCGTCATTTAATTTATTTCAGACAAAAGGTGCTGATTTGGCTTTTTGAGGTCTGTGCTTTTAGACGCTCCTGTGTTTTTAGTGTTTTGTATTTTTTCAAATATATTCAAATAATTCAGTCAGATTGTCTTTGAATGGCCCTTGCCCTGTTTTTACACGCTGATGTCACATTACCGAGCCTGCCAGGTTAGCCAATGCGAGTGCTGTAAGACAGCGTTGAGATGACGTAACTGTGGCTGCTTGCAAACTGGTTTTAGTACTCGCTCCGTTCTCTTTGTATCCGTCCTTCATGTTTTCCCCTCGAGCTTTAAAAAGCACAAAGCAGCTACCATTTCTTCTTACTACCAGAAGTCAGGTGACCCATGAAGAAAATTTTTATTTAGGCATTTTGAATGCAGCGCGTAAGATGGAGTGTTGAGGCAGACAGTACTATAGATGCACTGATGCTTAATTGCTGTATTTGTTTCAAAAAATGAAAACCACCGAGGGCCTAAGGTGTTCAGATATCAAAACAAAGCTTCTATTTGTCTCGCATAAACTGTAAAAGAAGACCTCCATTGTTTTTCTCCCCAAACTATCGCTTTAAAAGAGCAGTTCCACTATAATTTATTCTCTACACTTTCCATCCTTTTTGTCTGTCACAACTTATATGAGAAAATATGTTTTTAAATGGTTTATCAAAACCTCACAGACTGAGTCACTGTTATTCATGCATCACTATCAGGCAAAGTTAAAGGTAGAGGTTTTAACCACTTGGGGCACTATGGAGCAGTGTTTTTGTGTTATCTCAAGGAAACACACAAAGCATTTTGGTAAGAAAAACGTAATGTGAATGTGTTAATTTACAAGGAAACTCTTCTGTCTTTCATACTTCTTGCAGTCAGGGCGGTGAGTAAGGCTATATTACGCAACTGCTGCCCGGGCGACTGCGCAGAGGGTCTGAGCGCCAAGCGGAAAGTGCATTGCAAAGATACAGAAGAGCAGAAGTCCGTTCTTCTGCGCCTCTCTGACCGCCGCTCTGATCCGACTGCCACTCTGACCACCTCTCACCGCCGCTCTGATCTGACCGCCACTCTGACCACCTCTCTGACCACCTCTCACCGCCGCTCTGATCTGACCGCCACTCTGACCACCTCTCACCGCCGCTCTGATCTGACCGCCACTCTGACCACCTCTCACCGCCGCTCTGATCTGACCGCCACTCTGACCACCTCTCACCGCCGCTCTGATCTGACCGCCACTCTGACCACCTCTCACCGCTGCTCTGATCTGACCGCCACTCTGACCACCTCTCACCACTGCTCTGATCTGACCGCCACTCTGACCACCTCTCTGACCACCTCTCACCGCCGCTCTGATCTGACCGCCACTCTGACCACCTCTCACCGCCGCTCTGATCTGACCGCCACTCTGACCACCTCTCACCGCTGCTCTGATCTGACCGCCACTCTGACCACCTCTCACCGCTGCTCTGATCTGACCGCCACTCTTGACCACCTCTGACCACCGCTCACCCCCGCTTTGATCTGACCGCCACTCTGACCACCTCTCACCGCCGCTCTGATCTGACCGCCACTCTGACCACCTCTCACCGCCGCTCTGATCTGACCGCCACTCTGACCACCTCTCTGACCACCTCTCTGACCACCTTTCTGACCGCCGCTCTGATCCGACCGCACTGACAACAAGAAGCATGAAACTCGTTTCAAAGGGCGCCTTTTTAAAACCAGATTGTTTCATCAGACTGTGTAAAGCTTTACATTTCAACATCTGTTTTCATATTAGCACCCTGCACTCTGGAACACCACAAGAAATAAGACAGCAAAGGGCTTAACCAAAAACATTTTAATATATTGAGATCATATATATATATATATATATATATATATATATATATAAGAGCAAAGGAATAGGAAATGTAGCAAAAAAAAAGCTGATGGGACATAAAATGCGACTTTGATAACTCTTTCCTTTTTAGTTGTGAGATCGGTATCTGTCTGTTTACTGCTGAGCACTGTGAATTGTGGCAGTTATTTAAAAAAAAAAAAATAAAAAAATAAAGAGGCATCTGTAGACTTTCATGCTGTCTGGTGGAGATGAAGTAACTTGTTGAATTTACCTGACTGAAGCATGACCACGTTTTGGGATCATTCAGACTTGATTTGAAATTTCTTTTTGCTCTAATGGCAATATAATGTATATTCTATATACACCGAACTATATGGTACAGCTGAGTCTATTTTTCTATAAAAGAAGCAGGTGATCATTGTTGGGTTTCCAATGAGTGTGTGAAGATTACAATAACACATTTATTTTTTTTTTATGTGTGCGTAAAGACTTGCATAACCCAAATATGAAAAATGAAACTTTTTATTTTTGATGCTCATTGGAACCCCAACATTAATTCTCTGATAATTGTACTATTCAAAGCCATTGTAAAATCCCCATCTTATAATATGTGCCTGCTGATTTATTTTTGCACTATATACAGTATGTAGCTCCAGCCCCTGGTAGATATGTGCTGAAAACAAAACAAACAAAATTAGCTTTCTTTCAGTTGCCAAAAAAATAACAATTATTAGTTTGGTGACAACATGGTTCTGTAATGTTAAGAAAGGCATCGTCTGTAAAACTGATTCAGGTTAAAAGCCAACAGGGGGCGATGATGGCTGCCACTGTACAAGACTGTAAAGTTGTTTATCTTTAATGTACAAATCAAATATTTCCAAGCCAAATGTCCCTGTCTCTTCCTCCTGTCTTAGATTCACACATGAAGAGCAAATCTGATTAGCAGCGCAGGATGAACCCTGATCAATCAAACCTGATCAATCAAACCTGCATGAAAGGTCAAAAGTCAGACGACTCATGCACATGTGAATCTAGCTGCAGTCTTTTTCTTTCTGTTCCTCTCCCCCAGTGTGTGCTGTTTACGTTGAGTTCTTGTACATTTGGATGTTAATAACATCTTGTTGTAATTATTAATAAGCTTGTACATTGATGTTGTTTTGATGCAATTTATCTTTACCTCAAATGATTTTTTTTGGATATATTGGACCAATAATAAATAGCAAGAATGTGTTTGATACTTGTCTGCTCCGTTCTGATTTATTTTTCTTCTGTAACATTTTCTTTGTTTTCACCAGTTGAAATGTTTTCTAAGTGTAAACAATAAGTCATTATTTGATGAAGATACACAATAATAATTATGATCTGGCGAGTATGCAGCAAAAAAACATGAATTGAACTTGTTTAGATACTAATAATTTCAAAAAATACATTTTAAATGTGTAAAATCTCCTTTATTGTCATAATAAAAGTAAATTGCATAATACATTGCAGCAAGTTGGTTTCATATAGACAAAATCAAAGTAAATTCCTTAAAATTTAAGTAATATATAATATAATATTCCTTAAAAAAATACAAAAACTAAACTTTTACCCAACTTGCATACTCATGGTTCATTAATGCAAATATTTGACATTTTGTTCCCACCCTTACACCGACATAAACTGTACCTTAGGTGTAGTAACCTTTATTTAAACTCGCTGACAGCAACGCTTTTGTATGTGCGTTTTTAAGAAAAGTGTCAACAATTAAAAGTGCAATAATAAATGAATGCATAACACAAAAATAACAATGCAGTCTGCATCGTCTTAGTCTGGTCTAGTACCAGGATGCAAAATGACACTTGCAGCCTTATCTCAAATGCATAATTACAGTAGATATGAATTATTATATGTAACTGTAGTTATTAAAAATATCTAAATTTCTAAAATGTTTTGTTAAATGAAATCACACAAGCAAAAATCCAAGCAATAAGTCAGTCAGATATACTGTATATGTAACCTTTCAAATGAGTTAAAAGTGCTTTCCAACCAATTTAAAATGAACTGACCAAACACATAACTGTAAAAAATCAACAAGACAAGTGAACAGAAAACATATGATAAAATGCACAAGTGAGTAAACACTTGAAAAAAACCTGAAATAAAGGTGATTTAAAATATCACTTTTCAATGTCTGACACATTTCAATGAAAAATCGACATTATGTTGAAATCACCGATTATTAATATGTTGGGTGTGTTGTTGACGACGTGGCACTGGCTGATGAATCCTATTGGTTGATAACGTTTGCCCGTATCTCTGTCAAAAGTCCAATCGTTCTAAACTTTTTTGTCCATCCTGCTGTCTGTTCCTCCTGCCAAAGCCTGCCACAACTCCTCTCCTGCAGTCTCTAAATGTTTACCGTTATAGGAAGTGAGATTAAAGGCACCGTTCTCCTTTTGGCCCGTTTCAAGTCTCGCTTCCCGTCTGCCTCGTACCAACACTAACTCACTGCTGGCGCTGACGTCTTCGCCCTCAGTTACCCTGAATCCTCATGTACTGTCGCGTCTGAGCTGTTCTGCAGCAGACGATACTGGAGGGAGAAGAGAGGAAATGTTCTTGAGAAGACATGATGTCTTTTGCACTACAAAAGTGCTTACACTGTGAATGGAATATTGAGCCCCTAGGAATAGATATTATCGCTCCCGGCAACATTATATATCATCCACATCATACCTGATGGGTATCATTCCCAGTACTGTAATGATGCTGGAGAGCGTGAAGACGAAGCCTGGGAACCAGCCCAGGGTTCCCTGATAGATCTTGGTAAAGGCGGGGATGTACGCCAGACCGGCAATCTTCAGAGCAAACTGCAGGAAGGTGAGAGTGGTGCCTGATGGGAAGGAGGACGGATAGGTCAAAGGAAAGAGAAGTTAAAAAGGTTCAGAGGAAACATGTACATTTTCCTTTCTCACAGAGATCTCTTTAAAAAGGAATATTTTGAGATTCTTGGGAAATACACAAATCGCTATTTGGCTGAGAGTGAGATGAGAAAACTGATATTTTATATCTGTACTGTAAATATGAAGCTACAGCCTGCTAGCTCAGCTCAGCATAAAGACTGGAAACAGGGGAGACGACTAGCATGGCTCTCATATATCTTTTTTGATTTTCACATTTGTAAGTGTGTGTGTGTGTGTGTGTGAACATGAATAGGGTTGGGGTTGCTAGTGTGTGTGTGTGTGTGTGTGTGTGTGTGTGTGTGTGTGTGTGTGTGTGTGTGTGTGTGTGTGTGTGTTTGCATTGTACTGACTTCCTTCTCTAATCATCTGTGACCAAGTGTGTGTGTGTGTGTGTGTGTGTGTGTGTGTGTGTGTGTGTGTGTGTGTGAACATGAATAGGGTTGGGGTTGCTAGTGTGTGTGTGTGTGTGTGTGTGTGTGTGTGTGTGTGGGTGTTTGCATTGTACTGACTTCCTTCTCTAATCATCTGTGACCAAGTGTGTGTGTGTGTGTGTGTGTGTGTGTGTGTGTGTGTGTGTGTGTGTGTGTGTGTGTGTGTGTGTGTGTGTATGAAAAAGGGAAGCATGACACAAGCATAACCGGAGGCTCTTTGCGATGCGTCATCTTTTTGGCTGTCGGGTAAGATATGATGACACAACTCTCATCACACAGCAATAAATGCACTAAACATGACAGACTGATAATAGCAGTGTGAGAGATTTTTTTTTATTCTCCCTCTGACCTATCCATGAACTTCAGACCGTAAACTCGACTTTCAGGAAATGTCATGTTGTCGTTCCTCCTGTACTCACTAATGACACACTCTGATCCAGATCCACGATCTCACCACCAGTAATCTAACACTAGAATACAGCGTGTGCATTTTAGTTTCAACAACAACGCAAGGCTTTGTCAGGGATTGATTTACGTCGTGAGGGAAAAGGGAGAAAAAGTGAAGTAAGAATTCTTTTTTCTTTTTCTTTTTTTTTATAAATTAAGGAGAATGGACCCTTTATAAATACTTTCAAACTGTTAGCAGCAAGTTAAAGTTGTAAAGGCGTACACACACACTGCCCCACGCGCTCTCCATATTTCTTACTTGTATAATCAAATCAATATGTTGAAAGCATCAGTAGCACCTGCATTACCCTGCTGTGTATTTCATCGTTTTCACTGTTTAATCATCTCTACTGTTATAATTACTCATCTGTAGTGCTTTCACACACCTTCGCACACGCACAGAGGTCGCGTACTCACCACACGAGGATGCTGGAACCTGCTGTGAGAGCAGGGATCTGATGGTGGGCATCGGGATGAGAGCAAACAGATTGAGTGAGCGAGCTGCGGACAAATTTAAACACTGGTTAATATTTTCCCTCCGCAAGGTTTTTTTGCACCCACCACCGACAAGCTACTATTTTCTCTCTTTTCTATACTCTCACCATCTAAACAATCAGTCTTTTTACTTTAACATGTGCATGACAACATATGACAATATGATATTTTGTTCCCATCTACCACTCCTTGCTTTAAATCGAGACTGGTTTATTTTATTTTTTTTTATTTAACCTTTATTTTACCAGGTAGGCCGTTGAGAACAGGTTCTCATTTGCAACGGCGACCTGGCCAAGAAAAGCATAAGCGTGCAAGACAACATACAGTTTCACATTCAGTACAGTACAAGAATACAGAATACAATAGGCTATATAAAGTACCGATCAGGTAGGCATTACATAGCCGGCGCAAAATGAGGTGTAAGTAACTCGATAATTTTCATAAGGGCTTATTATTTGCTGTTGTGTGCTAGCTCTTTTCTCTTGACTTTTAAAACATACTTTACAATGGAATTTTTGTGACTTATTTGACATACCATACTATGACTTTTAGGACATACCATACGATGACTTTTAGGACATACCATACGATGACTTTTAGGACAGACCATACTATGACTTTTTATGACTGTTGTCGACATAACATACTATGATTTTTTAATGGCTTTTTTCGACTTACAATACTATGACTTTTTCATCACATTTTTCAACATACTACACTATTAATTTTTATAATTGTTTTCTTTACACTATGACTTTTTTGACACTTTTTTCGACATACTATACTATGACTTTTTTCGACTATGAATATTTTAACACTTTTTTTTGACATACTATTCTATAACTTTTTTCGAAATACTATTCTATGAATGTTTTAACACTTTTTTTCGACATACTATACTATGAATGTTTTATGACTTTTTTCGACTTTTTTATCACTTTTCTCGACTTACTATACTATGACTTTTTCGTGACTTTTTTGACATACTATATTATGAATATTTTAACACTTTTTGTCGACATACTATACTATGACTTTTTTGACATACTGTACTATGACTTTTTTATCACTTTTCTCGACATACTATACTATGACTTTTTTCGACATACTATACTATGACTTTTTCATGACTTTTTTGACATACTATTTTATGAATATTTTAACACTTTTTGTCAACATACTATACTATGACTTTTTTATCACTTTTTTTCTACATACTATACTATGACTTTTTTATCACTTTTTCGACATACTATACTATGACTTTTTTCCGACATACTGTACTATGAATATTTTAACACTTTTTTCACTTGCTGCAACTAACTCCAAATTGCACAAACAGATTCAGTGGCTGCTGGTTCAAATCCCAGTTGCCACTATACCTTTTTGTTTGCAAGTTCTTCAAGATTTTCTTTGACCTATTATACTATGACTTTTTTACCACTTTTCTCGACTTACTATATAATATGACTTTTTTGACATACTATACTATGACTTTTTTAGGACATTTTTAGACTATGACATTTTTTTGACAAATTATATATTATAAATGTTTTAAAAATAAATTATCTGGTATTACGGTGGTTCAGTGGTCAGGCTTGCTGCAAATAACTCCAAAATATAGAAAAAGAGTCTGTGGTTGCAGGTTCAGAACCTTTTCCTGACTAAACCCTTTTGGGAGGAGTTTGCAAGTTCTTCAAGATTTTCTTCAACATACTATACTATGACTTTTATATCACTTTTCTCGACCTACTATACTATGAGTTTTTTATGACTTTTCTCGACGTACTATACTAAGACTTTTTTATGAATTTTTTGACATACTATATTTATGACATGTTTCGACATATTATACTATGACTTTTTTATGAATTTTTCGACATACTATACTATGACATGTTTCGACATACTATACTATGACTTTTTATCGATTTTCTCGACTTACTATACTATGAATATTTTAACACTTTTTGTCGACATACTATACTATGACTTTTTTATCACTTTTCTCGACATACTATACTATGACTTTTTTGACGTACTATACTATGACTTTTTTATGAATTTTTCGACATACTATACTATGACTTTTTTATAATTTTTTTTCTACATACTATACTATGACTTTTTTATCACTTTTTTCAACAATAAACTGGGCCGGTCCAAAAACACAGACATCCTGTACAAAAAGGGCCAAAGCCATCTCCACCTGCTGAGGAGGCTGAGGTCCTTTGGTGTGTGCAGGACTCTGTTAAAAACATTCTATACCTCTGTGGTTGTGTCTGCAATCTTTTATGCAGTAGCCTGCTGGGGGGGCTGGGAGCACAGAGAGGGACAGGAAGAGGCTAAACAGACTGGTGAAGAGGGCTAGCTCTGTTCTGGTCTGCCCTCTGGACACCATGGAGGAGGTGGGGGAGAGGAGGATGTTAGCCAGGCTGGCATCAATCATGGGCAACACCTCTCACCCCCCAAATGAGATTGGGAGTTCCCTGAGCAGCTCCTTCAGCAGCAGACTGCTGCACCCTCAGTGCAAGGAGGAGCGCTGCCGCAGGTCCTTCATTCACCTCCAACTGTGCAATATTTCATCTCTATTCATCTGCACCTTACTCATCTGTGTTTATATACTGTCTGTTTATAGAAGGTCTATTGTGTAAATATGTTTGATTTATTACTATTATTATTATAACTAATTCTATTTTTTTCTATTTCTTATACTAAAGCTATATTTTTTCTGTGTCACCTCCAACTGTGCAACATTCCATTTCTATTCATCCGCACCTCACTCATCTTTATATCTGTGTATATATATACTGTCTGTTTATAGAAGGTTTATTGTGTAAATATGTTTGATTTATTACTATTATTAATATAACAAATTCTATAACAAATTCTATTCTTTTTCTATTTCTTATATTTAATGAATATTTTTTTCACCAATGTCTACTTAATGTGTATTTGTCGTATTCTGTTGTGTGTACATTGTTTTTCTTTTGAGCTGCTGTAGCAAAGGAATTTCCCCAGTGTGGGATTAATAAAGTCTATCTGATCTTATTTTAGTATTTTTTCTCTGGTATTGTGGTGGTACAGTGGTCAGGCTTGCTGCAGCTAGCTTTAAATTGCACAAACAGATTCAGTGACTGCTGGTTCAAATCCCAGACGCCACTGCATGTTTCTGGTTGCAAGATTTTCTTCAACATACTATGACTTTTATATCACTTTTCTTGACTTACTATATGACTTTTTCAACACACTATGCTAGGACTTTTTTATGACTTTTTCGACATACTATACTATAAATATTTAACACTTTTTTCGACATAATATAATAATGATTTTTATTACACACCTTTTCTTTTACATACTACATACTATGACTTTTCCGAACATACCTACACTACTACTTTTTACCCTTTTTTTTCAACATACTATACTATGACATTTTTCGACATACTACACTATGATTTTTTTTACCACTTTTTTCAACATACTATAATATGACTTTTTTATCACTTTTTCGACATACTATACTATGACTTTTTTATCACTTTTTCGACATACTATACTATGACTTTTTCAACATACTATACTATGACTTTTTTCAACATACTATACTATGACTTTTTCGACATACTATACTATGACTTTTATATCACTTTTCTCGACTTACTATATGACTTTTTCAACACACTATGCTAGGACTTTTTTATGACTTTTTCGACATACTATACTATAAATATTTAACACTTTTTTCGACATACTATACTATGACTTTTTTACCACTTTTTTTACCACTTTTTTCGACATACTATACTATGACTTTTTCGACATACTACACTATGACTTTTTTACCACTTTTTTCAACATACTATACTATGACATTTTTCGACATACTACACTATGATTTTTTTACCACTTTTTTCAACTTACTATACTATGACTTTTTTATCACTTTTTCGACATACTATACTATGACTTTTTTATCACTTTTTCGACATACTATACTATGACTTTTTTCAACATACTATACTATGACTTTTTCGACATACTATACTATGACTTTTTTACCACTTTTTTCGACATACTACACTATGACTTTTTTATGACTTTTTCGACATACTATACTATGACATTTTTCGACATACTATACTATGACCTTTTTATGACTTTTTCGACATACTATACTATGACTCTTTTATGACTTTTTTGATATACTATACTTTGACTTTTTTTAGACATACTATACTATGACATTTTTCAACATACTATTCTATGTCCTTTTTATGACTTTTTTGACATACTATACTATGACTTTTTAAGACATACTATACTATGACTTTTTTCGACATACTATACTGTGAATATTTTAACATTTTTTTCAACATACTATAGTATGACTTTTTTATGACTTTTTTCGACATGCTATACTATGACTTTTTTACCACTTTTTTCGACATACTACACTATGACTTTTTTATGACTTTTTCGACATACTATACTGTGACTTTTTTTACCACTTTTTTCGACATACTATACTATGACTTTTTTCAGACTTTTTTCGACATACTATACTATGAATATTTTAACATTTTTTTCAACATACTATAGTATGACTTTTTTATGACTTTTTTCGACATGCTATACTATGACTTTTTTAACATTTTTTTCGACATACTATAGTATGACTTTTTTATGACATTCTTAGACACAAAATACTATGAAATGTTTCGGACAAATTATATACTATAAATGTTTTGAAAACGACATCTTTGGTATTGTGGTGGTGCAGTGGTCAGGCTTGCTGCAGCTATCTCTAAATTGCACAAACAGATTCAATGGCTGCTGGTTCAAATCCCAGACACCACTGCATGTTTGTGGTTGCAAGTTCTTCAACTTACTATACTATGACTTTTATATCACTTTTCTTGACTTACTATAATATGACTTTTTCGACATACTATACTATGACTTTTTCACCACTTTTTTTGACATACTATACTATGACTTTTATGACTTTTTTCGACATACTATACTATGAATATTTTAACACTTTTTTCGACAATACTATACTATGACATTTTTCGACATACTATACTATGATTTTTTTACCACATTTTTCAACATACTATGTCTTTTTTATGACTTTTTTCAACATACTATACTGTGACTTTTTTAGACATACTACACTATGACTTTTTATCACTTTTTCGACATACTATACTATGAAATTTTTCAACATACTATACTATGACTTTTTTTTGACATATTATACTATGACTATTTTCTGACTTTTTTCGACATGCTATACTATGACTTTTTTGACATACTATACTATGACTTTTTTTACCACTTTTTTCGATATACTATACTATGACTTTTTTTGACATACTATACTATGACTTTTTTAGACATACTATACTATGACTTTTTTATGACTTTTTTCGACATACTATACTATGACTCTTTTCTGACTTTTTTCGACATGCTATACTATGACTTTTTTATGACTTTTTCGACATACTATACTATGACTTTTTTTACCACTTTTTTCGACATAATATACTATGACTTTTATGACTTTTTTTGATATACTATACTATGACTTTTTTCGACATACTATACTATGACTTTTATGACTTTTTTCGATATACTATACTATGACTTTTTTTGACATACTATACTATGACTTTTTTCGACATACTATACTATGACTTTTTTCAGACTTTTTTCGACATACTATACTATGACTTTTTTCAGACTTTTTTCGACATACTATACTATGACTTTTATGACTTTTTTCGACATACTATACTATGAATATTTTAACACTTTTTTCGACATACTATACTATGACATTTTTCGACATACTATACTATGATTTTTTTACCACATTTTTCAACATACTATACTATGTCTTTTTTATGACTTTTTTCAACATACTATACTATGACTTTTTTAGACATACTACACTATGACTTTTTATCACTTTTTCGACATACTATACTATGAAATTTTTCAACATACTATACTATGACTTTTTTATGACTTTTTTTGACATATTATACTATGACTCTTTTCTGACTTTTTTCGACATGCTATACTATGACTTTTTTGACATACTATACTATGACTTTTTTTACCACTTCTTTCGACATACTATACTATGACTTTTATGACTTTTTTCGATATACTATACTATGACTTTTTTTGACATACTATACTATGACTTTTTTAGACATACTATACTATGACTTTTTTATGACTTTTTTCGACATACTATACTATGACTCTTTTCTGACTTTTTTCGACATACTATACTATGACTTTTTTTACCACTTTTTTCGACATAATATACTATGACTTTTATGACTTTTTTTGATATACTATACTATGACTTTTTTCGACATACTATACTATGACTTTTATGACTTTTTCGATATACTATACTATGACTTTTTTTGACATACTATACTATGACTTTTTTCGACATACTATACTATGACTTTTTCAGACTTTTTTCGACATACTATACTATGACTTTTTTCAGACTTTTTTCGACATACTATACTATGACTTTTTTATGACATTTTTCAACATACTATACTATGACTTTTTAATCACTTTTTCAACATACTATACTATGAATTTTTCAACATACTATACTATGAATTTTCTACATACTATACTATGACTTTTTTAGACATACTATACTATGACTTTTTTACCACTTTTTTAGACATACTATACTATGACTTTTTCGACATACTATACTATGACTCTTTTATGACTTTTTTTGATATACTATACTATGACTTTTTTTAGACATACTATACTATGACTATTTTATAAATTTTTCGACATACTATACTATGACTTTTTTACCACTTTTTTCGACATACTACAATATGACTTTTTTATGACTTTTTCGACATACTATACTATGACATTTTTCAACATACTATACTATGACCTTTTTTAGACTTTTTCGACATACTATACTATGACTCTTTTATGACTTTTTTTGATATACTATACTGACTTTTTTTAGACATACTATACTATGACTTTTTTATGACTTTTCGACATACTATACTATGACATTTTTCAACATAATATACTATGACTTTTTTATGAATTTTTCGACATACTATACTATGACTTTTTTTACCACTTTTTTCGACATATTATACTATGACTCTTTTATGACTTTTTTCGATATACTATACTATGACTTTTTTTGACATACTATACTATGACTTTTTTCGACAGACTATACAATGACTTTTTTATGACTTTTTTCGACATGCTATGCTATGAATATTTTAACACTTTTTTCGACATACTACACTATGACTTTTTTATGACTTTTTCAACATGCTATACTATGACTTTTTTATGACATTCTTAGACACACAATACTATGAAATGTTTCGGACAAATTATATACTATAAATGTTTTTAAAACAAACTCTCTGTGGTGGTGCAGTGGTCGGGCTTGCTGCAGCTATTTCTAAATTGCACAAACAGGTTCAGTGGCTGCTGGTTCAAATCCCAGTTGCCCCTGCATGTTTCTGGTTGCAAGTTCTTCAAGATTTTCTTCAACCTACTATACTATGACTTTTATATCACTTTTCTTGACTTACTATAATATGACTTTTTCGACATACTATACTATGACCTTTTAGGACATTTTTAGACATACTATACTATGACATTTTTTTTGACAAATGATATATTATAAATGTTTTAAAAACTAATTACCTGGTATTACAGTGGTTCAGTGGTCAGGCTTGCTGCAAATAACTGGTTGCAGGTTCAGAACCCAGTCCTTACTACACCTTTTTTACCTCACTTTTCTCGACTTACTATATTATGACTTTTTTCGACATACTATACTATGACTTTTATATCACTTTTCTTGACTTACTATATGACTTTTTCGACACACTATGCTAGGATGTTTTTATGACTTTTTCGACATACTATACTATGAATATTTTAACACTTTTTTCGACATACTATACTAAGACTTTTTTCGACATACTATACTATGACTTTTTTGACATACACTATGATTTTTTATGACTTTTTCGACATACTATACTATGACTTTTATATCACTTTTTTCAACATACTATACTATGACTTTTTACCACTTTTTCGACATACTATACTATGACTTTTTTACCACTTTTTTTGACATACTACACTATGACTTTTTATGACATTTTTCGACATAATATACTATGACTTTTTTTATCACTTTTTTCGACATACTATATTATGACATTTTTCGACATAATATACTATGACTTTTTTATGACTTTTTTCGACATAATATACTATTACTTTTTTACCACTTTTTTCAACATACCATACTATCACTTTTTTCGACATACTATACTATGACTTTTTTTAAAACATAATGTACTATGAATTTTATCACCTTGTTCGACATACTATAATATGACTTTTATATCACTGTAATAATGCGATAATGCTATTATATGACTTCACTTTTTTCGACATACTATACTATAACTTTTTTATGACTCTTTTCAACATACTATACTATGACTTTTTTTAAAACATACTGTACTATGAATTTTTCATGACTCTTTTTGACATACTATACTATGACTTTTTCAACAAACTATACTATGACTTTTTTCGACATACTATAATATGACTTTTTTATGAATTTTTTGACATATTACACTGACTTTTTAATCTCTTAATTCTCATGTTATTTTAGAAGTTATCTGTTGTAGTTAGAGGGTAAACATGTCCATTAGTCATGATCCACCACAAACTTTGCCTGATTCAAGATGCTTACCGAGGTAGAACATGTAGGTGGCCGTCACAAAGGACATGAAGTAAATTCCCGAGGCGAACGACAGCATGCCGATCAGGATGAGCATCACGTCGCTGACGCAGCGACGAAACACCATGACGCCGACAAAACTGGTGAGAAAAATCATGCAGCCTGCTGCGTTCCCATAACCCACCTGGACAAAGAGAAAGAAAGTGAAACAAAGGGACATTTTGTGATTGGACAGCAAACAAGAAAATTTGTGAAAGAAAGAGAGAAATGGGAGAAAGTAAAATTTAAAGTGAGACAAAATAAAGTTAATATACACTATTGACTACTGTACATAAAAACACACAATGCATATATGAATATACTGTATACAGCTTCTTACATTTCAAAAAGTTACATTCAATTGAGCAACCAAAACAGTATGTGTAAGTGAAACTAACAATTCAGTCTAAATAATTCAACTTTTTCCAGTCTATTTTAAATGTGAAAATTGCTGGCAGCAAATGTTTATAAATTTCCACTGATTATATTTGTCTTAAATTTTTAATCAGCAAAAAAAACTATTGTTTTATCTTTTATGCATCAAAATCACAAATACAAGACCTAAATACCAACATAAAAATTCAAGGAAAATGTCACCTGAGTGGCGCTCCAGTTGAGTGGCTCTTTCAGCACAAAACTGCCCAGTATTTCTATGGCTCCACCCACTGCAGAGTTGTACAATATAGCAGCTGCAAACAGCAGAACCACATTCACCATGTTTTCCCCAAGAGGAGCCTCCGCAGGTGCTTCACTGGAGGCGGGAGGAATGAGGTGGCAATTGTCCTCTGGCTCTGTGTTAGGTACTTGTTTCACCTTAAATTAGGATGGATGGACACACACACACACACACACACACACACACACACAACTTTAGTAAACATTTGGGCTGCATTAGGGGATAAAAGAAGAAAATGTTTTTGTTCTAAATTATTTTTTTATTTTAGAGTTTATTCCGGTGTCTGTATCCTTTCCGTTTCACAGTATATACAACAGCCTTCATTAAACCTTTTTGAGTTTTGATACATGGAGGTAAACAGCACCTGCATACCCAATTTCAATAATGTGTCCCATGACAACACGTCAGGTATTATTCCTTACATGACATACAAGGAAACTGGTTAGGTGATCTACTGTAGCATCCGCTCAAAATATTTTCAAAGGCGCGGCATGGTTGAGTGACAATAGTGAAGCAGTTCTCAGACTCTGGCTAGCTAAAATAAATGTTTCAGATACATTATGGAATTGCTGTGTATAGCGAACCTTGTATAATGTGCCTTGTATAATTTAGGCCTATCTAGGACAGGAAGTCAAATGTAATGGCAGCAGGATGTTTATTTTATCCATTTTCACTCTTAATGAATTGTCACTATGACTAGAATTAGTGTTGTCCATTGCTATCAGAGCTTAATTATGCTTATTGATTAAGTAGTTATTTAACTACAGAAAGTTATTCACCTTATCTTTTCCAAACAGGAAACAAAAGAGTAATTTATCCAAATGACTATGACACACACACACACACACACACACACACACACACACACACACACACACACACACACACACACACACACACACACACACACACACACACTGACCTGCAGCAGGAATATGGAGTGTATGAGGCAGAGCAGGTGCAGCAGTGCGCTCACAGTGAGCAGGATGGTCCCATGTTCCAAACTGAAGCTGTACAGCAGGAACATATGACCCGACACCAGGCTGCCCACCAGACCTGCTGCCCCATACAGCAGCTCCACTTTCATCATCACCTACATGGGACATAGATACACATTGCTGCTTTCAAAAGTTGACCACATGTCCTCCTGACTAACTAAAACTTTAAGAACATTTATTTTGATATATATAATGTTTAATATTCTTGGTTAGGTTTAAACCAATCATTTGTATGCATTTTTCAAGGGCTGGGATGACATGTCAGTATTAGGTGTAAGGCATTTTGGAAGGGTTTTTTTTCCAACAGAGGGCAAAAGAGGGTAGATTATATTTTGTAACCACACATTATTACTAAAGTTGCCCTATAATAAATACAGCCTTACAATTCGCCTAATAAAGTAGCCAAATAGGCTACTTTTGTTGTATAATTATAACATCCTAAGTAATAATATAATTATACAACAAAAGTAGCCTATAACATATAGTGTATAACTATACTGGAAAAGTAGGCTATACGCCAAAACCAACAGACTCAGGAACAGGTTCTTTCCACAAGCCATCACTCTGATGAACAGCTGACTTCTGACTCAGTGTCAGGTTCAATTCCTGTGCAAAAACCCAGCAACACTGTCTCTAATCAGCACCTCTTTACTGGTTCCACTTATTATGTATTCATCATTCTCTATTTCAGAGCTGTTCATACTGTTCATATTGTAATATAATACATAATAACATGACACTTATTTATTCCAGCATCCTTTGCACTATGCTCCATAATTAAAATAATAATTTATCATAAAGATAATTTACTCCTGCACACTTTGCACTCTTCATTGCACTACTGCCTCAATCTGTCTATATTGTTTCTGTTTATAGTGTGTATATATTGTTTGTTTTTGTTGTTTGTTTGTTTTGTATGAGTAAGAACATTGTGAGCAATGTATAATCCAAAGCAAAATTCCTCGTACGTGTCACCAAATAAAGCTGATTCTGATACTTAATGTAAGACTTTTGCAAGTAGCCTGTAGGCTCCTTATTGCACTATGAAGTAAAGCTCGGGATACTAAACTGAGAGCACCGACCTTAGACCGGTCAGTGGCATTGGAGCCGAGCGAGGCCAGGGTCATCACGCCTGGCCAGTAGGCGCAGAAGCCGCCGAACAGCCCGAAGACAACCGCCGCGCCGAACATCACCTCCAACGGGAGCCGAAAGACGACCACCAGGAGCAGGGCGAGCCTGGACAGCAGGTACCCGCTCAGGGGCACCACGATGGGGGCTCTCCTCCAGCCGCGGTCGCCTAACCTGGCCAGGAGCAGCGCAGGGAGGATCGGAACCAGCCGGATGATGAGGTTGTAGACCATGTAGAAGTCCGTCATGGCTTTCTGCTGGCTGCCCTCCCGGGACAGGTGGGCATCCGGGTAGGTGGCGTTGACACTCCGGTCCTTGACCACCATCTGCAGGGCGGTGTCGAAGAGAGTGCTGCCCAGCTGCTCGAGCACAATAACCGGCTCTATCTGCCGGAGCACCGTGAAGCCTGTTCGACACAGGCCCGACAGGTCCATGATTACACTTTTAATTACAACCTTAAAACTTCCTTATTAAACTTTAAGTCAAAATCAGATTGAATGTGTGAACAACATCAACAACGCAGCTGCTAAAGTTATTCAGATAGAGGACGTTTCTTCCTCAGAGTCACAAGTGTGTCTGTTTTTGAAATGAAAGCTCCGAGGGAGAAAATAAAAATGTCTCACGCCCATTTCCTCCTCCTCACAGCGTGAGCAGTGCGTGTGTGTGTGTACCTGTTTTACTATATTCGTGGGGTCCAAAAACCGGGGACTACAGTATACTTGTGGGGTCTGCTCAGCCTCGTGGGGACCAAAATGCTGGTCCCCATGAGTTTAAAGGGCTATTTGAGGGTTAAGACTTGGTTTTAGGACTAGGGTTAGAATTAGGTTATGGTTAGGGTGAGGGTAAGGGTTAAGGTTAGGCATTTAATTGGGATGGTTAAGGTTAGGGTAAGGGGCTAGGGAATGCATTATGTCAATATGTCCCCACAAAGACAGTAATACAGAATTGTGTGTGTGTGTGTGTGTGTGTGTGTGTGTGTCTGTGTGTGTGTGTGTGTGTTTGTGTGTGTCTGTGTGTGTGCGTGCGTGAGAGATTTTGGAAACCACCCTACCCTCAATATTTAGACTGTGACACAGTTTAAAGACAACAATTCTGTTTTTAACTATAAGAAGGCGTTTGCAGGTCTGTTTACTTTACTGAACAGAACCATAACAGAAAAGAGAAAGTAAAATGATCAAGACAGTTGTTATAATGGCCTCTGTGTTATGGTATTCAAATACACATGTCAGAATAAAATGAAAATCAGGTAATAGACAGGTTTAATCCCTCTCAGTATGCAACTACTTTTATCATCGGTTACTTCTTCAGTTAATCAGTTGGTTGTTTAGTGAGTAAAATGTGAAAACATAGTGGAAAAAAATGCCCATCGCATCTTCCAGTTGCTTGTTTTGTCCAACCAAAAATCCCAAAAGCCGAAGATGTTCAGTTTACAGCGATATGAAACAAAGAGCAAATGATCACATTGGCTTGTTAGTTTGAAACATGAATAAACCACTCAGAAATCCCACATTTACAGGTTTTGTTTTTAATGAGAAAATATTCATAATATGTATAGTAGGTGTATAACAGTGAGCCGTACATGTGCTATAAAATAACAAAGCAGAGTATGAGCATACAAGTGGTTAACATAGGAAGAGAGGTTATACTGTATACTGTAATAATAAGGTTGCTTTATCACACACACGCACGCACACACACACACACGCACACACACAGACAGTGTGAGTCCCACACTGAAGCACGGGTGCTTCTGAAGGTGAAAACAAGCTACCAGCATTTAAAAATGATAAATAAATCATCTTTTCACCAAGAATTCAAACAACAAAAGCATAATAATAATAATATTAATAAAGCAAACAATTAGAACTCCTCTGCGTGCGCATTTTGTCTGTAACCATTTCAAAAGTCTTATGTATTTAATGAGAACTCAAAACGGTTTGGGGTTTGATTGTGTCCTTTGAGGGTGAAATGAGAACAGTGTGTGTGCGCTTGTGTACATTTTAATAGCACAGTATTACAATGTGTGGCAGCAGCTACAGTACACTAGGGACGAAGCCATTTGCTTTTGTTGCTCAAAACTCAAATCGTGCTGCGAATAATAAAGCTTAGAAATACTAAATGCTCAGCTGGCATCCAGAATAGGCCACTGTTAAAACCATCATCCATCACAAAGGATCTTTATTTGTCATTCATACTGAAAACATGTCCGCTTCAGCTCCTCTAAAATCAAATATCTCTCACATGGAAATGCATCAAAATATTATTTTGTTTGTCCCTTAACTCATGTGGCAAAAAAAATCAATCTCATATCAGCATCGGTGACACTGTACCTCCGTTGCAACTGTGGCAATCGGCACTTTCTGCAGCACCGCAATAACGTCTCATAAAAAGGGACGCTAGTCCTTTACATACTTTTTTTTTCATTTTATATATTATCACGTGTAGAAAAACAAGAACGACGAGGATTGTCTGGAACCAATGTGTTTTTGTTTCAGGGCGAAATGGACACATCACATAGGCACAAGTCCTTGGTTTTCCCATTTAGAGAGCATATTAAAATAGATAATTAAATAGAGTCAGATAATTTGCACTCAGGATGGGACTGTCCCAATAAATATAATTATTAGTCATTATTGTCGAGGGTATGTACTGTATGTGTCCCGCGATTCCTTATCTTTTGTGCAACTTTACCTCAGTTTTAATTCTATAGCTTTTATTCAGTGTGTTTGTGAGCAAACAGAAAGATCAGTGCCTGACTGAAAGACATTCGAACAGGACACGCTGGCAGATGCACTGATATAAACTGTGACCTGCGGTTTCCCAGGACAATCTTTCTCACCGTCCTGACATCCCAATGCTGAAGAAAAAAACAAAACACCAAAAGGGCTTCAATAAACAAGCTAACAAAGACCGAAAAGTAGAACTATTTTTGCTACTTTTCAGTTAAGTGGTTCAATGTCGCCAGGTTTCTATCTGAAATCCCCATCTGAAAACAGTCCTGTAGGCTCCAGGGATTATTCCTGTTTCAATTTGTTTTACTCTTTTAATTTGGAAGCTGAACCTTGCTCTCTCTGCACCTGGACCATCCAAAGTAACGCCACACTCATTCTTCATTCATTTAACAAAACAGGAAATCACACACCGTCCTGCAAAAATCAAAGCTCACAATATATATAAAACAAACTGACAACCCCAACACGTGAATCTCCCTCTGTTATGTTATTAACGTAGAAAATGAACAGACGTTCAGTTGCGGCCTGTTAATGAAACAGCGCGCTGATAATCGATTGCCTTCTTCCCCCGCTGTTTGTTGTGTGCTTGTTTCAGGTTAGGAAAGGAGTGTCACTTCATGCACACAATCAGCACTTCTTAAATAGATTTTTTAAAAACGCAGAGGCTGACGTTTCTAAATAACAACATTCTGCTTTTTGGTAACACGCTTCTTCAATATTTCTCATCAAACTTTATCCTCAGCTCGCAAGGTAACACGGCAGTTGCCCCACTGGAATCTCAACATACATTACATGTTCAGCCATATATCAAATACACAGTCCTACCTCAGTATAATACACGAAACAACTGCTTACATCAGAGAGCACAGGTCAACAAAGCGACGTAGCCAGCAAAGGTAAAATAAGTGATTTTTTTTTTTAGAATAGAATAGAAAACCCCCGACCCAGCCCTTTCATTAATACACGGTCTGACTGAAGTGACGCAAACATGACCCGCAGTTAGCTTCCCCCTTCCCCATCTGTCCGTCACTTAATAGACATGAAGTCAGTAGTGTTTTATAGACGGACGTTCTATCTAATGTGGTTGCGTATTTTCTCTAAGGTCTACTGAGACTGTAGCAATACAGAATTGGAGAAGGTAAAATACATCATACATATCGTGCATCCGACAATTACTGACGGTCTAAGGCAAAGTTGGACCTTGATGCTAGTTTTGCAAACGTCCTCGCTAGCATTCAACAGTTCAAGGACCCTCAAGTCGGCACTTACGATTTAACACAGATGCTTAAGAGGATTGCAAAAGCTCCCACCAACACGTCGTGGGTGTCTTCTATGACGCAGAAGATACAACTTTACGTGCTCTGAAAGTGATGCTTGGGCTCCCGTTTGGTTCAGTGCCTGGAAAACACGGCAGCCTTCCCGCAGCATCATCCAATAAAAGGTAAAAATAATTCTGTAATGACAGAAATTAGGCCCCGCTTTTTTCTCATTCAACGTTTTAGGCCTCGCTTTTTACTCATTTAACGTTCAGTCAGAAGTTTCTTGATAGTCACTTTGCACACGCCTGCTCGTCGTTTGCATCTTTTTCTTTCTTTTCTTCCTCTGTTGGTAATGAAAACATTTCCACACATTTTGATTTAATTATCAAGCACCCATTTCCAACAAGTCTCAGGCAACCTTTAGATCTCAGCCCATATTTCAATAAGAAAAATTACAGGCAAAGGAAAAATCCTATGAATATTTAGTTCATCCAGCGTCTACCAGCTAGTAAAAACCTTACATCCCAAATCCATTTCGGGAACAGCGCTCTTAAACCACCAGAAAACCCTTCCAAAGTGTCTCTTGCATCACTGACCCTTTTTTTTTTTTTTTCTCTCCAAACTCACCTCAACACTTCAAATGTCTCTCACATACTCAGTTCAGTCTCTTAACATACTGTTGGCCTTCAATCCTCAGGTCAGAAAACCACAACTTGATGCATCTCTTCGATGAGCCCCATTGGTCGGGCTAGCGGGTCATGTGATCATCAGAATACTATAGTAGCAAAATAAATACTGTTTCCTTTCCCTATCCTCGCTTCATTCTCCTCTTCTTCCTCCTCCTCTCCACACTGTCCTTTAACTGTCTCTGGAAGGAGCAGTTTACTCCTCCTCCTCCTCCTCTTCCTCCTCTTCTTCTTCTTCTTCCTCTCCTTCCTCGTTGGCGTAGATACCGGCTTCCCACTTCCGCGCCATGTCGCTCTTCCTCCTAGTGACGCGAGTGGCCTCCAGAACCTGTCAATTACAAAACAATCGATCAGACGAGATGCACGGTCAGAGCAACTTAATAGTTAGCATGAGCCAACTGTTTACTGATAAAACCCATGCTCTTTTCCCCCAGCTCATCAGGGATTTAATGGACAACACAATCACACCACACCAGTGACTTTAATTTGGCATGCAGTCCATGTCAAAAACTGAGGGAGCGCTTGGTTAAACCGCCCTGCAGTAAAGGAGTCCTTGAGTTGTATCTACCAGAATAAAGCACCAAATGAAGCGCACCTGCAGTATTTGACAATAAAAACAAAAGTCATTGTATTCCATTCCAGGGGAAGTTTCATGCTTCAACACGAGATGTCTTCCATTTGTCATGTTCCCCCCCGATCACCATCCATCTCACACACTCATGCCGAGACACACACACACACACACACACACACACACACAGTTACAAACACGTGAGCACATCTCCACACACAAGAAAGATTTCTTTTTGAGCATGAATCCCCAATGAAGGGGAAGTCGATTGTGGGTAGAAAATGATGGAGATGGAGACTAAATTATTTTCAAAACGCTGAGCCCTACTTAAGTTACTACTGGAGGAGTCAGTTGATGCTCGCTAATTGCATCTACCGTGACCTCCAGTCGATACATATAGCAACTCAGAAAGGTATATTTCTTTGAATGAAGCATGCTATAAATATATTTGATATTTTTATATGTCCATTTGGTAGAAAAAATTATCCCTATCATTCATCTGATGTTCATTACCCAACATTTTTTTGCCATATACATATATTAGCGCATCACGACATTAATTATTTTCTAATATTTTTAAGTAGCCCACATCTCCTTTTAAATTCTTTTAACTGGCGCTGTATGTGTTGTATAGGGAGGGCAGGTGCAAAACATTGTGCATGGGGAGGGGGATGGGGGGGGGGACAAGCATGCAGCACCAACACCACAGATCTGAACAGTAATGCAGTGAGACCATGAGCAGACCTGGGATCAGATATAAAACTGTTAAAGGTTTCCCTCACAGAATCCTCCCGGTCTAGGGTTTCCAACTAAAATAATACATCCCCATCTATGTTTTCTGGACCATTTTCACATCTGGGACAGTTTATTTTTCTTGCTGCTGACTCATCTACAATGTTGTGTACATTTAATGGAGAGTAAACAAGTGATCACCAGTGGAAATCGCCACCCTTAAGACTGTATTTGAGAACTTTCACTTCTTCGTAAGTTGAACTGAGATAATGCTCATGAACACAAACAGCTTCGGAATGCTCTCCAAATCCCAGGGAATAAACAGTTCTTTCAGTGAGATGTGATACAGACATATTAACCCCTCCCCCCACCCCCACCAAAAAAAGTCAACCGTTACAGAAAGCAGGGATGTATTACTTTTTCTATCACTTTTCAATTGAGTCTGACCCAGGTCTGTCAGTAAAGGCGGTTCGTGGAGTGAACAAGTTTGAGGTGAGACAGGTTTGAGGTGAGACAGATACCTCAGTGGTTACCTCGTTGGCCAACAACAAACGGGCATACTGACCGACCAGCAGGAGAGAAGCGACAGTACAAATAGTCAACACACGTGATGTCATCATGGATAAACAATAACAAGATCAGCAATGACAAAAACAGGTAACAACAACCCTGCTGCAAATTATTAATAATTATATTATTGTATATCCTGAAAAATGCATGATAACTATGAATGCAATGTCGTACATTTTCTTTTACAGAATATGATGTGTTCGTGTAATGTAATGTTACCCTCAGATGTTTTCTTGTATGTGAATGTTAAAGGTGCAGTAGGTAAGACTTATAAAACTAACTTTCTGTCATATTTGCTGAAACTGACCCTATGTTCCAGTAGAACTACATGAATGGGTAATAATAATTAAAAAAAAAATCTGGCTCCTCTGGCACCACCTACAGCCTGTAGTGCGATTTGCAAAAATCCACTGCTCCCTGTTCAGATGCACCAATCACGGCCAGGGGGGGTCTAACTGTGTGTCAATCACTACATTCACAATCCTACCTATGGCACCTTTAAGTGTTGGTGCTTATGATTTGAAAACCTCGGTGGAGAAGTGAAACTGTTGTCTGTGACATTTTCTGGTTATGTAACTTTCTTTCCATCATGTAAGCCAAAGGGCTTTTTAGACTTTTGTTTCAGCAGATAAGTCTGCCAAAACAAAAATGCCACGTTTCTTTATTAAGAAGTATTGAAATACTCCTTCTTAATAAAGAAACCTGGCATTAAAAGACGTATTCAGATACAAAACAAACGAATAAAGATGGAGTCAGGACAGAAATCCCCCAGCGTCTGTGACTTAATTTCAATTTCAGTTCCTGCTTTAGGCTGGTAAATTCCCATTGCGGTTATACGGTATTAGCTCGTGCCAACAGGACATGAATGGAAGCATTCAACCATGTTGGCATTACTAAATCCCAGTGAACCACGGGAGCCAAACAAGCATGTAATGTGTGATGAGCTGGCTGCATCACCTTTCTGCTACTGTCACTCACCGAGAGACATTTTGGCACCTTGGTTGCATATTTTCAAAAACAACTTCTACTTTTATCTATTTAGAATGGGATTTTTTTTTTTTTTTTTTTTTTAGCACCAACCAACATTTTTATATTTATACTAGCTGATGGTCAAGTATTATCTGTGCAAAAATGCATTTGGTGTTTTGTTAAAAACGAGTCTCTTCTCTCTGCTAATCTAGTTTTTCCAGGTTCAAATACTCACACTGTTGTCCTCTAGCTTCTCCCTCCTTTTCACTTTGTGTGTTTCATAGTCTTCCATAAGCGTCTGCATGAAGTTTTTGGGTCGTCCTCCAGAGTCCTCGCTGCCGGCGTCAGACAGGGCTCCTTCTGAGGGTGAGGGTGAGACGGGCGGTGCAGGTCGCACTTTCTCGATCTTTCCTGTACATTACAGAAAAACACAGGGAGTTAGACACGTTTTTTTAAATTACACCAAGCACAAGTGGTTTACGGAAGCAATATTTCATTGTAACTTATTACGTATGTACAAGAAGTTTTTGTTTTTTTTAAAGGTTTTTAGTTCTAGTGCAGCAACAACAACCTACAGCAGTCTCATACAGAGACCAATGAGAAACAGCGGTACAGTAGTGACTAACCTGGGGCTGTCTTCGCTGTCAGTGTGAGTCTAGCTGGCAGGCTGTTGCTCTTCATCTTATCTGCTGGGGAGATCTTGGTTTGCCGCATGCCCGTCCTCACGGGCCCGAGACTGTTGCTGGAAGCGTTGCTGGGGCGGGCAATAACCACAGGCTGCTCCTTCCTCTGTTTCTTCAGCTCCTCCTCCCTCTGCTGAGCTGCTCGGATCTCCTCTTCGATCATGGACAGAGTTCGCTGCTTGTTGGAGCGCAGGCGGAACGGCCCGCTGGCGGCCTCCGCGTCGGGGCCTCGTGCTGCTGCGGCCGTGCTGCGCAGTTCAGCCGCCTCGGAGTATTTACTGAAGTAGCTGAACTCTGGTTTCTCCGGGCTTGGGGGAGAAGGGGGACGGTAGACTGGGGTCGGCCTGGGAACTGGAGCTGCCGCGGCAGAGGCAGGGGCCGGAGCAGGGGCGGAAGAGGCGAGGGCTCTGGCGTAAGAGGACTGGATTTTGATCCTGGGGCCTCCATCTCTGGGCCTCTGGGGTGGCGAGATGGGCTGAGAAGGCGGCGGAGAAGGCGTCTGGAGCTGTGTTCGCTGTGCTGGACTGGAGGGCTGCTGCTGCTGCTGCTGCTGCTGCAGAGCCTGTTGTGATTCTGAAGGCTTCTCTTGGGAAACGACTCTTACTTCTGGCCCTCTGTCTGGCTGAGGGGACAGGCTGGATGGAGCAGGACTGGTGGACACAGGCGATTGGAGGCTGGGAGCTCCGCTCGAAGACACAGGAGAGGAGGAAACTGGCACTGGGCTACTTGAAGAAGCCGAGGATGGAGACACAGGGGCGCTCAGTTGTGAAGAATTCAAGTCCGAAGGCTGCCACTCCTCTCCATCCTGAGCTGCCAGGGCATTTTGGATAGCATTTTGGACAAGTACCCCTGCGTGGTAGTCCAGCTCCTCTTCTGTTGGACTGCCACTGGTCTGCCCATTGACTGGCGTGGTGGGCTGGGGGGTAGGTGGTGACACCGGGGTAAGTGGCAACGGGGTAGGTGGTAGCGAAGCCCCACTGTCGGAAATGTTATCCAAGCTAAACACAGTAGTGTCCTGAGAACGGACAGATGACTCGTCTAATCCTGAGTCGGACTCCTCTGGGTGAAAACCTGGATGGAAATGGTGCTTCCCTTCCTCCTCGTCAGGCAGGATTGTCATTACAGCTCGTGCACGAGTAAATTCTGCTGCAGTTCCTTCATCACACCAGGCCACGTGACCCTCCCCGGTTTCTGCAACGATGTCTCCGCTCCCCTGGCTGCCTCTAGTCATGGATTTCGAAAAGGGTTTGGCGGAGTAGATGTGAGGAGCTATGTCCCTCTTGGTTGCCTCCCCTTGCAGAAACTGCCTTCTGGCAGACGAGAAGTTGATCTGCTCCTCCACGATGTCCTCCTTCCTGTTTAGATCTGGGTCAAAGGTCACCATTGTGGGAGGACCTGATACCTGGGGCTGCAAATAGAGAGGACATGGGAGGACAGAATACAGAGGAGATAAGAAAAGAAAGGTGAGACAGAAATGTAACAACAACACTGTTAGATTGCAGTGCAAATCTTTTTCAAATCCCGCTTCATTAGTCTTGTGTGTGTGTGTGTGTATGTGTGTGTGTGTGTGTTACCTGTGAGTATGTATAAGTATGTTTCTGCTGTTTCCTCTCCTGGTATTTCTTGAGGGACTCAAGCTGCTCTGCATCCAGCTGTTCTTCCAAAGGAACCTTGAATGAATGAATAAATGAACCAACCCAAAAAAAATCTGTCAGTCAAGTTGGTCAGGAAGTCGATTGAGGTAACATAAAAATAAAAACAAATAATAAGTGGGAGGCTACCTCCTGAGGAGGGTTCCACCAGCGGTTGGCGATCCCAGGGTTTTTCTTCACGGCCTGGTCTTTGATCAGCTCCTGACGCTCACGCTCCAGCTCCTGTACCTGAGAGAAGAGAATTCCCAATCATTTTTACTATTGCATTAGTTTTTAATCACATATTAGCTGACAGAGACAGACAGAAACATATGCACATTAAAGGTGCAGTAGGTAAGACTTATAAAACTAACTTTCTGTCATATTTGCTGAAACTGACCCTATGTTCAGTAGTAGAACTACATGAAGCAGGTAATAATAAAAAAAATAATCTGGCTCCTCTGGCACCTCCTACAGCCTGTAGTGCATACCTGCCAACATTTGGTTTTAAAAATCGGGAAGATTTGTGACCCGGGGGTGGGGGTGGGGGGAAAGGAGGGTACTGTTAAGTGTACTGTAAGACCTGCTGTGTTTTAATGTGCTGGGTAATGTGGGTTAAGGGTTGCCAGGTTGAGGTAACAAATAAGACGCATTTCATACAAGATACTGAGAAGTTGTCGATGTTCAAATTTTTTGGCTAAGTCCTGGATCTTCGCAATTCTACCTACGGCACCTTTAAGTAGCCTATATATATTCAGTATAGTCCTATGAGGCCTGTTAGCAGGCGAAACAACAATGCTTTCCATTGCCTCACCAATACGTTGTAATGCCATTGAGCAAGCCATGTAATACCCAAGGTAGATCAGAGGATCACACAGTAAGACTCGACTGAAAAGGATCGTGTTTTATTTTTTAGTGGTTGATTTTAAAATAGTGGAAAGTTCCCACTGGTCATCACTGTTTCCTTATCTCTGATGAAAATGTGAACCACAGCTAACCTTTTGGACACTGAGGTTGCATCATGTGCTCGTGTTACTCAGGGTTAACTTACGACACACTTTCATTTTCAAAATTGCTTCCTTTTAGGATGTCATTTCTTAATTTCATGATTTGTGTGTGTTGTGGTAAGTACAGTATACCCTGTGACTTTGGTCATACCATTGTAGATGAAGAAAGTACTAACATATAACTTAATACTGTACCTTTTTGTGCATTTTTAACTCAACACTCTGGGAATACTTCCACACGTTTTCATATTTTTCAGACCTTTGTTTTAATACCGAGGCTGGATAATCAAAAACCTACTGAGTAAAAAAAAAGAAAACCTTTCTTGTCAACTTTCAGTTAAAGTCAGGAATATCATTTTCTCTTAAAAGTCTTATTTAGCGTACCAAGAAGAAATATACAAAAGAGTTCAGCTATTATATGGTTTTCCTTTGAGATAAACTTCTGGAGGACGTATTCATATACGATAAAACATTCATTTTAGGCTGAAGATTTTATGTTTTAGCTTATTGTCATAATTTAGCTGGCTTTATAGCTGCATGTGTTTCATGCAAGCAGTTTAGACTTTTTGACAAAAGGCAATAATCACTTCCTGACTTTAAAGGGACTAATCCAAGTAAACCTTAATTTATGCTTGTATTAAGCGTGATTTATACTGCTGCGTAAAATCTACGCTGTGGCTATGTACGTAGGTATGTGGAGACACGGCGCGGCGACGCACGTCGTCTCTTGGCAGTGTTGCATTTCCCCCTACTCATTTCCTGGTTCTCCTTCTCCATAAACAAAATGAAATCAAGGAGAGGGTTAACATTTCCCGCTGTGGTCAGAAAGCACAGGGGAGACATTTTGTTTCTCTCACTATGACTCTAGAGTCGCTACTCGCTCCGAAGCTAATCACCGTCACTCTCTCACTTCTCCCTCGCTCTACCACACACACACACACACATGCCAGTATAAACTTCAGGCCACTTACGCAGGCTGCAGCGAAAGATTTGCGTGGAGCCTCCGCAGGACCATAAATCACGTTTTACTCAAGAATACTGGAATGTTCTTACATTTCCGAGCCCTCCTCAGACCTCTTATTACTAACACTACAATACAGATAAGATTCACAATAACATTACTTCTGCGTTGTTTTTTGAATACTGTGTGTCTGAATGCTGCATGTGTTACAGCTGATAAAGTACATACTGTATTCTAACAGCCATTTACCTCCCCTGAGGGCCGCCTCCTCGTCACCCTGACCTGCTGCTCCTCTCCAGGGGTGAAGAGTTTGGCTGGCCGTCTCTCCTCCTGAAACGCTCTCAGCTCAAACTTCGCCCTGCCGCTCGCCGACTCCTCTCCCTGCACATGGCCGTTGGTCCTCACAGCAGAGTCCTCCTGGTACAGGAACGTGGTTTGTCTCTGCCCCTCCACAACGACTGATCCGTGATCGCCGGGAGACGAGGCCGACACGCGGACAGAAGGACCGTTTCCATCGATGGTGATTGATTCGGTGTGTTCTGGCGGAGAAGAGTTTCCGTTGGTGGGTGTTTCGGAAGCGGCGTCTAAAACCTGGTCCAAGTAGCGGATCTCCTGTAGACGCACGCAGCAGACAATCAAATTGCTGTGGTGTTCAACGATTGTACTATAATGTTCATCAAACTCCTCCTAGTATTATATTAAGGGGAAACAATGCACATTTAACAATACAGGACGTGATACTTTTATTTACTTTTATCATAATAAATGACAATAAATATACATTTCTGGACACCCAGCTATATAATAAACCAATTGAAGGCTAGTATGTACATATGCCAAATTACTGTAATTTAGCCAGCTGTAGCTGTATCTGTACTGCTACAGCTGTATCTGTGTCCAGGCTAATGTTTCTCACATTGCTGAGAAAAAAAGTGACAGAAATCAAGAAAATCTAAACTATTTCCTAAGACTGCGACAAAACCAGTTCAGTTTCCACTCAGCCCAACATAAATTGGCAGGTCAAAGTTAATTAAACAAGTGAAAATGTGAGTTGCATACCTGCACCACCTCGCTGTCAGAAGCCTCTACTTTCACCCCAACTGCATTGTGGGCTCGGTTACTGGGGCTGCTGAGGCAGCCATGTTGGATTTGCTGGCTCTCCAGTTCCATGGTCGCAGGCCTGTCGGTGATAACGCTGACCGATTCCTGGAAACTGACGCTCTTCAGGGCTCGCTCTCGTGGAATTGTGTCACTGACATCCTCGGCTGCCCGCCATGATCTCTGTGTCAAGAAACAAGCAACAACACAATGCTCAGAGATACTGTATGGAGAGGCTGTACACTGTACACTTGCATAAAAACAATGTATGCTTAAAGTAGTGGTTAAAAGAGAAAGTGTTGCACTTTTTACTTAGAGATCAGACTCTTTCTAATCACACACACACACACGCACACATGCACACACATACATCTGTCTGTCTGCATTGCAGTAGTAGTGTGTTCTGACTGGTTCACACCACTAGGGGGCACCAACTGCCATTCTGCTGCTTAATGACACCAAAAACAACAGTCTTCCATAAAAAAACTGAAATCCATTGTATCTTTGTTCAAAGACCTTCACAATTCTGTGAATGAATCAGTGTGCTGAATACTTGGCAAATAGTTCAAATACAGTAACTCCTCCTGCCCCATATTTTATCTGATACTTTATTATACAAAGACAAACTGACAGGTGGGATGTCAGTTTATTACTTTTATAGTTTAAGTAGGGAAGTATCTTGAGCTTTTACAACTGTGGGTGGGGATGGGCAAAACGGTATGTTTCTCTGCACAGTATGTGTCGATTAAAACAGTTTGTATCTTGTTATGGCATCGCTCAAAACTTTAACATTATACTTGTTCTGCATAGAATAATAATTTCTCAGAAGTGTATCACAGTCATGGGATTTGTCAGATACCTGAGGTTTGGCAGCTTTAAACACACATTCACTCCATGTATCCTCCCGATCTCAGCTGTTCACAGAGCAGCGTCACTGCTGGGTTTTTGGATTAAGTGCCTGCCTCGAGGCCACATCATCAATGCCTAAATTCCCCTGCTGAGTTGGTCGCACAGCCTGTAGAAACTGGTGTATAACTGCTAGATGACGATATAAGTTGTCAAAATGTAATAAAATGTCCCTCCCTTATGAAGCAATAATCACCACTTTGTGCAATACGGTGATGTTACATTAATCATCAGTTTTTTGGGGACTTTGACTTTATCCCCCCCCTACATTTTGAGAACCAAACTCTGATTTTTATAAAATACATAGATCATTTTCAAACTTATAAACCATACTTTACCACCACATTAATTAACTTATCAACTGTGTGGGCACTTCACTGACTTCTTATTTAAATATACAAATGGGGGTTGAGTATCTGGTTAAAGGACACATTGGTAGACACATTGGCATGCAGGGAGTTAAAACCTGTGACCTTCTGTATTTGTGAACCATCCATCCGACACATTCCAGATCCACCATTAGCATTTACACACTCCTGTCTTTACTGACCTGTCTGTTTCTACAGAGGCCAATTACAAACAAACTCTAATTGCTTCCTGGTTTACTGCCTTGTACCAAGTACACCTCTGTTCTGAAGATGTGTTTACTCCCATGAGGGGTTGTTGACCCCCGTCTTTGTAACGTGTGAGAGTGTGTGTGTTGGGATTTAATGAGGAGGACCATTTCAGTGAATTGGTCAGCACACATTTTGATTTTGATATCCATGGGTTTTTTTACCGATGTGAACCCCCTATGATATGCGGTGTCTGACTTAGTATCAACATAAACAGGGCAGCCTAGCTTTGAATCTGGATCTTTTTCTCTTCCTTATCTACTCCTCTTTCTCTTCTCCCCCTTATCCTCTCTCTCTTTCTCTTGGCGCCTTCTCCTTCTCTTGGTTCCTCTCTCCTCTCTGGGATTGTTAGAGTGAAGAACCAGTGGTCAGTGAAATCACATACTGGATTATAACACCCTGCCTCTCCTCCTTCTTTTGTCTATACCGAAGCAACACTCTCCTCCTCACTCCATTCTTCAGTCCTCTTTCCTCCTCCCTCCTATCCTCGTGTCTCCCGTTTCTACTGTGAGAAAAACTTTTTTTTTTACTCTGAGGGCTTTGTTGACCCATCTGGCTCAGTCACATGCTTAGGCTGTCTCGTGTGTGATATATATAAATCAGAATACACACATTTTCTGAAAGGAATGTCTCACACATTTCCAATTCAAGGCTAGGGATGTAACAATCTGGGACATTTCTTTTTAATGTAAAACATTCCTTTTGATACTACTGTGTCAGAAGTGAAATATCAATTAAAATGATAGAAAAGAAGAAAGAACACACTAATACAGACAGTTTGTATCTCTGGGAGGTGAAGTGTAACAAGAGCTCTGTGAGGCTGTACTTATGGGACAGTAGAGATTTTAGCTAAATGCTAATATCAGCATGCTAACATTCAACAATGACAGTGCTATAATGATGATGATGCCAAGCAGGCGTAATTCACCATGATCACCATCTTAGTTGTGTTAGCATGCTAACATTTAGCCCTTAACAGCTGAGGCTGATGGGAATGGTATTTGGTCAGTCCTCCTGAGGGGGACATGCATGTGTGTACCAAATGTTAGAATTTTTCATTTGGACAAATCATACTGTTAGCTACTTTATCAACTTTTACCTTCAGCTAAGGGGATTATTTGTTTAACCACGGCACGCTGTGATTGACACCAATCAATATTACAGAAATGTTTAAACTACAGCATTATTTTCTCCTTTCATCTCCAGTTTCTACTTAAACAACTCAAATGATTCTTCACCCAGTAAATGATATTAGCAGTCCATGTGAGGACCACATGTTACTTCTATAAACACACTCACTTAGACCAGGTCTTCTGTCTTGTTACAACTGACCTAGTCTCGCATTGCCAGACCTTCCTCCACAGCGCTGCGGAGGAGGGTGTGGCAAGTCCACACGGCATTCCAGGATGGGAGAAAACGGTGCCGCTGCAAAATAGCCACGGGAAGGAACTTGTTTTGGTCATGCAAAAGAAAACTCATCTAGCTTGCTGTCTGGATTTACCCTGCAGAGATCTGACGAGCAGTTAACCATAGTCCTTATTAATTTAAAATTACAACACGAATGAAGCGGAAGGTAACGGACATCTGGCCGAAAAATCAGGCGGAATTTCCGGCAGCAACGGACCAATCCTGGAAGAGGAACATCGTGGATAGACTACACTTGACCCATTGTATGGACTGTGTGCAGGAATGTGTGTGTGCAAGGTTATAATGGTTTAGAATTTTGAATTATTCTTTTTTTTTTTGACATTTTCATTTTAGTTTGTTTTCAGAGTGTGTTTGCTAGTTTTAGTTTAGTTTCAGGTTTTCAGAACAGTTTAGTTTTTATAGATTTAGTTTAGCACAGCGCCATGTCCTGGGATCTCAAGTCCATCAATTTCTGTTGTTCAATGTCTCGAGTGTTGACAGAAATTGACGGTGTCTTTTTTTTTCTGTAGTGAAATATAGCTACAAAACAAAAAGTGAAAATAATTTATGTTCACTTTTTTATTTTCTCTTTCAATATCGTTTTAGTTTAGTTTTCAGTTTAGTTTTTGTTTTGTTTAGTTTCAGTTTAATACAAATATTTTTTACTGCTTATTTTTGTTTTTGTTTCACTTTTAATTTACTATAATAAGCCTGGTGTGTAAGAGTGTGTGTCCAGCAGGCAGGACAGTGGGGGAGGATATCCTGTTACTGCCTCAGGAAAACAGTACTATAGTACAGGAATGTCTCATATGCAATGCTATTCTGTGTGTGTGTGGTTGTGCAGCAGTGCATGACAGTATGAGTGTGGTCTTTCAAGTGTGTGTATTCAGAGTTGTGTATTCACGTGTGTGTTTCTGACTCTCATTGAGGTGAACTGACATTCCAGGCATAACTAGCTGTCCTCAAGGCTCGGACTTTAATACTTGTGATGAGGGACACTGTTCACCCTGCCTGGCCAGTGTGTGTGTGTGTGTGTATGTGTGTGTGTGTGTGTGTGTGTGTGTGTGTGTGTGTGTGTGTGTGTGTGTACGTGTGGTTAGAAGTCATGTAACTGTAATGAAAAAGCTTTAATGTTCATGGTTTGTTTGACTGTCTGAAAACATGAGAATGTTCTATTACTCCTGGGACAGCAGTTACATTTCCATTAGCATGTAAATACACATACATGTCTATTTAACAGTTACATGAATGTGAACTATAGTGTTTAATAGTCACACCCTCACCACCATGACGTGTCAGCTGTGTTTGTGCTTTGGCTTTTTCCTAAAAAGGATAGAAAGTGAAGGAAAATCCTCCAAAGCGAAGACCTTTTTACTAGCTTTGCCAAATTCGCGGATCTATTTTAGGGCAAAGACGTGGCTTGAGAGAATTGAATTAGTATTAAATTCGCATGACAAGCCAAGCTCAGTCAAATCAGAAAAAAATGATTATCTTGGTAAGGGTGACTTTAGGGTTAGTTAAGATTAAGGTATTATTTTATGGCTTAGATTTGGTCTTAAAGCTACATTAAGGTTGCTAAAATATATTAACCCAGGAGTAACGGTTAGTCATGACAAGTAATAGTAATGCAATCATATGTCAGCTAACTATTACTGTCTTATGCTCTGACTAAATCCTGTCTCATTCTCCGCCTGTCGCCATTCCCATCACATCTGGAAATGCTTACGCTCTGACCGTGACAGTACACAAAAATCACACACACACACACACACACACACACACACACACACACACACACACACACACACACACACACACACACACACACACACACACACACACACACACACACACACACACACACACACACACACACTCAGCTGCATGCCTGAGATGATGGGGGGTTTACCAGAACATGTATACACCCCGAATACTCCCTGACGGGAAGTAAACACACAACCTTGACATCTCTCACAAACCCATTTTCCATGCCTTTAATATCGCGTCATAGGCTTCGATTAGCATGCACTGCAGCCAGAACACATGGCAAATGTTAAATGAAAACTTGATGACGTACAGTACGTCCTCAAACACACATGCGCGCACACACACACACACACACACACACACACAGATCTCCTGGTAACACGGTGCAGTCAGCGTTCCCGGCTCTGTTTCCTGGCTAAATATGATCCTGTATAGTAACTGGAGCCTGCTGCTGGTTTAGCATGGTGTTCTCAGATAAAACAGTCTGGATTGTGAACCCAGGCCAAACAGTGCTATCGGGTACCTATTAATGATTTCAGTCAGTCTCCGCTTAAGACAATTTGGAGGTGTTGAAGAGTCATTACGAGTCATACGTCACTGACAAACTAAACGCGGCTAAACAGACACATAGTGGGTAACAGGCAAGCAACATCAATAGAGAGACAGGTGGGCTGACTGAAGGAGCATAAAACACAGAGAGAGGACTCAATGAGATTGTCAGGCCAAAGTGGGCAGTTCATTTCTCACATTATGTTGTAACATCTGCATAACCTTCACTACAACAGATTCTCAAGTTTGACATCAATACTTAATCTAATACAAAACACGTGTGTGTGTGTGTGTTTCTGACACTTCCTCCCCTTTTCCTTTACAGTATTCAAGTTCCTGTTTGTCCTCTGTAGCCAACATCTCATGTCATTTTAGTTTGTACAACATATTTGGTGTTCTCATCGACTAAAATACATCTTAAAATACTGAAGTTCCATAAAATTACGTCGTACGACCCCAAAAAGTGAAATAGGGTTGGTACTCACCTGCTGCTCTTATAAGTAATTTTAGTCTATTTCAGTGACATTTGTAAATCCATGGTGTAATTTTTAAAAGCAAGCTTCCTTAAGTTTCGTAACATTACAGTATTTCCTACTTCTTTTAATAAGCTTTATCCTTTTTCCTATTTAGCTCTGTTCCCTTCAGTCCAGCCTTGCTCCGTCCTGTTCCAGATAGTGGGAGTGCCGGACTTTTCCCTGGCCAAGCCTTTTCCTCCTCTTCTTCTCCTCCTTTTCCTCCCCTCCCGTCTCTTTCCTCTCCTCCACAAAGCCTCTCCTTTCTCAGTAACATTCCTGCCGGCTGCTCGGTAAGCTGTGATGTCATGGGCTGAGTGTGTGTATGTGTGTGTTCCTCCAGATGCCCTCACCCACAAAGATCCCTTCTGTGCAGGCCCTCATACAAACACACACACACGCACCAAAAACATCCACCCTGTGGCTCCCCACTCCTCCCTTCCTGTGTAAGACCGAGCTCCACGCATATGTCGCGCGCCCACTTTCCCTTTAACCTACAGGTCCTGTCAAATTCCGAGGAGACAGAGCGAGAGAGGCAGGCAGAGAGGCGATAATGAAGAGATGATGACTGAAGAAAGAGGGAGGAGGTGAAGGGGGGAATGGTATTTTCTTCTATCATCATCAGTATGGGACTGTTGACTCAGTCTAAGGGTTAGAGTGATGTACCAGTTCTATTCACCTTTTAATAAAAAGTAAATTACATAAAATCTGCTGCCTCATCCTGCCTTACAAAGTATTTAATCAGAGCTTTTAGTGGAGACTTTACATGTAACAGGCTGGTCTCAGAGGCTTGTCCATCTTGATAAAATAAAACTAGCAAAAACCATATCAAGCTACTGGGAACTTCAATGCCAAAATTAAGGAGTAAATCCACTAAAGGAAATCAGATTCTTATGTCTCAGGGTCACTCTAATGCGACTCGTCTATAGGGGTGTTGTGTGTGTGAGGGTGCACCTGTTGGGTCATAGGATCAGGCCAGTGGAAACTAGAGCTGACCTGAGTCACGGTTCACTTTCTCTGCTCACAAGCACCACATCAAGACGCACTGGAAACACTTTCCTCGAATTTACAAGAGCAATTAGCAATAATGTGTCAGCGGCTGCTAAATGATGGAGGACGGTGATCCCAATGAGGAACCAATGTCAGAATGCATTTCAGCAATTAAGTGCTACATTGATTCAATTTTAAAAGCCAAATAAGCAAATGAAAAGCAGTTTTACTGAAGTATTGACAGGATGATATTTTTTCCCTGGGTTATTACTTTTTCTCTAGTTCTCTACTTTTTTCGCTAGTTGTCTCCTCACTGCTGTCAAAAACTTGACCTTGTGTCGACGACAAGAAACTGAACAAGGTGTTGTACACATGAGGAACTTAGTCAGACACTGGCCACATAAAGCACAAGCACTGTTAATCAATGTCGTCTCTGATCTGAATAACAGGGCTGAAATATCAGCTTTCAAAGTATTTTTTCCCCCCATAATTGTGAAATAAAAGAGTAGTAATTCTCTTTGATCTGTCTTTTAATTTCAGCTTTAAACCCCCTACATAATTTATCTAATGAAAATGGATGGAGTGGGGGTGGGGGTGGGTATGTTGAGAACAACCGGGTGGTCCAGCGGGACAGAGAGGTTATCCTACTCCTATCCTACTCTGTAGCGTAGTGTGCCCATTAACAGCTTTGCGTCCTGAGGGGTTTATCTGTGTTTTAAGCCCCCAATGTCCCCTTCCAGGCAGCACTGCCTGGAACTGGCACTAGGATTAGGCAATGGTTATGGTTATGGTTATGGTTAAGGTTAGGGTTAGGTGCCTTGAAGTCAACGGTCGAAGAGCTGTCCGGAAGGAGACGTTGGGGACTTAAAACACCATTGAGCTCCTGAGGGTGACAAACAGTAAGCTGTCTCTGCTAACTAACTGTGAAGTTGTCTGGATAACATCATTGACAAAAACACAGAAATGATGTCCCTGTTTAAAATGACAAATCACAACTTCTCGGTGAGTTCCCATTCTAGAAATAACTGATGAAGAAAAAAATCGGTCACAGAAAATTGGGACAGTAACCCAATTATTGCATATGCATTGGGGAGTTCAATTCCTGGATGGGTTGTAACGCACAAAGAGACTTGTGATGGTCATTATGCCAGTGCAGTGCTGGTACATTTACAGAGGGGAAAGCTAATCCAAGCTAAGAGGGGAAAGTGAAAAAACAAAGGTAAAAGAGACTGAAGAGAAGGAGTATATGTGACGGTTCATCCGTGTGCGTGTGTATATGTGATTGCATGCATCTGGGTCAACACCAATCAATAAAGAGTAGTGCCCGGAGCAGTCTTATATCATGAAAGTTGATCGTGATTGATCATAAACGAAACAAATGACACACTTAACCATCGCAGCATGCCAGAAAGACACAAATGTCCACCCACACACACACACGCACACAGACACA
The DNA here is from genome assembly GCF_010015445.1 of Perca fluviatilis. Lineage (NCBI taxonomy): Eukaryota > Metazoa > Chordata > Actinopteri > Perciformes > Percidae > Perca > Perca fluviatilis. The sequence goes on along the minus strand of NC_053128.1, from coordinate 14,124,223 downwards.
CACACACACACACACACACACACACACACACACACACACACACACACACACACACACACACACACACACTGACTGTACAAACACAGAAGACTTTGCACAGAGAGTAAAAAAATAAGGTGTTAACATATGTAAGAACAGAAAAATATGTATGTATGTAAATCACTTTTACTCTTTTGGTTTAGGTCATGTCCTGCATGGCTCCAGGGTATACAGACTGTGTGTCTGTGTCAATTTAAATCATTCATTTTGCATACAATATTGAAGAGACATAATTCAACTTTGCGTTACAAGTCAAAAGCAGGCATGTTTGAATTGAAGTCACAGAGGCGGTATTTCATTGGTGTCTAGTGTTCATTATTTGAAACATTTTGGACTGCAACAGGACATTCAGTTGCACATTATGTGGGCGGGATGGTTATTACATCTTCACAATTAAAAATAAGTTATGCATGTAATCTTAAGATGCACACATATATTTAAAAAATGTATTGTTTGTTAATATTTAGGAGAAATTTGACATTTCCAGAACAGGAAGGAAGGGTTCATAATGAGGTCTGAGTTGAGGAGAAAATTGTCACTCATCTATATTGTACAGCCTAACTGAACCAGTGTCTGTCTCAAGCGAATTCAACTATGGAACAATGTGTAAGGGCTTTTCCACGCTGTAAAATAAAAATCCTTTCAAAAAGCAACCCCTTTCACAGAAGCTGCCAATTGCTGAGTAACACCCTCTTAGATCCTTCAGTCACATACAGCTATTTTAGAGTCAAAAAGCTCAAGTCTTGCTGGATGATCAAGATAGTGACCATGTATTTAAAGATGGGTGTTGGACACTTTAAAACAAATGATGCTGCAAACTACAGGAAGCAACTGATTGGATTAAAGCCTATCACAGCTCACAGGTTATCTAAACAGGAAACCAGGAAGCGGCGCTAACTTGTGTCCATGGAAATGGAACTCAACACAGGAAATACACCAAAAACTCAAGGCCACCTGCACTTAAACACAGACACAATCACACTAAGACATTACTAGTTCACTGGGGTCAACATTTGGCAAAAACAACACAACCACCAGATCAGCCAACTTAACACAACATAGACATGTTTTTAAAAATTAAATAATTTGCTTTTTTTTTTAAATTGAAATATTAAAGACCTGGCTTAATCTTATGGATGGCTAGCTGTTAGTAGCATCTAAACAATATCCACAAACCCACACAAGGGCTTTAAAGTGAATGGTTCACAGCCAAGCAGTGCAGCATCAATGAAGCAACATCTATATATGCTTAAGTACTAGTACAAGGAAGAGCATTGGTATATAAGGCTTGTGAGTGTATCTCCACCCAGCTTCCTACACAGACACACAAGCGCTGTGACGGCATATTGCAGCACTGCAAAAGAATAACAACGAACGCGATTTTCACCTACCCAGTGCCATAGAGCTTCAAACAACAACCAGATGGAAATCATGTTAAGAAGCCTTTTAAGTTGAGTGTTACAGAGGTATGCACTGCATGTCTGGACTCATGGCAGCTATTTCGGTCCCTTTCCAAGCCTCTAATGACACCCCTCACACACAACATCAGACCCCCTAAGACCCCTTCGTGAAACAACAACAAAGGGCCTGACAGGCGCTTCAGTGAGACTCTCAAGGCTGAATACTAATGCTACACTCCACACACACACACTTACAAGCTCACAGATGGAGGGCTCTTCTTAACCAAAAATGTCTGTAGTCATAGTGTGAAAACTCTCCAAGCACAGGACACAGAGCCAGATTAACACTCCCTGCACAAGTGCAGGAATAACTGGGACAAAACACAGTCTAGCAGTGACACTGAACAGCCAGCCATTATTAGTTATGTCTTGGACTGAGTACAAGCACCGACTGTATTGCTTTTTTTAACTGGAGCCCAGATCTGTGTGTATAATAATATTTCATACTGTGACAGTAAAACAAACTGTACTTTGCTGGGCGTGTTGCCCAGTGAAATAGTGCAGTGTGCGTGTATTATGTGACAGGTAATGTACAGTGAGTCAATCGTTAAAAATTAAATAAGCTCCGTTTAAGTCCTCTATGCATAGTAGAGTTTACAGTTTTCTGTAACTTACAGTGCTAAAATACACAGCTATGTAGCAAAGACATTGATTATATGAAACACATTATTGACTATGAATAATTTAGTAATTTAAAAGTAATTTAATGACTTGTGCCAGCAGGAACCAAGAAATAGCTATAAAACCTATCCGATATTATCTGGTTATTTTGAGTCAAAAAGTATTCAATCTAAAATTGTATTTAAAAAGAAAGTGAGCAAAACCTTTGCATTTGCTCTTTAGTTTTGACTCAAAGTAAAACCTGAGATATTAGTTTTTCAATTTTTAGAGAAACCTACTGTTAAGTTCTACTGTATCAATGCTGAGAATATATCTCAGGGCTTTTTACATGGCATATTCTAAGCCACTTTTTACACACATGTTAACCTATACTTGGGCTACTGCATATGATCCACATTGTACTTCTACTAGCCCTGGGTTAAATGCCCATTGGAACAATGTTGGCTAATGTTCATACATTCTAGCATGACCCATGACTACTCTTTAACAGCAAGCAGCAATGTTGAAATGTCACCATTGTTTTTTTATGTAAGAAGCCCTAAAGCAGACTTCACAACATTTCCATTCATCTCCACCATGGGGAAACAATGCACTCCACTTTTCTTTGATTTTCGCTAGATTGAGAATTAAAATTAGCCTGAAATGGTTTGAAAGCTACTGGCAGGCTGGTGTACATCACCCAAATCTGTATTTATCACGGTAGCTCAAATACTAACAGTTTCATGCATGTGAATGGAGAATGTTGAAACCATTAACACTGATTTGGGTGGTCTAACCTAGTTAAGCTATGCTAACCGTTTCATGTATGTGAATGAAGAATGCTAAAAAATGTAAGCGCCATACTCTTTTACAACAAAGTAACGTAGCAAAGTGTTTAATTCCCTTCTTTTCCTCAGCCTCCCTTGGTTGTGTAACAACTCTCTCCTGCTGTTAATTCAGCATGACACAGTACTTGCTGTCCACTAGCATTCTCTTTGTTTCATATCACATCACACGCACACACGCACGCACGCACGCACGCACGCACGCACGAACACACACACACACACACACACACACACACACACACACACACACACACACACACACACACAGTGATTATAGCAATTCAATGACCACAACCATTTCAATGAACCACCGTATAGTGCATGATGGTTTCAGTCTTACAGGCACTTCTCCGATTTATCTATTGCCATACTTCTTAAACTTTATCTTCTAAACAAGTCTGTTACTACATTACTGTAAGTAATCTCAGAACGGAAACTGAAAAGATAAAAGATGAGCCTCTACGGAATCAGACAGACAATCGGAGATAACAGGATGATCGTGCAGGAAATAAGCTACGGACAAACATGAAGGATCAAATCTTCACTTGAGGAAGAGGGGACACATGCATGGCTAAGTCTGAGGGTTTTGAGGATGTGGTCGTGCCTGTTTCTGTGTGTGTATGTGAGCTTGTGAGTGACAAAAAAAGCCACCAAGCATATAATTGTAATCCTTTCCCAGCATGAAGCAGCCCATTTTAGTATTTTGTACCACAGGACTCTCAGCGCAGAGACCACACAGTGAGGATAACTGGCTAACAGGCCAATGGGCTTATGGTTCTGAATAAAATTAAAGTCTGTGGTTAGGGAAGCTAACATGTAAGCTTTTTTTATTTTATCTAAAGTAAAAAGAGACCATTAGTGTTACACATAATTTGAAAATGGTGTATAATAAATGCAAAGGGCCTTTTTGCAGTTTCACCCATAAATTGCTGGACCGGTTGCTATAGGTATAGGTATATCACATCCGCATGCTTCCTCTTTTGGTGACAATGGATTTGCTTGCCAGGATGGTCAACCTGCATCATTAACATCATCAGCCAATCAAACATTAGTGTGACTATGGGAGCTACCCATAATTGTTGATGTGATTCAAAGCATGGTTTTAGCATGCTCCTAAATGCATCGTTTGAGTCAGAGCAGAGAGAGATTAGATTAGTGATTTACATTAGTGCACGACACTCACTCACACTAATGACAGCTAGCTAGGTTTATAACGCTTGACACACCTACCTCCCAAAACACACCCCAGCAAAGCTAGCTAATTGGCTGGCTTGTTATCACTACATGTTGTTGACTGGAAAACCTACTTTGTCAAATGCAGCTAACACTAACAAGCTTTATAATAATAGCTTTAAAACTATACAACAGGGCTTCTAAAAGTCGCATGCATCTGGACCAAATGGCAAGTCAATCTGGACCCGGCCTAACTCCTGTTTGATACGCACGTGAACCGAAGATTAAAAGTTGACCAAGAAAACCGATAGCTCAACTTGAATGTACTGTATGTTGCTTTAAAGTTAAAAGTGAGTTGATTAAATGTTACTTTGTTATTGCCAATCATTCCAGACCTCTTACCTCTATTTAAAAATCAGATGCGGACATTAGATCGATTACGTTAATGCGTCGACAGGGCTCATAATTCCCATAGAAAGGAGAGAGAAAATTTGCACTTTAACACTTTTTTTTATTTGTGTGTTCCTCCTGAAACTGACTTGAAATGTGACTTTGTTTTATTGTTGGATTTATTTGATTCATCTGATTTCATATGTTGCTAAAATTGCACTTTTTTTTACTGTAAGATTAAAAGGGAGAAGAGCTTTGATGTTAAACAAGAGCTTATTCATTATTTAACCTACTGTTAAAAAAAAGCAAATACAGTACACTACAAATTCATTTTACTTGAACAGTGCAGTGTTAAACAATTTTTATAAATAGAGATTTTAACCTTATTGAAATTTGTTTTGTGAAAAATTGTTAATAATTGAGCAATGGGAAAATAATCGCTAATTGAAAAATGTTTTTTTAGATTAATCGATGAATTAATCGTTAGATTAGTCGACTAATCGAAAAAATAATCGCTAGATTAATCGTTAAAAAAATAATCGTTTGGGACAGCCCTAATTATTATACATTAATAATGTGGTGAACTTATCAGGAATTGTTTCTGATCCTATTATCCATCACCAGTGCATTCTTCTTTGGTATGAGTTTATTGATCATTTAACAGGTTAGTATTTGCACTTTCTCAAGAAAGTGGGCAACGGCTATAGCTGACCCACGCCATAAAAGACTAGAAGGCATATTAACACTGTTGTCCTGTTCACCTCTTCCCAGTGTTAGCTTATAGCATTAACTAGCTCTGCTCTACCTCCCACTGAGAAGAGCAGTGTGTTAATCACATGTCTATTTCCGGAAACTAGCTCATTAGCCTGCAGTATTTAGACAGCAGGAGGAAGGAGGCTTCACACAGGACGAAAACAGCCTGGTGACAGCAAACATATCTGAGTCTGACAATGATTCCCTTTTTATTTAGATAGTACCTTTTTTCCCATCCGTGCTATTCTGATATCAATCATGGATTCCCATAGTTAGGACGACATGACCTGAAGTAGTAGTAATAGTAGACATGCTAACAAGCTTTCAATTTAATTTATTTCGGTCTCTGATTGTGTATATGTTGCCACTGCATAAACAAAACGTCTTGACTGATTCCCTCCCAGTAAATTCCTGAAGTGCATATTTACAAAATGATTAAGAAATCGTATTGCCATATAGGGGAAGATCGTCCACTGCCTTAGTTCAGATCCAACACTTCACCCTTTTCACTTTCACCTCTATAACCTTAACTGACCTAGGTTTGATCCTTACCCAAACTACTACGTGCTAACCTTAAGCTAACCTTTCAACAAAACTCCCCTCAGATTCTGTTACACAGCCTGTGCCGTTTAGCACATTCCAAGAATTACTTTGTGGTGAAGTGTTGTAACCTACTGTTTGGTGTTTCCTCTTTTGCCCCGGTTACCTACAGTACCTTATCTTCTTCCGATTCACTTACTGATTCCTTGTATTGTATTGACCACACAACCTTTCAACAACCTGCATGAACATCCTTGACAGCAGCAGTAACTGCATAGAGTGAATTTTTACAGTTGAAAAACATGAGAGCTGCAGCCTAGAGGTGTGCTCAGGACTATCTTTTTTAATCCTGCTCTACTGCCTGACCTGCCTCATCCCAAAGGAAGATATTTCGTGAGGCGATGGGAACTAGAAGTGGATAAAAAAAAATCTTATGGACCATGTCCTCCATTGTTTGATAGTAGTGAGTCGTTTCTCATAGACAAGATGGTTGAACCTCAAAGACAAATCACAATTCTTGACACTCGCCAAAATGACCTCACTTCCTAAAAATGCCCCCGATGTCAAGGGTCCACAGCTCGGCTGGGCTTTCACAAGGATAAGGTAGAATACGAAATGACAAAACCCACTAGACGATGGCGCCCCCCGAGGCCCCCCCCCCACCCCCCCCTCACACATTCTGTAACACCTAAAGCCCAAGTAGCAGTCACATTCCAGTCTGAAGCTGGAATGTGATAGAGAGACTTCTGGAGCTTTTCACCACCTAAACACAGCACTGTGTTAGAAAATGAAGCCCTGTCATCAGAGGTCAAACTCCATCCTGACTCCTGACACTGTTTATTTTGTTTTTGTAAAAACAAAAATGAAAGAAATTTAGCTCTCTCTGCTTCCTTCAAGAAATTTGATATATTTTTTAAAGTTAGAAATGTTCAAAGGCAGTTTTCTTAAATATGTCCTGTTCCCGGTATTTTTTTGCTGCAATTTCATTGTCTGTGTTTGTGTCTTTGTTGTAAACACAGTATTTGTGCTAGCAGGTGGTTTGTGCTCTGCTTTTGTGTTAAATGAATGACTTCTGTGGCACAGTACAACAATGGTCGGTGGATGTTGCAGACAATAGTGGGTGGGGTTATGTAATGGTGGCCATCACATGGCTGAGTTGTATTGTTGCGTTTCCTGCATCCCTTCAGTTCTCTTCCTCTCTGGAACACAAATACCAAAACACGGGACAAAATACTTTGATGGAAGATGGAATGTGACAAAAAAAAATAGCCTACTTCAGGCATTATTTTCTTTCATTGTCATTTTCAAAGTGACATGAGTCTCAACATAATATGGCAGTAAAAAAAAGTGTTCCCTTGTGGCGGATACACCAAACCAAATAATTTAGGTGAGCCAATCAGAGCTTTGTAGGCAGTAAGAATGAGGAAGTGCCATCTTCTTGTGCCAGGGCCATGGTATTATGGAACCTGCCCTTCAATAGCATTCACACACTACTATTGGCCAGGCGTCCATGCTTACGCAAGTTAACCTAACCCGATTGGTTCAGGTTCTATCCCCTGACCAATCGGCTATCCTAACCTTAACCACTCGAGGTCAATGCCTAACACCAACCAATCGAGCTGCTTCGTAGGGCGGGACTTGCCTAGAAGTTACATGGGATCCATAATAACGCGCCAGGGCCAGAATTCATTCCAACAAAAATGGTGACAAGCATGGATGAGATCAATGCTGCTTTACAATGACATATTTCTCAAAATACATGACTGTTGATGAGTTAACCGCTCTACCATAGCATCTGGGTCAAGTAAAAATATAATTGGCGAGTGGATATGTCCGTCACTCCTGATCAGGAATAATAAACACGACATTAGCAGACACTGTATAAGGTATGGACCTAATATCCGTGACATCATCTATAGGTAGAGCTGGGCAATATATCAATATTATATCGATATCGTGATATGAGACTAGATTTCGACTTAGATTTTGGAAATCGTAATATCGTAATATGGCATAAGTGGTGTCTTTTCCTGGTTTTAAAGGCTGCATTACAGTAAAGTGATGTCATTTTCTGAACTTACCAGACTGTTGTAACTGTTCTATTATTTACCTTTACCCACTTAGTCATTATATCTACATTACTGATGATAATTTATCAAAAATCTCATTGTGTAAATATTTTGTGAGAGCACCAATAGTCAACACTACAATATCATTGCGGTATCTATATCGAGGTATTTGGTCAAAAATATTGTGATATTTGATTTTCTCCATATCGCCCAGCCCTATTCTTATTCTGAAAATCCGAAATAAAACACAAAGTGGCCAGCTCCCGGTTGCCTCCGCCGATTGACTCACTTTTAGAGTCAGCCTGAAGTGGCCACTTGATGAACTGCAGTTATCGACACTTTTGCATTGGCTTCATTTTTCAGCACCGCATGGATATTTGACTGAATAATGAAGTAAAGACAAGATGGCAACTCAGTTTGATTATCAAAGGACCAAAACCATCTCTAACCGGATACCCAATCACAGCACTCGGGCCCATGACTCAGGTATATTTCCTTTTTCATATGCCATTATGATTGGTTTTATTAAGAATCCAAACTTCTAACAGTCTGACTTTTGAAAAGTGCCTTCATCTCTTCAAATGTGCTCTTCTTATACTGTGTCAAGGTGACTTCTTTTTACTGCATTATCAAAGAAGTTATAAGAAATAAACCAGAAGCCCTTAGGCAGACACACACAGACACTACTGTGTCACTTTTAGCTGTCATCCATTCCCATGGGCCAATCAAAAATAGCCACAAAGTGTTATTCATAGCCCAAAGAACTACTTTAAATTCTAGCTACTTCAGACATGTACAAACATGAGGAGGCTTTGTTTAAATGCTGTGAAAAAAATATTTTCAATGCTCAGTTTAATAGCTGGCCTGAGGGGCACTCATATGATTTTCAATGACAAACCCCCAAGCCACATTTTTTTTTCTTTCCTATTCATGCTATCCACTCATTGTCAGCTGATGACTCTCATTACATCTATAAACTGTGAAACCACAATCGTGGGAATTACAGCTCTTTGAAGGGAGCAGGATCTTTTGGCTATGTTCCATCATTTTTTTTTTTTTTAGGTGGCATGGGTTATTGGGTTTATCTGCAAAATAATCACGAGGATAATAATGGGGTAAGATTTCAATCAAATGTATGAAACATGTTATGTAAATAAAGTTGCCTTGCCTTGAATGCAATTCATGCAACACTCAACTGGCACAATAAAAACAAGTATACTGTACGAAAAAAAAAAGAAAGAAAGAAAACGTCTCTCACTAAGTACAACTGGGTTCCCTTCTTTGTACCAAAGAGCCGTTTAAAAGAATCGGATCGTTCGCAAAACGTAACGTCGCTTGTATGAATGACATTGGTGTCCATCTGAACGGCGCTGATATGACTGTAATGTTTGGGACTTCATCCAATAACACAAGGCGGAGTATCACTCTCTTCCTGGAAGACAGCCAGTGGAGGCCCATCAACAGATCGGCCATTGAAAGGCCATGAGCCAGTTAATGTCAACAACACTGAGCTGTGTGAGGCTGAACAGACTTCCTACTAGCACCCTCCTCCACCTCCCTCTCTCCCGTTTTCCTCACTCGCCTTATATTCCCCACTGCATCTACCACCATCACACACACACACACACACACACACACACACACACACACACACACACACACACACACACACACACACACACACACACACACACACACACACACACACACACACACCTGTGCCGCCCTTTATCTCTCCTTGTACTCATTGTTTCTTGTCATCACATCGGTCTCTCTCATCCCGTCTCTCCTTCAGCACCTCATTCCCATTTCCACCTCCTGTGTACTCTTGGCTCACCAATCGTTAGCATCATCAACCACACTGTGTGTGTGTGTGTGTGTGTGTGTGTATGTGTGTGTGTGTGTGTGTGCTTTATGGGAAGAGGGAGAGGTTTGGAGGAAGAAGACATCATTGATAAGTTTGTTGTTCCTGTCAATGTTCCCACAGTCCACGCTGCGGAGAGGGGTGGGGACGGAAAATGTACTTCGACCAGACACGCACACGCTGCACAACGCACGAAAACCTTGAGCAACCCTAACAGACACTGACTTTCTCTGTGGGGTGTGGGGGGGGATTCAGTATGTGGCAGATACCTCCTGTCATTGACTATAAAATCAAATGCAGAGCTGGCTGTGATATTTCTGTCCCCTGGCTCAGCAGAGGTATTGGCAAACACTCTGAATTGGCAGTTTGCTGCTTCGCTTCGTTATTTCCAGAATCAGCTAGTAATTTCGAGTGGCGACCAAACAAAACAGTGAACACACGGACGATGAGCTATTCTAAATACAGTGTGGACAATAAAAAAACAGGCTTACACCTCCACCACTACTTTGTTTACCCCTTAACTTTGAATGTTACTAATCAAATCGGACCAAAATGTCATCAGTGGCTTTGCTATGGAGCTTTTGTGCCCTGTTTTTACTGATTTTATTATTGCTCCAAAAATCTACCTGAAGAGATGATTTAACACAGATTGAACTCTCTGTAATGAGGCGTGTTGTTTAAAAAGATGAAGATGAACGGATCTGAAGCTATGGCTCTGATGCTGCCTTTGCCTCTTCTCGACAGGTGGATGTGTTTGCCTGGCTTAGGGCCACTGCTGTGTAAACTGTGCTCAAATAAATAACTAAAAATGAACACATCTCAGAAGCAACTGTAAGAATGTCCAAAGAGACACACTTGTATTTCTGGAGCTTGCATCACTCCTTTGATACTGTGCTAGTCAGCTGCACTCAAGGAAAACGTCAGTAACTCTACAGTGACGTAAAATCAATCAGCATGATTGGGAGTGATGGGATAACAGGGTCAGGGTAAGTTGCCCCCCTCCCCTTTTGCATTTGGTGGGTGTTTTGTATTTAACCATACTATTTCTGCACAATGAGTATGCATCTTTTTCCGAGTGGTCACAGTGGACTTAATCACCTGACCCAATATGGGTTATTTATCAGCAAATCATTTTAACATTGAGCTACACAGAAAAGGATGATTAGATTAGAGAAACTGAAACATGTCTTTATGAAGTATCAGAGGACAAAAAGAAACAGCCAATAACATCCAGCACGGCAATGTCAATCCCTCGTTGACCATGAACAACGTCAAAGTCTGCGATCAAAGAATTGCAAGTTGCTTGGCAACAGCTACACGCAAGGAGATAATGTTGAAAATTCACCACAAGCAAATCTGGAGCAAACAAATGAAGTCTGGCTTCAGGTGGTTGGCTCTGAAACATGTGGCAGCTCTCTCTTTGGTTTGATCGACTGCTACTCTGTGACACACCAGCACATCCGTGACTGCCTCTAAGGTTCACCTTTTTTTTTTTTAAATGTTAACATGTGCATGTGATATTCAAAATGCAACCAATGAGTGCTTTCCCATAAGGGTGGGGTCTTAAAAGATGACTTGACCATGTGTTAAGGTTTTATGAAGGGTTTTTACAAGAGCAAGTACAGTATATTAAATGAACACTACACAATGAGCCAGTACGATACCAAAAGGATGGGTATATAAACCGGACAAAACCAATGTGAGTAACCAGCAAACATCCAGTTAAACAACAGTATATACTGTCACTATAGTGGTGTTTGGTCTATGCCAAGTCCTTCAGCATGTACGGGGATGATGAAAACCAGGTTAAGGTCATTTCATTATCTAGGTTAAAGTGATGCAGAGGAGGAGGAGGAGCACAGAGAGAGAGAGAGAGAGAGAGAGAGAGAGAGAGAGAGAGAGAGAGAAATAGACACTACTGCAGCAAGCAGTCTGGTCCACTAACCTCCTCTGGATGTCTCTCTCCTTCAGGAGAGGAGGGTGCAGTATCCTGTGTCCTCACCACTTTAAAGCCAATCAGTGTAATTACAGTCTCGGTCTCTGTTAACCAGCGCACACACAAAGAAGCAACACACACACACACACACACACACACAGCTAACTAACAGCACCATAAATATGCAAAAAAAAAAAGTCCGACATACACGCGCACGCACGCACACACACACATACACGCACGCCCTCCACTTGATTTTACTTTTCTCCAGAAACTTCAGTTAAAATACATTTGTGTTATGTTTTGACCATTAGCCTACTTTTGTTTGAATTCAATCTACCTGCGTGAGGAAAGTAGCAAAAGCGCTGATCCCCCAGAGCTCCCTAAGACCGAGTAACGTAAACGGCTAATATAACCGGGATTAGGTTTAACGGTGGAGGCGAAACCGACCTGCTGACCGTTACTTCTTCTTCTTCTTCTTCTTCTTCTTCTTTGTCTTCTTTTTTTCCCCTTAACGTTCCCCTCGAGAAAAGAAGCGGTGTGGACGCGGCGGCCGGCGGGACGTCAGAGAAACAAACGGAGAGGAGAAGTAGGCTAGAGGACCGGATGCTCGTGTGCTCCCAACAGCTGTAACGGTAACGGCAGGCTCTGACTGGGATGACATTGAGCTCCTTTTACGCGCCAGCTTTGCCAACCGGCGGTCCCTCCTCCCTATCCTCTTCTTCTTCTCTCCCCTTCACTCCTCTCTCTCTCTCTCTCTCTCTCTCTCTCTCTCTATTTCTTTCTTTTTTTTTTTTTTAGGCACGCGCGCTGAATAATGCAGGGCTCGCGAGGTCCCGGGAGTGTTTTCTGTCCCGTTCCAGAGACAATCAGAGAGCGAGCCGCCAGCGCGAGCTCCAGCCAAGCACAATGAGGCCGACCCGGACGGATCAGGTTACCAGTACTGCCTTTCATTCATTTATTCAGCTGCAAAACAATCTGACTGCAGCCCAGCCGGGGGCGGCACCCCCCATTCTTCTGTACCCTTCCCTGTCTCCCCACCTCCCTGTCTCCCCACCTCTCTGTCTCCCCACCTCCCTGTCTCCCCACCTCCCTGTCTCCCCACCTCTCTGTCTCCCCACCTCCAGCTCTACCTCCCCTTAGTCAAATGTGCTCAGGTGGCATTTTTAGAGAAACAACAAAGTCAGAACACTCCAGAACAGGCGGCGGTGGTGGTAACTAAGTAAGCTAACCTACACATTTACTTCAGTAGCCTACTCTATTGCACAGTACAATTAACTAGTAGCCTACATTTATTTTAAATGAAAAAAAGTATATTTATATTTATGCCACTTCCTGCTGCTCCACTACATATAAAGGGGTACGATTTTACACAAAAAGTCCAGTTCACTATCAACTTGCATCATGGGAAGTGTAGGATCCAATGTTTTGGGGGTGTGACTCATGGGGCTAAAAGTCAGATACCTCTGCCTCTGCTGCACATATTCTGATCATTTCATTGTTTAATCTAGTCTTCCTCAAGGCCCACAGCTTTATGGAAGTGTGATACTAAATTGCTAGAGTATTATTAAATTAAATTTACTGAGTGCAATAAACATACAATGGCTAGCTATAAAATATTATAGAGACACTGTAGCGTGACATGTCAGCACACTGCAAAACAACTATGCACCTGTAGAAAGGAAAAAATGTGACTGAAGCCCCCCCCCCCAGCAGATGTAATTCAAAGTCTGGCAGAAGAATGATGCAAACACGTTAGCACTAACCTCTGCTCCAAATACTTAATTGATTTTTGATTATTGTCGATGTTGCTAAGGGGCACTAAGCTATCTGACATGATGGAGCACTATGCTCGCCTTTTTTTTTCAGGAATTCAAGGGGGATTTAATTTCCTGATGTGCCCACTTTCCCTAAAGCTATATGTACATATTTTGAAATGATCAGCCTGAATTTCATCAACTCTAACAATGCACTATGGCAAGACTTGATCTGGCACAGATGTTTCCAGTTGAGAAGAACTCACAGATCTTACCTGACCACATTCTCTTATCACATTATGGTTGTTTTGTTCTTACTATGATTTGTGTATCATCTTTTTTTTTTCATCTCTGCTAAAATGTTTATAAAAAAAAAATAAAAAAACAGACCAGTCTGACACAACCTCATAAAGTAGACAAACAGTAAAAAAAAAAAAATAATAACGGAAATTGTTGCTTGGAAGCCTGTAATCCCATGTAAAAGGTGTAAAACAGTCTCCTAACCGCATAACAGTATCAGGGAAGGTTTCCTGGCCGGTAGTGAACTGGTGTAGCCCCTAACTCTTTTGATGTCAAACCAAGCTTTCTGACAAAATGTGTGAGTACAATTATATGTGCAGAATATCTGTAGAAACACTCATCCTGCCGATAATTGTTACTTTCTACAAAGTAGTTATGGATTCAAGTAATTGCACCGTTACATAAAAACACACTCAAACGGGCAGAGACTACTCACCATGGCGGTGTGAGGATGCCTGGTTGGCACTGAAGCTTGAAAACCATTTGCTGTTGTCGTGGTAATCGCCGGTGTTTGGCCGTAGCCTATGATAAAACAAAATTTGAGTTATTGTTACCATTTATATCTTTGATTATCATCTTCTTTCATAATCATTTGTACCCGTGGGTGACCTTTTTGGCAAGCGACATGCAGCTGACCTGTAAATATGATTATATTAACATGCTTTTGTGGTGGATTGTAAATCAGTGAACTGCTAGCATCTGTTATTCAAGTCAAAAATATTATAATTGTGAGATTTTGTAATGCAACTGTGCTTGCTTGACATATATAATAAATCTATTTGTTTCTGGCTGTACTTTTATCTTGACTCTGTTCTTTGCTGCTTGAGTGACCCAGTTCTACCTCGAGGAGTCCTGTTCATCTGGTTCCATATATCATCACTTATCAACCTGAACCTCCTGATACCCACACTCACTGGGACTGAAGTAATAACACTGCTGTTAGAGTACAAAATATCAACATGAATACTTATACTTAATATGCTTCAGCTACTCCCATCACCACTGCTACTGCTGCTGCGCTGCTACTGCCGCCGCAACTGCAACGACTCCTGCAACTGTAGTAGTTTTTGCTGTCACGGTATAGCAGCAACTGTGGTAGTAGTGGCCAGTGATAGAAAAGTAACTCAGTACATGTACTCTTATAATACTGTGCTTAAATGTACAGTATTTTAAGGTACATTTACTTTGCTTCTGTATTTACATTTTATGCTGCTTTACACTTCAACTATACTACATTTCAGAGGCAAATACTGTACTTTTTACTCCATTATGTATTTGACAGCTATAATAACCACTTTGTAGTTTACTATTTAATATACAAAATATATAATTTTATAGAGTACAGATGAAACTACCCACTATTAAAATCTTGCTTAAACATTAACGCATGATAATTATGCATATACCATAATATAACACTGACGTTTTCTTATAATGCTTATTTTTAAGTAGTATTTTATACGTGTTATTACTTTTAAAGGATCTGAATAGTTCTAGGAATAGGAATAGAAGTTACAGTATTGGCAATGGTAGTATAGAAGTAGTATTAGTAGGATCAGCAGCGGTAGTAGTGTATTACAATTACTCCCAGGAAAATGAGACCCAGTGTATGTTGTTATTCAGGTCCACTGTACATCTAATAATTCAGCTGACATATCTGGTTGCACCTTCATTTCGTACCTCATCATTTTTGCTTTAAATTGTTTGTGCTATTGTCTGTATGTAGAGTTAGAGTTAAAGGAGTAAACCACAAATCATGTGCAATGTTACAAATCCCAGTTCAGTCAGTGCTGTGAGTTACTGTGCATGCGGCCTAGAGCACTCCAAGTCACAATGTTATAATGCATGCTTACAGTGATACATATTTTCCACTGTTGTGTCGATTATCATCCTGTCATGTGTGTGTGTGTGTGCGCGTGCGTGCGTGCGTGTGTGACTGTGTAACAGTTATCTGCAGTCGTGTTTTCTGTGAAAGACAGCAGGCCGCCATTGTCTTAAGATAAATCGATTAGTGCTCATTTTCACGGAAATCACATCCTATGTGCAGGAAGGAGTGTGTGCACGTGTGTTAGTCCTGTTTCTCATCATGACGTATGGAATACAATCATGTATCACCTTGTATAATGTCCTCTTGGGGGAAGTGTGCGTCATGTTTTGTGTTGCTGCCCTCTCCAGATCATGCGTGTTTTAAAGGGAAATGATAACACCCGGTCCGTCATCCGAGATAGACGCACATTATCAACGGAAGGGTGAGACTGTACTGCTCTCTGTATCTGTGGTTTCAGAAGATGTTCATGTCCTGATATAAAGTCCATAGTGTATGGTATGTACAGTACACTATAAATGTTAACCTTGAAAGTGTCCATGAACAGGACTCTGTGTTCATGCAGTGTGCTTTTAAATGAGTGGGAGTCTCACGCGGTACATGTTTAGTGTTTAGTGAGGTAGGCATATTGCTTTTCTTTGTTGTCCTCTCTCTTCATTGCTGTGGTGTTATCAGTTTTATTATTAGGTTGCTCCTGCAAACTAGGGCATTGGGGTATCTAGACTGATCCGCTATCTATTTATCTAACTGTTTAGCTACCTATCTTCTAAAACACTTACACCTTTTTACCCTCCTATGCTCCTACCCACTCTGTATTTTTTGCAGTGTGTTTAGGCCACAGACACAGTATGAGTCCCTACAGGAATGTTGCAGTAATATTAGAGACATTTTTCATGAGCAGTGGCCATAGTCATACTGAAAGAGAGAGCTTATATTAAAACTCTGCACTGCATTCCAGTACTTATACAGCCATCCTTTATTTATTATTATTTTTATATTTCTAGTAGAAACAGACTGATACTGTACCATGTTGCAGTTGAGCTGTTTTAAGAGTTAACCTACTAACATAAACAATTTAAAGTTTCAGGCTATAATCCCATTCTCAGAGCATCTCACAGTGAGTGTGCGGCTCCAGGCACAGAGCCTTGCACCTCAGTGTTCAGCCAAATTTTTCAAATTCATGGACATATTTATTTATTTTTTGGGCATTTTTAGGCCTTTATTGACTGGACAGATGAAGACACGAAAGGGGAGAGAGAGGAGGGAATGACATGCAGCAAAGGGCCGCAGGTCAGAGTTGAAACCCGGACGTGTCGAGGAGTAAACCTCTATACACGGGCGCCTGCTCTACCAACTGAGCTACCCAGGCGCCCTAGCTTTGTTTTTTTTTTATAATTTTTTGGGCTTTTCCACCTTTATTTGACAGGACAGCTAGGTGAGAAAGGGCAGAGAGAGAGAGGGGGAAAACATGCAGGAAATCGTTACCGGTCGGATTCGAACCCTGGACCTCTGCGTCGATGCATAAACCTCCAAGTATACGTGCGCCTGTTCTACCCACTGAGCCAACCTGGCCACTTATTTGGCTTTTTTTTGTCAAGCATTTATTGCATTATGCGCTATTTCAATCTAGTAAATATTCGGAGGTACTCAGAATAAAGAAGGTCTTACTCAGTAAATGAAAGCCGTAGTTATGTAACTTCCAACTTGCTATGACAGGGGCTTTAGTCTTGCTCTAGTTTGTTTGTTGGCTTGACTGGGCTTAAGTAAATGAGACTTAAAAGTTGTATTTATTATATTGGGCATAAACACAAAGTTGTATGAGCTGATATTTCATTTGTGAATCTGTGGTGCGACTTTGAAAAATAGTGATTGATAACCTGACTGCATTTTTGTCCTATGTGACCTTTGAAAACACTCTGGACAAAATATTCCCTTCTTTTAAGTGTAAAATAATGTGTGTGTGAATGTCTGTGTTTGTTAGTGGCAGTGGGTATTATAACAGATAGGGGGTGCAGTAAGGATAGCTTGTGATCTGTTTGTCAGCAGCCAATGACAAAGTGAATGTTAGAGACAGATGGAAAGAACAACAAGCAAGAGACGGCAGGAGGGCACTGGAGAAACTCAGCTTTATTGACCAAAGAGAGAGGATACAGACATCAGAAAGAGAGATAGAGAGTATGAGAGAGAATGAGAATGTGACAGTGTGAGTTGTCATACCCATAGAGAGAGAGAGAGAGAGAGAGAAAGAGAAAAAGAGAGAGAGAGAGAGAGAGAGAGAGAAAGAGAAAAAGAGAGAGAGAGAGAGAGAGAGAAGTGTGAACAATAGAAAATGGCTCCTTTTTTGTTTTAACAGTCCATACAACCGTGAGGGCAAGCAGACAAGAAAAAAGAGAGACCCCTACAGAGTCAGAGGAGTACTGCAGGCGTGGCAGTGGGGCTGGTAAACTCAACAAGTCTGTTGTTCATGTACAGCTCCTTGCATTACATCGAAAACACGCACACACAAACCCACACAGGCTAACTGGATTGGTCAAGCTCCATTAACTTGAACTCAGCCTTACTTTTTTTTTTTTTTCCTTTCTTCTTCTTCTTCCTTTTTTAATAGTTTTGAGATTGTGATTGTATTTCGTTTTGTAGGTAAAAAGTTAAGTGCTTCTTTGCTTCGTTGCACATCATGTGTGCGTTACACCTTGGGGAATCTAACACTACACTTTTGAGGATACACTTCTCTGCTTAGCCTCCTCAATCTTTAAAACCAAACAGTCATGCAATGAATATGTTTTGGCAGATCTGGGACACCGAACAGGACCTTAATAATTGTCCCCAGCATACACAGGCCTTGCAGTCTGCAAATAAACTTAGAGAGGGAAAATAACTGCGACAAGCTGCTCTGAAGGACCATCTTGGCATTTTTTTTCCCCCATGAGATCTGTTGTGCTAAATTTGAACCACGAGAACAGACATGGTGAAAAGCATAATGTGAATTTGCTAAAAAAAAAAATATGTTTTTGTCTGTAAAATTGTTATTTTGCTGATGAAATTCGACCATTACTAGCTTTGATTAAAACACATTTTTAATGATCTATCTTAAGCAAATCAAGTCAATCAGATTTTAATGTTTGCTTAAATGAATGGAAACCGATGGCTGCCTTGGGGGGAATCACTGTAGAAACGTGCAGTATGCTTTTGGAAAAAGGTCAGCAATAATGTTAATCGAATGGTTTATAGTTATTAGGCTACCATGCAAATCCAATGGTTATGTTAAGATCCTGCCTCTGCACAATGTTTTAAGATCCTCAGATGCCTTCGTGGCCAACCGTAACACATCTGGGGAAGGATAGCAGCCGCCAAAAGTTCAGAGAAGGTGGTGGTGGTCAGAAGAGGGGAACACGTTGTGTGGGGTTAATTGTGAGATTACACACAGCAAAGCAGTGAAGGTAAGAGAATGAAAATATACAAAGCTCGCGCTTGTAAACACATACAGTCGTCATATGGCATCGTAGGACATCGGAACAATGTCTAGTACCCATAATAATCTGAATTATCTCTAGATCTCTATATAGATGTGGAAAATAAAATAATCACTAAATAGAATATAGAGCATATTTACATTCTTTATCTACACAGGAAACTAGACCCCCGGCGGGCCTGGTGGTGGCCAATCACACAGCCAGCTGGACTGACTGACAGCAGCAGTGGCCTATCACACTAAAGCATGTTGTGTTTGAAGGCCGACATACAGTTTCTGTACCGACAGGACAGTTCAGAGGTGGGATTGTATAGCTTTGCACAGAGCCATGTAAGGAGAAAATGGATCTATCCAGAGACCTTTCAATGCTGGAAATATGCTATTTGTTGCCAACAAATCATTCTTTTTATAAGTATTATCAGAGTTAGTACACAGTGCATAGAAATATGTTATGTTCTCTACTCTATGGCCAGGACCAGAAAAGCAATCAAACACATGGCTGAAGTACTGCACACTGGAAAAAGGTTGTTGAGGCTCTTCAGGTCACTGTCACCTTTTTTTCCGTTTTAGTTGTCCATGATGCGAATATTTGTTGTTGTTGATGTGAATAAATTATAGTAAGAGCCAGGTTGGATTTGAGCCAGGGACATCATGGCCACATCACATGCACCTGAGCCACATAAAGAACACGAAATTGCATTATTTGGATATGAGGAGCCTCTCTAACCTCTTTGTAAATGTGCCAGCGTCTTCCACAATCCCATATCTGTCCCATATACTGTAACTTTATTGATCTTAATCTAACAACAGTTATGTCTCTGCAGCGTACAATGGCAAAGTTTAGTCACTAACTCTCCAAAAATCTATTCACCAGATGCCTATTGAGCACCACAAATCTTTCTATTCCACGTAACATCAAAGACACTTGAAATGAAGCAAAAATCTTTCCAGAGCATCCATTATCATTCAGCAGAATGAGGATGAGAACTGCTTTTTAGGGCTTTTTCTGAAAAATCAGTGATGTTTTAATGACATCCAGGCCACATTATTTGCAGCACCCTTGTAAACGAGGGCCTGGTTGGTGACTACAGCGTGAGCTGGCAGTGTTTTCAGTCTCTTTGAATTGTAAAGAGTATAATGGATCTCTGGTGGCATTCTGCAGCAGTGAAGTGAATTTAGTGGACAAAGAGATGAAGATGAATTGCACATCATCTTTCTTTATAAGCTCATTTAAGCACAGCTGTGATAATTTAGTAAAATGGTAGTGCTTGTCAATGTTCATTATTCAAAAATGTGTGCCCTGCTGTTAGTGGTAGTAACCCATGTTTGTTTCCATAGATGGAAATACATGGTCCTGGGGGGGGGGGAGTGTTTACATGGGGTTGGGTTGGGGTTGTTTTACGGTTTTTGACTGGGGGAGGGGGTTTTTTTTTTTTTTTTGATGTGGGGGGGGGGGGGGGGGGGCGCTTCCTTTTTTTTGGGGGGGTTTTAGGAGATACTACAATAGGAGGAAATGGCCTCAGCAGTGGAATAGCTGGAGTTAATGGACTAAACGAGAGCGAAAAAGAGAGATAAGGAGATATAGAGAGTCCTGTTACTACTAACTACAGTGTCAAAAACCTCAGTTTCCCACGGAAACAGTCGTCCCAACAATTCCATGGCCATTCAAAGTTCAAAACAAAAGAAGAAGAAAAAAAAAAAAGTTCAGATAACAACGGCAAACTGAAACAAAAGCCTAATAGAAACTTCTAATTATGTCAAATTTTTTTTGTTAGGACTATCAATGTGAAAGAATGAAGAGGCACATAAAGAAACCAAGGCAATGAGTACCCTCCTCTCCCCCCTGGTCAGAGAGAGTCGGTACAAGGAATGGGGAGGGGGTTGTTTGAGTTTGTGGGTTGGGTGTGCGGTTGTTTGTGTGTGTCTGTGTATGTATGGAGACAACAGGAAAGAATCTGTCAAGCAGGGGGGAGGGGGGGTGGGGGGCGAGAGAAAGAGAAGTGGGAGGTGACAGGATAGAGAGATTTGAATAAAAATGACTGAGACCGTGTCCGTCTTTTTTGAATGTCGTACAAACTGGCTTATTAAAGGGCGATGATCTGGTTGATCGTCCAGATCTATTGTGTGGTTAGACAGCATGGCACTGTGACTGATTGTCCGTAAAGTCTTATTGGCCACTGAGAGAAGTTTTATATTACCTGGTTTAGGCTGTTTGCCAACAACAACAATGTTCACCCTCTGAATGTCTGTTTTTACCAATAATATAGCAGCGTGACAACAGCTTCATTCTGGCTTGATTTGAATGTAAGGTGTCTGAGGAGACAGGAGGTGTGAAGCCAGAGCCTCCATGTTGACAGAGAGGGGCAACGAAAGAGCAGAGATGTGGAGGTAATAACGTAACTGAGGCAAAAGTCAAAAGTCAGACAAGAGCGTGTGTGCGTGCATGTGTGTGCCAGCCGATCAGAGTCCAGAGGAGGAGGAGGAGGAGGAAGAGGAAGAGGAGGGCGGGGCTTCTGTTAGTAACCATCCAGAGACAGGGGAGAAGAGAGGGGTGTTGTGGGTAATAATAAAAGGGCGGAAGAGGGAGAAGATTCAGTCACATGAGGATGCAGCACTCGCAGCGTTTCCTCTTGTCTGTACCTGTGGCGGGGGTGAGGCCGGGCGGGGGGGGCGCATTGGCGTCGGGGTTGGCGGGGGGCGAGGAGGTGCTGTCGGGCTCACGGCCGTCGGATGACAGTTCCGTGCTGACGGCCTCGGACGTGGCCGGCCGCCCTGACACGAGGTCGGCCGCCGTGCCGTCGATGATGGACATGTCGGTGACCGTCTTCTCCCTCAGCGACTTCTCGTCGTCTTCGTCGATCAGAACCACCTCGGCCTTCACCGCGCCGTCGAAACCTAGCAGCCGCCTGCTCTCGCTCGTGTCCTCAACGTCCTGGTAGCCGAGGAACACCATGGTGACCGGGTGCTCAGCGCTGGCCTCGGGTTGGGAGGTGAGCTCGCCGCCCGGGTGGGCCGAGGAGCCGGGCTGGGTTGTGATTGGAGCAGAGGGGGGGATCATGCCAAGCCGGGTCTCCCTCTGGAGGGTGACCTGGGCTGGCGGGCTTGAAGGAATGGATGGCGGGGCGCAGGAGGGTGGAGACAGATCGTCAACATCTGCTGGGGACACATAAGCCTGCGGGGCGGCCGGGGTCACAGTCACGGCCACCTGACCCCGGCCGCCGTCTCCTCCTTGTACGGCAGGCCTGGCGGCCCGCTGGACCAGCTGGTCAACCTGCGCAGAGCTCCAACCATTCTCCAAGGTGCTGGTGGAAACGCCCCCGGAGGAAGTGACCTCGTAGACCACTTTTCTGCCATCGTCGTAGACTTTGATGCCGCGTGAGGCCGCATCCAGCGGGCTCACGCGGTTGGCGGACAGGATGCGCTGCTCGCCGGTCTGCGGGTCATGCTGAACGTTGATCTCCATGGCAAACATTGCTGTTAGGAGGGGAGGGAGGGAGGGGAGGGAGGGGAGTGACAGAGAGGAGAGACAGGGAGGAGGGAGGGGTTGATGCAGAAGGGATTGGGGTTTGAAGTAAAAGTGAAGGGGTGGGGAGGGAGCAGTGGAGGAGGTGGGGGGTGTTGGGAGGAAAAAGTGGAGGGAGTGAAGCATGAGGATGGGGACACAGTGTTCTCTGATAAACTAATACCTGCCACTGCAATATATGTTTCTTATTCTAACTGCTTTATATCAAATTAGTCAAAACACAAACATTACCTCAACTTTATCCTTTAGAGGTGCAAACCACAGATGCAGGTTAGTGAAAAAGAAATACAAATAAAAATACCTAACTTTCCCTCAACGTGTCTAATCTACTTAAGTGAGGACAAGTATACTGTAAATGGTACTATCTAGTAAACCACAGGAATGGTGTGCAATTAAGTCGCTTAAAGGACAATTCCGGCGCAAAATGAACCTAATAATGTTAATAACACATGATTACCGAGTCGACCATTCTCTGCGATATGTTTTCACGCTAATCAAATGTGTCTCTAGCTTGAAACAAGATAGCGCAAAACGCTGATTAGCTTATAAAGCTATTCGTCGGGGCATGGGTAAAGTAAAAAGAAGTCGCTATTTCTAAACCACTAACAAGGCTCAAAATAGCACCACACTTCAACGAACGCCGTGCAACCAGTAACCAGTAACACAGCTCAAGCACGGCGTTCGTCGTTCGACTGGTCATGACTGTTTTCCCAAGATGGCGCCTGCTTTTATATGTGAACGCTACTGTCTTTATAATCTATTTTTTTAATAAACTGTATGTACACTTACAAAGTTCTCAATGCTTCTGTTTACATGTAGGGACCCTCATTATGCTAACGTTGAAGTGTGCTGCTATTTTGAGCCTTGTTAGTGGTATAAAATAGCGACTTACCATCTGCCCCGAAAGCTAGCGTTAGCAGCTAACCACCGGTTTGCTGTAGCTTGTTTAAAGCTAGAAACGCATTCGATTAGCATGAAAACAGATCCCAGAGAAACAATCGACTCTGTAATGATGTGTTATTAACCCCTAGGTTCATTTTGCGCCGGAATTCTCCTTTAAGACTATAAAATATCTAGCAAGTTATATTAGCGAAGTACTGCCTTCTTTAAAGACTCCCACTGACTTGGGAAATGTCAAGAACAATATTTCACCATTAGTCCTCACACTCTTGAAAAAAAACAAAACGCTTCATAGTGATTATAAAAAAAAACAATTGCATCTGCAGTAAAGTATAATTTCAGTTAATTTTGCAGAGTAAATATTAAGTAAATGATAATAATTATACATGAGGTTTAGTTCTGTTCTTATGCTTCATGTAAAAAGCTTTATCTTATCTGAGCTTTTATTTTGTAGAGCTATTCCTGCACCGCAAAGTCAGCACCACTAAATACAATGAAACCAACATGTAAGTACTTAGTATCAACTAAAGTATCAAAGAAACTATTTGTTTATACTATTGGTATAACTAAGAGTGTAATACAAATATTAAGAGTAAGAGAACTATTACTAATCCCAAACCCACTAGTATCAAAACTTAAGCTAATAATGATTAACCTAGTCTACAACTAAAAATATATTGTTCCAATAATTCTATTATTATTCTATACTATTAGACTAAAAGTAATGCAAATTAATTTATACATTTGATTCTTTTGAGTCTTGTCAAAAGTTATTACTAACATGAACTTGGAGACAGCACACATTCTCCAAAGTCAATTCAAATATTGATCTAATGCCTGATGTGCGTTCAGTATACAGTATGGATACACACTGGTTGAGTGTGTGTCATTAGAACATCAGTTAAAGTCCACATGAGATATGACTCAAATTATGTGAACGTGTGTGTATGTGTGCCTGTCCACCCTCCATGTGCGCGCGAGTTAGTCCTGCTTATAATCCAACTTGGCTGCCGCCCAAAATCTTCCTGTCCTCCCTCCCTCCCTCCCTCTTTCTTCTCTTCTTTCCCCTCCCTCCCCCTCCCCCTCCTCTCCTCTCCTCCCCCTTTCTTACCAGGTCTTGGTATGGCGTGCTCTCCGCAGGCAGGTTGGCCAGTCCTGGGCTGCGTGGCCAGGACAAGGTGGTGTGGATCGGGGTCTGTGCAGTCCGAGAGAGGGGCGGACATGCAGCTGGTGGCATCTAGTGAGCAGGAGCACAGGGGAGGAAATGACACATGGTCAGAGGAACGTTAGAGGCCGTGAGGGACAGCCACAAACACACTTGTACACACTCACTCACCAGGCGCATGCCGATACACACGCACACGCATGCTGAGTACTTTACACACCCACACCCACACCCTGACACAAACACACACACACACACATTCAGCCTAGCCCCCCAACAGGAAAACTAACCACACCCCTGAGTGACCCTGCCCGCCCCTATCACACACACACACGCACACACACACACACACACACACACACACACACACACACACACACACACACACACACACACACAAACACACACACACACACACACACACACACACACACACACACACACACACACACCATCTAATTCTCCTCATCGTTCTGTTTCTGTGTCCACGGCAACTGTAGCACCTCTGAGGTTCAGTGCTTATGCAGCAGAAGTGTGTGTGTGTGTGTGTGTGTTTGTGTGTGTGATTGCAGGAACAAAGCTTTCGGGGCTTACAGGGATTGTTGGTGAATAGGGGGATAAAGTCATTGACTGCAGGCTGCAGAGTCATGGCCTTGTGTGTGTGTGAGCTTCAATAGTCCCGCTAAGCCGGGTTCTGTGTGTGGGTGTAAATGTGCCTTTTTTTCGGTGCGTGTGTGTGTTTGTGTGCAGGTATATATATGTCTACGTGTGTGTCCATGGGTATGGCTGAGTGTGTTTCAGGAGTGTGCTCTGGCCTGCATCCCTCCTGCCTCAGCGAGACTATTATTCCCACACACACACACACACGCACGCATGCACGCACACACACACACACACACACACACACACACACACACACACACACACACACACACACACACACACACACACAAACACACACACACATAAAAAAAGGGAAAGAGAGGGACCCCACTGCTAGGAAACAACAATAAGTCAGAGGAGTGTGTGTGTGTGTGTGTGTGTGTGTGTGTGTGTGTGTGTGTGTGTGTGTGTGTGTGCGTACACTTCCATCCTGGGTCATCAGACTCTGAAAGACAGACAGGAGACAATCCAAATGAGCAATAGCAGAGGGATATTTTTGGGGATATTTTGAAAAATAGTCATGATTGAAGGCTTTATGTAATATAGAAATATTATTTGTATATGTACGGAACATTTTTGATAAAATCATATTTGTTCCTTGCAAAGCATTTAAAACCAACATGTGTTTCTACCTTTTCTTGTTTACCACCATCATCATCTTTGTTCAATTCTTTAGAGAATAAGCTAGACTAGATACAGTATTCTGTCACTACTTCTATATAACCACTTATGTTTCAAAAGCAAATTTCTTTAGTGCTGCCCCCTTCAACATTCAATATTTGCAGCAAGATGACTGCAAAGTGCATTTTTAATCATTGTTTTACAGTGCAATTAATGAGTAACTGTTTTGAGTAACCTAATTCATCTCATTTATAGCTAGCACACTCGTGTTTTTAATCACTTTTTCTTTATTTGCGCTCACAAAAGACAATTAATGTGTGTTAAAAGCTCATACAAGGTTCTCCAACTGTTCATGTTCTTATACCTTCTGCAGGTCTTCTATCGAGCGCTCCGTCTCTTTCAGACGTTCCCGTAGAACCTGCTCTTTGGCTGATATCTGAGACTCTTCATTCTCCAGTGTACCGATTTCAGACTCCAGCCTGAAAAATACAAGGGGGGACATTTCCTCTCATTATATTAGAAAAGTAGTTGGTTCCCATTTACAGAAAAAAAGAGCTCTGGAAATTACTGCTTGAAGGTTAATATTAGGAATTCTCAAATAAGCTGAAAAAAAGGATATGGATTGCTTCCCAATAATAACCACATTGCATTTACACTTAGTACTTTGATACATCTACGGTTAGCATGCAAACCAGTTGCTGTGATGATGCTTTGGGATGTTGCTTGCAGAGGGAGCGATGCATTTGGACTGTTCATTATAACATTTGGTTAAAATGTGTCTCAGCGGTCAGATTTCAGTCTCTTCTCAGTGTCTCCTGGGTGTATTCACACCAGTCTTTTCAAGTGGATAAATCTGATCTGGATATAATCCAGATGCTCCAAACACATGAAATGACCAGACAGAGAAGGTGGGGGAAATCAGCAACTAAAATGGACAACTATCTGAGTGAGGTATTTGGGAAATTGCAAATTACAAATGCTTTTAGAGGTCAGAAATAAATAAAATAAAAGTCCTATTTTAACATTTGCTGATGCAACATCACTTTTAGTTTTTTAAAAGTTTTAAAAGTTAATTATAAAAATCCAGTAGAATGTGGCATGTATGGCAATAAATCTCAGTCATCCTGTATAGTTATCCTGCTCGAGTTGTTCATGAAGATTAGTCTGACACGGAGGCCTTGTAGAGTGTAAGTAATCACCTTAATCCTGAGCTGAATTGAGTGTGATTTCAAGCAGTCAGCCCGATTTTACACCAGCACGCAAGATACAACAATGTCCATACAACCAGTTCTTCTGTCGAGGACAGTCTTAAGACATCATTAACATTCGCGAAACTGCCCCTAAATTAGGCCTATGCGCACAAACACACGCACACGCACACACGCACACACACACACATACACACGCGCACACACACACACACACACACACACACACACACACACACACACACACACACACACACACACACACACACACACACACACACACACACACACACACACACACACACACATTTTAATAGATGGATGTTGCAACAATTCTAGGAAGCAGTCTGGGAGGAGGACCAGGGTTGCTTCCTCACTCACTGCCAGCACTCACAATACTTCAGAATAAACTCCTCTGGGATGCAAGGAATTTGTGCGTCAGTGTCTGTGAGCATGTGCGTGTAAAAGAGATATTAATGTTCATACCGCAAACAGTCGTTCTTCCCACCGTATTCCAGAATCAAAAGGGTGAACAAGCACTAGAAGTGCAGTACACATTGTCCTGACTGCACCGTTTACCATTTGAGAGACATTTTATCCAAAGCAGTTAAGAGAAACATGAGCGCGTAGGTCGTTAGCGTGAACGGGCCAAGTTCAACCGTGAACAGGGAGCTGGCACTAACAAGATCAAAGATTGTGTCTTTAATGTTTGCCAGAAAACCTGGTGCTTTGGCTCTGATCGCTACAGGTTTGACGAAACAAATCCACAAAGTCTGCACTCATCACTTCACCATCTGCCAGTGTTCCTACTCAAGTTCATCTTCAGCAGGTTGAGGTTTGGACAGCTACCTGAACACTGTATACTGTGGCCCTAGAAATACTTGTTTTCAAAGCTTTGTTGACTGAGGACCCTTCTTCATTGGTATGCATGCCCTCAGAAACCTTAGCCAAATGGTATAAAATGGTTCATTTATTTACAGTAATCAGGTCATCTCTTGCAAGAGAGCCCTGGGGGCAGCAGAGCAGTAAGCATGCACACTAAGGAAGCTGTGGTGTACTGGGATGTTCCGCAGTATAAAATGTAAAAGCTCCGTTTTGTTTTTACAATACTTTGAACGTCAAAGGTCTTGAGGAAATTACTGGAATTGTTGGGGCATTGGAAATTATAGAGTGTGGTCTAGACCTACTCTATCTGTAAAGTGTCTCGAGATAACTCTTGTTATGATTTGACACTATAAATAAAACTGAATTGAATCAACAAGAAGTGACGTCACCCAACATCGCTTAGAGCACCTTAAATCTGACAGCTTTAGTTACTAGTTACTTTACAAATTAAGAGTTTTGCACACAAAACACACGTAGTTTATTAATTATTATTATTATTAATATTCTAAATTAAACTACCCAACAATATAACGGCCTACAAGTCCAGCTGAAATGATTAGACCATTAAACACACAACAGCTTGGATCGTTTCCGGTTTCTGAAATGTGAGGATTTTTCTGCATTGCGCACTTTTACTTTTAATACTTTAAGTACATTTTCCTGATGATGTTTCCATACTTTTACTTAAGTACCGTTTTCAATGCAGGACTTTTACTTGTAATAGAGTATTTGTTTTTACAGTGTGGTATTACTACTTTTACTCAAGTAAAGGATCTGCATACTTCTTCCACCAGTGGTTCAGAGTTACTTGAAATCAGAGGATTCAAGGGTCTGTGTATTCAAAAACAAAAGTGTATTGTCTCTTGCTACGCTAAGAATATAACAAATACAGCAACATGCAGGAAAACTAATTTAACCCCAATGTCAATTCTGAAGAGAGCCAGCATCTTATCAGAGTGTATTGTCCAGGTTAGACTGGACCTTGATAGCAGCTTGGCCACTTAATCATTCATTTTGTCATATCTATAGTATATTGTAGTAGGCAATTAAGTAAGTGAAAGTAACTTATTACAGCCATGATACTTATGATGATACTTTCAGCACCCTTACCTTTTCTTGAGTAACTTTAAAGTATTTTAATATCTGAATGTATCTTGTGGTCTGAGACACTGGTTATCTATAACTACAGTAATGCTGGACTGTACATTCTGTATTCAACTCTAGCCTTGCAGGTACAGTATGTGAAACAATTACCCAACCTTGGACTGAGTTGCAAGGACTGCACCACAATGTGTAATCAGTTCATGTAAGTAGACTACTTGAAATCTATTTGTAGACTAATCCAGACAAGACTTTCATACAGCAATGTAACGTGTGCAAAATTAGCTGAAGTAAACGCTTGACAACGATGATCGATTTGAAGAAAACAGCGTCAGCCGGCAAAAAGAAAAAGACAAGACAGGAGGAGAGATGAGAGGGACCAGAAGAAGGGCAGGCAGGTCTAAGGGCAAAGCAATCATTGGTTTTGATCATTTAATTATCAACCAATTTGCTTTGATGGAATAACTGCGATTAGCTGTGCTGGCGAGTTATAGCGCTGTGCTGCCTCGCTACATCAAGTATGTCAGACAAGTTTTGAGTATTAGGTGTTGCACACCTTGCAGGCCACAAGCATGTGTGGAAGAACTGAGTGGAACTGTGGACGTAAAGCAATGTATATCTTTCCAAAATATTAAGCTGTAGACTACATGAAGCTGATGTGTCTGAATGTACTTACTGTGATTATTGTGTTGATACTTTTAGCTAATCAATCTTCCAGTAAACAAAAAAATACTGACTTCTATGTGTATCATCACAGTAGCAGAGATGGGAAACGATCTGGAGTCGATGATGGTGAATGGTTTGCAGACAGTTATGAGACAGGAGTTAATGGCAGAAATGTGTCTTTTGAATAAACTGAACATATTGTGCCTTTACAAGTTAGGTTGCTGTCAGTTTGCTCAGAAATGTAAGAAGTTTATGTGCCCCAAAAACATGCAATGACTGAGAATCAATCTGTCCTAACCCTGTTATACTTATACAGTGATTATGACACGTACAAAAACTATGGTGCTTAAAGTGATGGTTCGGAGTAATTTACCCTAGGGTCCTTTGCACCATGACCTCGAGCTAAACACCCCCCCAGAAGCTTTTTTCACCTGGGTCTAACATTGGGCGAGTTAGCGTAGAGTAGCGTTAGCCGCTGAATAGCTTAGCGCGGGGCTAATGGACCCACGTTTGTATCTCGTAAATGACCCCACTAATAATGCCCGAAATGATACCAAAGGTCTACACTAGTACAAATAGGTTATGCACTCATAAAACGATGGATTGGAAAGTTTGTAAGTACACCAGAAGTTTATGTAAATAACACTTGCCTGCTGGCTTCTGCTCTCTGCTGTTGTTGTTCCTGCTGTGAGACGAGTGCTTAGGGACGTCTACAAATTACAACACCGAAAAGAGATGCAACAAAAATATTTTTTAATTTAACTTATTTTTTAAAGTAAGTGATGTAATATAACTAGCAGGAGACAAGTAATAATTGAGGTAAGTTTGGAGACATTACCTTATTTAATCATTGAATTAATAAATATTTTTGTTGTAACTCTTTTCGGTGTAGTAATTTGTAGATGGTCCCTAAGCACTCGTCTAACTGCAGGTAGCAGCAGCAGCAACAGAGAGCAGAAGCCAGCAGGAAAGTGTTCATAAACTTCTGGTGTACTTACAAACTTTCCATTTCTCGTTTGTATAACGCCCTATTTGTACTAGTGTAGAAGTTTGGTATCATTTCGGCGTATTAGGTGGGGTCATTTACGAGATATAACGTGAGTCCATGCTGCGCTAAGCTATTCAGCGGCTAACGCTACTCTAGGCTAACTCGCCCAATGTTAGACCCAGGTGAAAAAAGCTTCTGGGGGGGTGTTTGGCTCGAGGTCATGGTGCAAAGGACCCTAGGGTAAATTCCTCCGAACCATCACTTTAAATGACAATGGTCTGCAGACACACTACATACTTTCACATATATGTTGGGGTCAGACTATCCTACTTTACAGAGGTTATATTGAAGGACGAAGGAAGAAATATACTTTCTTTCCCAATTTCATTTGGACAAACACAACCTGCTGGAAAGTGTTTGTCCGTAACTCTGTCCATTGGGTTGGAGATTGTAAATTCCTTGGGTCTTGTTTAACCGGCACCTATGTATTTTCGCTCTGTAGCAGATGTTTGCACCCCGTTGCCTCTCATGTGGCTACTCCTCTCTTCTCCTCCCTATCTCATTTCCTTTTTTCCCCATTTCTGGCGGGAAATGGATTTTACTTCTGCGTCCTGTAAGCCGCATGAGGTAATGCCAAAATAGTTAAGAAGAAAATTTGTGACCGGAGGAGCACGCAGGTTTCTCATCCTATTACATCACTAGTACTTCAAGTACTCTGCATTTTTTCCTTGTCAATTGCTTAAAACACTAGAATAAATTGTGTAATCATAAATACATTTTTTTTGATCAATCTAAATCCTCTCTGTGAGAATGACAGGTTACAGCTAATAATAAACCTCTCTAATATCACTGTTATGCTCCTGCAGGGACTCATACTAAGTCAGTGATACCTAATGAGTTGATAGAAAGAGTATGTAAGAAGTGGATGTGCACAAGGATGGGAAGTAAAGTAGAAACTACGTGAGTATGAAAGGAGGAAGGCATACAGTTAAACATCCAGACTGGGGGGAAAAAGGGGACTGAGTACCCAAGGCCCTCATGTGAGGAGGGCCCAAAAAGATGCTAGAATGAATAGCTGTGGATGCGGGGAGGGGCCCATAGAAAATGCCTTTCTACAGGGCCCAGAATTTTGTGCTACGCCCCTGTAAACATCCACAGTACACAAATCATGAATGAAATAGGCTACTACATCATCATGTAAAACACCACAGCAAACTACAAACTAAAAGAATATTCTGAAGTTGGATCAACACCTGTCTCAATGAAGATCCACAAAGGCAACATTTTCTAAAAGACTATTTCACTGGACAGTCTTTCAATGTGTCAGCGCCGCCCCCTGCCGTGGTCATATTTGTGTCTGGCTCCCTCTAGTGATCAAACCTCAAACATGACCAAAACTGCAAGCACAGAATGAAAGAAATAGCATGATGGATGGATTATTTTCTTGACCATTCCTATGGTATAAAACCCTGCTATCAACGGACTCTACAAATCCTCCGGAAAGGGCGAAACATAATTAACTGTCCTACCTATCACCAGATGTTACTTCAATGTCTCGACCTGCTTTACTCCTCATGACGTCCCGGGCCTTTTTAGAGCATGCACTGTTACAGAATTAAATACTATAAAGCATCATCAACAGGGGGTCCAAATTATTGTAAATTTTTGTACGTTTTCTTTTCAAAAATTTAAAAGTCTTAACATGAATTCAACATATTTTTAGCAAATCTAAATCCCCACTGAGGACAGGCTTACTGGCCTATAGGTAAGGCAGTCACTAAGATAGCCATCCACAGATCCAGTTCATCCTAAGAATTCACTATGCCACATGTATGTTTTAAAATTAAAACATGATTTATAAAATCATGCCAACAATTAAAAGGCTTTTTTAAAAGCTTAGTATTCTATGCAAAACAGATATGTATAAAGGCTTTAGGCAGCGCTACACGAAATTGTAGGCCCAATTTAATATGCAACTTCATTTTATACAATATATGTAGCAGGGGGTCCCTGCTCTCTTTAAGTTAAGGGGTCCTTGGCTTGCTTGGGACATTGAAGACCCCTGCGATACATTATAACAGCTATGAATATAAAAATGTCTAGACTTGCAAAACCAGAAATCTATTAAACACATAATCAAAGTGTTTGTGTGTGTGTGTGTGTGTGTGTGTGTGTGTGTGTGTGTGTGTGTGTGTGTGTGTGTGAGAGCGAGAGAGCTGAGGCCATGACCTCACACCGTCCCGCCTTCCCCTCAACTTCCTCCTCGTCCTCTCTTTATACTGCTGTCCCTGGCAGGTTACTATCTCTGTGGCAATCCTGAAAGAGACCAGTGATGTCACCGTCACGCCCTGTTAACCAACCGCAGGCCTGTTGCCATGGATACGCCTGGGTGGGCAGCAACTGCTTTCCACATCATACAGAAGGAGGAAGAGCTGACATCTGGTTTTATGTGTGGTGGATGTGTGTGTGTGTGTGTGTGTGTGTGTGTGTGTGTGTGTGTGTGTGCTTGACTATGTGTACACAGACTGTCAGAGATTTAGAGACAGAAAGAAAGAGAGGAAGTCGAACCACATTGTGTATTCATACGTGATACTGTTTGTGTGCTGTGTGGTTGAACGGAGCTCTCTAGGTCTGGAGCTCTCTAGGTCCAGGTCCTGGAGTTTCTCTAGTACGCTTTCAAGACTCTGAGCTGCTTGGAGGATGAAAAAACCTTAGTGGGCGGAGCCAAAGAGCCACAGTTTTTCCAAGCAGTCCATGAAGGGAAGTTGCTGAAGTTTAAATCTATTTCGGGCAGTTCAATTTTGACTCTTTCTCTGCTCATTTTCCCTGCCTACCTAACATGTAAATTTGTCCAATCAAGATTTATTGCAAAAGAACAACACTGTTTTTTTTTTGTTTTTTTTTTTACTTTTCTCCAATTGTAGTTCACTAGTTATTTAGTTATTTATAAGCAATACTCCTTTAATAATTATAATAATGTAGTTGTTAGCAGATTCAATTGTTATTAATGTATTTGACAACAACTAGAACTCCTTCTGTGGGCATCCATTAAGTGGGGGCTGGTGTATAAACAGAAAATGAATGACATTAGTAATGCACAGTTGCATTAATATAAAATATGTCTTCATGGGAGCAGTTGTAATTGTTGACAAATACTGTACACTGATGAACACTCAAACATTTCCTTATATTTGCCTACAACTACATTATGATGGGCTATAAACCATGTATTAAATGTTCATATACTGCTATTAAATGCTAAATGAGGGGGTTAAAGTAAAGTGCCATCGAAGAAGCTTCAGTGCGGGGAGTTTTGAAAAATGCATCCTCTGATGTGGCTCACTTTTCTCACGTTCTTCTAGCACTAGCCTCCTACAGATGTGATACCAGTAATGATTTCAAGATTTATCACAACGCCAATGAACATCACCGGCCTCCACATTCAACCGCAACCACTTTCAAAATCAATAAAGAGCTCAACGAACCACAGTGAAGCTAAACAAGAAGGGTCAACACTGAGGCCAGTCCAGTATTTTAATACTATCAATAATATTTTAATAAAGTTGCTGTTTTACATTGCAGGTTTAGCTCAAAAAAAAACACACACACACACACACACACACACACACACACACACACACACACACACACACACACACACACACACACACACACACACACACATACACATACACATACACACACACACACACACACACAACTACTACACACACATCCTGTCCCTGATACATGCGGGCACATTGACGCAGTTTTTATTTATTTATATGCTGTCATACGGCAGTCTGCTTCTTCCCGTTTCACATAAGGAGCGCATACAGTTCTTTGTTCCTCTCTACTTTGATCATGAATGATTAACAGCACAGATACTATATATATATATATATATATATATATATATATATATATATATATATATATATATATATATATATATATTATCTTTCTCTGTCCCAAGTCTTGATCTATATCATTGTTTACAGTTTAAAGGGTACAACGAGGCAAATTACAGGCTGCACTGTAGGCAACATGACAGGGCAAGCAGAATGGATACTACTCTATACACCCAACTTACTCCATTAGAAGTGGCAGTAGAAGGTACATGCTTATAACTTAATATTGTTCTAAAGTTATAATTGACTTAAGAAGAGATAAATGTCACCTAAATACGGAATTCTTATAGTTCACTGAGGAACTATGAATGTCAGTACTTACAAACTGAAGTAGCACTTTATTATGTTTCACCTCTGTTATTATGCGCACATACAGTATGCAGCAACTGTGTATTATTATCCTACTGTGTTTTCTTTACTGACCTTTAAGTAAAGGGACTTGGGAAGGTGTTAATAGCACATTTAGTGGGTTTGAATAATTATACAGTACCACAGTGTTTGATTGATAGGAGAGCTGTCTTTGAGCCCTAGATCAGTCCCTGAGAAGCGCTGTTGTGTTATAAAAGGCTTCCGTTCATTGCATTGAAAGCACTCTACAGTGTGGTCTGAGGCTGTGAGACTCTCATTAAAGACGCATCTATGTACATGTTTGTGATTTCTGAATCTTGCGTTTTTCTTTTTGATTTATCTGTCTATCATTTTTATTTTTTTTTACTTAATCACTTAATAGTTTAGCCTATGAAAAGTCCACAAAATAGCGGGAAAAAAAACAGCTGTCGCAGTTTCTGACACCTCAAGGTAAAGTCTTTAGACGTCTAGCTTTTGTCTGACCAAGAGTCCAAAAAAAAAGTCCAATTCAACTGTTACAGCTCTCATTAAATACATAAAAATGCATCTGCGCCCTATAATGTCACAATCATATGTTGCTCTACTGTAACATTAACAAAAGAATAGTTAACGTCAAACTAAATGCACCCTAAGGCAAACAGGATCCAGGGAATTTACTGTGTATTTCATGCACTGTATGTATTTCTCATTTGGACTGACTTTAAATGAGAGCAATAGTTTACCTGGCTTAAATTATGAGACTGTAAAATAACCCAAAAGGAGGGTGTGCAATGATAAAAGACAGATCACAAACACTCCAGTGTCCCTGAGGAATGACAAAACATTTGTGTTTTTTGTTCAAGCTATTGGCCGTGAAAAGATTTGTTTTGACATCAAGATAGATGCCAAATGCTAAATGGTTTTGGTTTTTGCAGATGTGGAACATGAACCAAGTGTGTTCTTACTCCACTTTTTTCTTTGTAATCGGGGGGCTTTTGGTGGAGAACTAAAAAGAAACAGGAGGCTTTGATGGATCTGACTTTATCTACAGTAGACGTCCAACATGAATCATGGTTGTGCTGTGCTCTTCAATCTATAGTCTATCCTTGGTCTGAACTATGTCACATTTACTGACTCATTCTGGACTTTAAAGCAGTTTGATTCGGTACAATGTAGGTCTCTGCAGTTTGTTTCCACCGCAGCATTCAACCTGAGCTAAAATAGTTTCTGCCTCAAACTTTTCTGGTCAGTTAAAAACGCTGTGCTCTCATACTGCCACTGTGAGGGAAAAGACAAATATTCTTAGAACGTTATGTAACACGATATAGGGCACTTCAATGGGCTTGTTGCAATAAGTATAGTTTGCTGTTGCATAGTCTTGCACTTGCCCTCGTCCAAAGCACACAGCATTCGGGGATGTGAGGAAAACGTGCTCTGGTCCAATGGCATTACTTTAAACCAATCAGAATCCTCATGGGCGGTGCTAAACTGCGCACAGAGCCGCTGCAAAATAGTCATGCGAGAGAAAAATCTGATTGGACAGATAGTCTAGCTAGCTGTCTCAATTTACCATGCAGAGATCTCAGGAGCAGTTAACAATAGTCCTCATAAATCCACCGAATTTAAAATTCCAAAACAGAGAAAGTGGAAAGAAACAGAAAATACATGCATCCGGCGGAATTTCCTGCAGCACCGGAGCAATATCCGGAAGTGGAATGCGAAGGATATTAGACTAGCTGTTGCCGGACTGCCTGCTGGACCTCCTGTCTCCTACTGTACACACTCCATTTGTCTCTTCAGTACAGTTTAGACCTGAGTTTTCTTGGTCGGGTAACTGATGGGATAGTTAGACAAGATTAGATCAAACTTTACTGATCTCCTGTAGAGGAATAGGATCACTGCAGCAGAAGGATTTAGCAAGGGAATTAGGATTGACAGGAGAAAGAATAGAGATCACTGTGGGAATATGTAACTAAATGATAGCAATAAATATAAAGGAATAGTTCAACTTTTGGGGAAAATACGCTTATTTGCATTCTTGCCGAGAGTTAATTTAAAAGATAGCTACCACTCTCATGTCTGAAGCTCAGGCCAGCAGCTGGTTAGCTTAGCTTAGTTTAGCACAAAAACTGGACACCGCGGAAAACAGCGGAAAGCTGTCTCTGTCTCGTAGGTCTAAGTCATGTTGCCACCTCAGCAGAGACTTGAGGAAGCTATTAGCTATGCATTTAGACCTACTTACAGTCCCCACAAATGTAGTCCAATACATTTGTATTGGACTACTAAATATGAAATATGTACATTATAAGTACATGTTGAGGACAGTAAATAAATAAAGAGCTTAAGTATAGAGTATTGCAAACGCACAGGCCCATCTTGCTGCAGTGGCCTACATTTTATTAACACTGCAAAATATAATTGAACTCACTGAGAAAACAAGCATGCACGTCCTAAATGATAGTACACTTTCTGATTTCTGGAAAAGACAAAACTAAACATCTCCTAATGGCTCTGCTCTGAGTTGTCCTGTAGCTGGGTTAGGACACGCTGTATAAAAACCACATGGCTCCTCTACAATGATGGCTGCATCTGCATGGAGCTGTCTGGGCAACATGAAACAAGCAATAACCCAAAAGTAGCATGGTGTGGGCACGGGGCCGGGCCAGTGCCACTATTGGGCCTTTTGCTGCTGTATGTCCCTCTTTCTGTTTACTTAGCCTGTCCGTGTAATGATAGGGATATCTGTAAAACTACCACTGCAGCCGCCACGCTCTCTCATTCTGTCTCCTTCCGTCTGTTTGTTCTCAGCCTCTGCAAAGTGAGCTCCTGCGCACAATGGCTGCTGTTTTCTTCACTGCTCTGTCACTTTGTGTGTTTCCTCAAGTTGGGTTACAACAGGGGACAACTACCTCACAACCTGCATCTATTTCTAATCTCTCTTTTTCTCTGTGCTCTCTAAGCTCAATGGCCTTAGGTGTTTGTATGGAATAGCCTGTACAAAGATTGCACTGTTGTTTTTTTTTCTCCTCCCCGTCACTTTATGTGATTTCCAGTTTAAAGTCGACAGCAGGCAGCACTTACAAAGACACTGCTGTTGTCTTTGTTTCAAAGTTTTCCAGTAAGATTGCATAATCGTACGGCTAATCTGAAGGAACGCTTGTCC
The DNA here is from genome assembly GCF_010015445.1 of Perca fluviatilis. NCBI lineage: Eukaryota > Metazoa > Chordata > Actinopteri > Perciformes > Percidae > Perca > Perca fluviatilis. The sequence continues at coordinate 14,086,079 of NC_053128.1, read as the reverse complement.
TTTATTGTAGCTTCTTTCCACTTCTTTCTTCACGCATTTAAAGCACAGTAGCACTTATTTTTTCTCTCCAAAGACAGACACAGCTGTTTCTCCTCTTTCTTTCACTCTTGTTTATGTGTCCTCCGGTGCATGAAACGATACGAGCATCCATAAAAGAGCTGCTGCCTTGTCTTTGTCACTTTCTGTCAATAAAATGTCCACCAGTGCATGTGTTAGTAGCAGCCATACAAGTGGGAGGGACAAGACATCTAGGCTTCTGCGCTTTTAGTTACGGGGCAGTGGAATCTATTTCCGAAATGTTTATAGGTGGAGGTAGGTGGAGTTTTCATGGAAATCCATGTTTACACATTATTATAGCTTTACTCTCCCTCCCTCTGTTTCTCTGTCTTCACACACACACACACACACACACACACACACACACACACACACACACACACACACACACACACACACACACACACACACACACACACACACACACACACACAGATAATGCAGTGTCCATATTCGTCCCCTCAATTCACCTCTGTCTCTATCAGTATTGGAAAGACTCCAGTCGCCCGGGTTACAGGATATTCTGGGATGGTGTCCCACAGAGTGTAAATATAGATGCCACACCCCACCCACCCACACCCACACCCACACACACACACACACACACACACACACACACACACACACACACACACACACACACACACACACACACACACACACATGCGTGAGCTCTCTGTCAGTGTCCTGTCCTGTTCAAAACATCTCAGTAGAAATATTAACCACCTTCACAGCAAGACATCCGACCCAAGTGAATGATACTTCTTCACAGAAGACAGTTTCCCTTCACTCCAGAGTGATGCTTTATAGTTATTTGTGTTAAATAGTGTTGTTAAAGGGTTTCAGGTTTTGGATTTGTGTGACTGAAGGCACTCCTTAGATTCCCACACATGTGCTCTGTGATTTTATGTTACCCAGTGGAGACAAATTGTGTTCTGAAAGCCTCGAGAATTTAATCCCAGACAGCTGAGCTCCTCTTAAAGCAATTTTCAGCCCACATCTGAGACCCTGGTTCACAATGGTAGTTGCTTAAGAATGACTTCTGCTGCATTGCTTATGTATAAACATGCAGGACATATGCCAGGTTATCCGCTCTTTGCTAAACGTTTACGGTTTTGTGGAGAACATGACCTGACATCGTGTATGAGTGTGGATGGTTTTAAAGCCGATAACTGATATCATTTGGAGAGGCCTGATAAAGTATATGCATATTTACATTAGCAAAAATTGAAAAGGCAATTACTTATTCTTATGTATACCAAAAAAAAAAAAGGACACCAACTTTGTCAAAAACTGAGACATTTTTCAAGTCAATAATGGATGGTTTTGTGGTTGTGCGTACTGAAGCTGTATTTTTTCTGTATGTATTCTTTTTCTTTACTTGGTTTTCTGCTTCCTGTCTCTGATTAAATAAAGAAGCATTTGGCGACACTATGTACTCTCTCTCAAAAAAAAAGAAAAAAAAAAGAAGTGAAACCAGACCAAAACCACATGTCAGCGTAGCACAGTAAAGAATCATCTTTGTGGGCTTAATTGCTTTTGTAAGGTAATTGAAACCACAAACTACAAACTCTCCTCTTTGAAAAACAGTAGCGGACAACAAGTCTATTCAACAGCAGCTGAATGAAGTGATTCACGCTCTACAATCACAACTGTGCTTCGGTCTACAATGCTCTTTCTTTGACCATTCTGTGCTGTTCTGTTTGTACCAGAGCGAATGTTATCCTGGTGTTCCTGACAAAGTGTGATGTTGATGTTACTGCGGCGCTGGCGATAAGCTACAGTAGCTGCAGGTTAACAGAGTCTCTTTCATGGTGAGATTTGATAGATGAGGAGGTGGAGCGCGTGCCGGACTCATGGATGCCAAATTGACCCCCGAGACTTGCCACGAGCCTAATTTTCGGAGCGTGCTCTGATCCCCATCTCTCGAATACGTGAGCTATGAAATAATGAATCTGCATGTTGGGTGATGAACTTCTCTGCCATTGCTTAAACTGACAGAAATCTGCGTGCCTTATGCCCTCATATTTTCCTCTACTCTTTGCTGCATGGTGCAGTTTCTACCACTTTAGGCTGTTCTTGCTATCTGTCTTGCCAAAAAACACAAAGCGAAAGAAAAAAAATCCCATTCAGAGGCTTTTCCTTTTTGCCTTCATTTCCCAGGCATTTAATGAACTTTTAAGGGCCTTCTTGGCCATGCATACATTATTAGGCAGAGCAGGGGCGTAGCACAAAATTCTTGGCCCTGTAGAAAGGCATTTTCTATGGGCCCCTCCCTGCATCCACAGCTCTTCATACCATCTTTTTTGAGGGCCCTTGGTACTCAGTCCCCTTTCCCCCCCCCCTGTCCGACGCCCCTGAGGCAGAGTGAGCATCTTTCCAGGGCCTATCGAACATCTTTACTCTTTATTAGTACATGAATACATGGTGATATGCAAAGAGAAATACTCTTGAAGTGGGAATTTAAGATATAATCTAGTACCTGTCTATTGAGAACAATGCTCGCCAATTAGCCACTAGTCCACCATAGCGCAGGCATGGTGCACTTTTATTTTGCTTCCTAATACACATACAGTGAACACAACTCATTCATTCATGGTGTTCAGTTAACATAACAAGACTTTGATTTTATTTCACATCTGCTTTCACTGTTAATTCTAATGGATCTTCTCTATACTGCTCTCTCTCTCTCTCTCTCTCTCTCTCTCTCTCTCTCTCTCTCTCTCTCTCTCTCTATATATATATATATATATATATATATATATATAAACATGACCCCAAAATGCTTGTCCTGTCTTTGAGAAGAAAAGGTAAAACACACACTCACAGCAGAGTATACAAAGCAAGGATGGCAAGAGCTGGCTGGTACTTTATTCACAGCTATAATGATCACGTGCCCCCACTTCATTGGGGAATAAATGACTATCTCGCAGCAATGCTTGATGGGAATCAGGAAGCTCCTCCCAGAGACACAAACGCAGGAAGTGCCCACAGAATCACATCACTCCACCTTTTTTCCACCTTTTTCAACATTCTCACTCTCTTCCGCTGGTAATTACGCCCTGCTTTCACTTGCCTTTCTTGTATCTTTCTGTTTCGGCTTTATACTATTCCCTGTTACCTCCCTCCAGCTTTAATTTTCTTTAATATCTCCCTCATCTTTTTTCCCCCCTCTTCATCTATTACATCCTTCTCCGTCTTCACGCATTGTCAGCTCTTGTCGTATCTGTTTTTAGATAAGATGATGCATGTGTGTACAGTAGCTCTTGGTGTTTGTTTTCACACACCAGTGGACGAGAGGAATGTAGATTTTGCTCTAAGGTTACAGAACAGCTAGATTCCAGAGCTGTCCTGCAGAATCCCACACCTCCAATACTTCTCCAGTTACAGTGTGTGTGCGTGTGTGTGTGTGTGTGTATTGTAACCAGATGATGAGTGTGTTTGTGTTGAGCCACATATAGTCGCACTAGAACTCTGGTTCGATGTTTCAAATATGGCTGATGTAATTAAAGTGTGCTATGTTGTGTGTGGTTGTGTGTGTATGTGTGTGTGTATTGTAACCAGATAATGAGTGTGTTTGTGCTGAGCCACATATAGTCGCACTAGAACTCTGGTTCGATGTTTCAAATATGGCTGACGTAATTAAAGTGTGCTATGGTGATGTCCTCAGTATTTTGATATAACTATCGAATGTCCCAGTTCTTGATTTGTAGCATCACACGCGGTGCACACTGTATGTTACTGATATAGTCACATTGTTCTTTTAGTATTTCCAGTTTGGACCATGTGGATAGGATAGAACAATCTGTGCCAGAGTTGAGGACTAGATTTAAAGGACAATTCCGGCGCAAAACGAACCTAGGGGTTATTAACAGATGTGTATCCACTCGATCGTTCTCTGGGACATGTTTTCATGCTAATCGAATGTGTTTGTAGCTTGAAAGAAGCTAGCGCGGACCGCTGATTAGCTTACAACGCTAGTATTCAGGACACAGGGAAAGTAAAACAAATCGCTATTTATGCCACTAAAAAGGCACAAAATATCACCAAACTTCAAATGTAGCGTAATGAGGGCCCCTAAATGTTAACCAAAGCATTGAGAACATTGTAAGTGTACAGACAGTTTATTGAACGAAGAGCTACGGGAGCTCCGTGAAAGGGCTACGAGAGAGAGAGAGAGAGCTACCGGTAGTCAGTGCAGCTACACAGCCTCGTACTTCGGGAAACTGGTGGTGTACCTGCGGCCATTGTGAAGCTATGGCCACCGAACAGGAGTGTCTGTGTTGCACGGAGTGGGACCTGTTGCGTCGCAACACCCAAGAGACGCTGTGTTTTGTACTGTCTGACAATTTCCCTTCTTTGATAAACAGGGCTGTACTTGAAACCTTTTTACCGAAAATAAATTGGAGACAGCAACCCAGACCGGAAGGGACCAGATGGACAGTTATCCACTGAGTAAGTAGCTAGCTACACTAGACAAGTTACGTTTTACATGGGTGTGATAATTTCAGATATATTGAGCAAATTGCTTTTGATTTTAGTTTGCATCGCCAGCTGTAAGTCATGACTGGCCGTATGTAAACATGAACGTGAGTGTCTTTATAATCTATCTTTTAAATAAACTGTCTGTACACTTACAAAGTTCTCAATGCTTCGGTTAACATTTAGGGACCCTCATTATGCTACCGTTGAAGTTTGGTGATATTTTGAGCATTTTTAGTGGTACAAAATAGCGATCTGTTTTTACTTTCCCTGTGCCATGAATACTAGCGTTGTAAGCTAATCAGCGGTCCGCGCTAGCTTCTTTCAAGCTACAAAAACAATCGATTAGCATGAAAACATGTCCCAGAGAATGATCGAGTGGATACGCATCTGTTATTAACCCCTAGGTTCGTTTTGCTCCGGAATTGTCCTGTTAAGACCGGAGGGAAAGCCAAACATATGATATGATTGGAAAAATATCTCAATTAGGTCAAAACTGAAGAGTACACAGTGCTGGACGGAGCAGCAGATGTGCAGTTACAAAATCAGATGTGACAACTTTTGTTATCATTACTCAGTATGTCAGACCTGATCAACAAGGCCAAAATTAACATTAAGACTAAACAAAGCCTGAAACAAGTGTCATTGTGATGTCCATTAGCATACCTGTGTATGATGTCTTCCAGCCTCTTCCCTTGTTCTTCATCCTGTTGCAGCTGTTTCCGCCGGGCCTCTTCTTCCTCCGCTCCCATTCCCTGGAGGAGCCATCGCTCACGCATGGCTTTGGACTGAGGAGGGGACAGAGTAACGTTAGGGGACATTACATTTCTGGCAGCCATTTTGGCGGTCCTCCTCCACAGTGCATGTGAGGAGCTACTCAAACTACAACTCCTAGTTGGAAACATCTCTACCCACAGACTGTACAGAGTCTACAGCAACACCACAACACATCTTGAAATAGATCTTCTTGTCTAGCCTGCTTATGATATTCTTAGAAATCATTAACAACCAATAGACCTCCATTATAGAAAGTCATTTGTGAATAATTTGTGAGATGACTGCCAAGCACAGCTACAACAAATAAACAGACTCGTGAGCCCACGCATGCACACAGTTTTTTTACATAACACAGATAGACTCTTAACTAACTCTGTAAACTGTTACTCACAGGAAAACACTCTTTGCTAAACGTGAATGCCATCCGGCCAAGAGAACCACAGTACTTAGTGATATATGGTAAGTTATCTTGTTACATACACGCTGACAGCACATAGGCCTACGTTTATGTTTATGTCCGAGGGAGATGTTCATCCACAAACAAGGCTGTTTTTCTTCAATTCCTTCAATTCTTTTGTTCAAGTTTAACCAATTTGTTTACCTTAAATTCCAAAGAATGTGCCTTGTGCTTTCATTTTGGACTCTATTAGATTTTGCTTAACTACAGTTTACTGAAATAAATAAAAAACAACTTGTAATTTCATTTTACTGCTGTGTTATAAGACAGATGGCAGTTTTTATCACACAAACATTCCTCAGTGGTAGAACTTTTCTGGCAAGGGAAGTGCCTGCGATTCAGCTGCTGCCTCAAGACACAGCGTCACACAGTCCATCTCAACAGGGATAAAAGTATAATTTCAGCCTTCTCCTCTCTTACACTACCTCTTTTCTGTTCAAATGAACCTGCCTGATGTTGACAGATAAATAGATAAACTGTGTCTACTTCGCTCTGCTAATTGACGTTTAACAAAGCTAATGAGATTATCACGTCTCTTTCACTCTCTTTAGAGCAGCTCTGTCTGCGGCTTTGTCTCCAAGACACGTTTGATCACACAAAAGGAGAGCATGCCTATGTTTCCACAGCCCTATGTTCCCACATTTAAAAAAAAAAAAATTTTCACAAAAAATTAGGCCCTATGTTCCCACAGGCCTATGTTTCCACAGCCCTATACTCCCACTCTAAGATTTATTTTCAAAATTAGGCCCTATGTTCCCACAGTTCCCACATTTCTAAGATTTATTTCCAAAATTAGGTTATGTTCGCCTAACTCCTAACCCCTATTATAATTTTGAAAATGTCCTAGAAATGTGGGAACATAGGGCTGTGGGAACATAGGGCCTAATTTTAAGAAAAATCTTAGAAATGTGGGAACATTGGGATGTGGGAACATAGGGCTGACCCCCCACAAAAGTACACAGCACAATGGTTAAGTTGATAAGATGTACAATCTAGATTAGGAATCTACATTAGATCCCTGAACAATTTGTCTGCACCATGGTGCATTAAATACACAGAGGTGAAAGTACCAATCATCTCATCACACAGGCGTTACTGCTTTTCTTTAATGTTTTAAAAATGGATGCCAGAGCCGCGTGTTTATGTCTCTAATGTCTCGTCTCTGCCTGGAACTCTGTTTTGTTACCACAACAGAGTCGAGCGGGAACACTTAGCTTCACCTTTGGCTGTTTGCTGTCAAATATAATGAGCCCTGCAGAAACTCTTCCAAAGCATTTTACCACCGGCTGTCAGAATGTGGCAGTGGGTCTATGTTTGTTTGTGTCTGAGTGTGTGTGGGTGCTGCACACCCACACAGCCAACCCCACATGCATCATGTGCATCATGTATTCAGAGCTGTCAGCCAGAAATATTTTGAATGAAAGTCAACGTGCATAACCTGTTTGTCAGCTACATTGAATGAATGTGCTTCTCCGGAACCCAATTTCACCATTGAACTAAAATATAGTGCAACCCAGTCTCATGGCAGTTCATGAAATGGTCACGTTATTTAATCTATCGATACGTGTTCACGGAGACGTTTTTGTCTTTTTTTTCGTGTTGGCCAGCACGAAAATGTAAACTAATTTAAATGGGAAGCATATGTCGTGGTCACAGCACGACTACGGTAGTGAGTAGTATGAAATGCCAAAAATCGGCGTAAGGAGGTTGGTTGGGGTGGCGGATGGGTCAAACAATTACGGACTTTCACCCCGGAGGCTGGGGATCGCGTCCCGCGTGTGGCGTTTTGTTTCCCCGTTAACCGTCCCGTTATTGTCGCGCGTTCCCTGCGGCCGTCTCCCAGTGTGTGAGGCGTCCTTTCCCCGTTGTTTTTTTCCTTAACCTAACCTCCGCCATCCCGTTATTGTCGCGCGTCACCCGCGGCCGTCTCCCACCGTGTGAGGTGTCCTCCCCCGGGGTGTGGCGTTTGCTTTCCCCGTTAATCTCCATATAGACCATTTCGTGCTGGCCACCACGAAAAAAAACCGACAAAAATATCCCTGTGAACACGTAACAATAGATTAAAAATATATAGTGATAACAAAAAGTGCGATACCTTCGGATGTTTGAAGTTTGCAATGGCTAGTGTTCCCTGTCACACCGGTTTCTTTTGTACATTTTGAGATTGCTCATTGCTCATTTTGTCCTCTGCCAATTCATTGAGATAAAAAAGGCCCCTGTGCATAGTAACTTCTTGTTGCTGTCTAGCTTGAAAAAAAGAGATTTTTTTTTATAAAATAAAAAAATACACTAAATATGAAGTCTGGAGTTGAACTTACTTTATAGTCAGACTGACCAGTGCTAATAGCCCTTATGCAGCTAGTTTTGCCCATCCATGATGTTAGTTTGTCTTTAAATGGACTCCCAGGGATCATAGCAATATTATGTATTTAAGGCAAAGAAAGGATCATTTAGCCAGAGGAGGATGTTGGCCTGTAGCTGACCTGGACCTCTGACATCCCTGTGGAATGTTATTAATAAAGTCCTACTCTTAAATTAAGTGTTATTACATTTTTCTGGACCATTACGACAGTCGACAAAACAGTGTTGAATAAAGTTGTGTTTGGAATAATTGACCAGTTGTTTCTTCTGAGAACCAGCCTGCTCTCTGCTCTCTCTCACGCTGTGTAATAGACTTTCCATTTCCTGTTGAGCTCTGACACACTGACACTTTTAGATGGACTTAAAGAGAAGGTTTGGGGCTGTTTACAAGGATTCTTGCATTCATTTAAAAACAATTGAAATAACCAACAGCTGGAGAGAAAATCAGCCATTTACTGAGGAGACCAGGCTTCAACAGAAAATGTTGGGTAAGGTTACCTTTACTCTGAAATTGTTATGGTGTTTACATGGTCCCAACGCCTCCATTCTGAGAGGCTGGAATCATGCAGCCGAGAGGTTCTTATCAAACCTCTGGGCTCCAGTCTCCATTTCCTCTCCCAGGCCACTATGTCTCTGGAGAGCGGACTACAAAGACTGCTTCATGCTGCCTGGCTGTGTGGCACTCAGAGCTAATGGCCATTAAATGGGACTGTGTGACCAGATGCTGATTGCATCTGGAGTTAAAGCCTGTTGGTGTTGTATAGAAAAGTCAACATAGCAGCACACTAGCTCTGTAGGGACTCCATTCCCTGTTTAGCTCAGTGGACGACAGAGCATAACACTAACATGTTTGGGTTATGGTGCATTTAGGTGATGTGTCCTACTTGTTTTTCTTTTTCATGGGGAGTATGGGACGTACAATGGGAATAGATACAAGTCACAGGCCTTCTCACATATGTATGATAACTGAACATGTTTTTTTTTTTTTTCTTTTGATTTTTGAGTTTGGGATCTCAAGGGGCTGTTCCTTTCTTTGTTCACCTAAGATGGCTTGATAACAAGCTGTTAATGTAGGTTGCATAATTTCCTGTGCAACAGGAAAGAGCTACCAGACACCAAATGGGGCGCCTTGGTGGCCTGGGGGTTAAGGCGCTGACCATGAACTGTTGCCCGTCATTCCCCATCCCTCTCCCCTCACTTCCTGTCATCTCCCTACTGCCAGCTATCTCATAAAGACATAAAATGCCTTAAATAATAATAATAAAAAAGATACTAGGTATGTAAAACAGCAAATGGAGAAGCTTTTGTGAACTGGATATTGGCTGAATTATAATCAGCCAGTGATGTTATAAAAATGCAGTATGGCAAGACAAGCTAGTAGTCTATAGTGTAGTGACTGCAGTGGTTGGAAATGTCAGCAGATGTAAATTGTTATGATTATTACTTTCCATGCAGAGTAACCCACATCAGGTCAAAAAAGAAAGAAGACACTAGCGGAATGAAATGTATCAGCATTACATTCGAGACACACACATGGGAATTTATAAGTCATACGTATCATTTGATACTAAATTTCTAGTTGCAATCGATTCACTTTTCAGGTTCAAATCCAGTAAGGCTGAGATTAGACTTTAGAAATCTGGACTCAAGACTGTGATTAAACCAGAGTACTACAGCTTAACCTTCATTAATGGTCGGACGCCAAATACACCCTGTGTGCATGGCTTTAATTAATGTTTCTCTTTTGTCGATCTTTCCATAAGTGGGTGTTAAATGCTGGAAAACGCCGGCATGTAGGAATCAAACATATTAAATACAGGAGTCATTCATGCCAAGTGTGTTAAAAGCCTTTATTTAGAGAATGGAATGCATTTTTATTGCAAATATTAAAGCTACCATACACATATTTGAAGTATAATGGGTACCCATAGCTGTTTCCCCACCCGCCTTGCATCTGTGGAGCATTTCGAGCTGCAGGTTTTTCTGAACAATTCCCCTTTAAAATGTAATGAGAAAACAGAAATCTAAGTCTTAAACGTCTATGATGCCTAGATCTGGCGTGTCTCGTCTTGATAGGGCCGTGTGCAACTTGTACGAGGTCAAGGGACTAATTCTTCATTGGTTGAAAGGTTCAAGAACTCCACATACATTACGGATGTCTGAAAGCTGTTCAATTTTTTCAAACTCACAATCTGTCAGCAGTTTGCGTCGATTACTATTTGAACGGCAAATCAATGTTTACTTGAAACACAATCTTGGCTTAGCAGTAGCGGCTGGCAGTAATTATTAGGGGTGTGTGTTTATGTGTGTTTGGATTTGAGTGTTTTTCTGGAAAGAAGAAAACAGCCAAGCCTGCAAGCCGAGCTTGGCCAAGCGCTCCAGGAGCACTGAGATTTGGATGTAGCGATGGAATGAACCGCTACCTGTCGGCCAGAAACTGACTAACACATTTATCCATTCAGGCAAGTCATTAAACACACATGCATGTACGTGTAAAAGCAGCATGCAGGACGAGAACTAAAAACTGTAAAGGAAGGGACATCATGTGTCTTTGAGAGCACACCTCTCTATGACATTTAGGGTCAAGGCAAGAACGATGCTTAGACAAAAAAAGAAAGAGGGATTGAGTAGATAAAGAGAGATGAATGACTGTCACACGCACATATCTGTAAAGCTTTCTCGTGATGATTCCATTCATCCGCTAACTTCTAACCCCTACCTGAACGCTCTACTTTACCTTCGCCTCCACATTGATCTCATTCCAATCTCACCCTACACTCAACATCTGACCCTAAACTAACTGTTACCTCAAGTCTTAAGCAATGCTTCATCTCTGATCCCTCACGTACAGCAGCCCAGACTCGTGCAATGTTGAATCCAGTTGTAAATCAAACAGTGAATATGTTATTACATGTTTAGGAAATGTATACACAGCTGTAAATAACACAAGTAAGCAGAGAAGTCCATAATCACAATGCAGGAAATTGTCATATATCCCAGCAGACACAGGAGCTATACTTACTCCGTAATCATTGCACCGTAAATGCAGCACAGTGTCTTCTGTTCTATCACTGACACGGCTGAGTGAGATCATGGACAACGATTATACATTTTGTGTTTTTGTTATTTTTCTTGGCTGTTTTTTTACGTGAACACACATAGACACTGAATGAAGACAGACTGTAGATGGACCTGCTGTCATTTTACCACCATCAGTGGCAGCAGCACCCCTCATGTTTTAAATATACTGCCACTCCCTGGGTGGCTGGTTACAGTCATTGTGCTAAATCCAAGTTTAATTGTAACTTTCAATTCTTAATCCTGGCTCCTCCTGCTAATTATAAAAAACCCCTCTGTAATTCAAAACTGACTTCTTATAGCACGCACGCATACACACAGCACGTACGTATGCATGCGTACGCGCACGGCACGCATGCATGCGCGTATGCGACACACACACACACACACACACACACACACACACACACACACACACACACACACACACACACACACACACACACACACACACACACACACACACACACACACACACACCTTGAGATGCTGTAGTTGTAGCACCAGGTCATCAAGCTGGCTTCTTTTGTCTTCAATCTCTGTTTGCCGTTTTCGCTTCTCCTGTGAGAAAAAAAAAAAGAAAAGAAAAAAAAAGGAAGATCAGAACAGGTCAGATTTGTCAGTAGTTTGATTACTTTTGATTCTTTTCTTTTTATTGGCGGGCAGTGAAAAAAGACCCTGAGTTGAAAAAAAGTTGATGGAACTGAAGATGCACTAATGCATGCTGGTGTATTGATTGAATGTTTTAATGTTAATGCTTATCATCGGCAAGACAAGATCCCATCGGGCCAATTAAGGTTTTCATCCATTCAATTTAAAAGGTGAGCGGAGAATTAATGTCTTCTTAAACACTATACTGTCCAACTCATTTTAAACTGACACAGTCTTGTTTAGTCTACTAGGTGGCTGATGTCACAGAAGTGACATTATTGAAGGGTCTCCCCTGTCTATGGTTTCAACAACACAGCAAACATATGAAATAAGACATTAACATATCTAAACAGGCTGTAACTCTAAAACGGGATTTCTATTTACGCGACAATATGTTTCTGAAAGAATATAAGGTATATAATAACCAAAAATGAAATAATCCATGATTCCTCTCATCAGTGCAACAGCAAATCACCACCACACTGACAATATCTGTACCGTTCTGTTGGGGAGGAAAATGATCCCTGGGCGTACGCAGGAAATAAATGAAATATTACAGGGTTCGGAAGTCAGGGCTTATTGAGGTTTAAGAGGGGTCAGGGGATGGATTAGGCCTTGAAGCTTCTAAATGGCGCTGAGGCTGAACGTGAGCTGGGGAGAACAATCCTTAACTTCATGTGGAGATGAATGAGGCTGATGTTTGGAGGCTGCATCCATGGCACATGGTGAGTGGGAGGTTTCGAATTGACATAAATGTGCTGGACAGACTTGAGGCAACACAGAGTTGCTGTATTTGAATTTACTTTGACGAAAATGCATGGGAATATAAACAAAGCAGATCCCAGTACAACCAAGTTTGGGGCTGAAGGGCATGAGATACTGTAGATGTGTATGTAGCTGTCTCTCTGTGTCCCTCAGTGGGAGCAGAACGAGGATTTCTGGGACACTTCCTGTTGGCTAAATATAACCATCAGGGAAAACCCCAAAATGTGAATAAACGCTAAAGTCTTAAAACTGAGAGAAGAAAAAAAAAAAAAAAGCACGGAACAGCAAAACGGGAAGGACAGATCTAAACAGAATTGCATGGAAGGAACATAGAACAGAATAGTTCATTTAATTTCTGTTAGTTCAAAGGACTTTGATTGATCATTAAAATCAGCATCTCTACACCATTTTTTCCACATTTCTGTTTTCCCTTTTGTACTGGAAGAGACCGTTCTCACCAGAAAAATGACAACTTGGTCGTCTGTTCCAACACTTTATGCAAACCTGTTGTGGCTGTGTGAATAATGGCTGTTGCCTCTCAGAAGCAAAAGGCAATAGTAGCGTGACATTGTTATGAGGCTGGCAGTACCCTATAGGGAGGAGGCTGGGGTAGAAGGTTGGGTCCACAAAACATCTGACTTTGACACACTCAGACGGCTCTTTGCATCCCTTCTCCCACGTACAGTTAATAATCACAGTCTTTACCTGACTGTCACCTAGAAGTTGTAGTCGCCTAAACTTAGATAAATCAGAAAATGGAATATGAATGTTTTTTGTAATGGTCAGATTGGATTGTTTGAAGCCTTTTATTACAGACAGTGGAGAGGTGACAGAAAATGAGGCTGGGATGGGCACAAAGCACCTGGCATTATGGTTCACAGTCGGCATCTCAATACCCAAACTATTTAGTTTTTTAGTTTGGAGGACTTGTTCAGAGGACCCTGTCTCTGGTAAACCGTGGTGAACAAGGGTCTTTTGAAAGAAATAGACATGGCATTTTGATGCATATAGGAACACATTATCTGAGTGAAAAAATGTTAAACCCGACCTAATGTTTTTGTTAAAATCAGGAAAAACAAGGATCCTTCTGAACACCAAACCACAGACCTAAACAACTGAATGGAACAGAGTAAAATAACTGGACTTCATCAGTCTTGCTGGGAGAACACGTCACAAAGCTGCACACAGGCTGTGAAAACATCTGCGCCAAACCTGAGGTCATCGCTCTCTCTCTCTCTCTCCGTCTCACACACACACACACACACACACACACACACACACACACACACACACACACACACACACACACACACACACACACACACACACACACACAACACACCACACAGCAGCCTACATGGCAGCAGTTCCCATGATTTGTAAAGTACAGTCAGAGGTATGGTCACCAGATGTCAAGGACTGTTAAGGACATGTGGTCAAGGAATGAGCAAAACACACACACACACACACACACACACACACACACACACACACACACACACACACACACACACACACACACACACACACACACACACACACACACACACACACACACACACACACACACACAAAAGCAAATACAGTCACAGGCACGGATATGTACACACACATACCAGACACTAATATATTCTCAAAATCAAACAGTACTCAGGCACGTTGTGTAGAATGTGCATTACCATCCACAGCAATTACCGGCTAAAAACACAGTATTGAAAAATAAATATACTAGTTTATATCAAAGGGCCTCTGAGACTGACAATAGCTCTGTGGCAAATGAAACAGGCTGCTCATTCATTTTATGAGGCAATGCAGTAGAGGTGCCCACCGCAGACGGATGTGGAAAACAGACACAAAACAACAGGAGAATATTCTGGTATTAAAAAAAAAGCTGACACTGGCTCTACTACGTATGCAGCGCAATGCAACATAATCTTGCAACACACTGCACTAGCCAATCAAATACAGCCAAATAAACATGCAGTACAGGTATTGTAGGATACCCCTGCAGCATACTTTTTTAGCAACGTATTCATTTTACATTTGATCTCACACGCATTGATACGGAGAAGACAATTATTGCTACCGTGAAAACTGAGGTACAATCCTGCCTCAAAGGGGAAACCACTGTGTGGAGTCTTGGCATTAATTGAGACGAAGCATTAGCAAAAGCTCCGACAAACACAACCGCTGAGCTGAAGTGGCTGTAGTGCTACTCAAGCTGTCAAGAATCAAGCATTAGGCCGAACCATTCACTCTGGTGTTGGCTGCTGGTGAGAGCTTCTGGAAATGAATAAAACATTATCTCAGAATGTAGTGACAGAGGATAGTAAGGCCCTGGTTACTCATACAGTAGTGGGCTACTGCATGTTTCGTGCCGTTGTTCCCTAAGCGGCGTCAACGTTTTCCTTTTGGAATTCCCTCCTGAAATGTCCTCAAGGTTGTTTTTTTTAAGATACGGACTGTGGCAACGATAATACCAATGAAGTCAGATCAAATACTGCAAAGTGCTCCAGTTTTAAGAATGGTCATATACAAGGAGCAAACGGAAAAATGTTCCTCTCAGAAAAAAAAAAAACACAATTTACACAATATCGTCGACCATAATACTTCATGTGTACGTAGAACATTTCTAACAAATTAAAGTTTGATTTTCTTTAATTGCACTTGTACAAATCGAATCAACAGAACCCCAACTGAATGTTGGCTAAAATTGGGTTTTTAGTGCCAAGAGTTAAAGTGATGGTTCGGAGTAATTCACCCTAGGGTGCTTTGCACCATGACCTCGAGCCAAACACCCCCCCAGAAGCTTTTTTCACCTGGGTCTAACATTGGGAGAGTTAGCTAGAGTAGCATTATCAGCTGAATAGCTTAGCGCAGGGGCTAATGGACCCACGTTTGTATCTCGTAAGTTACCCCACTAATAATGCCCGAAATGATCCCAAACGTCTACAAGTAGTACATATAGGTTATGCTCTCATAAAACGATGGATTGGAAAGTTTGTAAGTACACCAGAAGGTTATGTAAATAACACTTGCCTGCTTGCTTCTGCTCTCTGCTGTTGTTGTTGCTGCTGTAAGACGAGTGCTTAGGGCCGTCTACAAATTACAACACCGAAAAGAGATGCAACAAAAATTTTTTTAATTTAACTTTTTTTTTTAAGTAAGTGCTGTAGTATAACTAGCAGGAGACAAGTAATAATTGAGGTAAGTTTGGAGACATTACCTTATTTAATCATTAAATTAATATTTTTGTTGTATCTCTTTTCGGTGTAGTAATTTGTAGACGGCCCTAAGCACTCGTCTAACTGCAGGTAGCAGCAGCAGCAGCAGCAGCAGCAGCAGCAACAGAGAGCTGAAGAGAGCAGGCAAGTGTTCATAAACTTCTGGTGTACTTACAAACTTTCCAATCCATCGTTTTATGAGAGCATAACCTATTTGTACTACTTGTAGACGTTTGGTATAATTTCGGGCATTATTAGTGGGGTAACTTACAAGATACAAACGTGGGTCCATTAGCCCCTGTGCTAAGTTATTCAGCTGAGAACGCTACTCTAGCTAACTCTCCCAATGTTAGACCCAGGTGAAAAAAGCTTCTGGGGGGGTGTTTGGCTCGAGGTCATGGTGCAAAGGACCCTAGGGTGAATTACTCCGAACCATCACTTTAAACTGTGGAGGACTAATCAGCTCTTTGGGGTCATTGAGTTTCTATGAAAGAATGTTGCATCAGTTCATCAGAACAGCTATCACTTCTCAATCAAAACAGACATGAATTAGCAGGAGGAACCGCCACTGTCTGCAAGAACAGGATTAAAAACCGTCTTTTGCAACTGAAACAGCTAAGTTCATATGAAGATGAAAGCCTTGTACAGCTGAATCCGAGCCCTCCTCTGTTCACTGTATTTCCCCCCACCCCCCATAGAACACATCCTCCTCCTCAGGAAAATATGTTGACATTCTTGGCGACACACTCATGACTTCCCACACTCTGACTCACTGAGTGTTTGGCCCCACTTGGCTTGCTGCTTAGCTCTTATACAGAGTGCATCACTTTTCCCACTAGTGCTGACACCATCCAAAAAGTTGGACACTAATGTAGAATCCTGTGTTCAATATTTAAAATGGCCAAGCCCCATTGGCTGACAAAAAGGTCCCATGGGCTACACAGGATTTAGTAACCTCTCATCCTACAGGGTTAAACATTTTGGTAAAGATGAGGGGGTCAGTTCAGCACAATGAACTTTCACTGTTTATCTGTGGTGTTCATACCAGAAAAGATAGAATTTAAGAGGGTGGTCAATGTCTGATGTTCCTTCAAAAACCTAACCCCTTGTTTTTTACAAAACCCGGTCTCATGGCAGTTCGTGTAAATGTCAACGTTATTCTTAATCTATTGATACATGTTCAAGGAGACGTTTTTCTCGTTTTTTACGTGTAAATGCCACGTTATTTTCTCGGGGAAAGGACGCCGGGAGGCGGCCGAAAAGGACGCTCTATAAGCCGGGAGGCGGCCCGATGGGGACGTGCCTCAATAAGTCCTGTGTTGTTTGACCCATCCACCACCCCGACCAACCTCCCTACGCGGATTTTCGGCTTTTTATATTACTCCCTACCATTTTTAGTGCTGTGGTCACAAAATATGCTTCCCATTGAAATACATTACTTCACATTTTCGTGTTGTCTGCCACGTAAAAACCGACAAAAACGTCTCCGTGAACACGTATCAATAGATTAAAATAATGTCACATTTACACGAACTGCCATGAGACTTTTTTAAGGTGGTTTTCTGTAGTAGATTTGTATAATGTTCTCAGCCCTAACACATTGTTCACAACTACTCTTGTTAAAAGGACACTAATTCAGTGTGTTCATTCATTTTCAGGCAAATGGCATTAGTATCGCAAGGACAAAAAAACGGAACTTGACTTACAAGCAGGTATATGAGGGTTTAAGCCCCCAAGGTTGGCCTCATTCTCTGGACAATAAAACAAACTGAATAAAGCAGATAACAAAAAGAGCCAATCCAGACATTGCATCATATGAATCCTTGACTTAAAGCAGGATTCACAGTTGTTTCACAGAATGTTTAAGTGGGACATACCAGTAATGCAGAGAGACATTCAAAAGGGCAAACTAACAGAATACCAGTTTTATTGGAAGGGTCAAAACTCTAAGACGGTTTAATGGATGTATTTCCCATTTATGCCCCTCTAGTACACAATAGCATCCAAAGAGTTTTCATTGACCAAAAAGCAAAAATGCTTATATATGTTATATGGGTTTTTGGCATTGGTAGTCAAAAAGTGACAAAAAACCCTTTCATTTCAGTTTTAAATAGGTGGAATTGAAGTTTAACTCTTATTACACGACCATATATAGTGATTGGATAGCTTTCATCAAAAAGAAAAAGTGTCAAAGAGGAATTTGTACTGCAAACACACACACCTGCTTATAAGCAGCATCCTGCATTACATGAGGTCCCGAACAGACATGGTTATAATGTGTTCAAGCAGTGATGTAACTGTTGGATTTAAAGTTCTGCCTGTGTTGAGGTGGCGAACAGAAGCGAGCTGCAGATCAGATGGGTCACATTCTGCACATGCCAACACACCCAGCAGAGGCATCTCACAGTGAAGATCATCTTCCATTCAGCGGGCAGCCATACCTGAACGCTTAGAGAACAGAGACTGAAATGGACCTGTGGTTTAAAGGTCACAGGTTTGATTCTGAACTTACTGTGCTGGGGAAAAAAAAAAAACTTTGAATAATATTCTAACCATGAGCCAATACCTAAAAGGTGAATGTATACCGTACATGTAGTGTTGAAATGATTAATCGATTGGTAACCCACATGGAAATCAATTTGTGGCAATGATGAAAACAATCAGTAGTTGCACCAAACACCTGCAGGCCTACAGTATGAGCATGTCCATTTTGCCATTAGTGGTGACTACCTGAATGCGATGTCCTCCTTAGACAATACTAATTTGTTTAGTCCAAAGTGAATAGAGCGCTAACCTTGCAACTCCTTAGCCAAAGCTGGTGTCAATAAATGCTAACTTAGCACATCGCTAAAATGTCTTGCATGCCATTGTCATGCGATAGCAGCAGGTGGTGGGGACTATACTCATCAAGTCCATATGGAGGAGAGACACAGGTATGCAAACCTTTGCGTTCACAAGGACGTACGCAAAACACAAACAGAACATGTTCCAGTCTTTGAATGTGGACAAACAATGCCCCCGCCATCAGAAAACCAGAGTGCATCTGTTATTAGGAGAGTAATAATGAGACTAATATAGTGTTGTTGCATTCATAGCTGTATGTGCTAAAATTACCTTTGCTGCATGTCAGTGTCTCTGCCCTCTACACTATGTATCTGTCCCGTCACTCTGCATTGTTTACTATCCAATTGAGCTCAAATGTCACTACAATCATTTCAAAACCAGCAGTGTTCACTAGAGCTGCATTCCAGTCTCAAGTCTCTGTGAACCTTAAACCCACGCACAAACGCGCGCGCGCGCACACACACACACACACACACACACACACACACACACACACACACACACACACACACACACACACACACACACAAACATGCCAGAATGTCCAGTAGGTCCAGGACAGCTGCTGCTAATTTTAGACGCCATGTAATGCCTGGCATGCCCCAGACCCCCAGACCCCCTGCTACCAGACAAACCACACCCTCTCTTCCCCCTCAAAATTACTTTGCCCCAAGCACACTCCCCACCCCCATGAAGTGCTGTAGTCCATAAACCAAGCCTCCCCTAAACAACTATCACCACTCCAATATTCAAAAACTAAGACACTAATTCAGAAAGACTATTTAGCAATCTTACGTAACGTACGTTAATGTACACTGAAACTAATGCAGTGACTCACGCGACTTATCGTACAGTAAACATATAAGCATATACAGGATTCCCAATATAATGGAGCGGACGGGGGAAATCCAACAACACTTTTGTCTTTTCAGTCAACTGGACCAAATAAACCAGATCCCACGTTAACTAAACAGGCAGGAAATATTAGATTCAGCTGCACTTCTCCAGGGCTGGAAAGTTGTGTTCAGTTTCCCATCAGACAGAGCATGTGAACACCATTACAGTACAGGGATGTGTCTGATTTAGGCAAACAATCTCCTACAGTTTATCCAACAGTCTGCAGCAGTTTATCCAATTTCCTGTACCTGCTGAGGTAAAGATAAAATTGCTGCAAATAAAAGACTAATCTGTAAAAAAAAAAAAAATATTCACTGGAAAACTGTAAGAACTGCTTCTTTCCTTCAAGGCATTCAAACATGTTTGAATTGTTTTATATTATTTTAAATGGGTGAAAAATGTGGGCCCAGCCTTAGTTATTATTAAAGTTATTATTGGAAACCAATAGTGACCACGTTTAAGCAACCTAAATCAATATTGTTTTCAAAGGTTCAATGCGGCCAATATGTCAATCTCAAAGTAAGTAAACTGCACAAACTGAACCTACACATGCCTGCAAGCAGCCCAGCCCCCCACTCTATTTACCTCTCTAAATGCAGCCCATTACCCCAGCCCTCCACTGCATGCCGCAGCCACAAATCTCAGCATGCCAAGGTCTAGCTATAGCATCCCCCTCACCTTTACCCTGCCCTACTCACTTCCCTCTGTTAGACCTCACTAAGTGGATCCAGAACGACCCTGAGTTACACAGATTACTTCACAGTGCTCATCCAAACAGATCAACCTGTGGTGAATCCTGGAAATAAAACAACTTAGAACTGCAAACTAGCCTTGCAGCTAATAATACTCATAAAGCAGCAAGTGAGACAATAGGCACAGAGATTTAGATTCTGAGCTGAAGGTCAACACACACACACACACACGCACACGCACGCACACGCACACAGACACAGACACAGACACACACACACACACACACACACACACACACACAATAGGCACAGAGATTTAGATTCTGAGCTGAAGGTCAACACACACACACACACACGCACACACACACACACAGACACAGACACACACACACACACACACACACACACACACACACACAATGCTGCAGACCGTCTGGGGCCAACTCTGAGGGGAATTAGGAAGTGGTGCATGAGGAGTGAGATGACGGTGGTGTGTGTGTGTGTGTGTGTGTGTGTGTGTGTGTGTGTGTGTGCGCGCGCGCTTGTGTCGGGGGGTAGCTAAGAGTCCATACGGCTGAGGTCATCTGTTTAAACATATCACACACACTAGACAGAAGTCAGTGAATGAGTGCATACAAAGATACAAAGACACACACAACACACAACACACACACACACTCACACACACACACACACACACACTTTTGTATATGTATTTTGCCATGCTGTTTGCGGTCGGCAGGCCATATGGGCAACAGCTAATTAGAAAGCTCAAGCACTCACCATTCATTGGCTGATCTCAAAACCACACGCAGGGTTTTGGTGAAAACACACATACACACATAGACACACACACACACACACACACACACACACACACACACACACACACACACACACACACACACACACACACACACACACAACCAAAGCACATACACGTAATCGGTTCTTTTTGGGGGAACCCTGAACAGGCTGTACTTCATCTGATGGCTATAATTACATGTTAACAATAAACCAATTACAGGTCTGAATTTAACAACATGACATCACAACTGTTCCTTAATCTGACCAATTAGTAACCATGGAAACCTACACCGCTGGCAGCTGACGAGCCGTAATCACTATCAGACTGTGGGAATCTTTGAATGTGTGGCGGACAAATGAGCCAATTGACTCTCAGATTCAAACACTGCCACGTGCCCCAGCCTTTGTTGTACTGCATGATTAACGCTCTCATAGACCTTTTTTCACGGCAGACATGTTGACATGTCATAGTAGGAGAAGCACAGGTGTATTCAAAACCATTCATGATGGCTGCATTCCACTTAGGAGAGGTCCTGGTATTGTGCATGCTGACTCACTGAAATAGCTTACTGGGACACTTGATGGAATTGAGCCATTGTTAAGGTTATCAATTTCAGCGGTGCTTTTCCTACTATGACAAGTCATAATGTCTGCTGTGAAAAAGGTCCATAGTGTACAAAACAAACCAATCAGTGATACATTTGTTTAGTTATGACTATCACAAAACTCAAAAGACAACCATGTGAGCCACGTTAAATTTAGCTTAGTTAAGTTTATAATGGGACAAAACGCAGCAGCAAAACTACAGTAAATACATTGAAAGATTCCCCGCAGGGTTCACCGCTTTCCTGCTTCTTCAATAATTAATAAGAAATAGAAAGTACTTACAGAAAAAAAGTTGCATATACAGATACGTAGGTATTAAAATCATAGGACGGACACATAAATCCTGTATGAAACTTGAAAAAAGTCACTGTATAATTTGTTGTGAGCAAAATAAATATCCCACTAATTTCCCAACTCCATGTGCTGTGATTGAGTGGATAGGCATGTCGTCCTTTCTGCTATGCTTAAAAAAAATAAATAAAAAAAAGGCCTGGTGATTCTCAGCCATTAGTGCCATGCTTTATTTATGAGCCACAGAGCACACAGACCTGTCTCGGTGGCATTATAATGACAGCTGCATGCTACCTGACAGTGATTTTGTTTTTGGGTTCCAGTTCAATAGATAAAGCATGGCAAGGAACTCAAACTTTCATAGTCCGCGTGACACGTTCATTAAAATCAGTGTCGGATTAGATACGG
Source organism: Perca fluviatilis (assembly GCF_010015445.1). Taxonomy (NCBI): domain Eukaryota; kingdom Metazoa; phylum Chordata; class Actinopteri; order Perciformes; family Percidae; genus Perca; species Perca fluviatilis. The sequence goes on along the minus strand of NC_053128.1, from coordinate 14,063,682 downwards.
AGATGACTGGTCCAACACTTGGCTCTGACATGAGTGGAAGCTTCCAATTTGGCTCCAGATCTGCTGAAGTATTGGTGAGGTCTCAGAGTTATCAATTATTGATGAAATCATTAGCGTGTCAGCTGCAGAGCCGAGACAGTGTCTGTGTGTGTAAACTTCTCTACGGGGGTTCTGTAATGCTTAATCAGAACATCAGTCAAACAGAAAACATGTTTTTATTTAAATATTGCTTGCCTTTATCCTTGCTGAAGACAATATAATTTAGTTTTATAGCTCTAATGTCCTGGGACAGTTTAAACTGCCACCAGATTAGGAAATGCTTGCTCTTTATTTTTTGGCTTTTTTAAATTTTTTTTAAATTTTATTAGATAGAAGAAGAAGAAGAGGGGATATTCACTATTTTAACTCTGTTAGTACAGTTGCACACACATTAAACACAGGCCTGAATTACAGAGTGATGATTGAGGAGTGAGGCGGCTGCTCCTTGGAGGAGGGGGCTGCTCCTTGGAGGACCCGCCCCAAGCAGTTGGGGGTACGGTGGCTTGCTCAAGAGCCCCTTGGCAGCGCCCAGGAGGTGAACTGGCATCTCTCCAGCTACCCAGCTACCAGTCCACACGCCGTACTTTGGTCCGTACGGGGACTTGAACCTTGAATCCTTCCCCTTCCCTTCGAGATGCTCTGTCCAGCTACTCTATTTACACCGAACCTGCGTTGTTTGGCTGAGTCTACGGCTTACAGAGTGCTTAGCTGCCTCAGAGAGTTGTTAGTAGTATTAGTGTAATAATAACCCTTCTCTATTTAAGTGCCTGGCAGGGCTTGGAAGCTATTGGTAGCCTTGTTGTCTTTGATGTAGTGTACACACACAGAGCTGAGACAAGACAGATGCTTATATGGAGGAGACAAACAGGCTCAAAATGATTTACTTGTATTTAACGCCTGGACTCAACTTAATGTCAAAGCTCTTGGCACTTCCAGAAGGATCTTTTTTTAATAGTAGTTCTGGAGAGAATCAGACGACACAGAGCATTCTTTGTAGCGTTACGACAGCTGCCCCCAGAATATTCTGCAACATTTGTCGTTTTTCTTGGCCCGGTGAACCGAACCAAAACTCATTTACACATAGCGTAATCAATGATTTTGTAGTGTAGTGCAAGAATAACGCAAGAAACAGAAACGCGTGTTCCTCTCTGCTCAAAACTGTGAGAACTTTCCACTCTCTTTCTTCACTTAAGTGCCTGACTGGTTTTAAGTACATGCAGCCTGGTATGGCTGCCATGTTTCAACGTGGCCAAAATAGTTTCTCCATCTGCTGCTGCTGCTGCTGTTCACCCCACTTGTGTGTATGACTGTGTGTGTGTGTGTGTGTGTGTGTGTGTGTTCCTGTGCCTCTGTGGGTCTTGAGTGTGTGTGGTATGCTGTGGTTGCTCGCTGGCGCCAAATTTAGTCCCAGGCATTGAATTCTGGTAACTGTTGCTCTGAAGTCCTATATCAGTACAGAGCCAAACACTTCAACAGATGCCTCCGAAACATAACGGGGAGTATCGAAACGTGTTCTGGACCACCTCGCAGCTAAGATCATTCTACCTTGGAAAGCACATACATGTACACCTCAAACCAGATCTGATTTTTCAACAACTTTCCTTTGAGTTGGTTTCCTCCGATAAAAAAAGACATGGAACAAGATGAGAGCTGACACGAACAGCAAGACAAACGCAGCAGCGGCGCAGGGCACAATGATAGTGAGGGAGTAAAATACAATATGCACAATCAGTGCAACAGAAATCACTTTGTTTAAAGTTTGGAAAATGGGTGTAGGGGGCTATATGATGTCATGCTGTAGTGCTCCCAACACTTCTTCACTTTTTTAATGTAACGACTTAAAAGCTGCAATGATGCAATCGTGAGAATCCAAAAAAACAAAAAAAAAACATGCAGTGGACATTTTTATTTTTTATTTTAGCTTTTGTCACCTTGGTTAGCATTTAGCCTCTAAAGCACAGAAGCTAAGGTGGATGACCACTGACTAGATAACTTGGGGAATGTGTAATGCAGAAAAAACACCCTGGATGTCAGTAGCGTTGATAATGGAGCCAATTTATCTTCAGATTCTGTCTAGGTTGATACTTTGTGAGTTCAAGTGTTATAAATGGCTTAAGAACCATTATAAAACACCAGAACAGACCACCACTGCTCCACCAATGTGTTTTCAGCCAAGGGGTCACCGTGATGTGTGGCACCTCTACTGTTGTGTTTACGATGTAGGAATTCATTAGTCAAAGTTCAACAAACTTGAACTTTGGTATGGAACAAAGAGACAAAAACAGACCTCTACATGTGTTTGAGTTGAAGTGAATGGAACATGAATGAATAATGTGACTATAGGCAGAGTTAGAGAGAGAGAGAGAGAGAAGAAAAAAAAAAAAAAAAAAAAAAAAAGAAAAAAAAAAAGAGAGAACTAATGAAAGAAGCAGGGACACTAACAGAGTTGCAGGAACTCTGAGGTGCCAGACAGTTAGGCGAGATATTGTACTGTGAATGACAAAAAAGAGATGAAGTCAAGGTGAGACAGGGTGGCCATGAAAGCGCTCACACAGACAAACAGACAGCGAAACACACGGACGGAAGGTCAAAGAAACAAACGAAAAAAAACAACAACGTTGTTTTAATACACTCTGACTTACCGCCAAGGCCTGCAGCCTCTCTTTGTGGAGCTGAGCCTCCTCACACGACATCCTGAGGGGGGGAAGCAAGGGGAGAGGGGGGGGGGTGAAAGGAGAAAAAGGACGTGAGATCTGGGAAGACTTGAGTCCTGGAGTCCCTCAGCGAGAGATTGAAAGGCAGAGAAGGGGAGGGAGGTGGAGGAGAGAGGGAAGAGAAGGAGAAGAGGAGGAGTATCCAGACGAGGTCCTTCCTCAGCAGTAATCCAAGCGGAGAGAGGAGACAGTGGGAGAAGGAGCTCACGCTGGTCACAAGCAAAGATCTCTCATTCACTGGCCATGTGCCTCACACTCAGCCTCTCTCTCTCTCTGACTCTATCACCCACTCTTTCTTCTGCGCTCTCTGTCTCTCCTCCCATTTGTCCCCTCCTTCCCTTCCCTCCCTCTCTTTTTTAGGCATGAGCCATGTGTGATTAAACAGCTGGGAGGAGCAGCTGAGAGGGAAAGAGAGAGAGAGAGAGAGAGAGAGAGAGAGAGAGAGAGAGAGGGAAGGGAAAGTAGAGAGAAGTGATGGCATGAAGGTAAGGGGGTGTGAGAAGAGGGGGAGAGTGAAAAAGAAATGAGGGAGAGAAAGAAAGAAGAGCAAAGTAAAATTGCAGAAGTAAGGAAAAGGGAAGCAGAGGAGTTATTTGTCACATTTGAAAGCCGATAGCAGAGAATGGGAAATGGAACATTAAAAAAAAATGTTCTCCATTTTTTGTTCCCTTTATCTTCTAATAGCTTAATTTTTTTCATCTTCACTAGATTTAGGCCTTTATTACTGAGAGAAATCAGTAGATCAATATAAACACTACTCCCTACTATCACAGACACTGAACACTCAGTTCTGTGCTTAAAGGGGGCAGTCTACTAAAATAAACATTTATACCAGGGTAGAAATTACTAAATTCATTAACTGAATATTTACTTTTGTTTCCCTGTCATTGATTTTAGTGATAACTTACTGGGAAATTTATTTCAAAGAATGTAATATACAAACTAATCAATGTAGTTATCATTGGATTTCTTTTGGCTCACAATTGGAAATCTGCTTACCACAGTCCCACTTCAGTCCATGCTCTGAAACACAGAATACTGCGTGTGTTTTTCAAACAAATGATGTCAAAAATAGCATTTCTCAATCCTCAACCACAAAAGTAATCAAAGACAATACCAGGAAACAAAAATACAACTTTACATCTGAAAAAGAAACCTAGTTGTCATGTTTTCGAGACAGAACTCGCTGGCCAATTGGTGCCACTGCATTATGATATAACAAACTGCTCCCAGCACCCTCACCCATATGTTATTTGGTTTAAAGGATTGCTGATGCGAAGAGCTAATTGCTGAGCTACGATGTGCTATTGTTGCTGCCAATCCCAGGCCACCACCGCACTGTAAGCTAGACTCACATATGTTTTTCTTTGTATGGAGTATAGTCATCTCACTTTTAGAAGTAAAACTTGCACATAGCGTGTTACTATCGTTTTGAGATATTCTAATCTTTTAATGAAAGTCGATGCAGTGATGTCGCCCACACACAAACAATCCTACAGCTGACTCTTCAGGTTCTATTTCTGGTCACTCTGGTCACACACTTATTCCATCGCGTTTTCAAGTGACATCAATAGAAGCCTTGTACTTCAGAAGAAAACATAAAAAGGAGCAGGATACAAAAAAAAAGCACTCTGTGAATGGAATGGAACAGCAGTGGAACATCTTTCTAAATACAAAGGGCAAAAAAGACCTTCACTCACTCACTCACACACACACACACACACGCACACACACACACACACACACACACACACACACACACACACACACACACACACACACACACACACACACACACACACACACACACACACACACACACACACACACACTGTAAATGGGTCACTGTTAACTGTGTTCCAATTGTCTTACTCCCCATTTTAGCTCTCTAGGTTCACCTAGGTTTCATCCATTCTTCTTCTGCCTCCTCTTACATTTTTTTACTTTATTTTCCTTCTCTCTCACTTTCTTTTCCTACAACCACATCTATTCGTTCTTTGCCTCCATCCTTCCTTACATCCTTTACTCTTTTCCTCCTCTTGTTCTCTCTTTCCTTTGCTGCATTCCTGCCCTGTTTTCTACACTCGTCTCTACTTTCCCGTATCCAACACTTTCTCCTCGCATCCCTCCCTCCATTTATCAAGTTCTACCCTGCCTACATACCTCCCATGGTGCATCTCTGCCCTCCATCCCTCCTTACTTCTTCTGCCTTCTCTCCCTTTTAACCCTCACTTCTGCAACCTTCCCCTCGGTCCTTCCTTGTCTCCCTCCTTCCTACTCTTCCTCTAACTCCCCATCTCCTCCCATCCTCTCCTTCCATGCCCCCATTTGTCTTCATCTCCCACCTGTCCCTCCTTCAATCAATCCATTTCTCCCTCAAACCTTTTTGTTCTTCCTCTTCCTCAATCCCTCCTGTCCTCCTCTTTCTCCTTTTTCTTCTTTCTCCATCCCTCCTTCCGCAAGCAGGGATCCTTATAAGGAGAAACAGCAGCAGTAGTCCTGGTCGACTCTTGAGGGAATACAGAAGCATGTAACACACACACACACACACACACACACACACACACACACACACACACACACACACACACACACACACACACACACACACACACACACACACACACACACACACACACACACACACACACACACACAGTCACTGCGTTACTCCAAGAGAATAGAGAAGTGTATAAGAAATAACTGCAGCTGGAGAGTATCTGCCCTGTAAAGCCACTGGACAGCTGAAATACAATCAGGAATAAATCAAAGGTTTCTTGCAGACATGGATTCAGAAGTGGTGACTTTTTTCATCTGCGTCAATTCTCTAAAGTTGGTCTTTTTGTGCATGACAGTAAACATGTCTTTTGCAATATACAATATGTTTCTCTTGAAATCTCTTTTATGTTTATACATATGTTTAAGTTTGAAACAAGCACTGTGTAATGCACAAAAACCTCAAATTGATTTACATAATTCACACAGTTCATTATCAACTAATTTCAGATCATTTCCTTTGACTTTATCTGTTTTATTAACGCCTTGGTTTTAGTTTACGAAGCTGCGCCGTCAGATGTGATCCATGCAGCAGTTTGACTATTTACAATGCAGCAAGCAGCTTTTTTTGTGTGTGTGAAAAAAGCTCTGATAAACCACTGTACACTACCTGCCCAGCACCAAACAGCAGACAGTAGCCGAAGTGACTAGCTGGAGAACATGTGCAGCATTTACAGCCGGATATGTCCCTCAGGAGTTAAAACCAAAACAGAGCTAAAACGAGAGGGAATATTCAATGTTGCTTTGTGCCTGCTGCATGTGTAAATAGGCAAATGTTGGCTCATCACATCAACTTTATATGATGTGAAAACAAATATATTCATGTAGGTTTGAGTTATGATTTCTTTTTCTACATTTGATGTTTGCAATTGTGTAGTCCGAGCATGGCTTATTGTAGCACTAAGGCCGCTTGCAGGCCTGCCTGCGTGGCGTGTGGCGATCAGCTCGTCGGCGTGTCCGTTATTTTCGGCTGCTCAGCTGTCTAACAGAGCTTGAACGCACGCGCCGTACGCACTGCGTCCGCGGCTCGAAAACACGTGCGTGCTAGAAATAGGACCGACGCCTATCTTTTTGGAAGCGTTTCCAGGCAAAATAGAATACAAAAAGATGTTTATATGTCATATTGACACAAATACATTTAATAAATGATATTTTGATGTTTGAAAGTCTCTAGGTTTTGACATAAATGCAGATCTAAATGTAATTTAAAAAAATAATATTAAATAATTATAGATTTTCAATTATTGCACCTTGTCAATACAGAACGAAATATGCTGTAGCCTATTTTGCCGCCAATACTGCAGACGTTGTCTTTGCTGTAATCAAATCAGTATATATGTATGTTTAACATGGTATTTCATTTTATCAATGGGAAACATACATGTGTGGCATTGGCAGCGAATCAATTCGTTCTGAAGTTGTAAAGACAGAGATAGAAAACCCCCGCAGCTGCCACACGTAAACAGAAACCCGCACAGCCACGCAAACGCAGCCAGTGTGCAAGCAGCCTAATGGGTACTGGTGAGCTATAACTGAGAATTATGTTTTTCATTATGTTGTCCTCTGTTGGATAGAAACTACAGCACAAGTTCTGAGCTTCACCATCAAGATACGAAGAATAAAAACTGGAATGTTTCACCGTGGGATCGGCCCTTTTTTAAAACCCATTGCTGCATCTTTATTGTGTGACATGCAGGTTACGTATATAGACCGTGACCTGTTTGGGGTTTTATATAAAACTGGTTATGAAACCCGGCTCAGCTCTGCAGCTGTCTGACTTTCCAGCCAGTCCAAGACTTCTGGCCTGTCTCTGTTTGATCTGGATTTACACCAACCAAATCATTCCAAAGCAACTTTAACATTATTCTGCTTCATTATAACATTTTCTATTTGATTCCCTTTCTGTCCCACTTTTGTCCCCCTTCCTTTTTAACTCTCTCCTCTCCTCCTAACCCTAATATGCAGCCCCCTTCCCTCCCCCCTTCATTCCCTCAACTCTGGCGTCAGTGATGTTGGTTTGGTCGTCTTTGGAGACAACAGCATCATTGTTCCTCTGCATCGCCAAAACGACGCGATGACCTCACTGCACAGCCAGCCCAGCCCCGCCTCCATCCCAGCCCAGAGGTAATGGCCTCCAGATGTGGAAGCAGAGGCCGGAAAACACACACACACACACGCACACGCACACGCACACGCACACGCACACACAAATATAACAACATGTAAAGAGTAAGAGGGAATAAGCAAATATGGAAAAAGAAAGTCAGTCAGAAAAGCTGCATGTGCGTTTGAGTATGTGTATGCGTGTTATGTTATGTTAATGCAGCCATCTCCTTCGCCTTCCTGAAATGTTGTTAGTAATCCCACATTTCAATTCTCCCCAAAATAACTGAAACACACAGATCTGTTACAGACTGGCCGCTGCTGCATATTGTATGTATGTGTGTGTGTGTGTGTGTGTGTGTGTGTGTGTGTGTGTGTGTGTGTGTGTGTGTGTGAGTGAGTGTGCGAGAGAGAAAATCAGAAATCAGAAATCAGGTTTATTGCCAGGTAAGTAACACTAACTAGGAATTTGTCTTGGTTGAAGGTGCATACATAAAAACAATTATAAAAAAATAATACACATACATAGAGAAAGAGAGAGAGAGAGAGAGAGATGGAGGGAGAGAGAGAGAGAGAGAGAGAGAGAGAGAGAGAGAGAGAGAGAGAGAGAAAAAGAGTGGAGGGGGAGATAAAAAGCAACCCAACCCAAACATATTTCTGGTTATGGGAGTGCCAGACCTTGATCTCATTCATATTTTATACATCACTGAGGGAGGTCAAGCTGTGTTTGGGTTTCTGTCTGTCTGTCTGTCTGTCTGTCTGTCTGTCTGTCTGTCTGTCTGTCTGTCTGTCTGTCTGTCTGTACACACAGTTTAACTAAAAACTCAAATTGAGCACTGCTGTTCTTATTACTGATAAGTTTGTTTATTTTACCACAGCATAACTGCCGTTAAATTGAAGAAAAACAATTGTCTAGCCGAGACTAGCCGATAAAGGCTGGTGATGTCTTAACTTTTGGAAGCATCTGGCTTTCAGCAACTAATCAGATATCCGCTCTGCCTGTTTTTTCTGACTGATAGGACTATTTCAGTAATTCAGTCTGCTACAGCAACGCAAAGCCAGTTCTAAGAACTTTTATTTTACAATAATTTTACAGGAACTGGTCACTTTCAAAGCTTATAGTAACAAAAAAGTATTTTAACCAATTGTCAACAACTTTATTTGAAAAGTAACAACAAAGAAGTACTGTACTTTTGTACTTTGCCTGTAAAGAACTCGGGACGGCTACATTCTGTGGATGCAAACAGAGCCTCTCATATTGTCCATGATCATGTCCATAAGAATTGATAATAGAATAACTCATACCTCCTCTGTGTCAGTTCAGCCTATTGTTTTATTTTTCTCTCTTTTATTCCCTTAGGGAATTCACATGCATGTCCAGATATCAATGCAAGCACGTTTGTCTGCATGCATTGATATGATTCTTTTTCTACTTCTGCAAAGTAGCTTTAAATTCTTTTCATCCTGAGATGCATTTTAGATGAGAAGCAGATGTCTTGGCCTCCAGACACTCAGATTATCACCACCTCAGCATGTTCTTATTGCTCCCTCTTTCTCTGAATGCCATTGTGTTTCCTCTACTCTGTAGTTTGCACATCTCCTCTTATCCACTGTGTACAATTGATGTTCTGGTATTTTCATTTTTATGGAGTGGAGATGGATAAGAGGGGGAAAAAAAATCCTTCATATTGTGTAAAACAATCATCAGGCCATTTGAGTAAAACCCACAAGACCCACTCTGTTGTGCATAGATATTGAGGAAATGAAATTCTCTACTTCAATTTAAAATGAAACCAATGAATAATAACTGAAAAAAATAGAAACGTGGTGGTTCATTTGATGCTCTTGCTGGGTTGCCACCCTGTGTAACTGGATATGCTCAATTCATCCAATCACTATTAAGAGTTTTTTTCCTGTAAGACTTCCCTGAGTGTGCAATAAATAGCAGCAGAGAATGGGCCATCTGCCATTGTGGTGTGTGCGCGCTACATGACCACAACTGCTACCATTATCTTTCTGCTGATTCCGTGGACAACCCAGAGAGAACATGGGGTATGGCCAAGGTTTCTCAATGTCCGGACCAAGTGTTATGAAAACAAAATCTTATTTAAGTGTATTTTTTGTTCTATTTTTAAATAGATGTTCTATTGACCAATACATTGTAGGTGACTTAGAAAATACAGCAGCGGTTTGTTTTTATTGTGCGTGTGTGAAAAATGTTCAGAATAAATAAAATGTGGAGAGGATAAATAGGTTTTGGACTGATTTTACAACTGAAATGTATTTTTTTGTTATTACAGAAAGAAAGTAGGCTACCGAAAAAAGAGGTACCGCCTGGGTACCAAATTCCAGGTATCGGTACAAAAGGAAAACAGAGAACTCAACTTGAATATGTGTTGCCAAAAAGTAATAAGTGAGTTGATTAAATGTGATTGTGTTATTTACAATTTTTTCGGACCTCCGAACTTGAATACAAATCAAATGCGGACCTTTGAGTGATACGTTTGAGAACGGCTGTATGCTGTATGCTGGGCCTATGGCTCAGAGGGAAACGGACAGAGCTACGGGAAGATAAGATGTGATAGACCGACTGAATCACGACAGCACTGTCTCATTTCCCCAATTACAACATTAACTACTGATGCACCAGTGAAGCATGTCTGCTTCATGGTTCACTGCCCTGCTTCATGGGTGCAGCTCTGACAGAGTAAGCAAAAAAAATCACTCCGACCTGTCACTCAAACTGCCTGTTCCACAGCTGATTAGGAAGACTCTCAGCTTCTAGGTGGATTCTAAGTTGGATATCGCTCATACCGGCTAACCGCTCAGCATCTCCTAATCTGAAACATTTAGAAGGTTTTTATGCACAGGTATCATCACTATAATAATAATTCCATACCCTGCATACAAGGACATACCAAACTGCACAAGCTGAATTATCTGTGATATACATGTGCATGCACCAAATTTGCAAAAAAAAATAAATAAAAAAGATGTTCAAGTTGCACAAGCTCCCAAAACAGACAGCTGTTTAGCAGGAAAGCTAGCTGCAGAGTGACATGTCTCAAGTCCCTTCAGAAGTGCAATACATACACCAGCACTTTTTGCACTTCGCACTTTAATTATTACAGTTAATTCTTAGGATGTTGTGTTGTCTCTGCTGTCACGTGTGTCCTTTTTTTGTGTCCCAGGATGCTTTGTTCATCCAATGTTTATGTTGATTTTTATTTTATGTTGATTTTAGAATGCTTTTTTTCTGTTACACGTTTATGTTGTGAAGCAACAGATTGTAGCACTATGTCCAAGACAAATTTCCCATCGGGGACAATAAAGTGTATTCTATTCTATTCTAGACCCGAAGGTGCAGTACCGGAAAAATAAATCTAGTTCACAGCACAAGGCTCTCATGGAACTTGTAGGCCTATACATACGCCTTTCTGGGTTTCAAAGAAAAATCCACCGTGCTGGTGGATTTTTCTTTGTCAAAAAGAAGTTATTATTCAGGAATTTCTGAATTCCAGTTGTACAGCATGCTATATACAATTCTCCACTAACATTAGCTGCAGTAGAATACATCCCAGTACACCCACAAAGCTTTGAAAGTTAAAGAACAACTCCCACTCTCCTGTTCTGTATCTGTGTTCGCTACCACTGGATCAAACATGCTGTTTGATGATGTCCAACATTTTTGACAAAGCTCATAACACTTCCATTTCACTATGGCATTGTCTAGATTTAATGTCAGTGTCCTACTCTTCATTTGACTTAAGGAAGGTTTAGGCTACCCGAGATGATGCAGAAGTTTGACAAAAAAAAAAAAAAAAAGATGAATCTCACCTTTGGGTGGGCTTTCTTCAGTGGGAGTTTCATTCATGTTGTTAGACACCTTGCACTTGGGCGAGGTCAATTCTGGGACCACAGTAAGATTTTTTTCTGACGGTTAGCATTATTCAGACTGTCATTCTGTGCTTGCCATCTTTTAATGCACCATTATGTGATGATGACACCTGCTATGTGTCTAAGAGTATACTGCATGTCTTGGTCACTTGACAATTCACTTCCAGTCCATTTCTGTGGTTAAAAAGCCAGTAAACCGCTCGCATTGTTTAGTTCCTCCAACTTGCCAGCAGAAAACTCTAAATTAAACTGCTCTGTTTTAGGTTTAATGACTGACTAATTTCAACAGCAACCCTATAGATACACAGGTAAAACTTGCTAGCCTAGCATAAGGCTACAAACAACCCATAATGCAACTCTCTTTTAAAGCAACGGGGCCCACAACAAAAAGCAGATCCGGCTCTTGCTCCATTCAAAGAGAATGGTGTTACATAAACTTAGATGTCTTGGCTCGGAATATTAAAAAAACCTTCATTTTACAAAACATTACTATTCAATCTAAAGTGTTGGGCCAGTATAGCTATAATATGTATAACTCTTGGACTGAAAATGCACTGAACTGACTTTTTGTAAAATTCTTATTTTCTTCTTACATCGTTTTCTCTTCTGCCATTTACATATGTCAAAATATGAATACTCTGTCTGAAAATGCAGCTGAAATTTCAGATTGATTTGAAAATCTGCTGATACTGTGCATCGCTAGTACTTGTGGGACACATCATCAAAGACTTGACAGTCAGCATCAGAACAGCAACATTTTGACCCAGCAAAGTGACAGGATTCTTAACCCATTGCCAGTGTTTGCTTGATATGTGTCTTCCATGACTATTAGCCATGAATGCAAATGAAATGTTTCAAGTCTTTTTTAGCTTGACTTTCATGCTGTGCTGATGAAAAGACCAAGTGCTTTTGTATTATCTTTCTGTCTTTCGCGTGGGTATTTGTTTCTCATAAGTAAAGAAATACATGAACACGCATACGCCTGCAAACACTGATACAGACACAGACACACAAATCACACACATGAAGAAATGGTCTGCAGCATGGCGGACTGTGCTAAAACACAGAGGCTGGCCCAAGCCTGCAGTCTCCACATCGACTATGCTAAAACACACACACACACACACACACACACACACACACACACACACACACACACACACACACACACACACACACACACACACACACACACACACACACACACACACACACCCATGTACATTCACACATCCTGCATATGCCATGGTGTTAAGAACAGGGACCGTGAGATGTTGAGGAAAATGAGGAAGAAGGACTGCAGGACTAATTTTGTAAAAAGACAAGTAAAAGACAGAGAAAGACAGTGATAGAAAGAGGAAAATAGAGCAAGAGAGTAAAGCCACGAAGGGTTGAGAGGTTTGCAGAGCAAGTGTAAGGGTGGGTGGAGAAAAGAGAGAGTCAGAGGAGAGGAGAGGGAGGAGAGGGAGGAGTGTACATGGTGTACGGCGGGTCTCCTCGCCAGTCATGACTGAACTGCAGCCTCACCATGACGGAGCTCACGTTCCCATGACAACCCAGCCTGTCAGACTGGAGAGGAGAGAGGGATGGAGGGATGCAGGCAATGAGAGGAGAGGATGGAGGCAAAGATAGATAGAAAATAGGAAGATAAAGAAGATCTACTCACGGCGCTGTGGCTGTGCCGTTCCTCTGCAAAGGTGTGTCTGACATGGCTGCAGCACCCACTGCTCTCCTTCCCTTCCCTTCTCCTCTTCCTCGTCCTCCTCTCCTTCCCCTGTCCTCCGCTGTCCTTTTTGACAGGGTTGTGTCCACCTCTTCTCTCTCTGTTCCTCCTCTCCTCCTCCTCCCTCCCCTCCTCCTGATCTTCACCTCCTCCTCCTCCTCCTTCTTTCCTCCTGCCTTTTCGGTGGGTTAGTCACGCCAGAATGTCTCAGAGCAGCTGCTGCTGCCGCTCCTGCATCGCCCGGCTCTGCCAGCAGGAGGGGATGGGTGGAAGCATGTTTGTGTGTGTGTGTGTGTGTGTGTGTGTGTGTGTGTGTGTGTGTGTGTGCGAGAGAGTGAGATAGAGAAAGAGTGGTCACTTGTGTATTTGTAGGTATAAATGTGCAGGTGATGATGTCAATGAGTGAGAGAGAGAGAGAGAGAGAAATGCAGGATTTGTAGGTGAAGAAAAGGAGGTAAGAAGATGCCAGGAGCGAGTGTGATGGAGATGAGAGAGGGATGGAGGGTGAGATAGCCTGAGATGAGAGAGAGCGGGATAGAGAGCAGAGGATGGCAAAGAGACAGCAGGCAGATAGCGAGAAAGAGAGCCTGAGGGGAGTTACAGTATGATAAAAGGAGTGGCCATCATGCCTCATCTTTGCTGCTTCCCTGAGAACCTTTCCCCTTTGAGACTGAGGAGGGATTCATTTAAAGAGGCAGACAGGATACTCAAAAAAAAAAAAACTCCATTATTGAAAAGGAAAAAGTGGCTTCCATAAGTAGGCTCCAGTGTCCTGCAACTTTAAACAGGATTTCAGAAAATGTATGGATGTATGCATGTATGGATGGACAAGACTGAATGATGCTGAGGATTTGCCAGCTATAAAAGAAGCATTCCAGTCATGTGATTATTCCAAACAATTTATTTAACGCTATGAGCCGCCTCACATTCCTGGTTTGACCATGACGCCTGTTTGTCAAGATTGTTGAGGGTATGCACTATGCATGTCTGCGAGAACTGGGGCACGTCACCATGGACGGACATTATCTTATGGAGGGCTGCACTCTAAGACTCAAATCCTCCACGTCGTCCAGAGCCAGACGAGTTGGAGCTGTCATGTTAATGTTTTACAGCTGGATTCAGACCAATCTAAACACATCATTTTTGAAGATGTAAATTCTGAGCATAGTACATTGAATGATACCATGTGCTGAATGTCAATGATAATCTACTTTTTACAGACCAGTGTGAACCATCCACAATCTTGAAAATCAGTGACCATAACCAAATATACTGTAACGCGTCTGCAGTAGGCTAACATGTTCCTGGCTGTGAATGCTTGTCATCAGCTGTGATGGTGAACAGTTTTACAAAGTTGCGTAGGATTTTACAAGACTATTGTTTGTACATCCGTAACAGAGCTACAGAGGACAATCGGTTAAACTGCATACAATTTGTTTTACTGTAATGCGTCAAGGGGAGCAGTCTGGAAAACCATGAAAGTACGAGGCAAACAGACAAAGAGGAACAGCTGTCACAAGTTGAATAATACAGAAAATACAGACACAATAGAAGCGGCTAATGGTTTTTGGAATGCCAGATTTGTTTTTTCTGAAAACGTTCCGATGCTAGACAAGACAAGAATCCCGCTGCTACTGTAAGTAGGGTATAGTGAGAACAGTTTAGTCTGTGGGGACTTGCCTCAGTTATTTATCCAAACAAGAAGCTCAGCAGACTTTTTATTAGGTCTATAACCTGCTGGCTGAGTACTTAGCAGCAGTGACTGGAGGGGAGAGGGAAAGCAAGCTCTCATCTTCCATCCATCTCTCTGCCCTTCCTGCCTCCTCTTATTCCTCCACCCATCTTTTATATTCCTATTAATTCTTCCTTCTACCATTCTGGCATTCCTTTGTCTCTTCTTTTTATGTTTCTTTATCTCTGCTTTATTCAATGCCTCTTTCCTCCCTCTTCTCCTACTTTCTTCTATTCCTTTTTTTCCTTCCTTCTTTCCATCCCTCTCTTTTCCTTCCTTCTCCATTCGTCCCCTCCTATCTCCCGTTTTTTTATTATTTTTTTTTCCCTGCAGAGAACTCATTCTATTCACTTGGGCATGTTTCTCTTTACAGACTATTGTGGATCACCACTGATGTGAACAGCCTGGGAATGAATCAGTGTGCAAGTGTGCAACCTGGTCATCAAATGGAGGTCCAACAATATGTACTTTAAAATATTTATACATTCATGAGACTAATCAGACATTCTTTTTACTTTGAAGCAACAATTCAAAGCAATTAGATTGAGCATGTACATAAAAAGGAAGGAAAATAAGATGAAATGTAACGTAACAGCTCAATATTGCGAGCGAGACCAGTCAAATTTCTCAGTTTATTGTTTTGTACCAGCAGGAGAGCGGACAGCATGTCATTCCCAGGCTCAAAGGAGACTGAAGTGCCAAGACATTTCACATTCCTGGCTGTCAAACGTTTAGATGTCTACACCTGTAGAGACTGAGTTTCTTCCTCGCCTATCTGCCTTCTCTCTTCTTCCCTTCCTGACAGTTAGTGTTGAGGCCCATGCTTATCATATTGTGTGGTATGCCAGTTATGCCGAGGCTGCTGTTCAGGTTTGAGTAGCGACCTTAAATGGGCATCACACATGCATCCTTTCCCTCCACACTCTCTCTCACACGCCAACACCCCCCACCCCCACCCTCTCCCCCCTATGCTCCGACCGTGCCTTCTGTGACTTATCGGAGTTGTCAGTCCGTCTTCCATCAATTCCATCAGTCATTGCTGATGGGAGGCAACCTGCTGCATAAAGTAGTATGACTAAAGGGCAGATTATAATAACTAATTATGTGCAGCTTAATTAGTGCATCAGCATCCCAGATCAGTGGGATAAAATAGATTTTGACTTACTACATAAAAGCTATAAATTGAGATGATCTTCATAACTGACTTGATCAGGATTAAGTCTCGGCCTGAACACGAAGTTGTATTATTGTTATATATTGCTCAAAGGAGTGCACAGTTCAATTTAAATAAATTTTAGCTTATCAGACTTCAAATCATGAAGTCATATATTTTGTCTCGTTGGATTACAGGCACAGTATGTCATGCCTTTGAAAATGTACTGTGTGTGTAATCCAGTATGGTGATGGTGGTAGTGGTTTATGTCCTTTTTTAAAGTATGGACTATACCGCCATCTTGTGGGGTTTTTAAGCCATTTGAAAATACGTGACTTTGGCGACTACTGGTGGTAGCGTTAAAATATACATAGAGCGGAAAGCAATGACCCCACTGAATACCTATGGGGTCATTACATTATTAAACATATGGGATGTGATTCTTGCAGAAGCATGGAACATGTCCAACACACTCATATCTTTCATTAGGCTATATCAAATGGTGTGTGCTTTGTCTTTAATCTAAAAGCAACTTTTTATGTTTTTTTATATTCTGTTTGTTTTTAGCTCAAAAACACTCAAATGACTAGGCTTTGGAAACAAGCCAAATCCCCAGATCTTCAAGCAAATGGAAAAACTCACTCTAACATTCAGAAATCAAATGGAATAAATTGTATCCAGAGCATATCTTTAGGGGAATAATGAAACTTTCTAAGTGCATACTGTAGATGGTTGTGCATGCACACACGAGCTCGCACGCATGCATGCACATGCGCACACACGCGCACGCACGCATATATATATACACACACACACACACACACACACACACACACACACACACACACACACACACACACACACACACACACACACACACACACACACACACACACAGTGATATGCCCCCTCTTTTTTTTGTGCGTTTTGTTGCTGTCTTTTCTCTTCCCTGTTGTGTGATGTATTCCCCTGTTCCCCCTTGGTGTTTCTATTGAAAAATAAAAAAAGTAGTACGATAAAGAATGTAATGCTTTTTGCACTTGACACAAAGAAAATAAAGTAATAAAAAAAAAACACTCAAATATCAATATGAAAATGTGTATACATTCTGAAGTTGTAGGTTATGAAGCAGGAAGGGTAAAAGACAGCCTGTGGTTTGTGTCCTATAGACTTAAATTTGAAAAAAAAGATGCATATATTGTCTGCAGTAACAGTGCATGACAAATAGGGACTAATACAGTGAGTGCACCACCAGGAGACATCCAGTAGAGGACACTGCTTGTCAGAAAGTGGAGGTAACATGTTTCAGTTATACTTTTTAAGGCTATTAGAAGAACACTGTAACGTCAAGCTGTAATTTTATTTCTTATTCTCCTTGATGATGATTTTTGATGTGTATCATCCCTAATGCCATAACTATATGTGTGTGGCTAAATTGATAGAAAATGGGATGCTATTAGAAGGAGCAGTGAACTGAGAGTACAGAGACTGAGTAGTAGTAGTAGTAGTAGTAGTAGGAGGTTGTTTTTTTTTACTTAAATTGTAAAATTTACAATAGTGATTGAAAACTATAAATTCTATTTTAAAACAGGTTAATGACAAATATACACATGGAATTACATGATGTCCCTGCAATGATGCTCACAACTATTCAGTTTGTCTCGAAAACCGACGCCGTATATCTGAATGCACAATGCTGAATGATTAGTCTAGTATTTATTGCATGGGTCCTATGTTCTGTCACGCCTATTTCATTGGTGTCAGACATACAGTTTTGCAGGCTTTCTATGTCTTTCCAGCAATGTATTTGTATTTGTATTTATTATAAGGATCCCCATTAGCTGACGCCTAGACGACCAGCTAGTCTTCCTGGGGTCCAAAACAACATTTAATCAGACAATATTAAATATTAAATTAAATTAAATCTTTACAGCAATGCTTCCGGGTCAGATTCCCTGCACGTTCAGACAGATAGACAGACAGACAGACAGACAAGCACACAAACACTTTGGCAAATAGACAGAGTTGATGCTCCAGTGAGTTTTAGTCGTTGATCCAGAAAGTCTGTCAGCTTAGATAAACCGGCGATACCACAGGAACTACAACTGGGATTTACTCTGACACGCTTCAAAAGTGCTCCAAATTGTTTGGCTAAAGCACATATCTGACATTTCCTTACACGGAGGACAAAAAAGGGCTTTAAATAAGTCAAAAAGTTTTGATATGCTTTAACTTATAACACTGAATGCTAATAACAGTTAACAGCACACTATTTATTCAGGTCAACAAGTTCAGAAAGTCTTTCTTTCTTCCCTTTTTCTTTATTGACATAAACAAACATACATTGTACCACACAATCATATGGTTTATAGAAGACAAATCAGCAGTTATAAGGCAGGGGGATTTCTATTTTCTTTTATTGGCGCATATACGTTGGGGAAACGTATGGCGAGCTGCATGTCCCCTGCCCTTTGCCATAATTGCAACGTAAAGCATGCGCTATGCCTATGTGCGCACACTCATATAAATGCATTGACGATGGCAACACCAAGTCCTCCTGGAGTTGTGCCTTTTGTCATTAGTTTTGCTTTCAATAACTTCGTAAACAGTGGCAGTAAGCCAACAACTACATGCAAGGTGTGTGGCTAAAGATAAATGATGCCGCATCAACAACGTCGAACTTCATCAGGCATCTCAAAACGCACCCAGATAGGTCAGTCACTTGCTAATGTGAAAGAGACGTTACATTTAGCATGTATATAGTCACAGGTAACAAGCTAAGCATCGCAAAGTGTTGTGCTAATGCTGGGAACAGGCAAATTGTATCTTATAGTTGTATCCATATGATGTGACAGACTTGGGTTCATATTTCACCAGGTTGTTGTTAAATAGCAATACGGAAAGTATCAGTTCTCACATGTTTGCACCATGGTTGGTGTATTTACTTTCAATACAGATGTTTCCCTCACACGTTGAACACTGAAAAACGTAATGCATGATGACGTTGGTCTTTACAGCCAGTTAGTAACACAGACAAACGTGTGTTCTTTGGTGCAGATACCAAAATGTTGAAAAATACAGTTGGCAGATTGCAGTAGACCCCATAAAGTTATCCTACAACTGATTTTGATACTGTACTGTACGGATGGTAGCTACAGGACATGCTTTGAATTCATACGATTTAACAATACAGTGTCAGGGCCAGATCAGATGGCCAGAGACTTGAGACTTGACTTGAACTTGCCCCTCAAAGACTTGAGACTTGACTTGGACTTCCCCCTCAAAGACTTGAGACTTGATTTGGATTCAAGCTCAAAGACTTGAGACTTGACTTGGACTCCCAAAAAATGACTTGTGAACATCTCTGAGGGGGAGTTACCATTCATATAAAGCAAGTATTATTTGGATTAATAGAAAACAAACTGAGTCAATGTGTTGTTTGACCTCCATTGTGAATAAAAACAAATTTGGCTTTTAATCTATAAATTTGTATTTATGAATATGAAATTCAGCCAATAGAATTAAAAGACACAAAATTACTCTTTTTGTGATTTATATTGGATTAATTAATTTATATGTATTGCATATGGTCAAAAACATACATAGTATGTACAGTGTGACAAGAAAGCGTCGTAATATATAACAAATTAATTAGCAATTCATTTTGAAGTAGCATATTCAACACATCCCTCTACTGGAGCCAGAATGATTTCACTGACCAATGGAGGTCAGTAATAGAGGAACTGTAATACTAATTCTACTTCTATCACTGTAGTTAATATGTAGGTTTATGTTGGATTCTGTCATGAAGAACATATAGCACAACGTACACTAAACTTTGACACAGCCAACAAGAAGTACAGCTGTGTGACCCACTTCAGTTCAAATACGTGTGTTTGCTGCGATGGTGGTGATAAACAATTCATTAACATCCTGGGCAGGATTTGGGTGATGATAAAGCATGATGACATCCTTCTTGTCCGTGCAAAGTTATTAAAACAAATAAAATATTGAATATTGAAGAAAAGAGCTCCATTCTCTGCTGCAGGTGAGTCTGCGATTCTTGGTTTTAAGGCCCAGACTGCCATCAAAATGTAAAATAAATGTAAAGTGATGGGATAAAAGAAGAGTATTTAATAGTTGTCAGCTGGAACCTTCCTCTCTCCTTAATGTCAGATTTTCATAAGCTAAGCAAAATGCCATGTTTTCCGTTAAACGCACTTCAGACATCATCCAGTTTTACAGTTTTGAAATTAAGCCCAGACTATTTCCTTCACCCTTAAATGAACTATATCATCCCACAGAATGAAAGTCACACAAACTACAGCCAGATCAAAACTAAGCTATATGTATGAACTCATGGAGGAGCTGAAGATTCTCATTCCTCCCGCTCAAAGCATAAAATGCCTTATGCCTGCAAAAGCCACAATTTCCACCTTGCCAAAGGATGATTGACAAGTGAGACATCAACATGAACCTGTTCGGCTGAATGCACAACAACTCTCTGTGTGGCACCCGTTGGTTTCTGCTTCTAGTTTTCACACTAAGCCATAACGACTGTTTACATTTCTCCTAAATGATCTGTCAAACCAGGAATAGACTGTGTACAGAATCTGGCTTCATTGTGTACCTACAATGCCTAGTTTTAATAATTGATCTCAGGCTTTAATAGTTGTTGGCAAGAGGTTAAACTGTCATTTAAACCCCCTCCCAGAGTTCACTGGTTCACTGGTTCTCCACTTTCCATTTTTTATTGTCATTTTGTTTTTAATATTTGTTCTTGTATTCTATCCTATTTATTAGTTCATGCATGTTGTATCCTCTTATTCCATGTATATTCTGTATGTGTGCTGTGTGTCTGATATTTTGCAGCTGTAACACTGTAATTTCCCATTTTTGGGATCAATAAAAATCTATCTATCTATCTATCTATCCATCTATCTATCTATCTATCTATCTATCTATCTATCTATCTATCTATCTATCTATCTATCTATCTATCTATCTATCTATCTATCTATCTATCTATCTATCTGTCTTCTGGCTATCATGCTCAATGGATACTTGACAATGTTTAGTAGGCTAAAGGCTCGCAGACAACTGAGCATGTGCGCTTGACCCAGCTATGCAAGGTTATATGAGTCATCGTCAGTGCCCAGCTGCATACATTGCATGCAACATTTTTCCATATATGAGCAGTGGGAATATAACATCAGAGAGGAGAGTGTTAATTTTTCATTTCAGCCCATTAATAGCTTCAGTAGAGACATACAAAGACCATGCTAATAGTTTAGTTCAGAGCACTGGGGTGGAGTGTGTGTGTAAATGTTTGTGTGTGTGTGAGAGAGAGAGAGAGAGAGAGAGCGAGCGAGCGAGAGAGAGAGAGAGAGAGAGAGAGAGAGAGAGAGAGAGAGATATTATAGAGCTTCGTGTAATTGGAAGGACAGTTAGGAAAGCCCATTCAGCATTTAACTGGGAAATCCCAGGCACCGGTTTGGAAGAGGGGGAGGATTGTGGGAATCATTTTGGGGAGAACCCTGTGCTCAAAGGGTGAAGGGGCGATGCTGTGAGCACACACAGCATGTAGCAACGTGTGTGTGTGTGTGTGTGTGTGTGTGTGTGTGTGCATGCATTGAGGAGTAATTGTGGGTTTAATGTATTTATAGTGATTTATGTTGGGTGTGTTTGTGTGTCCTGGTATGTCTGCATGCATGTGTGTATGTGTGTGCGCAGCTGTGGCATGCAAAAGAAGGCCAGGGCCCCCGAGACAAACGTGGCCGCTACCCGCTCGGTTGCCATAGCGACGGGGAGATGGGAAAGGCTCTGCTGGAATTGCCATTAAAATGGAGAGCAGCACACCACCACTGCATGCCTGCACACATACACACCCAATGTATTCGCATGGAGACAAAGCAGGCATGAAAGCTAACACACACACACACACACACACACACACACACACACACACACACACACACACACACACACACACACACACACACACACACAGCTGTAGGGTTCTTCTGCATCAGTAGTGTTGTTGTGGTGTTTATCAAATGAGAGATGTGATTGGTGTGTTGAA